>NC_141056.1:57040471-57695471 GCF_041138505.1 Cibotium barometz
CTTTGAACATTGATTTAGTTTGAGAGGAACATCTTTTTCTTGCACAGATTGTTTTTTGTCAGGTTTTGACTCATTTTATGGGAAGAGGAAAAGTGGGAAGCTTTCTTGCCACCTTATTTACCTCGAAATGTTAAATATTTTTAAAGCTAGAAGGATTTTTCATCTCTTCAATTTGCTTTTGAGATTTGTAGAAATCTTATAGAGATTTGTAGTGATCTCAAGATCTAAGACTTGTACAGATCTCAGACTTAGATTTGAGAAATTTTGAGTAGCTTTTGAGAGTCATAGAAATCCTACGCTATGGGGTTTGTAGTAATCTTAGGCTTGGAATCAACATACTTTGAGTACATAAAAAGGCATTTATTGTTTGTTATTTACCATGTTTACGTTTGAGTACGTAGCTACTCCATTTCATGTGGAATATGATATGTTCCATTTGTTCGATAAATTGGGAGTGTATACGACATGTTATGTCACCTTGGGAAATATCAATTATAAATTTCCTTGTTTTCTTGTAACTCCAAAAAATGCAATCCAAGTGGTTGGGATTACACGTATGCCAAGATTTATTTGATTAATTCTACATGTATACTTCGGAGTGAGTATTGTAGAATTTTTAGATTAGGTTTTTAATCTCCTAAACAATGAACACATGGTCAAAAAAAATTGTGCCTTATATAAATGGTGATATTATACATAACTCTTGGGCTTCGAAGATATGGAATCATCCAACCAAAAGAAATAGGGTTCACTTTTGGTTGGAATCATCCAACCAAAAGAAATAGGGTCACTTTTTGTGTCATAGAAGTTTTTGTAATCATTGGATGGTATGGGATATCAAATGTTCTACGCAAGCTCTTGTGAACTTGGTATCTATACAAGCTGGTTAGATACAAAGTGTGAGAACAAAAATACTTTCTACTCCTTAAGCTCTTGCTTTGAAGCACTTTGCTATTTGTACCCACACTGAAGCTTGAACCCTAATCCTACTACCAGAGCCTAGCAGGACTCATAGTTAAATGTTGAACCATAGAGTTCATAGCTATTGATCCAATGACATCGAGTTAATTGGGATTTGGTGTTGACATGCCCTAACTTTGTGCTATAGTGCTAAGGGTTTAAGGTTAATCTAATGAGAATTTCGTACTAAGTGGGTCGAGCATCTTGTTAGAGATGGCTCCTTCAGATATTTCAACTTGGGAAGAGTATATCCATGAGTACAGAGTTACTCAACCAAATCAAGGGAAGGATTTGGAGTTTTATATAGATAGGGTAAAATGGATGCAGTTCAACTTTACCAAGCAAACATCACAAAAAGCCAACTTGTACTAATTCATGTTTTGGAAATATTTTATGAAGTTTATATGAGGACCTAGTATTTCTTGTTTGTCATCGACAGTTGGGTAGTATATTCCCACCTATGGCAGGCAGGTAATGCATTGACATTGTAATGAGGAGGCAACAAGGAAATGTTATATATCAAACTTCATATTAGTGCTAAACATAAATTATTAGATGAGTGATGTTCATGTCATAGTAATCTCGAAGTAAAGAGATTAAGTTTTCTTGTCTATCCATGTAAGGTGTGTTGGAGTCATACCTAACCACATATCATAGAATATGTATATATAAACCGGTTAAATAAGAAAGGAATTCTCAATTCTTTCTTTGTAGAGTAAACCATTGCCTGTGGTTAAAAATGGTTTACATATTGTTGTTGTAAGATTCCTCCCCCAACCCCCTTTTGATGTCTAGTATCTTCCCCTGTAATCAATCCCTCTTCAGAAATATAAAGACCTTGTTTCTTACTGTTTTAACCTAGAGAGAGAATATTTAGATTTTTAATATTTTTGGATAGAAAATTATCTCATCTTATTAAAATAAGTTTCCCTGAAACAGAAATTCAAAAAGAACTTTCCAATGTGCAATTAGAATTTATTGGAAATGGGTATAAAGGACCTTAGCCTAAGGGTCTAGATTTTCAGAAATTTTTGGATTATGGTCCAATTAAGGTTCCTATGGGCCAATAGTATCAATCCATGTGTAGGGAGGAGATAAATCCAATTTGTAAAAGAAGATACCCAAAAATGAGTAAATGCTCACATAAGATGAAGAGTTGAAAATGTACAAGGTTTATTAGTAAAAAACTATGAGCAATATTAAAAATATGAGATATTTTGGGTATCCAAAAATGAGTAAATGCTTACATAAGATGAAGAGTTGAAAATGTACAAGGTTTATTAGTAAAAAAACTATGAGCAATATTAAAAATATGAGATATTTTGGGTATCCAAAAATGAGTAAATGCTCACATAAGATGAAGAGTTGAAAATGTACAAGGTTTATTAGTAAAAAACTATGAGCAATATTAAAAATATGAGATATTTTGGGTATAATGATTCCATTTTGACACATATGTAAGGAAGGGGAGTTCTTTAAAGGAGGTGCATATTTCACATAAGATGAAGAGTTGAAAATGTACAAGGTTTATTAGAAAAAAACTATGAGCAATATTAAAAATATGAGATATTTTGGGTATAATGATTCCATTTTGACACATATGTAAGGAAAGGGAGTTCTTTAAAGGAGGTGCATATTTCACATGCTTGAATGAGTTTTAAACTCATAAAAATTGAGATATTTCATCTCTCCTCTCTCCTCATTAAAGTCTAGTTCCAAAAAGTTAACTTAACTGACCTAAAAAATGGTCAAAAAGTGACCAAACTGACTTGGAAAATTCTAGAATCAGTTTGTTTGGTTAGGAGCTCAATTTTTCCTATAAATAGAAGCCTCCTCTTGTTGAAAAAAATATAGTGTTTATGCATCGTTACTCTACTCCACCTAAGCCAAGAACTGTGAAATATTCATTAATAATTCACTAGTTTTTGGAGCTTCCCTCTTTCTTCAATCCCCATTAGTGGCTCCATCAACATACTTAACCAATTGATTGGTTGGGGGCCTCTACCGTGAACAAAGAATCAAGCAATTTGTAAGGTAAATGGTGAATTTTGATCTTTCTATAATTCCTCAATGTTTCTCTCTTCTCAACCCCTCTCAAGCTTGAGAAGCTTAATTGGAATGGTTTTTGAATGCTATTGAAGTTAATTAATGAATGTTAGTGAAGAGTTACATAAATTGATGAATGCTATTGAAGTTAATTGATTAATGATAGTTAAGAATTACATAAATTTCTATTTATGCTTAATTCTAATGGTTTTTATGTAATTTTTCTCTCTCACTTAAGAAATGGTCATACTTATGACCCATTCTCAATCCAAATGAAGCTTTTCATAAAGCTTTTCCTTAATCCAAGATTAAGCTTTGCTTGAGGCCAAATTAATGGCTTTTTTCTATGCTTTTAGTTTATGTATATTGATGGTTCAATCCATTATGGATTGATGATCCAATTAGAGACCATTCTAATTATTTCCTTAATGATAAGCTTTATCCCTTAGAAAAATTGAGATTTATCACTCATAGCAGCGGAGCTATGGCAAAATTTTTATAAAAATTACTCATAAAATAATTTCATTCAAAGCATAAAAAGAGGACTTCCTACCATATTCTAGGAATTATCATCCTAGATTAATTGAAAGATATTCATTGTAATCCTAGAGAAATTGATTTCTATATTATGCATAATTGAATTTCATGCATAGAGGTATGCATAAGAGATGAATATTTTATTATAAAAGTGTTACTTTTAGCATAATTGAATTTCATGCATAGAGGTATGCATAAGAGATGAATATTTTATTATAAAAGTGTTACTTTTAACTTAATTGAATTTCATGCATAGAGGTATGCATAAGAGATGAATATTTTATTATAAAAGTGTTACTTTTAACTTAATTGAATTTCATGCATAGAGGTATGCATAAGAGATGAATATTTTATTCTAAAAGTGTTACTTTTAGCATAATTGAAATTCATGCATAGAGGTATGCATAAGAGATGAATATTTTATTATAAAAGTGTTACTTTTAACTTAATTGAATTTCATGCATAGAGGTATGCATAAGAGATGAATATTTTATTATAAAAGTGTTACTTTTAGCATAATTGAAATTCATGCATAGAGGTATGCATAAGAGATGATTATTTTATTATAAAAGTGTTACTTTTAGCATAATTGAATTTCATGCATAGAGGTATGCATAAGAGATGATTATTTTATTATAAAAGTGTTACTTTTAGCATAATTGAATTTCATGCATAGAGGTATGCATAAAAAGATATGGGAAGTGATAAGATATGATAAGATGCATATGAGATGAGTTAGGATGGGATAAGATGAGTTAAGAAGTTATAGGATGTGTATGGGATGAGGTAAGAAGTGTATGTGATGGGATAAGATGTATATGGGTTGTGATAGGGTGAGAATATGGATGTGAATGTGGATGGGTATGTATGGATGTATGCATGTAGATGTAGATGCATGAATGTGGATGTATGGATGTGAATGAGGATGTGGATGTGGATGCATGGATGTAAATGTGGATGTGTATGTATGGATGTATGCATGTAGATGTGGATGCATGAATGTGGATGTATGGATGTGAATGAGGATATAGATGTGGATGTATGAATGTGAATGTGCATGTAGATATGGATGTATAGATGTGAATGGGAATGTGGATGTATAGATGTAAATGGGAATGTGGATGTGGATGTATGTATGTATGTGGATGTGGATGTGGATGTATGAATGAGGACGTGATAATGGATGTATGCATGTGGATGTGGATATGGATGTGTATGTATGAATGTGGATATGGGATGTGGATGTATAAATGAGGATGTGAAAATGGAGATAAGCATGTAGATGTGGATGTATGGATGTGGATGTATGGATGTGAATGTGGATGTGGATGTGGATGTATGGATGTGGATATGGATGTGAATATATGATATGTGATGTGAAGGAATCTGAAGTGAAGAGATGGAAAATGAGGTGGTTGGATGAGTACACATATAAATGGAATGTGGAATAAGTAATGTGGATTAATGAGGGATAATGTGGAAAAATGAGAGTTAATATAGAAATTTTATTTGTAAACTATTTGTAAATGCTGTTTGTAAATGGTTGTTTTATGTCAAGAATGCTGGGGAAGCATTTTGATCGTCTTGTGATTAAGGTCGTGGAGACCTAACTGATAAAGTTGCAACTGCTGTGGACGGAGAGTCAATGGAGGACGTCTCGCGTAGCAAAGTCGGCCGAGGTCTTGACCAGCCTCGGTTCGATTAAAATGGTGAGCTTCCGGTACGGTGGATGAGGGACCAAGGAAGCGGCCTATGAGTGAAGCGCTAGGTCACCTGCGAAGGATCCTAGAGGGTGCTGACCATACGGTGCTCGAGCTCTGGGTCGCCTAGGATACCCACGCGTGCGTCGAGGAAGATATTGGAACAAGGAGTAAGAGTTGTTTTGTGAAACCGGGCATGGATCTGGTTGATTGACCTTACTGGTCTTCAATGGATGAGTCCATGGCTCTTTATATGGATCTGTTGGTTGATCTTGCTGATCTTCAACGAGAGTCAATCTTGGATTTTATAAGTGATTATATTGCCGAGTATTATGGGCTAGGAACTATTGAAAAGGCCCCTGTGTGGACAGGCATTGAGCGTTCTAGTTGCCAATGATGCCATAGATACTCTGGTGAAGGAATGATGGGAAATTATGAATCAACTAGATAAATTGGAAGATTGTGATCAGTGGTACTATGGTTTCATTAAAGGATTGTTTTAAAGTTAGCTGATGCTAAGAAAAAGGCAATTTCATATTGGGTGTGTAAGTGGTGTGGCTAGTTTTATGTTTGCATGAACTTCTGGCTAGGGGGCCTTGGAACTCTTTTCCTTGGTACCCGGGACAAAACCTAACCAAATTCCAAATTGGATCCCATCACTACAGTGGTTGGGCGGTTGGCTAACCCATGGGATCGGATGGGGTTAGGCTGGACTGATGGATCCGTAAATCGAGACTCAACTTTTGTTATTACGATAGATAAAGTAAATCCCGGATAGTAATTGTTCTATGGATAGGAATCAACGGCTGTGCCTCTTGAATGGGGAAAAAAGCGTTGATCCCAATGATCCAAGTGCAAGTTTCTTCCTTGATCTGATCAAGTATCTTGAAGATGCAAATGGATCAGCTTGATCAAAAATGATCTTGACTACGTTAGAGTGAAAAGTTATCCTGGTGGAATCGCCCGTGCTTTCCGGGTAAGGGAAGTTTTTCCGGGTTCGGTTTTGGAAAAATCGACGGATTAGTCTCTTGTCCGGATATCCGTGGACGAGGCCCCGAATGTGGGACCCCTGCCCTGCGCGAGAAGTGCTACTTCCGCTGCCAGTATCCTGAATCCGTTGCTCGATGGGAACAGGGGGGATCTCACAGTTGGTATCAGAGCGAATTGGTTAATAAAAATCAACTGAGAAACCAAATATGTCAAAAATTTATCAAGAAGCACAAAAAGGTTGTAATTGTGTGATATAATTCATACAATTTGATATTCAAACTGAAATTCGTAATTTGGTAATTGGGTCTTCAGATGGAAGTACCGCAATTATATAGAATCCCTGACTTGCTTGAGGCCTAGACATGATGGTATTTACCTGATAATTCCAAGGGCCGTGACTACTGTATATACCGAGAGTATAACTGCAGCTCTTTACTGACAGTATATACGAGTAAATCTAAGACTTGAAATTATAAGCGTTATTGCTATCCAGATGATGAATTCGAATGTGGTTGATATGATTTTTAATTCTGTTTGAGAACTGATGAAATTGATTTGGATTCTGATTGGAAAATGATGAATTCTGAAATTTAGTTGAAATGTAATAAGCTAAGCGAAACCACAATGAGGATGAATGGGACGAGTCCCTGTGATGATATTCATAACTGGAATGATGATAATGATTTCAGCAAATCACTATGAGATTAGTGGATTGTGCTGTCAAATTGCTACTATTAACACTTGAGACGATAGATTAAGTTAAGGGATGACAAATTGAGATCTTGCTTAACTAAAATTCCTGTGGAGGAAAGTTCAGAAGGAAAATTTTTGATCTAATGGACCATTATCGTGTTAAAGATATGAATGATATGATTGAATGAATTGTTATTTAATGATGAGTTCTATATAAGGGATAGTTATCCCCGTATTTTGTTGGGTTGACCAGAATATAAGGAACCCCAGAATAAATTGGATCTTAAGAAAAAGAGTTGTCCTCTACTTTGCGAGATGAGGACATCTCGCACTTTTTAAGTGGGGTAGAATGTAAGATTTCTTCCCAGTTTTTGAGGTATTCAGAAATAAGAACCTCCTTTATGATCTTATAACTATTCTCTCTCTAATATATAAATTTTTGACAGAATCATGAGACGAGGAAACCGTAGCCGTCAGCAGAGCAGCCAGACCCTGTCTTTGAAGATGAGGAACTTGACCCTGATGTTTGCAAGGCTCTTCATAGGACTCAGCCAGGACCCTTCAAAGGAGAAGGGGAGAACCTGGGTGAGACTGTGGAGAAATGGGTGGAAGCCATGGAAGAGTATTTTGACGTCACAGGTTATAATGAGCTAAGCAAAATGGCTCTTGGCCGGTTGAAAATGGCTCTTGGTCGGTTGAAAATAGTGGAAACAGCCAGGGTAGCATGGAGGAACCACTGTGACACCAACCGTCTGAACAGAAATACTCAATCCTGGAACGACCTAAAAACCTATTTGAGAAAGAGATTTTGTTCCCCTGGATTTTTGGAAACCAAAATGAACGAATTTTTAGAGCTAAAGCAGGAGAACAAAACCATTGAAGAATATCACCAGGCCTTTGCTCTTCTACTCAAATACTCACCACCTCTAGATGAAGAACAGCTCATGGCCAGGTTCATTCGGGCAATGAACGAACCCTTGGACACACTGGTCAAAAATGCCAAACCAGTGTCCTTGGCTGAAGCAGTAAAAATGGCAAAGGATTTTGCCAAAGCCTTTGTAGTAAAGGTCCCACCAAAGCCTGCACCCTCTAACTTTAAAAGATTCCAAACCCAGGAAAGTACTTCAAACTTTCCACCCCCAAAGAGGCAGCAAGGGCCGATTCAGAATCAAGATGCAGGAAGATTCCAAAGTGAAGAAAGACCCTTCCCCCAGAATACTTTCTCAGGAGGACCACCTATTTTAAGGATTCAGAACGATGAACTCAAAAGTGAGAATCTAAAAATATGAGATATTTTGGGTATAATGATTCCATTTTGACACATATGTAAGGAAGGGGAGTTATTTAAAGGAGGTGCATATTTCACATGCTTGAATGAGTTTTAAACTCATAAAAATTGAGATATTTCATCTCTCCTCTCTCCTCATTCAAGTCTAGTTCCAAAAAGTTAGCTTAACTGACCTAAAAAATGGTCAAAAAGTGACCAAACTGACTTGGAAAATTCTAGAATCAGTTTGTTTGGTTAGGAGCTTAATTTTTCCTATAAATAGAAGCCTCCCCTTGTTGAAAAAAATATAGTGTTTATGCATCGTTACTCTACTGCACCTAAGCCAAGAACTGTGAATTCATTAATAATTCACTAGTTTTTGGAGCTTCCCTCTTTCTTCAATCCCCATTAGTGGCTCCATCAACATACTTAACCAATTGATTGGTTGGGGGCCTCTACCATGAACAAAGAATCAAGCAATTTGTAAGGTAAATGGTGAATTTTGATCTTTCTATAATTCCTCAATGTTTCTCTCTTCTCAACCCCTCTCAAGCTTGAGAAGCTTAATTGGAATGGTTTTTGAATGCTATTGAAGTTAATTGATGAATGTTAGTGAAGAGTTACATAAATTGATGAATGCTATTGAAGTTAATTGATTAATGATAGTTAAGAATTACATAAATTTCCATTTATGCTTAATTCTAATGGTTTTTATGTAATTTTTCTCTCTCACTTAAGAAATGGTCATACTCATGACCCATTCTCAATCCAAATGAAGCTTTTCATAAAGCTTTTTCTTAATCCAAGATTAAGCTATGCTTGAGGCCAAATTAATGGCTTTTTTCTATGCTTTTAGTTTATGTATATTGATGGTTCAATCCATTATGGATTGATGATCCAATTAGAGACCATTCTAATTATTTCCTTAATGATAAGCTTTATCCCTTAAAAAATTTGAGATTTATCACTCATAGCAGCGGAGCTATGGTAAAATTTTTATAAAAATTACTCATAAAATAATTTCATTCAAAGCATAAAAAGAGGACTTCCTACCATATTCTAGGAATTATCATCCTAGATTAATTGAAAGATATTCATTGTAATCCTAGAGAAATTGATTTTTATATTATGCATAATTGAATTTCATGCAAAGGTATGCATAAGAGATGAATATTTTATTATAAAAGTGTTACTTTTAGCATAATTGAATTTCATGCATAGAGGTATGCATAAGAGATGAATATTTTATTATAAAAGTGTTACTTTTAACTTAATTGAATTTCATGCATAGAGGTATGCATAAGAGATGAATATTTTATTATAAAAGTGTTACTTTTAACTTAATTGAATTTCATGCATAGAGGTATGCATAAGAGATGAATATTTTATTCTAAAAGTGTTACTTTTAGCATAATTGAAATTCATGCATAGAGGTATGCATAAGAGATGAATATTTTATTCTAAAAGTGTTACTTTTAGCATAATTGAAATTCATGCATAGAGGTATGCATAAGAGATGAATATTTTATTATAAAAGTGTTACTTTTAGCTTAATTGAATTTCATGCATAGAGGTATGCATAAGAGATGAATATTTTATTATAAAAGTGTTACTTTTAGCATAATTGAAATTCATGCATAGAGGTATGCATAAGAGATGATTATTTTATTATAAAAGTGTTACTTTTAGCATAATTGAATTTCATGCATAGAGGTATGCATAAGAGATGATTATTTTATTATAAAAGTGTTACTTTTAGCATAATTGAATTTCATGCATAGAGGTATGCATAAAAAGATATGGGAAGTGATAAGATATGATAAGATGCATATGAGATGAGTTAGGATGGGATAAGATGAGTTAAGAAGTTATAGGATGTGTATGGGATGAGGTAAGAAGTGTATGTGATGGGATAAGATGTATATGGGTTGTGATAGGGTGAGAATATGGATGTATGCATGTAGATGTGGATGCATGAATGTGGATGTATGGATGTGAATGAGGATGTGGATGTGGATGCATGGATGTAAATGTGGATGTGTATGTATGGATGCATGAATGTGGATGTATGGATGTGAATGAGGATATAGATGTGGATGTATGGATGTGAATGTGCATGTAGATATGGATGTATAGATGTGAATGGGAATGTGGATGTATAGATGTAAATGGGAATGTGGATGTGGATGTATGTATGTATGTGGATGTGGATGTGGATGTATGAATGAGGACGTGATAATGGATGTATACATGTGGATGTGGATATGGATGTGTATGTATGAATGTGGATATGGGATGTGGATGTATAAATGAGGATGTGAAATGGAGAAAAGCATGTAGATGTGGATGTATGGATGTGGATGTGGATGTGGATGTGGATGTATGGATGTGGATATGGATGTGAATATATGATATGTGATGTGAAGGAATCTGAAGTGAAGAGATGGAAAATGAGGTGATTGGATGAGAACACATATAAATGGAATGTGGAATAAGTAATGTGGATTAATGAGGGATAATGTGAAAAAATGAGAGTTAATATAGAAATTTTATTTGTAAACTATTTGTAAACTATTTGTAAATTTTATTTGTAAACTATTTGTAAATGCTGTTTGTAAATGGATGTTTTATGTCAAGAATGCTGGGGAAGCATTTTGACCGTCTTGTGATTAAGGTCGTGGAGACCTAACTGATAAAGTTGCAACTGCTGTGAGTGACGGAGAGTCAATGGAGGACGTCTCGCGTAGCAAAGTCGGCGGAGGTCTTGACCAGCCTCGGTTCGATTAAAATGGTGAGCTTTCGGTACGGTGGATGAGGGACCAAGGAAGCGGCCTATGAGTGAAGCGCTAGGTCACCTGCGAAGGATCCTAGAGGGTGCTGACCATTCGGTGCTCGGGCTCTGGGTCGCCTAGGATACCTACGCGTGCGTCGAGGAAGATATTGGAACAAGGAGTAAGAGTTGTTTTGTGAAACCGGGCATGGATCTGGTTGATTGACCTTGCTGGTCTTCAATGGATGAGTCCATGGCTCTTTATATGGATCTGTTGGTTGATCTTGCTGATCTTTAACGAGAGTCCATCTTGGATTTTATAAGTGATTATATTGCCGAGTATTATGGGCTAGGAACTATTGAAAAGGCCCCTGTGTGGACAGGCGGTGAGCGTTCTAGTTGCCAATGATGCCATAGATACTCTGGTGAAGGAATGATAGGAAATTATGAATCAACTGGATAAATTGGAAGATTATGATCAGTGGTACTATGGCTTCATTAAAGGATTGTTTTAAAGTTAGCTGATGCTAAGAAAAAGGCAATTTCATATTGGGTGTGTAAGTGGTGTGGCTAGTTTTATGTTTGCATGAACTTCCGGCTAGGGGGCCTTGGAACTCTTTTCCTTGGTACCCGGGACAAAACCTAACCAAATTCCAAATTGGATCCCATCACTACAGTGGTTGGGCGGTTGGCTAACCCATGGGATCGGATGGGGTTAGGCTCGACTGATGGATCCGTAAATCGAGACTCAACTTTTGTTATTACGATAGATAAAGTAAATCAATTGTTCTATGGATAGGAATCAACGGCTCTACCTCTTGAATGGGGAAAAAAGCGTTGATCCCAATGATCCAAGTGCAAGTTTCTTCCTTGATCTGATCAAGTATCTTGAAGATGCAAATGGATCAGCTTGATCAAAAATGATCTTGACTAAGTTAGAGTGAAAAGTTATCCTGGTGGAATCGCCCGTGCTTTCCGGGTAAGGGAAGTTTTTCCGGGTTCAGTTTTGGAAAAATCGACGGATTAGTCTCTTGTCCGGATATCCGTGGACGAGGCCCCGAATGTGGGACCCCTGCCCCGCGCGTGAAGTGCTACTTCCGCTGCCAGTATCCTGAATCCGTTGCTCGATGGGAACAGGGGTGATCTCACAGTTGTCTATAGTTGAGAATGATTTATGACTGGTGTGTCTATTGTTTAACTTAGTAGAGGTGTCCAATGAGAGCTCACACTTATAGAGGTATTTCTGAACAGTGCTACTAATGTTTAGATGTCAACATGTAGCCCATAGACATGTGTCTGTACCAGACATAGTTGGCCGTTGAGTCACATGGTATTAGTGCTAGTAGACACCTAGAGTGGTGCAAGAGTAGACATGTGGATATACATATCTTTACTCATGGGTTTGGGGGTTATACAACTCTCATCGCTTGTTGCACATTAATCTTGATTTTTCAGTGGTACGTAGACACTATAGATTACATAGATGATGTCTCTGTGGATATCATCTTTGTTGCAAGATGTGTACATTGTTCTTAGAAGAATGCAAGAGGGGAAAGTGTAGCTATCCCTAGACTATGTGTAATGTCAATTGAATTTTACCACATTATAGAACACTACTAAAGACTTGTAATAGTTGCACAATATGGTTTCTAACCACAAGAGAGAAATATCTTTGATGTCACATAATATGCAAAGAAATCTCTTGGATGTCGAAGAACATTCACTGAAATTTTGAGAATTTCTAAGGCACAATAGGCATGATGTTATTCAATGTCTTAGCAATGGTTTGTGTTTCATTGCAAGTGGCACTTATGGTTTAGTGCTTCCAAATGGAAAACTAATGCTATATGTTTCCTTTGTTGTAGTAATTAAGAAAAATATAGGTTACGCTTCTTATTTCCCTTATCATAGTTCTTAGGGAAGTCACATGCATAGATGACCATATGATCTACACACAAACACTTGTTTATAGCTTTCTTGACCGTTTTTGTGGACACAAACTCTTCTTGAAGGGAAGAATGAATAGGTTGACTAATATGGCCAAGTTTATTCCAACTTAAAAGGATGTGAAAACATCCAAAATTGTTAAGCTTTTTATCGAACATCTCTACAAACTATATGGCCTACCCGCGCAGATATAGTATTTGATAGAGATAGGAAGTTCGATAGTCCTTTTGAAGGAAAATTTTTAAAAAGTTAGAAACTACTCTAAGTATGAGTAAGGCCTACCATCCATAGCTTGATGGATGGTTAGGTAGAGAGAGTCAACCAAGTGCTAGAGGATATGCTTTGTGCATATGTTAACAAATAGGCAACCCAATTGGAAGGAGTTCTTGCCATACGTAAAATTTTCTTAGAGTAAGTTGAAACATTCAACAATTGGATTTAATCCATTTATTTTGATATATGAATTCTATCCTAGATCTAGAGCCGTAGAGCTATAGATGGTAGCATAGCCTACAAACTTGAGTTGCTGGTGGGGAGAGCTCTCCAGTTTTTCATAACAATGCAAAAAACAATGATTGATTAGGAAAACATAGTTCGTCCAAAGTTTCGGTTGACTTCTTGGAGTCACAATCACTTCCACATGAACCAGGGATGATTTTTGGGTTCAGAGATCTGAATATGAGGTATATTGTGTATCAATAGGCACTTGTTAAGTGGAAGGATAGGCTAGAGGAAGCCTCAACATGGAACCAACTAGGAATGTTTACCAAATATTTTCCGAGTTTGTTTTCATGGATAAAAACTATTCTTAAGGGGGGGTAATGTCACATAACCTGTAATGATGCATGGGGAGCTTGACAAGATGGAGAGCCCAAATGCCAAATTCTGGATGGTGGGGTAAATCCGAGGTCTAGGGGTAAAAGGATCTTTATATTATTATAGCAAGGCTATCAATTCTCTTTCTGGCTCTAAGGTGAGGTTTTTGGCAATGAATACTAGCTTAAGGTTAACTTCATTGACCTCAATGGGGCCACATAAGAGGCTTGAGGCTCTCTACCCAGGCTTCTTTAAGCCATCTCACCATGTAGTACCACTCTATTCCCAATGTTATAGGACTTAAAGTACTCAAGCACTTGTCCTAGATCTTACTCTTGAGGCTTGGGAACTCTTTGAGTTTAGCTTCATCCTTTGCCTCAGCCCTCTTGAATTTATTAAACTTGTGTCTACTAGTGATAGACGTTGGCCTAGTCAGAGCTCATGGGATCTTTGTCACCTTTATTAACTTGTCTTGAAGGGTAATCTTATTTATGTTAGCTTCCCACTGTTTAGAGTACATCTTATGTGAATTCATGGCATCAATTTGTAGCGAAGCCCTGAAGGTTTCTCTTCTTGGAAAGGACATACTGTTTAGGATTGCAATGTGGTTTCCTCTTTCTTGGTAAGGTGAGTGGGCAGCACTGCAGCAGAGCAGTGGCTTCTTCTACATTGAGGATTCATTGCTGGATGAGTCACTCACTAGCTACTCATAGGTCAAAGTCACTCTTGGCTTGGTGCATTAAGCATGAATAGGGAGATTATCCCTATCCCTCTAGTCTTCCAAAGCTCCAAGTTTCTAGTTTCAGTGGAAGAGTGTCCATGGTTGCCAAGACCTGAATCCAATCCTCAATCCAATCCTTAAAGTTATCAATGACTAGTTCAACATCATTCAGCCTATAGGGAGGAGGGGGGTTGTGCTACTCTCTAGTTGGGGGCAGATCTTTGGGTTCCATGGGTGAGTGTGGCACTTCTCGCTAGTTGTGATTGTTATGGCTCACCCTAACCCCTCTTAAAACACATCCAACAAGAGATTACCTGGTGAACTGAAATTGTCGTAAAGGATCTTTCCAATGGCCGAGCTCGTAACCCTTAAGGTCTCCAAGCTCTACAACTCCTTGAGAAGCAATTACAACGCACCTTCGTTGCTCCTCTCACCTCACATCACTCACACACACTCACTAGCATGGATTAGAGAGAGAGATTAGTAAGAGGATTAGCAAGAGCAAGACTCAATTGCCCAATGGGAAAGTATATTGTATTATGAGAGAAATTCACTTATATACATGGCCATAAGTGCTCACTTAAATTGTGGCTAGCCGGGCACTTTAGGCTCATAAAAGGCCTAATGCTATTACAATAACTAATCTCATAATATATCCATGAAGTACATCACTTGGGACTTCATCTTACATGCTACCACATGCTCTTAAAGCGGGAATGCCATAAATACTTCGTCACACCATTATAGGTGCCTGTGTCCAAATTGTAGATTTGGACACAATTGCTTCATATCTTGAATGTATGACCCTTTGGTGTATCTACCTTGACTCCTTGATGTAAGATAATGGTGGTACCTCTTGTTAACCATAGGAATGGGTTAACATTTCTCCCTTCCTGATGGCAATCGTGTCTTTGTGATCGTGTTAAGACCTTTGTGTGGGGAGAATGCACAAGCTTTGTCGATGGCTTTGATATTTTGAGTGACGTTCAATGGTCTTTGTTCCTCCTCCGCAAGGAATAAGAAAATCTAGTTAGGAAATGAAAAGGTTAGTGGTTTATTGTTGGGAGTTCTTAACGGGGTGTGAGGTGGGATTTTTTTACAAATGATTGCATTTTTTATATTTGTGTGAGCATTTCTTTTTTTGTTTTTTTCCCACTTTATTTTTGGCAATCATAAGCAAGGTTACATGTGATTTGTGTTAGTTGGGAAACTAAGATATGTTAATAATGAAAGAGAAGAGAGGGAAGGATCCAGAGGAATTGAGAAATAATCATTAGAACGAGATGGTGATTCTTAGTTCCTTATTTGATTCTTTAAAGTGACATTCATCATTAATTGATATTGGTCTTCGATCAAGTCCCTTTGTGTGGCACGATTTTGTTGAAATGTTGTTGAGTAGGACTTGTTCCTGCATGCTTCTTCCCATGTGCTTTTTATGCTTCATATCTTGAATGTATGACCCTTTGGTGTATCTACCTTGACTCCTTGATGTAAGATAATGGGGGTAGCTTTTGTTAACCCTAGGAATGGGTTAACATTTTTCCCTTCCTGATGGTGATTGTGTTGAAGACCTTTGTGTGGGGGGAATGCACAAGCTTTGTCGATGGCTTTGATATGTTGAGTGACATTCAATGTTCTTTGTTCCTCCGGAAGCTTTGTCAATGGCTTTGATATGTTGAGTGATGTTCAATTGTCTTGTTCCTCCGGAAGGAATAAGAAAAGATAGTTATGGAATGAAAAGGTTAGTGGTTTATTGAGAATTCTTAACGAGGTGGGAGGTGGGGTTTTTTGCAAATGATTGCATTTTTATATTTGTGTGAACATTTTTTTTAATTTTTTGCCCACTTTGTTTTTGGCAATCATAAGCAAGGTTACATGTGATTTGTGTTAGTTGGGAAACTAAGAGATGTTAATAATGGGAGAGAAGAGAGGGAAGTATACAGAGGAACGGAGACATAATCATGAGAACGAGATGGTGATTCTCAGTTCCTTATCTGATTCTTTAAAGTGACATTCATCATTAATTGATATTGGCCTTCGATAAAGTCCCTTTGTGTGTGGTAGGATTTTGTTGAAATGTTGTTGAGTAGGACCTGTTCTTGCATGGTTCTTTCCATGTGTGTTTTATGCTTTTATATATATTAAATTACTCTTATGAAGTAGATATACATGAAGTATAAGAAGTGAGTCATATAGACTCTTATTGAACTACTTTGTGTGAAGTAGCCATTGTTGGTGAGGATTGAAATTAGAACTACGTTGAATTGCGAGGCTAATATAGATATCTTCACTAAGGATTAAAGATAATTGATTTGTGAAAATGGTAGCGTCGTTTGGAGAGGTTTGTAATTTGAAGGAAAATTCCAGGCAATGGGTTGTACCATTGACCAGGCTTTCGCCCTCCATGGCCCCCCATCCAGAGATGTAGCTTTGGTGCAAATGTTCTCTAGTGTATGAGTATGGATATGTACTCATGGAGCAACTACTACATTAACATAGCCAAAAGAATAGTAAGCTATAAGCTTAAAAAAATATAATGGCTCAATTAGGAAATTTCAGAAGTCATTTGGAGGGCCTTTAGGAGAGAGAAAATAGAGCGCAACCAATGAGGAAGAAGCAAATGTAACATTTTGAAAAATAGCTTCATTGAAAAATTTTAAAAAATAGTCACGTTCACATTCAATGAGGGTATCTTTTTAAAAAACGATTGAGTACACATTCAATGCGGGTATCTTTTTCAAATGAGGTAGAGTTACTTTATTAAATACGGCTTTCGTCTCATCATTGGATAAGAAAAAGCACTTTGAAGCTAAACTTTGTAGACACTTGAGTCTATACATTTCTTTTGATGGTATTTTGATGTAAAATTTGGTGCTTTTGACATCACCATTGCATCCAGAGTGGCCAAAACCCCTCAGAACAACTTTTGAATCACTTAAATCGGACTCTTGGAGAGGCAGAAACGACCAAAAAGAAGGGGAGAAGAGGCTTGTGCAATTTCGTGCGCATAGAGGCCTCCATTCCAAATCACTTAAATCGGACACCTGGAGAGGCAGAAATGACCAAAAGAAGGGGAGAAGAGGCTTGTGCAATTAGGCGCGCATAGAGACATCGGAGGCCTCTATGTGCACCAAATTGCACAAGCCTCTTCTCCCATCCGAGGCCTCTATGCATGCCAAATCGCACAAGCCTCTTCTCCCATCCGAGGCCTCTATGCATGCCAAATCGCACAAGTCTCTTCTCCCCTTCTTTTGGTCATTTTTGCCTCTCTAGGTGTCTGATTTAAGTGATTCAAAAGTCGTTTTGGGGGGTTTTGGACCACTTTGGACGCAATGGTGATGTCAAAAGAACCAAATTCTACACTAAACGGCCTATAAGTGTAGACTGTTAGGAGAGTAGCATCAAATTTTTGGAAAAGGTGCCAGAAGATGATGCAAGTGCCTTTTGCAAACCCAAAAAGTTGAGAGCGACTTGTAGCTAGTGCACATATTTCAATACCTCGTTAAATCCATTTTTTTATAACTTGCAATAATTTCTTGTCAAGTACACATTTAATGAGGGTATCTTTTAAAAAATATTTCTAGAGAGAGAAAATACGAGTTTGTGAATTTCTTACAAGGCCCTAGAAATGACCTCCAAAATTGCCTAATTAGTATTGAAGATCCTTGGGAGTTGCTTGTGATTTTCTACCACTTCTAGGTAGGCCCTGTGTGTAACTCCCTTGTGTTTGGGTTTTTGTTTTTTGACTACCACCTTGCAAGCAACAGGTTCTTGTGGTTATTTTTCTTTACTGAGAATAGGTTCTTATGTCCACATAGCTTCAGCACTTACGCTTCACATCCACCAAAGGTTTGAAAAGAGCATTGTGAGTTTGTCATCGTTGATGCACTCATAAGTATCCACATGGCAGATGTGGGAATTGATTATTGAAGTTTTGGCTCAAATGTTATCGAGGCGGTAGATAAGATTGCTGGTTGGTTACCATTGGGGTTGTCTGAAAACACAAGCTCTTGTGTACGTGATGATAATGCATAAGAGTGGTCGAGTGACTTGCTTTGTGTAGCTTGGGCCTCTATTCTTGTCGAACTTTAGGTGAATCCCTTGGGCTTGAAGTCGGTGGTGAGGCTTTCTTCACGTTGTTCGATTTCGACAACCATATGATGGGATTACCATTATAATATCCTTGTTGTTGAAGCACATGCACATGCACCCATCTTTGATGTACATTATAAACTGGTGTCGCTGATGCCTTTGGTGCTAAGGTTTGTTTCTTTGAATAGGTTTTGAGGGGACTTTTTGATGTACTTGGGAATCCAAGCTTTAGTATTTTCTTGGTAATAAACTTTTTGGTACCCACACTTGTTAAGATTTTGGAGTTCTTTGAGGACCTCGCATAGGCTTTTGTGGATGGTGTTATGGAGGACTTTTATTTTTGCTTGGCTTCTAAGTACTGCGTTGAGGAAGAGGCTTTGACTGTTGAGGCAACCAAATTTGGTTGGCGCCTTCATAGTAGCCTTGAGCTATAAGTACTTGCTTCTCCACCCACATCTTGATACTATTAAGATACTTTGAGTTTGGTTATCTTGGTAGATTTTTCTTTTTTTTTTTTGAAGGGGGAGGTTATGAGCCCTCCTTCACATTAGTTGGCATAGAGGTTGTAGGTTTGAGAACCATGGGTGTTGTTGACGATAAGGTTTGAGTCTCTTACAGAGTGGCATTCAATGATGAGGCTTTTGAGCATATATCCATCTCCTTGGTGAGGTTTGTCGATGAAGAGGCATAGGTTCCAGGGATTTTCCTTTGAGTTCCTTGTTAGAGATTGATGGTTGCGCGGGGGGGACTTCTTCAGGAATAGCTATTGATTGCGAGGTTTTGGCCTCGAACTTCGTTGGGTGAGGATGGGGTTGAAGGAGTAGATGATTTATCGGAGTCGGTCATTGATGCAGATGGTAGGTCATTATGTAGAGGGGCTTTCGTGGAAGAGGCTTATAACTTTTTGCATTTAGCATCATAGAAAACCATTAGGGTTGGATCCTCTTCCTTGCAGTATTGTATTGTCAACTTTGTGCCGTTGACCATCAGGATGATCCTATGGTTGGGAAAGCACATTGGTGCTTGGATAGCAACAGTCCATTTATGCCCCAAGATCAAATTTGCTTTTCCAACACATAATCAACCACAAAAAACTTGCAAGTAAGGGGGTTAGTTTCAATGTACATTGTATTTTCAAAGTACCCCAAACATGGCATGTTCAAGTCTTGTGTAAAGGGAATTCTTTCAAGATGATCCGTGAGTGTTGGTTGACCTAACAAATCCCATAACTTGTGTAAAGGGAATTCTTTCAGGCTGATCTGTGAGTGTTGGTTGACCTAACAAATCCCGTAACTTGAGGGTCATGAGATTGTGTTCTCATGTTGGATAAAGTTGTGCTTGAGCTATGGTGATTTTAATAGAAAGTTCCAATCCAACGAGAATCTTAAGAATGTTTTCACTAAGATATGTTGGAAGTTCCATCTCCTTCAAGGTCTCTTCCTCCCGTAATAGCAATTGTACAATGCTTGCAAGAGTGTTCAAGGTGATTATTTGCATGGATTCATCAATTGAATACAATGAGCCATGTATCCAAGTTCCACCAAGGATGACATCATTCTCAAGGAGATCTAGGGTAACATGGAATGTAAATTCCACATCTCCACATAGCTAAAGTAACCAGGAACTTCAATGTTTTATCCATTGGCTTTCCTTGTTGCAAGACCATTGTCTATAGGGATTAGTTTAGGTTATCCCAATGACACCCAAGTTTCTATTGTCATGATGCTATGAGTAGCTCGAGGGCTAATCAATGTGCGTTTGTACTTAACATCATTGCTTATAGGGAAATCTAACCATACCATGATAGAATTTTTAAGAGAAACCATGTATGTTTCAGTTTGTGTTTTAGCTTCAAATCCCGTTTCTATTTTATATTCTCAATCACTTTCATCCTCTTTTTGGCTCTCAACTTTTTTAAGAGTACCCAATGTGTACACAGGCACACTTGGTCCTCTGACAATTCTAAATGAGGTCTATTTGGAAACTTGCGAATCCTCAGAGTCTCATTCTATGGAGCTCTTTATGTCTTGGTATAACTCATGTTGAGCCCTTAAAGATGCAAGTGCTAATGTTATGGTGGCTTCACCACCATGAGAGAAGAGCATTCCTCCAAATGAGGTTTTGAGAGACTGCTTTAATTTCGCAACGGATTCATCAAATTCCTCACATGCTTTCTCAACCACATAATTCATGTAATCTATCTCGAATGACTCTTCTGTAGAGAGTATGTCTTCCTGTTGAAAGGGGAAGTGGTACTCCTATGGGTTTTGTATTTTGGTTGCTTTTTTAGGTTTGGCATTATTAGGTTCAATCACAACCAATGATCCTGTAAGACACTCAACCATGCTAAACATGTTGTCCTGAGCTTTCTTTTTGTGCTCTACATATGTCATATGATCATGATTTTGAATGTGGGGAGGTTGGCAGGTTCTAGTTTCTTGATTGGTCTATTAAGTGCACTTAGTGAGATGAATCAAAACTTGCTTCATCTGCACTGATGTACTAGAGCATGTTTCATCTCTTGACTTTCTTTAGATCGTTAGGTTTTTATTATGTTTGCCCATGAACCGAGAGCGAATTTCTTTTGGGCTTTTGTATCTTGTGTCGCACATATGGGTCTTGTGATTTATGTGGTTGCTTTTGAGGTGGATGCTTTTGCATCATGTGTAGCTTTTGGCTTTTTTGGGTTTATGTCCCCTTTTGGGTTTATGTCCTCCACATGCTCCTTTTCCATGTCCTTTAATTCAACCTTGGTTTCGATAGTTTGTTGTCCCTTGTTTTTCTTGGGTTTAGAAGGTTTTGTTTTCTCTTTTGGATCCTGCTTTAAGGCATGTTCTTCTACCTATTTCAAAGTCTTATCTTTTGCATTCTTTTTTAGTGTCTCTCGTGTCTTTGCTTGTAAGCGTGTTAGTACATTCAAGGGGTATTGTGGACAATTGCCCGTTTTGTGCACTTATGATGTTAAGAGTTGGATTTTGTGAGACAAGTTGCATTGAAGCAACTCACCTTGGGCAATCTTGGAACATGTGATCAATGCCACATCGTTCACACATGGGTTGCAAAAGTGTTAGTGATGATGGGCATGGAAGTATTCCAAACTTTGCAGTTTACCACTTTGTGAGGTCCACAACAATAGAAACACTGAAGTGTTCGATTAACTGTTTCCTGAGCGGTTTCTACTTTTTGGAATGTTTCTGTTTGGTGCACGGGAGATGGAGGTTTTGAGTCAATCGTTGATGAATTGGGACATTTGTAGTATCATGACCAAATGATTTACAATATATGTAGTACAAAAAGATAGGTGCCTTGTATGCACAATGGGGATTGGGATGGTCGTAGTGATTACACTTAACACAAGGCATATTGCTTCTCACTTGTAGAGGCATTAAGGATGTCTGGCTTTGAAGGATTTCATCCTCTCTTAGAGTGTCAATTGAAAGCTTTTAAGCAAGGCTGCATAGAATTCGGGGAATGAAAATTCTAAGAATATTGATCTTTCTTTTGCCATTGCTTCACTTGGTTTAGTTGAGGAACATCTCGTAGCATGATCATCTTCCAACATGTTGTCATCTAATCGTACTGCTTCTTAACATTGATCGAATGTTTCTGGGTTGGATACAATGAAAAAGTTGTGTAAGCTCTTATTCTTTAAGCCCATCATGAAACATTTCTTCAATTGAGAATCATTTAATTGTTCCCATGACTTACATCGTGAGTCTAAGAGTTTTATTCGAAGGATAAAGTCTCTGAGGGTTTTGTTTGGTAGTACGGTCAATTGAATAGAGTTCTTTCGTTGCACTCCACTGATCACCTTGTCTTGCAAAGCCATGGATAAAGGTTGACTTCAAGGTTCTAAAGTTGGTCTTGATCGCCAGCATCAATGTGATGAACCATCGACTAACTTTTTCCTCTAAGCATAGGTTCAACGCACGTACCTTGGTGGGGCAGTTGGGATTTTCCAAGGCTTCACATTTTTGTTTAAACATTTGAATGAATTTAGCAAGATCAGTTGTTCCATCATATTTGCCAATAATTTTAGAAATCTGAATGATCATATTTTTGTATGTCACTGAGGCCGTATGTGAGTAGGGACTCACTCAGTCCTTGAGCAACCCCCCTTCCTAGATTAGTTAGTATATCTAAGGTGTGGGCATCCAAGGGTTGAAAAGGATTGGTACCTATAAGATTGGTAGAAATGTTAGGTAAGGGACCAAACCCCGGTGGGATTGAAGTGACAGAGGGTGTAAAACCCGATGACACTCTTGTTGTTGGCATGGCAAATGGTATTGGGAGGTGTATTTAGGACATAGATCTCAATAGCTCAAATATTTCAGCCAGTGGGTTCAGTGAGGGTGTTGGTCCACGTAGTCCCTCTATCGTTGCCATGTCTGACACTGTCAATTGCTCCTTTAATGAGAAAGCACACATGTTTTTTTTTTTTGCTTTTTAGATTGTCACATCCCATTACAGCCTTAGGAGGCCTGACGTACTCTTTGTTGGGTCAAACAAGTGTCCATTTTCCCTAATTAGCTGACGCTACATGCACGTGAATGACCTTAGGGATTATTTTTTGAAAAAAGTGCATGCTAGTAACTCCCGATGTAAGATTCCTCCCCAGCCTCAAAATGTCTAGCATCTTCCCCTGTAATCAATCCCCTCTTCAGAAATATAAAAGATCTTATTTCTAACTGTTTTAACCTAGAGAGAGAAAATATTCTAGAGAGAGAATATTCAGATTTTTAATATTTTTGGATAGAAAATTATCTCATCTTATTAAAATAAGTTCCCCTGAAACAGAAATTCAAAAAAAAGAACTTCCAATGTGCAATTGGAATTAAATGGAAATGGGTATAAAGGACCTTAGCCTAAGGGTCTAGATTTTCAGAAATTTTTGGATTATGGTCCAATTAAGGTTCCTATGGGCCAATAGCATCAATCCATGTGTAGGGAGGATAAATCTAATTTGTAAAAGAAGATACCCAAAATTGAGTAAATGCTCACATAAGATGAAGAGTTGACTATGTACAAGGTTTATTAGTAAGAAACTATGAGCAATATTAAAAATATGAGATATTTTGGGTATCCAAAAATGAGTAAATGCTCACATAAGATGAAGAGTTGAAAATGTAAAAGGTTTATTAGTAAAAAACTATGAGTAATATTAAAAATATGAGATATTTTGGGTATCCAAAAATGAGTAAATGCTCACATATAAGATGAAGAGTTGAAAATGTACAAGGTTTATTAGTAAAAAACTATGAGCAATATTAAAAATATGAGATATTTTGGGTATCCAAAAATGAGTAAATGCTCACATAAGATGAAGAGTTGAAAATGTACAAGGTTTATTAGTAAAAAAAACTATGAGCAATATTAAAAATATGAGATATTTTGGGTATAATGATTCCATTTTGACACATATGTAAGGAAGGGGAGTCCATTAAAGGAGGTGCATATTTCACATGCTTGAATGAGTTTTAAACTCATAAAAATTGAGATATTTCATCTCTCCTCTCTCCTAATTCAAGTCTAGTTGCAAAAAGTTAGCTCAACTGACCTAAAAATGGTCAAAAATTAACCAACCTAAGTTGGAAAATTCTAGAATCAGTTTGTTTGGTTAGGAGCTCACTTTTTCCTATAAATAGAGGCCTTCCCCTTTGTTGAAACTCAACAATGTTTAATGCATTGTTACTCTACTCCACCTAAGCCAAGAACTGTGAATTCATTAATAATTCACTAGTTTTTGACACTTCCCCCTTTCTTCAATCCCCATCGGTGGCTCCATCAACATACTAAACCAATTGATTGGTTGGGGGCCTCTACCGTGAACAAAGAATCAAGCAAATTGTAAGGTAAATGGTGAATATTGATCTTTTCTATAATTTCTCAATGTTTCTCTCTTCTCAACCCCTCTCAAGCTTGAGAAGCTTAATTGGAATGGTTTTTGAATGTTATTGAAGTTAATTGATGAATAGTAGTGAAGAGTTACATAATTTGATGAATGCTATTGAAGTTAATTCATTAATGATAGTAAAGAATTACATAAATTTCTATTTTTGCTTAATTCTAATGGTTTTTATGTAATTTCTCTCTCTCACTCAAGAAATGGTCATACTCATGACCCATTCTCAATCCAAATGAAGCTTTTCATAAAGCTTTTCCTTAATCCAAGATTAATATATGCTTGAGACCAAATTAATGGTTTTTTTTTCTATGCTTTTAGTTTATGTATTTCATGATTATTGATGATTCAATCCATTATGGATTAATGATCCAATTAGGGATCATTCTATTTATTTCCTTAATGATAAGCTTTATCCCTTAGAAAATTTGAGATTTATCAGTCATAGCAGCGGAGCTATGGTAAAATTTTTATAAAAATTACGCATAAAATAATTTCATTCAAAGCATGAAAAGAGGACTTCCTACCATATTCTAGGAATTATCATCCTAGATTAATTGAAAGATATTCATTGTAATCATAGAGAAATTGATTTTTATATTATGCATAATTGATTTTCATGCATAGAGGTATGCATAAAAGATTATTATTTTAACATAAAAGTGTTACTTTTATCATAATTGGATTTCATGCATAGAGGTATGCATAAAAGTTGATTATTTTATTATAAAAGTGTTACTTTTATCACAATTGAATTTCATGCATAGAAGTATGCATAAGAGTTGATTATTTTATTATAAAAGTGTTACTTTTATCACAATTGAATTTCATGCATAGATAAGAGTTGATTATTTTATTATAAAAGTGTTACTTTTATCATAATTGGATTTCATGCATAGAAGTATGCATAAAAGATATTCTTTTTATACTAAAAGTGTGATTTTCATCATAAATGGATTTTATGCATAACTTAGATGCATAAGAGAAATTCTTTTATTCTAAAAGTGTAATTCCTACCAAATTGAATTTATGCATAGGAAGATGCATAAAAGATTGATTCAAAAGTGTCATTCTCATCTAAATTGAATTTATGCATAGGAAGATGCATAGAAGATTGAATTTTAATTCAAAACTGTCATTTTCATTTAAAATGAATTTATGCATAGGAAGATGCATGCATGATAGTTTCGAAGTAGTTTTGTAGTAAGACCTTGCAAGATAGTTTGAAGTAGTTTTGTGTTATGTGATGATCTTTTGTATTTGTCAAGATAGTTTCGAAGTACTTTGTCTGCTAATGTATGTTTTGTAATACGTGAGTGATTTGTTGTTTTTTCATTTGTGTATTCATTGTTATATGCTTGGTTGAATAGGTTATTTGTTGAGATGGAGGACAATGTTGGATCCAGTGATACCTCCAATAGAGTCCAAATTTCAAATAGCAGGAAAAAAAAGGCACCTGGGATAGAGTGGCAATATGCAATTAACATTGGTGATCGATTCATAGATTGGGAGTGTAAGCTATGCCATGCAGTAAAATCAGGTGGGGCGCCTCGACTAAGAGAACACTTTTTAGGCGGACCGAAGAAAAAGTCATGCACCCACCCCTCTGCACCTATAGTGGCCAAACGCATAAGAGAAGAAATTCAAAAGAAAGATTCAAGAAAACATGACACTCCTACCGTTAATGTATCAAGGCAGCAAGAACATTGTTGTTCTAATCATCAAACTCCCGCTACATCGCCTACTTGTACCCCGAACGGCAATGTGCAACCAGAAAGTAATCTACCCAGTGCATCTTCCTGCAAGCGAAACTTTGACGTAGGAAATATACCCATGCGTCAAACTTCATTGCAAGAAAGCCTACGTCAAGGTCGACTCGATGATGCACAACTCGCCCTTGCTGAAGCGATTTACTTTTCTGGGAGTGCTATGATGATGGTGGACAGTGAGCATTGGAAGAGAGCATGGAAGAAAATTGGTGAGTTTGGACCAGGGTTTGCACCGCCTACGTACCATGCTATGCGAAATGATCTATTAGAGAAATGTTATGCGCAAGTAAAAGAACGTGTACAAAGAATAATTCTTAGCAATATAGAGCTTTCTGGATGTAGTATAGTAAGTGATGGATGGTCTAATGTGCAAAGAAAACCATTAATTAATATAATGGTTATTTCACCTAGAGGTGAGACTTTCATCCGTGCCGTGGATTCAGCTGGTTCAATCAAAACTGGGGCTTACATTGCTCAAGTCATTAGCTCTGTGATAGAGGAAGTGGGTGCCAAAAATGTAGTCCAAGTCGTCATGGACAATGCAAACAATTGCAAAAATGCATCCAAAATCCTACAGCGACAATATCCACATATTTTTCCGGTAGGCTGTAATACTCATAGTTTGAATCTTGTATTAAAAGATTGGTATACATCTGATGATACCAAATGGTTTGCCTCAATCGTCGACACTGCTCGCTAGCTTGTGAGATTCATGCTCAAGAGACAGAGAGTGTTAGATATTTTTCGATCTCGCATGTCAGTTATGTTAAAGCTTCCAGCGGAGACTAGGTTTTGCACTCACTTTTACACTTTTGAGTCTCTTCTTAGAAATAAAGATGCAGTTTGCGAAACATTTACATGCATGGCATTTCATGACTGGGAGAACACTCAACTTGAAAAAGTGAAAGAGAAAATCAAAGTCTTGAAGGCAGCGCTTACGAGAAGAAGTTGGTGGAACAGTGTGATGGATGCATACCATGTAATGATGCCTGTTATGTATGCCGTACGAAGTCTTGATCAAAGAGCGCCTAATCTTGGAAAAGCATGGATGCAATGGTGGACTGTCCAGCGGAGTTTGGAGTGTCCTGAGAAATTAGAGCATTCAATGGTGGAAAAGCAATGGCGTGTACCATTCTCTAGTAGACAAAGAAAAGTTCTATTGAAGTACTTTCATGCTAGATGGATTGGAGCGCATTCACCACTACACAATGCTGCTTACATGCTAGATCCTGAATATTGGAATATGGATTTGATGTCTAACGTTGAGGTGGTGCAAGATTTTTAGAAAGTGGTAAACACTTTTTATAATAATGATGATGATCGTGTAAAGTGCATAAAGGAGATGACCTCATTTCGATTGAAAGAGGGTTTATTTTCCAACTCCCTTGTTCAACAAATGGCTAAAGAGCAACCTACATGGAAGTGGTGGATGATGAATGGTGGTGAGCATTATGCTTTAGTCAGTGCTCTTCAAACTCAGGCTCGGAAAGAAACTGGAGCATGTACAAATATATTCACAGTACTATTCGCAATCGACTTCTTGCAGATCGAGCAGATAAACTTGTTTACATGTATTGCAATGAAAAGATCTTGCGAGACATTGAAAGCGAAGACTATGAAGAAGATATGCCCAGATGGATGTACAATTGTGATGATGTAGTAGACGAGAACTTTGATGTTGGGGACGCACGTTGTGCACCACCCTTGAGATAGAAGACAATTTAGACATTGACTTAGATGAGCTTAATTTAGCAGACGAGAGAGTAAACGGTGAAAGAATTTTGGAGCAAGATACTGACATAGAGGAAGAAGTCATTTCATTAATTTCATAAAAAGTACTTGTACAAATGATCGTATTTGGAGATATTATCAATACAAAAGTAGGATTTGTCTTTCTTAGCTTTCATCTTGAAATAAATTACGAATTGCACTAGGAGTTGCATCTAAAGGTCCTGGTGGTTTATATTCGCTAGCCATGCCGAACACTGTATAAATACCTTGATTTATTGGGACACTGCACAATGCACATGTGGAAGTATTTTGCATTTGCCTCACTAAACATATTAAGTGGTAGTAGTGTCCACAGGGTAGTATATACTGGCCGCTCCACCCATCGAATACTTTGTAACATACAGGACATTGGGGGGTGGAGGAACTAGTAGCCTTAGCAGAAACTCCCACAAGATCAGGATGTATCAAAAAATGAGAGATGTGGTTTCCTTGGCGCACAGGAGCAATACGTGAAGAGATGCTCTGTACATCTTGGCTGATCTTTGTGAGCTGCTCTTGAATCCCTCTATTGGCCGGGGGAGGAGTTGATGCTTGAGATAATCGCTCAGCTTCTTTCTCCTTCTCTGCTAGCTGTGCCCCTAAGCTTTCTTTGACCTTGTTTAACTCCAATCCAGCGCCCTCCACCATGAGAGCAAGTTCTTCCCTTGTGAATGTCACTGTCTCTTCACGTATGTCGTGAGTGTTGACAGTGGCCTCTCTGGAGGCGAAGTCCACAGTCCACTGGAGTTTCTAGGACAAATTGAGCATATAGCATCTTAGCAAAATAGAGTGGAGCATCGGCGTTATGGAGAGGACGACCGAACACCTCCAAGAAAATGCGCTCGGCATTAGTTTTGATATCATTGTGAGTGCAACGTGAAATCTTCCATCTTCCCTTCTTAATCTCGCCATCTGGACATGGCCATATTTCCTTTATCATCTCTGTGGTTACGCGTTTGTTTATGTCTTTCCATTGGGCATAAGTAGGATTTGTCCATTTCGACAACCTGCATGCTGTTCTTGTAGCTTCGCGGGCTGTCAGGCCATGTGCAAGGGCCTTCATTCGCTCATATGCCTTCTTGGCTAACTCTTGATGCTCGTTTGCTTGCGCCTCTGCCATATCTGCATGAACATGAATGACTTTAGGATTTTAATGAACTGTAAAGATCAACGTAAGATAAATTGACTATTACTCTCAAAAACTTAAAGTTTAACACCACGAGAGGAGATATGTATTGCAAAGACTCAATGAGAAATATCCACTTGACTCCAAAAATACTTCAAACAATGCGCGCACATCAAATTTTGAAGAGAAAACATAAACTTAAACACCACAAGAGGAGAGAGATATTGCAAAGACTCAATGAGATAATATTTCAAACAATGGACACATTATGCTTTATTGAAGAGAGAAACAAAATGCCATTCCTGAAACTTAATCTCCTGATACTGTATCATTACAAAATTGGGGTGAATGACACCGATAGCTCTACAAGAGGACGTTGTGCCCTCTCGTTGGGTCAGTATTTAGTGATCTAAAAAATTCAACTACTTGCAAAATTGATTTTCGTTCATCGCGATTAGGTAGAAACATCCAATTTTTGACTCTATGAATAATAGTATCCATGGTAACTTTGTCATAGGAACTATTATCCATCCACAACTCTCAAAATGTCCAGCATCTTCCCTTGTAATCAATCCCCTCTTCAGAAATATAAAAGATCTTATTTCTAACTGTTTTAACCTAGAGAGAGAAAATATTTTAGAGAGAGAATATTCATATTTTTAATATTTTTGGATAGAAAATTATCTCATCTTATTAAAATAAGTTTCCCTGAAACAGAAATTCAAAAAAAGAATTTCCAATGTGCAATTGGAATTAAATGGAAATGGGTATAAAGGACCTTAGCCTAAGGGTCTAGATTTTCAGAAATTTTTGGATTATGGTCCAATTAAGGTTCCTATGGGCCAATAGCATCAATCCATGTGTAGGGAGGAGATAAATCCAATTTGTAAAAGAAGATACCCAAAATTGAGTAAATGCTCACATAAGATGAAGAGTTGACTATGTACAAGGTTTATTACTAAGAAACTATGAGCAATATTAAAAATATGAGATATTTTTGGTATCCAAAAATGAGTAAATGCTCACATAAGATGAAGAGTTGAAAATGTAAAAGGTTTATTAGTAAAAAACTATGAGCAATATTAAAAATATGAGATATTTTGGGTATCCAAAAATGAGTAAATGCTCACATAAGATGAAGAGTTGAAAATGTACAAGGTTTATTAGTAAAAAACTATGAACAATATTAAAAATATGAGATATTTTGGGTATCCAAAAATGAGTAAATGCTCACATAAGATGAAGAGTTGAAAATGTACAAGGTTTATTAGTAAAAAAAACTATGAGCAATATTAAAAATATGAGATATTTTGGGTATAATGATTCCATTTTGACACATATGTAAGGAAGGGGAGTCCATTTTGACACATATGTAAGGAAGGGGAGTCCATTAAAGGAGGTGCATATTTCACATGCTTGAATGAGTTTTAAACTCATAAAAATTGAGATATTTTATCTCTCCTCTCTCCTAATTCAAGTCTAGTTGCAAAAAGTTAGCTCAACTGACCTAAAAATGGTCAAAAATTAACCAACCTAAGTTGGAAAATTCTAGAATCAGTTTGTTTGGTTAGGAGCTCACTTTTTCCTATAAATAGAGGCCTTCCCCTTTGTTGAAACTCAACAATGTTTAATGCATTGTTACTCTACTCCACCTAAGCCAAGAACTATGAATTCATTAATAATTCACTAGTTTTTGACACTTCCCCCTTTCTTCAATCCCCATCGGTGGCTCCATCAACATACTAAACCAATTGATTGGTTGGGGGCCTCTACCGTGAACAAAGAATCAAGCAAATTGTAAGGTAAATGGTGAATATTGATCTGTTCTATAATTTCTCAATGTTTCTCTCTTCTCAACCCCTCTCAAGCTTGAGAAGCTTAATTGGAATGGTTTTTGAATGTTATTGAAGTTAATTGATGAATAGTAGTGAAGAGTTACATAATTTGATGAATGCTATTGAAGTTAATTCATTAATGATAGTAAAGAATTACATAAATTTCTATTTTTGCTTAATTCTAATGGTTTTTATGTAATTTCTCTCTCTCACTCAAGAAATGGTCATACTCATGACCCATTCTCAATCCAAATGAAGCTTTTCATAAAGCTTTTCCTTAATCCAAGATTAATATATGCTTGAGACCAAATTAATGGTTTTTTTTCTATGCTTTTAGTTTATGTATTTCATGATTATTGATGATTCAATCCATTATGGATTAATGATCCAATTAGGGATCATTCTATTTATTTCCTTAATGATAAGCTTTATCCCTTAGAAAATTTGAGATTTATCAGTCATAGCAGCGGAGCTATGGTAAAATTTTTATAAAAATTACGCATAAAATAATTTCATTCAAAGCATGAAAAGAGGACTTCCTACCATATTCTAGGAATTATCATCCTAGATTAATTGAAAGATATTCATTGTAATCATAGAGAAATTGATTTTTATATTATGCATAATTGATTTTCATGCATAGAGGTATGCATAAAAGATTATTATTTTAACATAAAAGTGTTACTTTTATCATAATTGGATTTCATGCATAGAGGTATGCATAAAAGTTGATTATTTTATTATAAAAGTGTTACTTTTATCACAATTGAATTTCATGCATATAAGTATAGAATTTTATTATAAAAGTGTTACTTTTATCACAATTGAATTTCATGCATAGAAGTATGCATAAGAGTTGATTATTTTATTATAAAAGTGTTACTTTTATCACAATTGAATTTCATGCATAGAAGTATGCATAAGAGTTGATTATTTTATTATAAAAGTGTTACTTTTATCACAATTGAATTTCATGCATAGAAGTATGCATAAGAGTTGATTATTTTATTATAAAAGTGTTACTTTTATCACAATTGAATTTCATGCAAAGAAGTATGCATAAGAGTTGATTATTTTATTATAAAAGTGTTACTTTTATCATAATTGGATTTCATGCATAGAAGTATGCATAAAAGATATTCTTTTTATACTAAAAGTGTGATTTTCATCATAAATGGATTTTATGCATAACTTAGATGCATAAGAGAAATTCTTTTATTCTAAAAGTGTAATTCCTACCAAATTGAATTTATGCATAAGAAGATGCATAAAAGATTGATTCAAAAGTGTCATTCTCATCTAAATTGAATTTATGCATAGGAAGATGCATAAAAGATTGAATTTTAATTCAAAAGTGTCATTTTCATTTAAAATAAATTTATGCATAGGAAGATGCATAAAAGATTGATTTTTACTTCGAAAGTATTAATCTCCTTAAATGGAATTTATGCATAAATAAATGTGTAAAGAAATCTTATATCAAATATAAGAATTCTCTTGTATTCTATAAATAGATATGAGATGTGATGGGATGTGATAAGAGGTGTATAAGATGTGATAAGAGGTGATAAGATACTTATGAAATAAGTTAGCAGGTAATAAGATGAATTAAGATGTGATAAGATGTGTATGGGATGAGGTAAGAAGTGTATGTGATAAGATAAGATGTATATAGGTCGTGAAAGGGCAAGAATGGATGTGATGTAAAAGATTAGATGTGAAGGCATATGGGGATATATGAATGGGAATGTGGAAATGGATGTATGTATGTGGATGTGTGAATGTAGAGATGGGAGTGTGGATGTATGAATGTGAAAATGGATGTATGCATGAAGATGTATATGCGTAGATGTGAATGTGGATGTAGATGTGGATGTATGTATGTGTGTGGATGTATAGATGTGAATGGGAATGCGGATGTGGATGTATGTATGTATGTGGATGTAGATGTGAATGTACAGATGTGAATGGGAATGTGGATGTGGATGTATGTATGTATGTGGATGTGGATGTGGATATATGAATGAGGACGTGATAATGGATGTATGCATGTAGATGTGGATATATGGATGTGAATGTGAATGTGGATGTGGATGTGGATGTATGGATGTGGATGTAGATGTATGGATGTAGATACGGATGTGGATGTATGTATGTATGTGGATGTAGATGTGGATGTATAGATGTGAATGGGAATGTGGATGTGGATGTATGAATGTGAATGTGGATGTGGATGTGGATATATGGATGTGGATATGGATGTGTATGTATGAATGTGGATATGGGATGTGGATGTATAAATGAGGATGTGAAAATGGATGTATGCATGTAGATGTGGATATATGGATGTGAATGTGAATGTGGATGTGGATGTGGATGTGGATGTATATATGTATGTGGATGTATGAATGTAGATACGGATGTGGATGTATGTATGTATGTGAATGTAGATGTGGATGTATAGATGTGAATGGGAATGTGGATGTGGATGTATGAATGTGAATGTGGATGTGGACGTAGATATATGGATGTGGATATGGATGTGTATGTATGAATGTGGATATGGGATGTGGATGTATAAATGAGGATGTGAAAATGGATGTATGCATGTAGATGTGGATGTATGGATGTGAATGTGAATGTGTATGTGAATTAATGTGTCGTCGATATGAGGAAATGGATGAGAATGAGCACACATTGAATGGAATGTGGAATAAGTAATGTGGACTAAGGAGGGATAATGTGGAAAGACGAGAGTTCGATTTAGAAACTGTATTTTGTGACTGTTTGTAAATGACTGTTTTATGTCAAGAATGCTGGGGAAGCATTTTGACCATCTTGTGGATTAAGGTCATGAAGACCTAACTGTTAAAGTTACTGTTGACGGAGAGTCAATGGAGGACGTCTCGCGTAGCAAGGTCGACCGAGGTCTTGACCAGCCTCAGTTCGATTTAAATGGTGAGCTTCCGGTATGGTGGATGAGAGACCAAGGAAGCGGCCTATGAGTGAAGCGCTAGGTCACCTGCGAAGGATCCTAGAGGGTGCTGACCATACGGTGCTCGGGCTCTGGGTCGCCTAGGATACCCACACGTGCGTCGAGGAAGATATTGGAACAAGGAGTAAGAGTTGTTTTCTGAAACCTTGCTGGTCTTCAATGGATGAGTCCATGGCTCTTTATATGGATCTGTTGGTTGATCTTGCTGATCTTCAACGCAGAGTCCATCTTGATAAGTGATTATATTGCCGAGTATTATGGGCTAGGAACTATGGAAAAGGCCCCTGAGTGGACAGGTGGTGAGCGTTCTGGTTGCCAATGATGCCATAGATACTCTGATGAAGGAATGATGGGAAGTTAAGAATCAACCGGATGATTTGGAAGATTGTGATCAGTGATACTATGGTTCATTAAAGGATTGTTTTAAAACTGGTTGAATCTGTGAAAAAGGCAATTTCATATTGGGTATGTAAGTGGTGTGACTAGTTTTATTTTTGCATGAACATCCGGCTAGGGGGCCTGGGAACTCTTTTCCCTGGTACCCAGGACAAAAATCAAATTCTAAATTGGATCCCATCACTACAGTGGTTGGGCGGTTGGCTAATCCATGGGACTGGATGGGGTTAGGCTGGACTGATGGATCCGTAAATCGAGACTCAATTTCTGTTACTACGATAGATAAAGTAAATCCTGGATAGTAATTGTTCTATGGATAGGCTGTGCCTCTTGATGGGGAAAAAAGCGTTGATCCCAATGATCCAAGTGCAAGTTTCTTCCTTGATCTGACCAAGTATCTTTATAGATACAATCGGATCAGCTTGATCAAAAATGGTCATGACTACGTTAGAGTAAAAGTTATCCTGGTGGAATCGCCCGTGCTTTCCGGTAAAGGAAGTTTTTCCGGTTTTGGTTTTGGATAAACCGATGGATTAGTCTCTTATCCGGATATCCGTGGGCGAGGCATCGAATGTGGGACTCCTGTCCGTGGGCGAGAAGTGCTACTTCCGCTGCTAGTACCCCGAATCCGTTGCTCGGTGGGAACATGGATCTCACACCCGAGATGGAAGAGAAGGTCCTAAAACCTATTTTCCATCACTGTCTCAAGATGAAAAAAAAATTCAAGAATTGTTTTCCTGTTTAGCAGCACGTTTTTGAAGGTGTTCCAAAAGGAATTTGGAAAAACTCTATATGAGAGAGTTGTAGTATTTTTGGAGTACTATAAGTTTGTCCCCTTGAGTCGTTCGTGATTTTGTTGTTTAGACCCTCAAAAAGTAGCACCAATATGATTTAAAGTCGTTTTCGTGCTATTTTTTATAAATTTGTGCTTTTCAGGCTATTTATAACTTGATTTTCGAGTTGAATTTTGAGGCTGCTGGTTGGAGGCCAAAACGATCGATTTTGACTTCGAGTAGCCAAGACCAAATTTGAAGAGCCCGATGTCGGCTTTTCGATGAGCACTAGAGCGCCTTCATCGGATTCACAGTTTAGGAGATACGAGTCTCCAAATAGGGGTGTTTTCCAAACTTTCCCCTTTCACATCGTGAGCTAACAGGGTGCAGTTCATGGTGTGAAGTGGATGGACTTCACGGATTTCATCTAATTTGATTTTTTTGGGGCTGTTCACATTGTGAAATGCTTAGGGTTTCACGCCGTGATAACCCTAGGAATGGGTTAGCCGTGATCTCTCCCACACAGACTGTGAATGTGGGAGAATCACCCCTTGGCTTGGATGCAGTCACGTCCTAAAGAGTGGCATTGGAGAGACCCCAATCCCCTCTAGAGTATCATACATTTCCTTTTCTCTCTTACTCGGCTTTCTTGGGAAGGAAAACCTAGTTTCTTAGTATGGTGAATGCATCTCGTATATTCAAGAGTCTATGTTATTTATTTCCACATTGTCTCCAACTTTTGGAAGATTTGGTGTAGTAGCTTCTATCTACAAACACTCTTTTTGGTTGGTTGCCCACACAAGAGTATCTTAGTAGTATCTCGGTGGGGAAACTTGGTTTTTTTATAGAGCCAATTGCCGCACCTTGTAAAAACAAAGAATGACAATGAGAACTGAAGCTCTTGCACAACACACCCTGGCTAATATAGGTACACGACAATTAAGGTCACATCATTATACTAAACAAGGGATACCTTGAGGTCCTTAAAATCCTTCGGTTTGTAGGAGGTCATGTGGATATGCCATCTATGAGTCTTGACCCCTTTGAGCACATCTGTGAGATCCTTCGGCTTGTAGGAGGTCATGTGGATATGCCATCTATGAGTCTTGACCCCTTTGAGCACATCTGTGAGAGCTGCTGAGAGGTCAGAGAACTTATTGATGTGGGTGGAATATATGTCTAGTAAATCTCGACAATAATTTAGAATTCCTTCCACTTTAATAGGATCTAATCGGATGTCTTTAGCACTAATTATGTATCCAAGGTAGCAAACCTAAACAAATAAAATTCTCCCTTCTTCTCATTGACATAAAGCTCGTTGCTTTCTAGCAAGTCAATGTCAATGTCATGTTGCTCCATTGTAGTACATGTCATCTAAGAAAATAAAGACACACTTTCCAATCAAGTCCCTCAACACATGCATCATAATGCAGTTAAATATTGCTAAAGCATTTGTTAGGCTAAAAGGCATGACCCAAACCTCATAGTGGGCCCGTTCAGTAGTGCGAAAAGTTGTCTTGCTGTGGATGTCCCCTACAACAATCCGTACCTGAAGGTAACCATTTTTTGGGTCAAGCTTTGAAAACACCTTTTCTCCATTTAGCCTCTGTAGGAGTGTGAGATCCATGAGATCCCCACCATGAACCTGGAAAAGAATAGGGCAACTCTCCACCCAACCACACCGGATATAGACCCTTGCAGGCTAAAATAGCCTTGGCTATCCACACATATTCGGACTTCCCTGAACCGCCCAACTCCCCCTATTCCTACCCATGTCCTGACATTACTCCCCCCTTTTGGAAGAGTTTTCTTCTTCGAAAACAAAGGTAGAATATCGGGTCTTGAGAGTACTAACGTACTGCCAAGTTGAACCTTTTGTCGGCCTATCCTTCCACTTAACTAGACACTGTTGCTTAATTCTATCACACGAGTTCGTTTCTCTTGAAAATCCAAGATGCGCTCTGGCTCGTGTGGTAACATCGGAGGCTCAATTAAATCTACAAGAACGCCTATATCCACCACATTGGCATATTCGCCTAGTTGTTTCCATAGATGACTAACATGAAAACTGTGTGAACCTTGGAATGTTCTGGAAGAGCTAACTTGTAGGCAACATCATCTACATAGTTAAGTATTGTGAAAGGTCCACAATACCTAGGCAACAACTTTGACACTGCCCATCTTCAAAGTTTCTAAACTCAGGGGAACTTTGAGAAATACTTGGTCACCTTTTCAAATGTGACCACTTTGCGATCTTTACATAATGCTTGTAATGATATTGGGCCCATTTAACATTTTCCTTTGCAATCTTCAACATATCATGTGATGATCTTGTAGAAAATCTTTCAATTTTTAAATTCTTTCATTATCTAACCCCACAACTACTAGAGATTGGGATTAAAACCCATACATAAGCATGAAAGGACTAAACACCTTGGTTTAAACCGAGACATCTTGGTTAACCTATCCATTACAACCTAGATGGCATCATGACCTCTTCTAGTTATAGGTAAACCTACAATAGAATCCATAGATATTCTTTCCCACTTACCATCAAGGATCTCTAATGGTTGTAACAGCCCTCCTATCTTAAGATGCTTAGCCTTATTGACTTGGCATTTTTGACAATGCAAAACATATTCTTGAACGTCCCGATGAAGTCCAAGCCAATAGAATTGCCTTCTCACACGACTATCATGACACTCATAAAGTATTTGGTGCCCAGTGTCAGAGTCCAAGGATACACACACTCTTCCTTTGTGTAACAAGTACCCATTATCAATGGAAAAATTCTTCCAATGATTAAGCTCTTCCCTAGAAAGAGAAGAGCTGGATGTGGAGCTATTATCAGGGATTTCACTGACGTAAACGAGAACATGTGGACATGTTAATAACATATGTTAATAACACAAAAAATCTTGTGATCACATGTTATATTCACAAAGCTTTCACAAGGGCCTAAAATAATTATCTTTGTCGGGCATAATAAATCTTCTTAGGTGGCCACTGACCTACTATTATGTGAAGATGGTAACATGAGAACATGTGAATAGATTATTCCCATGTGTAGCCAAGCTTTTAAGGGGTTCCCAAATGGCAAGTGACCTGTTATTTTGTGAACAGTAACATGAGAACATGTGAATAACTTGTTCACATGTGTTATTATCACAAAAAATCTTGTGATCACGTGAATATTAAATCCTTGCCTATTATCTACACTCACTTACTACGGAGTGGGAGGGATCCGTGCATGTAATCACTTTCCACACTTGTGCATATGATTGATCATGTTCGCACTTTCCTTTGAGTGAATCTAAATTTCACTTTTAAACTCCGTGAAACTCAACGAGTTGACTTGAGGCATGCTCTCTTTAGCATAAAGTGTGTTTTGCCTTAGCAATCTGAACACTAATCTTAATTTTTTCAAATGCTCTTCCTCGGTGTGACTAAAGATCAAAATATCATCAAGAAATACTGCAACAACCAAGATATGGGCGTAACATGCTACATAAGCTATCTTAGGCACATCCTCCATGTGGATGCAAACTTGATGATAGCCTGATGACCTTAAGTCAATCTTGCTAAAGTATCATGCACCTTGCAGTTGATTAAATAGCTCATCAACTCACGGTAATGGATACTTATTCTTTATCGTGATTGCATTCAGACCACCACGATATTTCGCGTATAAATACATAGACCCATCTTTCTAAGCCTAATGAAGCCCCTGGCGAGATAGTCAGCAAATTGATGCTCTACCTCATTGGCTTCACTAGTGCTAAGCCTATATAGAGGCTTATAGACTGGTTTTGCATCCTTGAGCACTTAAATGGCATGTTGGACATTGTGCTCAGGGGAAAAACCAGATGCAAGTCCCTTGGAAACACATCATGAAATTCATGCAAAAGACTTTGCAAAGAATAAGAAACTTGTTGAGTGAGCTTAGGAAAACTTTAGTTTGTTCATTATTATGCATAGCACTAACATGGTCACATATGACAGAATTGAGAGATTTAATACTCAAACTAAAATTAAAATCACCACCACTAGCATCATCATGAGAGAAAACTAAAGAAGACATGTATCACAAAAAGAGATTTTCTATTTCATGAGTAAGGTGGTCCACTTCAGCAGAACAAATGAGTGGAGATGGAGCCACATCACGTTCACCTTGCAAACGAACTTGTTTACCAATTGACCTTAAAATTAAAAGTATAATCTAAATAACTTACGAGAAAGAGATGGTCCTAAATGAAATAACCATTCACGACCTAAAATAACATCAACTCTTGTAATATATATAACCTGAAAATCTAAGTGCATTTCATGTCCCTGAATATTGAGCGGTACTTGCGTAGCCACTGTGTCCCATACATGCTTATCATGCCCATTAGCAAGAGATACCATGTATTTATAATCACTAGGGATTTGTGGCAATTTTACTTTTTTAACCAAGTGATTATTCAAAAAGTTATGTGTAGCCCCATCGTCGATCCATGACATGAACTCTTCGTACGTTGATGTGTCCATGCATCTGAACCAAATCATAAGACCCAAAAGAGGCTACCCACATCGTAGAGGTTACACAACACTCATGCGTGGCATCGGTATGGCATACTTGAACTTTAGCAAAATTATGAGAAGCTTCAAGTGGCAAGACTTGCACCGTGTGAACTACCTTACTATCGCCTTTATCAACATCTGGTTCCTTAGACAATTTTGTTTATCATGATTAGCAGCCATGCGAATAAAACATAATTTTTCTTTTTTAGCTCGCTCATAATCTTACAGAGACAAGGGATCCCTTGTCCCCTTGACCTTCTTAACCACATCATTACCTTGTTTAGCTCCCTTTCGTTTGTTCCCCTTAGAACTACGAAAGTTGGATGCTCCAACCCAAGGTGTCTTGGTTGTGCATTTCTTCTCAATATTATCATCAAAGATCTATGCACTTTTTATGGCCTCTTCCAAAGTTTTAGGATATTGAGTTTTAACCTTAGTTTTATATTCATTATCTAAACCACGCAAAAAAACTTATACTTTAAGGAAATCATCCAAACCTTCGAGCTTGAGAACGCGTTACTTAGAACTATATTGGGTCAATATAAGACCTTCCATCTTACAATTGTCCCATGCATCGCAATTTCTCATTCTTAGGTAAGAATTCTTTCTGAAAGAGTGCCTCAACAGTATCCCATGTCATAGGTCGATCTCTCTCGCCAAGGCTCATCCACCACTTGAAGGCCTTGCCCTCAAGCGTGAGACTTGCCTCAAGCGCGTGAACATCAGGAGAATGCTTCAAAAGGTGCAAGTTTGTCCACTTTTGTAAAAAAGTGTTACTGCATCTCTATTACACTCCTTCTCTTCCCCTCGGAACACAGGAGGCTTCATGCTCTTAAGCATAGCTGCCACTTCCTGATTCTCGGGTGTTTCGGTGTCTTGAGTTGACCCCCCAAGACTAGATGCCCCTAGAGTATCAAACTAGGACACTCCCAAAACTTAAACTAGCGACAAACTACTTAAGAGTCTCTTGTATGGTCTACATCATTTGCTAAGAAAAAACGACCCAAAGATGCTCCTAAATATTGATCTTCAAAGGAAAGACAAAAGGATCTTGGTCTGTTGGCCAAGAAAAAAGCCTTGTAACTATGTTTTGTGCGCCGCGAGTCACTTACTCCTAGGTGGCCAAGTGGAAAAAGACTTGGAACTATAAAAGCCAATTTCTCTTGTTTGTTGTAAGGGATTCTCCCATTTGTGCAATAGAAGAGGAGTGTTCTCTCTCTCCCTCTCTCTTCTTGCAAGTCTAATCTAGCAGGTGTGGTCTACTTAGGGTTAGGGTTTGGGAGTGATTAGTACTAATCGCTTGTTCCCTCTTGCTTCCTCTCTCTCTCTCTTGCTTAGTACTAATCACTTGTTCCCTCTTGCTTCCTCTCTCTCTCTCTCTCGCTCTCTCTCTCTCTCTCATGATTAGGTTAACCAATGTGATTAGTACTAATCACTTGTTCCCTCTTGCTTCCTCTCTCTCTCTCTCTGTCTCTCTCTCTCTCTATCTCTCTCTCTCTCTCATGATTAGGTTAACCAATGCGATCCTCTTCCGTGGAGATCCCACACGATCTTCGTAAGAGAGCTTGCATAACCCGTTGGATTAGAGCAACCGCCTCGGTGTGACAATGAGTGCGGGAGGACGACGGTGATGAGAGTGGCTAAGGTGGAGATCTTGAGCCATGCTTGAGCTCGACAGATAGGAAACTTCCCACCACGACACGGTTAGGGTAGGGTTTCCTTAACAAAATTGATGAAGAAGTGGGATACTTTGGATAAAGATATCTTGAGTGCCAAATAATTTATTGAGTTCATCCCATGCATCTTTAGCTTGCTGTATCCCTGCAATGTAGTGAATGATTTCATCATTTAAGCTAAGTGCAATGAGTCCTAATGCTTTCTCATTCCTATTCTTCCATTCATTCTCCCCATGCTCCTTTGGACATTCATCTCTTCCCTCAAGTAGCCCCCATAGATTTGGTAACAAATCAAATTCAAAGGCAAGATACCTGACCAAAACTGGCTCGTCTTGCTCGCATTGGTAGTATGTTGTTTGGTAGCCTTGATATAGACAAATATCGAGAAAAAGCCTCCTCGAGAGCGAGAGAGAGAAAGCCTCTTCTTTGACTTGTATTGATGGCTCTTCAAAAAGCCTCCTTCTTCAACTATTGTTGTGTGTCCCTTTCTCTCCTTCTGCCGATATGAGAGAGAAACAGAGAGATGCTTCTTTCCTTTCGGGTATACAAAAGAGAGAGAGAGAGAGAGAGAGAGAGAGAGAGAGAGAGGTGTTTCTCTCCTTTATTTCTTCCACGGGCTATAGAGGAGGAACATTAGTAAAAATCGAAACTCATTTTGGGGCCTTTTACGGTTTAGGAAAAATAGCCCTCGACCAATCAATGGAGTGCCAATGTAACGTTGGAGGAAATAATAAATAGGAGGAAAAAAGAATAAAAGTCATATTCAGATAGAGAACGGCGAGTTTGCATTGAACACTATATTCGTGAGTTTGGGAATTTCCCAACTCCCATTTTTTGAATACTAAAAAGGTGGGACCTGGATAACATGCCTATAAGTTTTTCAAAACCATATCATGTGACCTATTGTTGGAAAGCGCTTGGAAAATGGAATCTAGTGAGCTATAGAGCGCTCAATTTGGAGTAACGGTGTTCAAGTTATGATTAATCCAAAGATTTGACCACATGTCCCAAACTTATGGGAAATTCCCATATTCCCCAATATGGTGTTATTGAATGAAGATATCTTTTTCATTTAATATAATTGATATTGTCATCTTCGGTGCAGGATTTGCAATGCAAAATTTGGTGATTCGGACATCGCCGGCGCGTCCGAAGCGGTCCAAAACTCCCAAAACGACACCGGAAGCGCTGAAAACAGGCATCCGGAGGCCCGAAAAAGGTCGGCCAGGGCCGGCCAAGAAAATTCACTGGGAAAAGCGATTTGCCTCCGGATGCCCGTTTTCAGCGCTTCCGGTGTCGTTTTGGGGGTTTTGGACCGCTCCGGACGTGCCGACGATGTCCGAATCACCTACTGCCAGACTGACACCAAATCGCATTTTTCGACGAATCTCTGTAGTTGCATGTACTTGCTTTAATATTTTTGCTGATTTTGGGTGAAGAAAAATAAAAAAATCGTGAATTTCTTACAGGGCCCCAAAATGAGTTCCCTCTTTTCCTAATGAAACGAGAGAGAGAGAGAGAGAGAAGTATTGTTTCTCTCTCCACGGCTGTATACAACTTCTTCTTTATAATAATAAAAATTGGTCGCCGTTTTTAGCGCCGCTACTAAGGAAACACCTTTGTTTCTTCCTTCCTCTTGGAGTTTGAGCTCCCATTGCATCAGATTCATGATTGCCTTTGCATTCTGGCAGTGCATTGTGTAGGAAATAAATGGATAATATTTGTGTGGAAGTGAAAAATCGTGAGAGAAATTGATTGTGTTTATTGTGTATTTGTGTGGTGGAGTGGCTTTGGAAGAGAGCTTCACTATTTTTTCTAGTTAGTTTTGATGTTTGAATCATTGGAATTGTCAACGTGAACGAGCAAGTTGGTGTTTTGTTTTTCTCTCTTATGAAAAATTCACAAAAATCAAAAAAATAAGGAGTCATTAACTGTGCGTTGAACTTGTATTACACTCCTTAGGCATGGTACAATCATTTTGGAAACAGTTGGATAAGTATTTTACACCCAGAATCACATTAGTTGACTCGAGAAGTTTCCACGTGAAACTAAAGGAAAATTGTTCATAACGTGAACTGCTCCCAGCATCAACGCTACGATTAACACCGCAATTTACGAGATTACCTTGCCAAAAATAGGTAGCCTTATCTTGACACCATGAGATCTAACAAAATTAAGAATCGTAAACTCGAAGAAAATCGTTCGTGACATGAACTATTTCATAGCACTTTACGGCGTGAAACATTTTCATTTCATGAATTATTTTCTTTGGTGGTTTGATTCGGGTGGGGATATTCACACGTCGTTCACAAGAAGATATTATCCTGGCTGGTGAAGCTTGGGGTTGTTCCCGTGCTTTGATGGGGAGGCTATTTACACATCTCGACTGTATACTCAAAAAGCATTGGAGACCCCTTGCCTTTTATTTTCAACTTTTAACACCATATTAGATAATTTGGGAAAAATCCCATTTCCATTTGAAAAATGGGGGCATGGTGAACTTGTCCAAAAGTTTGTCAAAACCCCCTCATGTGACATATCATCGGAAAGATCTTGAAGAGTAGAATCTAAATCTATGATCTCCGACAAATTAGGAGTTAGTATGTTTAAGATATGTCCAAAACTATATGGAGTAATTGATTCCCAAAATGTGAGATTTTTCCCAAATTACCTAATATTGACTTTTTTCTTTTCAGAAGAGGATCTCTAGCTCCTCACTTTGGCAATTGTCTCTTTGGAGGCCTTAACCTTGGTATGCAAGATTGTGTGGGTAGACGCCTAGTGTGCGAATAGTTTAGGGATCTGTTTACAGGCAAGCCTGAGTCACATATCAGGAAGGAATACCTTGATAGTAGGTGGTGTTATCGAGAGGGTGATGGAACCCCCCCCACTGCGCTTTGGTTCTTGCATGGACGGTTGGGATTCCATCCCTTCGTATTTGCATCATCTCCCCAGACTTAGTGCTTCACATCATTTTGCTTCCTAGTATGCGAGGGGACCTGATTTTGTAGAGAGTTGAGTACTTGGCCTTCCAAGCCAATGTTTCATCTATCACACTAGATGGGACACCTCGCGAAAGGGCAGTCTAGGAGGCTACCTCTAGTTGTCCCCCGTTGGCTCAAGTTCAGACCCTCCATAGGGGGGGGGGGCGAGACTCAAGTTCCCATGCACTAGAGCACCAGTCTCACCCACCTTCCATAGGGAGTGTGGGACTTAGGTTTCCATGAACCAGAGCATAGGCCTCCGATTGAGGCTGGCATAGGAGAGTGGCCCTAGACTGCTGGCCCAAGGCAAGGCTGCATTAGGACATCTTAGAGGTCATTTGTAGGGCCTTGTAAGAAATTTACGAATTTCTAATTTCTCTCTCTAGAAAATGTGTATAAAATAAATAAAAACTAGATTTCAAGAAATAAAAGTTCTATTCTTTCATTTAAGAACATTTTGAAGCTTGTCATAAAGTCCCTGTACCTCATGTCCATACCCCACATTGCATTTATGATGTGAGAGATGTGGAATTGACGGCACGGAACACGAGCACACATCACTAGAAGAATGCAAGTATTTGATATTGTTGGCAGCATTGAACTCGGGCATGCTTAGTAAACTCCAGCTGAGGGAATGGGGCCAAGTTAAAAAATAAAATAAACATGGCCACCAGTTGCATCAATAAATCCCTCACATGCACATGGATAGGTCATGAGCTCCTTAAGCTAGGGGTCTAGTGTTCAAATCCCAGCTGGGCCAAGAGCCGTAGGGTAGTCCAAGTTTCATATATCTTTTTCCATTTCAACACACACACACACACACACACACACACACACACACACACACACACACACATGTATACATGCATGCATCCAAACAAATGTGAACTTTGAATGAAATAAATCACTTTCAAAACTTAAGTTTTGGAATGTAAGGGAAGAGTAAAAAGGAAGTGAATGTTACAAATAAAACACTTTCCTCTTGATAGCCATTTGGTGCACATAGGGGTGCATGAGTTGCTTTAGAATATTCTTATAGCTTTGAATGGCTATCTTTTACACGCACCCACCCACCCACCCACACACACACACACACACACATACACACACACACACACACACATGTGTGTGTGTGTGTGTATGTGTGTGTGTATGTATGTATATGTTTTTATGTGTGTGCATGTACACACACACACACACACACATACACACAGAATTCTAGTGCCGTTTGGTGCGATATTTAGACCTTAACAATGTTGGAACGTAGTATGTGTGTGCTAAATGGCTATGGACCATTGCTTTGTATCTTGTGCTCCTGTAGAGTTGCTTTAGAATATTCTTATAGCTCCAAATGGCTATCTTATACACACATACACACACACACACACACTAACTTATAGTGATTTAGGTGTGTCTGTGTTGTGTGTGATTGTGTGTGTGTGTGTGTGTGTGAAAGATAACCATGTGTGTGCTAAAATGGCTAAGGGGATAGAGAAGAATACTTTATGCGCTCCATAGGGGTGCATGAGTTGGGTATGTGTGTGTGTGAGAGAGAGAGAGAGAGAGTGTAGAGAGAGAGAGAGAGAGTTGGGTATGTGTGTGTGTGAGAGAGAGAGAGAGAGAGAGAGAGAGTGTAGAGCCTTTTGGCACGCATAGGAGATCACAAATTCTACATAACCTCCTTATCGTGCCAAATGGCCATCTAAGTCTTGCCTTGTGTATATGTGCATATATGTATCTGTGAGATGGTGCATGTGTGTGTGTGTGTGTGAGAGAGAGAGAGAGAGAGATACACACAGGCTGAAGTTCTTTCTCTCTCTCTCTCTCTCTCTCTCTCTCTCTCTCTCTCTCTCTCTCTCTCTCTCTCTCTCTCGATCTCCCTTTCTCCCTTTCTCTCTCCACTAACACTAGAAACTAGATTTGAAAAAAAATAGTAGTTTCTATTTTCGGTTGAACGTTAAACGTCAATCGTACGATCGGCATATCACCTCACATGTGTACGGTCTCGAAAGACATGCACAATGAATCAATTTTCGAGGTTCAATTTTTGAAAGACGTGCCCAACATAATTATGGCTTGATTGTTTTTGCTCTCTCTTTTATAGCTCAAACTAGTTTTGTGAACGAAAACTAACCCATTTGTCGGTATTTATAACTAAAATTAGCAAATTCCAGCATTTTTCTTAAGTGGACAAGTTGGCACCAAGAGGGGATGTTGGAAAGGGGTGCCTACTTGTAAGATTACCTCAAATTAGATAGATTGGAGGCCTTTAACACTTTAAGATTCTAGGGTTTGGATGGCTAAATCAATTTGTGGAACCTTGTATAGTTAAGTGCACTGGTTTGGTGACAATACTCGGATGGGTGACCTCCTGGGAAGTTTTTCCCCCATTACATTTTGCCCCCATTATATTTTAACATCATAGCTATTTAGTGCGCATATGTGTTTTCATTCTCCTTTCTCTCCCGCTCCAAATGGCTATCATAGCCATTTCAAGCGTATTGGTGCTTTGATTCTCCTTGCTCTCCCTTGTATGGCTCCAAATGGCTATCATAGCCATTTCAAGCACATTGGTGCTTTGATTCTCCTTGCTCTCCCTTGTATGTCTCCAAATGGCTATCATAGCCATTTGGCACATATTAGTGCTTTGATTTTTCTTTCTCTCCTTGTATAGATTTAAATGGCTATTTGATGTAATCACATAGCTGATTGCCAGATAATTTTGGCTTGATTGTTTTGGCTCTCTCTTTTATAGCTCAAAATGGCTATCTAATGTACTGGTGTGTCGGGAAATAACTTTTTTCGAGCATTGGTGTGTGAATTAGGTACCGATGACATATGAGCCAAGGGCACCACTGGTCTAGTCATTTGTGAGGATATCCCCCTTGCTCTAGGTTGCATTAGCAAAATAGAGGAAGACGCAAGGAATCGAGGATGTTGGGTGAAGGTTCCTCCTTCTATGGCCATATCAGATGATATGGATGTGTTAACTAGGCTTGGAGCCATGGTTGGGGGGATGATTATACTATAGTTGCCATAATTGTGACAGAGGACATGAAACCAATGGGCCATGTTGCATGGTTGGTCATAGGTGGTGCCATTATGAGTGGTGTAGTACCCACTATCATAGAGTTTGGAACTTTGCTAACAACATCTTAGGTGGGTACCTCTCTACTACCGTCTCGAAATGTGAAGTCTGTGTTAGTAGATTTTTGGAGTCTATGTAACCTTGAGGAACAATAGTAGCAGTCATCGGGGCTTGGTCCATTGTGTAGCTGGGTGATACTACAAAAGTAGGATCCACTAGGCTCACAAGAGGTATTAACATTTTTCTCATTGTGGACATTCTTGCTTTGGATGTCCTGTCTTGCACCATAAGTCTTTGGATTCTTTCATGTTCAATGATCCTATGTATACAATTGCATATGCTCTTTAATCGTTCCTCCTCTGTTGTGGCCCCAGATATTGACTGGACAATCCGTTACCAACTAACACCATAAGCTTGGATTGTAGTAAAATACACAAGAGTCTCTGTTGATGCGTCAAGAATTGTAAGCCTAGTTCTTTTCTCGAGGTAGATTCAATGTTATTGCCTGGGTTAAGATTGTCGGGCACTACATATATAGTCTTGGCTTGGGACTCGTTTTGGGCATATTGAGCTGTTTGTGCTGCTAATCATGGCGGTGCCACTTGCAAAGTCTCTTCTTCCTTTCCTCTAGAAGCCTGGATTAGTGCCTCTACTGCCTACACTTCTTCTAATGTTCTATTGTCAAGCATAAGCACTTGCCCAAGGAGTGGTATAACACAAGCTGTATGGACAGGGATATCAATGTGAACTCTGTCTGCTTGTAATGATGAGACTACATCGGGTGTGTCTCTAGAGTTTACCTCAACTCCATTCATTATGTGCTCTATATGTAGTAAGATTTGGTTCAGAGAAATTGAGGTTGAATGTCTGAGGTAGCTAGATACATGGTTAAAAAGATTGGTAGGTCTGGTTGGATTGGTGAGGCCTGGTTGTTTGGGATTCTCACTTCTTGGGATCCTTCCATTGACTTGAAGTCAGATGAAGTATCATTGACTCCTATTTGCAGGTCCTTGTACAATGCTAAATTGGGTTCCGACCAAAGGTCCTTAGCCTAGTGTAGGCTGGTATACACCTACTCGTAGACACACTATCGTCTCAGTAGGGCTTTAATACACGTCTAGAACATAAGTGCATGTGACTTAATGCTGGTCAGGGGAAAAGGAGCTGAAGGGTCAATTTTACTTTATTTTTAAATTTTATTTTCATTTTTTTGGATGTTAGAGAAACTTGTCCAAATGGGTCTCAGACAGTTCTAAACACTTTGGGAAAGGTTGTGCATGCACTTTGGGAAGGGTTGTGCATGCACTTTTTTTGGGCTAATCAGAGGATTTTTTATAGTTGGATCCCTTAACTATGGAAAATTATAATTTTTTTAAGGTTTTGTATCAAGTGCGCCAAAATGATCGCAACCTATAACCTATACAACAGGCAAAATTATATATGTACTTTTTAAAAAAATTATATATAGATATATTTTTTTCGGTGGGCATTATACCTTTACCCATTTTACTTTTACTTTTTTTTTAACTTTTATTTTCTCTTTTTCAACTTTTTGATTTTGATTTTTTACTCTTTTGATTTTTACTTTTTTTAACTTTTCACTTTCGCGGTTTATGATTTTTGGTTTGTGGATTAGGATTTTCAGTTCGTGGTTTATGGTATTCAGTTTCGTCATAACTACCCGAAAAGGAGTGGCTAGGGTTTTTGGAGTTTTCCAAGAATTCCTTTTGGACTCGGGTCCTAAAGTCTGCACACATTAAATGCGGCTAGCCAAAAGACTTATAACTTGTGGCCCACATTATGAATTAAGTTAGGTTAATTTGTTTAATTTATACTAATACAAAAACACAAAAAACCTGTAAACAAAAAATATTTCTGGTTTGCAAATCCTACCCCAAATCATTTTTCTAATCCAATTTTTCTAATCCAAATCGTTTTTCTAATCCAATTTTTCCATGTGTAAGGAGTCCGAATTGGGATAAACCCTATGTCCCAAAATCAATTTTAAGGTCTATTTCACCTATTTTCTTTGATTTAAATCCCAATTTATGATTTTTAAGTGTGAAATTAAAAAATGAAGAAAACAAAAAATGTAGAAATTGAACAAAAAACTTGAATTGCAAGAATTAAAGAACACACAATTTTAGGACAACAAGAAAAACTGAACATAGAATTTCTAAGTTAATAAAAGAATGCAAAAAAAAGAATATGTACTAAAATTAGAGTTGTTTTCAAACTTTTTATTTACTCTTCGTTTTTGTAAAAACCAAAAATTGATCATTTCAAAAATTTCAAAAATTTCAAAATGCATTGAAGCTATGTGGTGGGGCTATTCCCCGATAGCTCCACTTATGGGAAATCCTTGTGCCATAGAAAGAACGCAGGGAACACAATCTAATGTCCTTTGCCCAACCACACTCGGGAGCACAAACAACTCAAATGAGAAACCAAATTATCATGGCCTAGCACACAAATGCTCAGTCAGGGTGTGTCACTCACCTCGTGAAAGCTTGCTACTTGGGATTCTCCTAGGAGACAATGTTACCACGTAGCTGCATTTGACAGCTCCACTCTGCTGCTGCCACTGCCATCACACTCTAAAGGAAGCTCGACCCACCTCTCTTCACTTGATCTCTCTCTCTCACACACACACACACACTCTCTCTCTCTCACATAAAAGAAAGCAAGTACACATAAGATCTCAAACAAGCAAGCAAGCAATAACATAAGATAGTAGATAGAGAAGAACAACACTCTATTGAATTAAATTAATATAAAAGAGTGAGTTGTGAGAGTTACATTTTACCTCTTATGTGTGGCTGTTAGGGTTTACACTCTTGGGCAGCCAACGTAAAAAATTAGGCCTTAGGACCCATTCGACCACTGTAGCTTATGTAATATCTAGTCCACAAATAGTACTCTCTACCTAAAATCCCGTGGTACACCTTTAATAGACAAGCGATGAGCACACATGCAAAATATACAATATATGGTTTTGAAGTGAATTTTACACATTTTGGCACCTGTGACCCAAAGATGGTTGTAAGATTCCTCCCCAGCCTTCGAGGTATATAGGAGTAAGAATCTCCCTTTCTGATCTTATAATTATTCCCTCTCTAAAATAAAAGAAAATTTCTGTTTAAAAAAAGGAAGACCCTTTCCCTAGAATACTTCTCAGGAGTCCCACCTGTTTTAAGGATTTAGAACATTGAGTTCAGAAGTGAGAATCGGTGTTTTGGATACCAAGGTTTTGGTTTTCATTCGAGTACGGCCCAAAAGAAGTTCTTTATCTCTTGGGAAGTATAAGAAGTTATCCCCCAGATATTGTGGGCCTTATATCTGAATTCAATGAAAGTAGGTGACTTAGCCTACGAACTTCTTTTATTCCCTCGTCTCAAAGTTCTTAATGTATTTCATAGAAATATGTGTCAAACCCAAATCATAGAAAGACGGTAAAACTTCAGTGGCAAGTTATCATTGGCTTCTAAGTTACGCTAGCTCCTTCCTTTATATAAGTCGTAACTTTTAACTGTCGCTCACAGTAATCTTACTTCCAACGATCTCCCTTCTTCTTAATCTCCTTCATGGCTTGGCAACAGGAATTAGTTTTATCCGTGATGATTTCTCACCTTCAAGACGTAAGAGAGTCTGTGAAGAAAGATTTTATAGAATAGTATGAGCGCTCACTTTTTCCTCACTTGGGAACTTCTGTAGCGCAGACCAAATGGCGGACCTATCAAAACATAACTAGGGTAACACCTTGGGGTCAGCAGCACTTTCGTAACAATGTCCGCTTGGCCATGGTTATTGAAGCTTTGGGTTTGGGTCCCCGATACTACTGCGTCATGAGATCAAGGCATCTTGGGTTTTCTGAGCGGGTCTTCTTGCTGACGTGTTTTCTTCCTCATGAGAAGATATGCCTTTATCCCGTTTTTGGCTTGCCTCTCAAAGGTCCTTTTGTTAGATCACCTCATACCACTGAGATAGGTGCGGTAATAACCAGCAGAATCATTCCTATAGATGAGTTACCCTATACTTGTGCAGCTTGTGAGTGGTGCTTTTGTGACCATATGATGGACGGGCTTATGGAAGTGTAAAGAGTTCTTCTATCTTTACTGTATAAGTTCCGAGAATGAATAAAGTTTAAATCTTGTTCTTAGCTTGCTATCTTTAAGACTTTTCTTGGTGGTTAATCTTGATTAAAATTTTTCTCTAAGTCTCATATTCGTGCATCTTGCGAAATTATCCCAGTTTGCGAGATGAGGACATCTCGCATTTTTTAAGTGGGATAGAATGTAAGATTCCTCCCCCAACCCCTTTTTGATGTCTAGCATATTCCCCTGTAATCAATTCCTTTTCTGAAATATAAGAGATCTTGTTTGTGGCTGTTTTAACCTAGAGAGAGAAAATATTCTAGAGAGAGAATATTCAGATTTTGAATATTTTTTGATAGAAAAATATCTCACCTTATTAAAATGAATCCCCCTGAAACAGAAATTCAGAAAGAATTTTCCAATGTGCAATTGGAATTAATTGGAAATAGGTATAAAGAACCTTAGTCTAAGGGTCTAGATTTTCAGAAATTTTTGGATTATGGTCCAATTAAGGTTCCTATGGGCCAATAGCATCAATCCATGTGTAGGGAGGAGATAAATCCAATTTGTAAAAGAAGATACCCAAAAATGAGTAAATGCTCACATAAGATGAAGAGTTGAAAATGTACAAGGTTTATTAGTAAAAAACTATGAGCAATAAAATTTTGACACATATGTAAGGAAGGGGAGTTCTTTAAAGAAGGTGCATATTTCACATAAGATGAAGAGTTGAAAATGTACAAGGTTTATATGTAAGGAAGGGGAGTTCTTTAAAGAAGGTGCATATTTCACATAAGATGAAGAGTTGAAAATGTACAAGGTTTATTAGTAAAAAACTATGAGCAATAAAATTTTGACACATATGTAAGGAAGGGGAGTTCTTTAAAGAAGGTGCATATTTCACATAAGATGAAGAGTTGAAAATGTACAAGGTTTATTAGAAAAAGAACTATGAGCAATAAAATTTTGACACATATGTAAGGAAGGGGAATTCTTTAAAGGAGGTGCATATTTCACATGCTTGAATGAGTTTTTAACTAAAAAATAATGTGATATTTTTACCTCTCATCTCTCTTGAACCAAACCAAATCAAAATGGAACCAAACCGAATCAAAAAGTAACCAAACTAGGTCCAAATCTAGTCCAAATTCAACCAAACTGACTTGGAAAATTCTAGAATCAGTTGTTTGGTTAGGAGCTCAATTTTTCCTATAAATAGAAGCCTCCCCTTGTTGAAAAAAATATAGTGTCTTATGCATTGTTACTCTACTCCACCTAAGCCAAGAACTGTGAATTCTTTAATAATTCACTAGTTTTTGATACTTCTCTCTTTCTTCAATCCCCATTGGTGGCTCCATCAACATACTAAACCAATTGATTGGTGGGGGGCCTCTATCGTGAACAAAGAATCAAGCAAATTATAAGATACGTATAGTGAATTTTGATCTTTTCTATAATTTCTCAATGATTCTCTCTTCTCAACCCCTCTCAAGCTTGACAAGCTTAATTGGTATGGTTTTTAAAATGCTATTGAAGTTAATTAATTAATGATAGTAAAGAATTACATAAAATTCTATTTATATTTAATTCTAATGGTTTTTCTCTCTCTCACTTAAGAAATGGTCATACTCATGACCCTTTTTCAATCTAAATGAAGCTTTTCATAAGGCTTTTCCTTAATCCAAGATTAAGCTATGCTTGAGGCCAAATTAATGGCTTTTTTCTATGCTTTTAGTTTATGTATATTGATGATTCAATCCATTATGGATTGATGATCCAATTAGAGACCATTCTAATTATTTCCTTAATGATAAGCTTTATCCCTTAGAAAAAATTGAGATTTATCAGTCATAGTAGTAGAGCTATGACAAAATTTTTATAGAAATTACGCATAAAATAATTTCAAAGCATAAAAAGAGGACTTCCTACCATATTCTAGGAACTGTCATCCTAGATTAATTAAAAGAATTTTATTATGCATGGAGATGTGGATGTTTGCATGTAGATGTAGATGTATGGATGTGAGTGTGAATGTGGATGTGGATGTATGCATGGAGATGTGGATGTATGTATGTAGAAGTAGATGTATAGATGAGGATGTAAACTGAGATGTGGATGGATGCATGTAGATGTAGATGTATAGATGTGATGTGAATGGAGATGTGGATGTATACATGTAGATGTAGATGTATAGATGTGGATGTGGATGTATGCATGTAGATGTAGATGTATAGATGTAGATGTGAATGGAGATGTGGATGTATAGATGTATAGATGTAGATGTGAATGGAGATGTGGATGTATGCATGTCGATGTAGATGTATAGATGTGGATGTGGATGTGGATGTGGAGGTGGATGTATGCATGTAGATGTGGATGTGGATGTGGATGTGAAGGTGGATGTATGCATGTAGATGTAGATGTATAGATGTGGATGTGAATGTGGAGGTGGATGTATGCATGTAGATGTAGATGTATGGAGGAGAATGTGAATGTGGATGTGGATGTATGCATAGAGATGTGGATGTATACATGTAGATGTGAATGTACGCATATAGATGTGGATGTATGGATGTGAATGTGCATGTAGATGTGGATGTATGGATGTGGATGCATGAATGTGCATGTAGATGTGGATATGAAAATAGATGTATGGATGTAGATGTGGATGTATGGATGTGAATGTGGATGTGGATGTGGATATATGTATGGATGTGAATATATGTGAAGGAATCTGAAGTGATGAGATGGAAAATGATGTGATGGGATGAGTATACATATAAATGGAATATGGAATAAGTAATGTGGATTGATGAGGGATAATGTGGAAAAATGAAAGTTAAAATAGAAACTGTATTGTAAACTGTTTGTAAATGTTGTTTGTAAATGACTGTTTTATGTCAAGAATGCTGGGGGAGCATTTTGACCATCTTGTGATTAAGGTCATGGAGACCTAACTGATAAAGTTGCAACTGCTAACGGAGAGTCGATGAAGGACGTCTCACGTAGCAAGGTCGGCCGAGGTCTTGACTAGCCTCGGTGCGATTAAAATGGTGAGCTTCCGGTACGGTGGATGAGGGGCCAAGGAAGCGGCCTATGAGTGAAGCGCTAGGTCACCTGCGAAGGATCCTAGAGGGTGCTGACCATATGGTGCTCGGGCTCTGGGTCGCCTAGGATACCCACGCGTGCGTCGAGGAAGATATTGGAACAAGAGTAGGAGTTGTTTTCTGAAATCGGGCATGGATCTGGTTGATTGACCTTGCTGGTCTTCAATGGATGAGTCCATGGCTCTTTATATGGATCTGTTGGTTGATCTTGCTGATCTTCAACGAGAGTCCATCTTGATAAGTGATTATATTGCCGAGTATTATGGACTAGGGATTAGGAAACGGCCCCTGAGTGGACAGGTGGTGAGCGTCCTAGTTGCCAATGATGCCATAGATACTCTGATGAAGGAATGATGGGAAAATTAAGAATCAACTGGATAAATTAGAAGATGGTGATCAGTGATACTATGGTTTTATTAAAGGATTGTTTTAAACTGGTTGAATCTGTGAAAAGGCAATTTCATATTGGGTGTGTGAGTGGTGTGACTAGTTTTATTTTGCATGAACATCCGGCTAGGGGGCCTTGGAACTCTTTTCCTTGGTACCCGGGACAAAACCTAACCAAATTCTTAATTGGATCCCATCACTACAGTGGTTGGGCGGTTGGCTAACCCATGGGACTGGATGGGGTTAGGCTGGACTGATGGATCCGTAAATCGAGACTCAAAAATTCTGTTATTACGATAGATAAAGTAAATCCCGGACTATGGATAGGAATCAACGGCTGTGCCTCTTGAATGGGGAAAAAAGCGTTGATCCCAATGATCTAAGTGCAAGTTTCTTCCTTGATCTGACCAAGTATCTTATAGATGCAATTGGTTCAGCTCGATCAGAAATGATCTTGACTACGTTAGAGTAAAAAGTTATCCTGGTGGAATCGCCCATGCTTTCCGGGTAAAGGAAGTTTTTCCGGGTTCGCGGTTTTGGAACAACCGATGGATTAGTCTCTTATCCGGATATCCGTGGGTGAGGCCCCGAATGTGGGACCCCTGTCCCGCGCGAGAAGTGCTACTTCCGCTGCTAGTATCCCGAATCTGTTGCTCGGTGGGAATAGGGATCTTACAATGGTGAAAATGACATGATGGTCACGATCGTCACCATAGAGGTCTCTTGCAAGGGTTAACAAACGGTAGTAAGAAAGAATGGTCCTATGCCACACCATAGCCAAGGAAGCGGCCTGATTGGCTCACAAGTGCTTAACAACTACACATTAGTCAAGGAGGCCGAGGCCGTTGCTTTAATCTAGGAAAGCCCCTATTTATGAAAGTTCTGACCTAACTCTGTCTAGCAGAAGAAATTTACAAGCACACACTAGCCATGGAAGCCCACATGTGTCTATAGCAAAGAAGCTATAACCCGGCCTAGCACACATATGCTCTATGCAAACACTCTAGCCACAAAGACACGAGAGAAAAGTTGGACCCTGGTAGCCAGAGTCCCAACGACATGCCAGTCAAGGAGTGACCCTAGTAGATTGCTACAAGAAGGCTTGGTGGGTCGCATAAGCCAGGAAGCCTACATGGCTGCATGAGCACTAGCAGAGAGCCGTTGGGCGACTCGTTCCTTGTAGCCAACATGAAGAAGCAATGCCTAACATTCTGTAGAAAGGAGATGCTTGGGGTGCAACAACAGTAAGGAGTGGGGACATCTATGTCATGGCATGCTAGTAGAGGAGAGGGTGGAGCTAAGCAAGAGAAGGAAGCATTGACAACTATCATGGTAGCACTTGGGAGGAGGTGGTGCAAAGGGAGGCATCGACTGAGGAGACTCAGCAGGCAAGGGGGAGGTAGCTATTGGGTAGATCCATCAAGTAAGGATAGCAGACGATGTTATTCTGCATCCATTAAGCTGGGAGGTGACTCCGGGGGGGAGAAGGTGGCCCCAGTAGCATGAAGGTGGCAGTAGTACACAAGAAGAAGAAAGCATTCCCATGCCATGAGCTTCATGCACATTCTTAGGTGCTACAAGGATTGGTGGGGTGTCTTTCCGTTCCTTGAGGATTCTTGGTAAAATTTAGCTGATGTCATGTTAGGCAAGCGATAGTCATCTCATTACGAGATGTTGTACCAACATTCCTTGCACTTTATGGCATTCCATGGCATCCCGCATATTTTTCATTATTTCAGGGTCACGTGGAGTTTTTCCATGCACATCTTCACCTAGATGTCCTCCCTTTTTTGACCTTGTAGAACTCCATCGCTTGAGGTCATGCAGTTATTTATCAGTGTCACACATTCATTATCCACAACACTCATTGTGCACCATGAGGAGATCCACATGCCCCCTATGGCCTCACCATCGAGCTTTATATTGCCACATCTTGAGCCTTGCGACATGAGCATTGTATCTGAGCATCCTCTTTCTCTTATTGAGGTGGATCTTTCCCCTACCACCAACACATCTTTTTTGGATATAAACACCCATGAACCCACATGATTACACTTATCGCCATTCAAGCACATGCTCTAGTTCCATCACCATCTAAGGCCCTCATGCTGCATGGTTCTCTCCTCATTTGCATTTTTGTGAGAGCACTTACACTTAGAAACTGCAATTGGTTGAATCCTCATGTGCAGATACTCTTACCTCACCATCAACTTTTAAAAAGGTTGCCACCTCCACCCTTGTTACATCTTTCGAGGGGGAACCTCTTCATCTCTCCTTCCATTCCATGCTAAATTTTGAGGTTTTAGTTCCACCTTTGTTGGATTATATCATCTCGAGAGGGTCTACATCACCTTTTTCCATGCATTGGCATATCTTAGCAGAGATTATTAACACTAGTTCTGTAATTGGACACTAAAGTGTCCTGAAAGTTAGCATTTTTCTTGAATTTTTGTGGGCAATCTATTAAGAGTTTTGAAATGCTTAACATCCACAGATGTTCCTCAAGACCCAAAAAATCCTTGAGATTTTTTAAATTGCACTTTTCTTAGCTTTTACAAGGCAATATTTTAATTTTCTTAGACACATGCTGATAAAATGCATGATTTTTGCTGTTTTCAAAATAGTAGTAATTTGGACATAACTTTTAGAAGGGACATAGTTTGATCATGAAACTTGGCTTGATGGAAAGCCCATGATGTAAACTAAATCTTGGAATCATCAAACGATAATTATTGGATAAATTTTTGACTCGCTAATATTGAAATGACATTTTTTATACAGGCGGAGCATGAATTTTTCTCCTTCCATATGCAAGCTAATAATGTAAAACTTGAGGTGCACCCATGTTATATAGGGTAAATACTACTTTGTTTTGAATTTTCCAAAACTTTATAGCCACTTTTTGGGCCTCTTCTCATACATGGCCTTTTGCGCAACCTGTTTTTAATACATAAAATGTCTAATTATGAGCCTAATTTTGATTTTCATCAAAGGGGAAAGCTGTGTAAGTGCATTATTTGTTGTAACTATAGGTGTAGACTACTTGTGCAAGCATAGTTATGATTAGTTTTTGAAAAAAGATGATCAAATTTTGTATTTTTATTTTTTACAGTTTTTTTAGAACTAGGCGAACCTACTTAAGTGGAGGCTAAGTTAGTGTCATACACATCAAATTATGGCTTATTTATCTCATCTCAAGCATGAAAACCAATAATCAACATTCTCATTGATAGGGCTACATTTTTTTTAGTGGCGTGATTGAGTTTTGATAATACGCGTTACTTTTGTTGATTTTATGCAACTTTTTTGGAAAAAATTCTAGGAAAGGAAAATGATTTTTTTGGTGAACTTCTACCTCCTTGGACTGATGTATGCTATCAAAATATCTTGGGAAAAATGCTATTGATATCATTGGATTTTTTTTTTGAGAGAATGATGCTTGCATATTTGGAAAAATCCTGAAAAATGTTCATTTTCAAGACATATGCTACTTTGTTGCTTATGTACTTCCAAATAAAAAGGCATTTTATATGTTTAGCATTTTTTACATAAGCATAGGGTTATGTTCTACATGCCCAATGAAGCATTTTGGTTTTTAAAGCCTACATTAGGAGTTTGATTTTTTTTCGCAACCCCCAAAAAAGGACACTCAAGTGTCCTGTTTTGGTACCAAACTAGTGTTAATCATTTTCTACCATTTTTGGGTATTTTTAGGCATTTTTTATAGCATTTTATGCTAATGTCATGTTGTCGGCCTGCTACAGTTGGTCGACCAGCATCCTGGGGGAATATATAAGGGCTGACTCCCTTTCCCCTAGTTCATCTCATTTTTCAACATTCAGTTGAGGTTATTAGCAGCTACTATTGCTTCTTACCATTGTACAGCACGTACGAACTTCGCTCTTGGGTCAGTTTTCAACAATAAAACAACAATTTCCAGCATTTACAAGTCTAGTACGTGGGCCTACATCTGTGTTTTCTATTTGCGTCACTTTCTTTTATGGTATCAGAGAAAAACACTGACCTGTGAAAGCTGTGTTTTCCTATTTTGGAGCAGAGGCTTTGACAGTTTGTTGCATTTTCTGCAGATTTTAGCATAGAAGGTACTGCGTTTTCTTTTGGGAGCAGAGGAGGCTTCCTTAAGAGTGCTACGTTTTCTTCATCTGACACTTGGGACTGTACGGTATTTCTAAATTTTTAGCAAAGATTGCTGATTTTTCTGATTGCTGAAGCCCTCTTCTAGGTGCCGAGGACAGGGAACTATATCTAGGAGAGATCTTCTTCCTCTCCTTTCAGTTTCCCACCCTCCCTCCCTTTCTTCTTGCTATGCACAGCCTGAGAGGAGGACTTGCTGAAGAATTCATAAAAAAAGTCCCACAATTTGGAAGACCCAAAGATAAAGGAAAAGGACGAGCAAGGTTTACAGGTATATATTTTATTTATATTTTTGATGAATTAATAATCATAGAAAATTATGTTTGATCTGATGTGTGTAGGAATTGGCTTAATGGAATGTGTAAATGTGCACAAGGTTGTGTGAGTGTGCACAAACATATTTCATATGTAAAGGCCCAATATGATTTATATTTGGGAAAAGGCTTTTATATGTACAAACCTTAGGAACTTTCATATGGTTAATAATATGTAAAGCAATACCCAAAACTGGGAAAAACAAGCCTAATTTGTATGCACATCTATTATAAGATTCTTGGGCTATTTTTATGAATACAATTATCTAAATACTTATGTCATGGAAGTGGAGCTACACGCATGGGGGGGGGGGAGATTGCACCCAATCTTGTCTTGATGGTGATGTTATTCTATTTCTCTTGTCTTACACTATGCTATGCTCTTTGATATCAATTTAATTCAAGTTTTTGTTTTAATTTTTGATGTATTTTATGAGTTTTTAATTATTTCTTCAAGAAGTACAAAAGGGTCCCGTTGACAAAGGTTCTCTTTGGTGTATGCAAACTTGCCAAACTCCCTAATATCATTTGAGAGTACCCATAAAATACTCCATGGAATGTATGGAATCTCAACCATTCAAGGGCAGCCACCATCATCATGGGAGAGGGGGGATTCTTTGTCACAACATGTGTAGTGGAGCAAGTCCATAATGTCATCAGCCATATTGAGAGTGGAAATTTTATAAGGTTACAAGGTTACACACACTCATGTTGTTTGCTTAGGGTAGAAAATTATCTTGACAAATGTACACAGGATTCGGGGTAGGAAATTATCTTGACAAATGTACACAAGATTCAGGGTAGGAAATTATCTTGACAAATATACACTCATGTTGGTGGTTTTCAAGGTAGGAAATTATCTTAGTAAATATACACAAGATTTAAGGTAGAAAATTATCTTGACAAATGTACACTCATGTTGTTTGTTCAAGGTAGGAAATTATATAGAGAGGATTCATTGAAAATGTAAGAACACTGATCCGATCAAAAATCCAAATAGCAAATCATCTTATCTCATGTTTCATAGAATCATGTTGTTTCATGTTTTGCACATATGTGTTTGTAGGTCACACAACTTGTAGTATGCTTCTTTGCATCATGTAGTGGGAAAATACCCCTCCCATCAGAGCAAAAAAATGGCATGGGGTTTACCCCAATGAGGGCACAATATTCTCTATAGATGACTTCATTGTAGCCATATTTGGTAGTGATGTGTGTGAACACACTAGGACAAGCTAGGACACTTTTTCTCTCTTTAGGAGGTTTTTTTCCCCGTGCTAGTATACACCCATCTTGGGGTATACTTATCATCTTTGTACAACACACATTCATTATCTATCTATCCATCTCATTGTATGCTTCCTTAAGCTTCTCCACTGTGTGTGTGTGTGTGCGCATTCCTTCAATCATATTTTCAACATTTAGTATCAGAGCATACGCTTCTCGCCCCTGTGCTGCTGCCTATCCTTCACCCCAAGTAACCTATCTTCTTGACAAAAGAGAACCACATGTAGTGTGTAGTGCCTTGTAATGCAGTTTTGCAAATTTTCATTTTGTGCGCATTTTGGGGGCCGTTCCTACGGTTTTTGATTTTTTGCAGACATCTTCAGGGATTGGATTTACACTACTGTACTCCATTAGATTCTGGATTAGTTTTCACAGATCTACTAATAGATGGGTGTGCAGATATACGAGAAAGCATCAACAGACACTCACCACACCAGATCTTGTCTAAGGGCATCACTTCAGCTACATCGATCTCTGCATCTTATGAGTAAAATTTCTACTTAATATACTCTGCATTTCTTTCATACATCCTGAAAATCTCCATTAACAGCAGGCGACCTTATTATTAGCCACCTTGGTTGCATTAAAGAGCACTCAACACTTTACATGTTACATGATTACTTGCTTAGGTGTTATCAAAAATGGCAGATAGTGATGTATTTCGGATGTTATCCAGAGAATAAGCTTGATGGGACCAACTACCCGCCGTTATGGTCCTATATGATGCAACATATATTGGTAGCTAAAGGGCTGGGGAATGTTGTGGTTGGTATTGAGAAACATCTTGGTTCTTCCGATGAACATGATGTAGAAGGCACATCTGCAAACATAGACTCAGTTTCACATGGTGCATTACCACATCATAGCTCCTACGTAGTAGGAACAAAAAAAGTGGGATGTAAGAGATGCACAAGCACATGCGTTGCTTGCTTTGTCAGTTAAGAGGAGTATCATTCCTCACATTCAGTCACGTAGGACTATTAAACATGCTTGGGATGCACTTGCGTCATTGTACCAAGTTCTTAATGAAGCGCGTGTTGCTTATATATGCAAGCAATTAGAGTTAGAGCATATGGATGAGAGAGACTCCATGGACAATTTTCTTACAAAAAACAAGGATTTTAAGGAGCAATTAGCTGGTGTTGATGAAATATATCCTGATATTCATTGGTGCCTACTGTCTTGAATGCGTTGCTGGACTCGTATCAAGGTTTTACTTCTACCATCGAAAGGCAATCCAAATGCCTTGAAGTTTGAGGAGTTGGTTTTTGTTCTCTTGCAAGAAGAGCAATCCAAGCAAAATAAATGTGTCATGTGTACAGGAGATTAGGCTTTTGCTACCAGTCCACAACAAAGAGGCAAAGGTAAATCTTTTCCTCAGGGTAGTTACAAGTTGAAATCAGAGTCATCAGGAAAGCTTGCAGACAAGGAAGGCGACAAGTCAAAGAAAAAGAAAAAATGCAACAATTGCAGAAAGCGTGGTCACTAAATTAATGAGTGCAAGAAATGGTTGGAGAAGGAGAAAAAGAAAGACTGAGGTATGGCTGTTAACTGATGCATTAGCATCCAATGCAAAAAACAAAGAATCTGTAAACTATTCACATGATGATTGGGATTTCATTGTGCAATGCAGTTATCACCCTTCGCATAAGGATGTATGCATGACTATTACAGATGTACATGTTTAGTATTTTGACAGTGGTGCTAGTAAGTATATGACTTCTCATCATAGTTTGTTCTCATCACTTGAATCTTCCCCATAGGGAAACACTATAGCATGTGCAAACAACTCCTCATATCTTGTAAAAAGAGTTGATAAAATTGTTCTCACACTGATGCAAATGGTAAAACAATCACGCTTTCAGATATATTACATGTACCAGAGATCAAGGAGAAATTATTTGTCTCTACCATTACTAAGGATGGCTTACTGGTTTAGTTTGAGGACGATAGGTGTGTTGTTCATGATTGCAATGATGGCAAGACAATTGTTACTTCAAGTACTTTGTCTCATGGCCTTTATAGGCTAGATGCATATGAAAGACAAAGGCATGCTGCCTGTATAGTTTCTGCCACAAAGAAAATGGGTGATATTAAGTTGTGGCATGCATGCTTTAGTCACTTGAACTTTGGTAGTTTGCTGCGTTTGCATAAACATGACATCGTGTCTGAGCTGCCACATCTTGAAGCCCCTATCAAACATGTTTGTGAGGGCTGTATTCTTGGAAAAATGCAGCGGACATCATTTTCCAAAGATGGTTCAGTTAGAGTTTTCCAAAAATTATAGCTTATGCATAGGGATGTATGTGGTCCTATGAGCACACCATCTATTGGGGGCTACCTCTATTTTGTCACATTCATGTGATGAGATTATTCCAGACATACCTATAGCCATTGAAATAGAAATTAGAGGTTTTTATGTGCTTTTGGCACTTTGCCACTATGGTTCAAAATGCTTCTACATGTAAGATTGGTACCCTGCGTACTGATCTGCGGGGTCGGGGGGGGGGGGGGGGGGGGGAGTATATGTCTAAGGAGTTTCGTACGTATATGGCTGATCATGGGATAAAACACCAATGTCCTATGCCCTATAAACCTCAACAAAATGGTGTAGCTAAATATAAAAACAGGTCTCTCATAGAGATGACATGTTGTATGGTCATCAAAAGTCAAGAGTTGCCTCATGGTTTCTGGCTAGAAGCAATCATGTGTGCAACAGATGTTTTGAACAGGTGTCCTACAAAGGTGTCCTACAATCATGTGTGCAACAGATGTTTTGAACAGGTGTCCTACAAAGGCTTTGCACATACAATTACACCTTTTGAAGCCTTGTGAAAGATCCCTGTCCCCACCGCGTAACGAATTCTGGGGTGCTAGCAGTGGAAGTAGCACTTCTTGCATGGGCACGGTCCTTCACTCGGGGCCTCGCCCACGTATATCCGGACAAGAGACTAATCCCTCGGTTCTTCCAAAACCGAACCTGGAAAAAACTTCCCTCGCTCTCGAAAAACATGGGCGATTCCTCCAGGATATTTTTACTCTAACGTAGTCAAGAGCCTTAACTAACTGAACTGATCTGACCAAACCCGTAAGTCCCATAGTCAGATCAAGGAAAATATTGCACTTGGATCATAGAGACCAACACTTTTTTCCTCATTGAGAGGCACAGCCGTTGATTCTTTTCCATGGAACAATTTTTATCTGGGATTTACTTCATCTATCGTACCATAATAGAGTTGAGTCTCATTTTAGGGATCCATCAGTCCAGCCTAACCCGAGTCCCATGGGTGATGGGATCCATTTAAGAATTTGGTTAGGTTTTGTCCCGGGTACCAGGGAAAAGAGTTCCCAGGCCCCCTAGCCGGATATTCATGCAAACTTAAAACTAGTCACACCACTTACACACCCAATATGAAATTTCATTTTTCACATATTCAGCTGTCTTTAAAATAATCATTTAATGAAACTATAGTATCACTGATCATAATCCTCCAAAATATCCGATTGAATCCTAATTTTCAATTTTTTCTTTATCGGTGTACCTATGGCATCATTGGCAACCAGAACGCTCACCACCTGTCCACTCATGGGCCTTTTCGATAGTTCCTAGCTCATAGTACCTGGCAATATATTCAGTTATAAAAATCAAAATCAAAACTCCATTGAAGATCAGCAAGATCAACCAATAGATCCATATAAAAGAGCCATGGGGACCAGCAAGGTCAATCAACCAGATCCATGCCTGAATTCAGAAAACAACTCTTACTCCTTGCTCCAATATCTTCCACGATGCACGTGTGGGTATCTTCGGTGACCCAGAGCCCGAGCACCATATGGTCAGCACCCTCTCATCACATCACATTCATTCACATCTCATCCATTCTTATCTACCCGATCCACATCACATCACATCACATCCATTCACATCACATCTCATTCATGCACATCTATCCTGCATCTCATTCATTCACATCTATCCCGTATCACATTCATTCACATCACATATCATCCATTCACATATATCCCGTATCACATTCATTCACATCACATATCATCCATTCACATCTATCCCAATTTACATCACATCCATTTCACATCACATCTCATTCATTCACATCTATCCCGATTCACATCACATCTCATTCATTCACATCTCGATTCACATCACATCTCATTCACTCACATCTATCCATTTTTTCACATACATCCACATCCATTCTTCACATACACATCTGCATCCATTCTTCACATACACATTCACATCCATTTTCACATACACATTCACATCCATTCACATCTCATATCATTCATTTATATCCTGATTCCCATGACATCACATCTCATTCATTCACATCCCGTTTCACATCACATTACATCTCATCCATTCATTCACATCTATCTGATTCACATTGCATCTCATCACAGCTATTCACATCACATCTCATCACATCTCATCCATCCATTCATTCATATCTATCTGATTCACATTACATCTCATCACATCTCATCCATCCATTCATTCACATCTATCTGATTCACATTACATCTCATCACATCTATTCACATTACATCTCATCACATCTATTCACATCACATCTCATTTTTATGCAAGTTTTCAGTTTGATTTTTTTTTAATACAAGGAGTATTTCTTGAATCAATATCCCCAAAACTTCTTGATCGGAATTTTGAATTTCATACTAGAAATCCTCAAATTCTATAACCTTGATCCACAGATCAATTCAAAGGGTCTCAAACTTAGTTTCAGATTTGGCGGGAGTTTTGAGTGTATTTTTCTAAACTGGTTACACCTCCTTTCCTCAAATTGATGAAAGAGTTTGGTCTTGGTCATAGTATGATTCAAGGTTCGAGTCGGATAAGATTTATCCTGAACTATCTTTCTCCAAAAGGTTACTATTTTACTGAATTTCTTTCTTTGAATATTCACTTAACTGATTTCTAAAATAGTTACGAATTCTAATGAGGAATAATTAATCATTTATCTGAATATTTCGATCTCGATAGATTTCCTGAATTTTCTTTTTACAATCCGTGTGAATATAAAACGATAGAAATTTCTCTATTAGAGTATTTAATTATTCATTTATCAAATGCTCATAGAATTTAAACATCGAATTTAAGAGAATTCTGATCTTGATATAAAAAATTCTTTATGCATCTATTTATGCATAAAAATCAACTTCAATGGGAATAACACTTTTATAAAAGAAATCCTTTTATGCATCTATTTATGCATAAAATCAAATTTGATAGGAATAACACTTCTAAAATAAAAAGAATTTCTTTATGCATCTACTTATGCATAAAAATCAATTTTAATAAGAATAACACTTTTGTAATAAAAAAAAACTCCTTTATGCATCTTTCTATGCATAAAAATCAAATTTAATAAGAATAACACTTTTGTAATAAAAAAAATTCCTTTATGCATCTTTCTTTGCATAAAAATCAAATTTAATAAGAATAACACTTTTGTAATAAAACAAATTCCTTCATGCATCTTTCTATGTATAAAAATCAAATTTATAAGAATAACACTTTTATAATAAATAAAATCTTTCATGCATCGTTCTATGCATAAAAATCAAATTTAATAAGAATAACACTTATGTAATAAAAAAAATTCCTTTATGCATCTTTCTATACATAAAAATCAAATTTAATAAGAATAACACTTTTGTAATAAAAAAATTCCTTCATGCATATTTCTATGCATAAAAATCAAATTTAATAAGAATAACTTTTATAATAAAAAATTCCATTATGCATCTTTCTATGCATAGAAATCAAATTTAATAAGAATAACACTTTTGTAATTAAAAAGAATTTCTTTATGCATTAAAATCAAATTTAATAAGAATAACACTTTTATAATAAAAAATTACATTATGCATCTTTCTATGCATAAAAATCAAATTTAATAAGAATAACACTTTTGTAATAAAAAAATTTCTTTATGCATCTTTTTATGTATAAAATTTAAATTTAATAAGAATAACACTTTTATAAATAAAAAATTCCATTATGCATCTTTCTATGCATAGAAATCAAATTTAATAAGAATAACACTTTTGTAATAAAAAATTCCTTTATGTATCTTTCTATGCATAGAAATCAAATTTAATAAGAATAACTCTTTTTTAATAAAAAAAAGTTCTTTTATGCATCTTTCTATGCATAAAAATCAAATTTAATAATTAATATCAGTGATATCCATGCATATTCATAGATGAATATGTACATGGAGTAATCAGAATATTTCTTTTAGATGCAAAAATGGTGGGAATTACTCTTTTGGAATAACATAAAAACAAACTTTCTTTTTCACAAAATTCAAAAAAATTTACCATTACCTCCTTTGTATGGCTGACCATTTCTCATTTTTATCTTCTTCATTTAACTTAAATTAATCCAAATTAGATTTATAGAACTCTAATCTATACAATTTTCTAAATTCAAGAGAGTAAACAATAAGAAGAGTTTAATTAATCTCTTAATTAATCTTTCTAAGATTAAGAAAGGTTGGAATGTACAAAAGAGAAGGGGGTGGCCTTTTTATCAAGGCGTAGCATTTGAATTTAATTCAAACATTTGCAAAACATAAAAATTAAGAAAACCATAGATTTTTCATTAAACAAAGTAAGAAAATTAACTTAAATAGAGCTTGTAAGATCTCCTTTGGCTTGAGGGATTGAGGGTTCTACTCTTGTTTGAAGCAAGAGTGGCCACCAATTCACTTTGGAGAGGATTACGTAAAAAACAATTGAATTATTAAAAAATTCAATGTAGATGGCTCAGGAGAGGAGCAAAGTAACAGTGCATAAACACCATTAAGATTTTACAAAGGGGGAGGCTTCTATTTATAGGAAAAAGTGAGCCTCTAACCAAGCAAACTGATTCTAGAATTGTCCAGATCAGTTTGGTCAAATTTTAACCATTTTTGGGTCAATTCAGCTTACTTTTTGGATCTAGTTTTGAAATAGGAGAGAGGAGAGATGAAAATATCTCATTTTATTGATTAAAAATTGGGGGTAATGATGAGAAAAAGGTGGCTACGTCATGAGGGGAGATCCCCACACTGAGGTGTCAAAATTCAGTTTTTTAATTCTTTTCTTTGGTCCTTAGTCCACTCTTCATCTTATGTGAGCATTTACTCATTTTTGGGGGGTTTTTCTTTTATTCTTCAATTTATCTCCTCCCTAAATTTGGATTAATATTATTGATCCATAGGAACCTTAATTGGACCATAATCTAAAAATTTTTGAAAATCTGGATCCTTAGGCTAAGGTCCTTTATACCTATTTGCAATTAATTCCAATTGTACATTAGAAAGTTCTTTTTGAATTTCTGTTTCAGGGGAAACCATTTTAGACATTAGGAGGATTTTTATATCCAAAAATATCTCAATTTTGAATTACCTCCCTCTAGACATTTTCTCTCTCCATGCCAAAACAGGATCTTTCTTTTATTTCAGAGAGGGGAATAACTATAAGATCAGAAGGGGAGGTTCTTACACTTGCACACCTCAAAAGCTGGAGGGAGGAATCTTACACTTGGAATGGCAAAAAGCTATATAATGAAGCAACACCTTTAGTTTAGGTCTAGGACCTTAGTCATGGGCTCAAGTATAAAAGGGGGCTCATGGACTATCATTGTAGCTTTTTACCTTTTGAAATCTTTTTGACCTTTTGACATCTTGGCTCCTTTCTTGGAGATAACCACTCATGGTCTAGGGCTCATGGAAAGCTTGATAGCCATTCTTATTGGTGAGAGGTTAAATCACTTAGGTATAATGTGTGATTCTTGTTGCATGCTAATTCACATGATGATTTGTCCCTAATTTGAGCTTTATGATCACTCCATTTTAATTGGTAGTATCAGAGCTCATGGCTTAGATCCTTGCTTAGGGAGTGATTAGATGATAATCATTTTTGGATTATTCTTAATCTAATTTTTAAAATGCATTTTCTTGATCTTGATTAGTGATAATCATTTTTAGATTACTATTAATCTAGTTTTTTTAGAATTCATTTTCTTGATCTTGATTAGTGATAATCATTTTTAGATTACTGTTAATCTAGTTTTTTAGAATGCATTATCTTGATCATGATTATTGTTAATCATTTTTAGAATTGATTTTTACACAGTTTTTAGATTTGCTAATTTCTTGTTGACTAGATTAGCAATAAAATTTATGTTAACCATTTTTGAATTTGTATTAAAATCACTATTTTTTGAACCCTATTTCACTTTATTATTTGATTTCTTGAACTTCTTGATTTCTTGAAATTTTCTTGATTTTCAAAATTAGGGTTTACAAAGATTTTAGCAACCAATTTTGAATGATTTTCTTGCATTATCTTGATTAGAGAGCCTACAATTTCAAATATCAATCCTTAAAGCCCTAATTTCTTCAAGATCAAACTCTAGTTTCCAATTCTTGAGTTCTTGGAGAAGCATTACAAGAAGAAGATTGTGGTACATAAAATCAAGTTGCTGTGCACAGTTTTCAGATTGTAGTGTAAAAATTTGGTGCATTACAAGAAGAAGATTGTGGTACATAAAATCAAGTTGCTGTGCACAGTTTTCAGATTGTAGTGTAAAAATTTGGTGTATTTTCAAGAAAGTGTGCATAAATTTGATACAATTTCAGAAAGTGTGTAGAGTACAGTACAGAGTTGTGCAAAACTGTTGTACCGGTTTGTAGATTTTAAGATTTTATGTATAGTTGGTATGGTTTTTCAAGAAGAAGTGCAGAAACTCAATTTTCTTCAAATTATGGAGCAAGAATGGTGCAGTGAGTTTGCCTAAACCCTAATTTTATTCTAAAGTGGAATTTCAAAGTTTCGTGAAAGATTAATTGAATCATGACAATTTGTGAGAAAGATTGCATAACAATTTGCAAAGAAAATGTAAAAGATTCAAGAGCAGTGAATTATAGAGAACAGATGAAATGATGCAGTTGGAAAATGATGTGATTGGATGAGAATGGGTACACATATGAATTGGACGTGGATTAAGTAATATGGATTGATGTGGAACAATGTGGAAAGACGAGAGTTCATTATAGAAAGTGTATTTGTGACCTATTTGTAAATGACTGTTTTATGTCAAGAATGTTGGGGAAGTATTTTGACCGTCTTGTGAATAAGGTCATGAAGACCTAACTGATAAAGTTGTAACAGCTGACAGAGAGTCAACGGAGGATGTCTTGCGTAGCAAGGCGGCTGAGGTCTTGACCAGCCTCGGTTCGATTTAAATGGTGAGCTTCCGGTACGGTGGATGAGGGACCAAGGAAGCGGCCTATGAGCGAAGCGCTAGGTGACCTGCGAAGGATCCTAGAGGGTGCTGACCATATGGTGCTCAGGTTCTGGGTCGTCGAAGATACCCACACGTGCGTCGTGGAAGATATTGGAACAAGAAGTAAGAGTTATTTTGTGAAACCGGGCATGGATCTGGTTGATTGACCTTGCTGGTCCTCAAACGGATGAGTCCATAGCTCTTTTATATGGATCTGTTGGTTGATCTTGCTGATCTTCAACGGAGATTCCATCTTGAATTTTTTATATGTGAATATATTGTCAGGTACTATGAGCTAGGAACTATCAAAAAGGGCCCTGAGTGGACAGGTGGTGGTGAGCGTTCTGGTTGCCAATGATGCCATAGATACTCCGATGAAGGAATGATTGGAAATTAAGATTCAATCGGATATTTTGGAGGATTGTGATCAGTGATACTATGGCTTCATTAAATGATTATTTTAAAGATAGTTGAATCTGTGAAGAAAATAATTTCATATTGGGTGTGTAAGTGGTGTGACTAGCTTTAAGTTTGCATGAACATCCAGCTAGGGGGCCTGGGAAATCTTTTCCCTGGTACCCGGGACAAAACCTAACCAAATTCTTAATTGGATCCCATCACTACAGTGGTGGCTGGGCGGTTGGCTAACCCATGGGACTGGATGGGGTTAGGCGCTGGACTGATGGATCCGTAAAATGAGACTCAATTTCTATTGTAGTATGCTAGATGAAGTAAATCTCGGATAGTAATTGTTCTATAGAAAAAGGAATCAACGGCTGTGCCTCTCGATGGGGAAAAAAACGTTGATCTCTATGATCCAAGTGCAAGTTTCTTCCTTGATCTGACCAAGTGACTTTAGGTTCGGTCGGATCAGTTTGGTCAGTAATGAACTTGACTATGTTAGAGTAAAAATATCCTGGAGGAATCGCCCGTGCTTTTCGGGCAAGGGAAGTTTTTTTGGGTTCGGTTTTGGAAGAACCGAGGGATTAGTCTCATGTCCGGATATCCGTGGACGAGGCCCCGAGTGAGAGGACCCTACACCGCGCAAGGAGTGCTACTTCCGCTGCTAGTAACCTTGAATCCGTTGCGTGGAGGGGACAGGGATATTTCACACGCACACACACACACACACACACACACACACACACACACACACACATTACAATGCCTTGCTATACATAAATTGACAAGTTCCAACACCCCCTCTTAATGCCAACATGTGGCACACCATGATGAACATTGCACACTCATCTCTAATGCATACAAGACTACACTGCATGTGTAGAACACATGTGTCGATAGCCCAATTCTTCATGCATCCATGCTCCTCTTCTACCAGAGGATTCCATCTTTGTTATCCTCTGACATTCTTGCATAATTGTTCACATCCCACGGATTCTTGCAATCCCATGCAAGATGGCCAATCTCTCCATAAGTGTGACACTTCCTCAGTGATGGATATTTTAAGAAGCAATGAGCTTCATTGTGACCCTTCTTCTTACAATATGTACACTTGATCAAACTTGAGACTTTCTTCTTCTGACAATATGTACACTTGATCAAACTTGAGACTTTCTTCTTCTGACCATGACCCATGGACAGAGCCTGCCTCTGAGAGGATGTTGATGATGATGCTATGTCTCCTCTCTTTTCCTTGATGCTCCTCTCCTCATCAAGCAAGGAACTAATGATGCTGACCAATGTAGGATCGGGAAGATGCTTCAATGTCACAACTAGGCTCTCATATGCCATCGGGCATGCTTTTCAAAAGCATTGCAATTACATCGTCCTCTTCCACCTTTGCATTGATGGAGGCTAGCTGAGTGGTGATGCTATGTAGCTCACTAAAGAAATCACTAAGCTTATCTTCCTCAGAAAAACGTAGGCCAAACAACTTGACCTTGAGAGCAATTTGAGAGTGCTTGGCTCTTGCTCTAGATAGCCACTCTAGCTTTTCCCATGCTGCCTTCAAGGACATAGACCCTGCGACCAAGTGAATAAGCTTGGGGTGCAAATTCAAGGACATAAACCCTGCGACCAAGTGAATAAGCTTGGGGTGCAAATTCAAGGCTATCACAGCCACCGTTGCCTGCTTATCTGCATCCACTTCATCCATATCACTGATATTAACGTGCTTCGTGCCTTTCACATAAGGCCATAATCCCTTTCACAAGTACTCGATATGTGTCTGCCATGTGTGGAAACTGTCTCCATCAAATGGCTTAATGCTGCTCAAGGATAGCTCTTTTGTTGACATGCTTGTCACAGAGACTAATATCTGATTGCTTTGATTGCAATTGTATGGAGAGGATATAGGAAGAGAGAGGATGAGATACCACACTTATTCAACGAAACAAGATAGAAAACAAGGCTTCAAAGTACCTTTTGATGTGCTCTCCCCACTGATCTATGCTGCTTCAGCTCATTTGAGACCCATGCAGCTTCTGATCTTGGCCAGCGACAGCACCGACTGCTTTGCTAGCTGCTCTTGCTGCTGTGTACTACTTAGTTTGTTGGTACTATGCTAAGATTGTGCCTAGCTTTGATTACAATTTTGTTACTTTATAGATCCAGACTGCTCCATACTTCTTGCTTTTGTTGTCGCTACTCTGATTCCATTGCTGCTGCTTGCTGCTTCAGCTTCGTGTTTTGTGCTACTACTACTACATTGCTTTCAAGTCAATAATTTGCGCACTGCTTGGCGCTTGCTAATGGTACTACACTGCATGCTTGTTGTAGCATTCACTTACTGTAAATACTTCTATGCTACACATGCTTACTGCTTGCGCTACTTTTTGTAGGTGCTACGCTTGCTGCACTTGATGGGTCAACATTTGCTTAGCTGTTTGCTTCTTGCGCTTGCTTGATTCTATTGTAGGTGTGCTTCAAGGCTCTGACTGCTGGTCAATGCCTCATTGATTCACGACCTGCCTGCTATAGCCACCTCAACTCGACGTCTTCTCCTTCAGGCAATAGATTAACAACCCTAGCTCTTCACACAGCTCCACAAAGTCTTCTTGCAGATCAAAAGACTGAAAAGAAAATTTCTTCAATAGCTCTTGAAGGCTTCTCTCCACAAACGGATACCTTAGATCTCTTGCTCGGGCTCTGATACCATGTTACAATCTCTTGAAGCAGAGGAAGAGGGTGAGCATAAAAGCTTCCATAATACTGTGTGTGGTGTGAGCAACATGAGAGACAGAGAGAGTTATCCAACTTCTAAGGTTGAATTTCATTATCCTTTACTCACTTCAAAATGTGTGCTATAATATATACAAGATTTAGGGTTCTAAACTCCAAATTCGAACACACATAAATACTACATTGGTTTCCTGCACATGCTTTGCCACACACACACACACACACATTACAATGTCCTGCTTACATAAATAGAGGAGTTACAACATAATTGAAGAAGGCCCCAAAACTCGAAACCATGGTATGGTATTTAAAGATTTAAAGGCACCCACTTTTAGTGGAGAAGAGAAGGAGAGAAATAAAGATGCGGTCCATATTTTTCTACAAAAAGGGCAAGATTTACATCTTTTAAGAAATGTGCCTGATCATAACCGCTCTATTGAAGCTAGCCTATCCTTACAAGGCAAAGCTTATAAGTGGTGGATGAGTTTAGCGGAAGCTAGACAAGTACCCGATTCTTGGGATTCATTTAAAGAATTATTCTTAAAAGAATATTTTCCTGAAAATGAAGAAGATCAAAATTGGGAGGAGTGGGATAACTGTTCTATGGAACAAAATAATTTAAATCTCACTCAATATATAGCTTGATATAGAGAAATTATCATAAAGCTTATGGAAATAGATAATTTTCAAAAATTAAGAAGCTTCATTAAAGGCCTAAAAAGGGAGTACAAGAAGGAAGTTCGCTCTAAAGAGCCAAAAAGCTTAGATGAGAGGCTATAAGATTTGTAAAAGTTTTTGACAATACCATGGGTAATAGTAATCTTAAAGAAAAAGATAAGAATTTTTCATATAAGCCTCATGGAGAAAATTTTGGCTCTAAAAAAAGAAAGGGTTTTTTCTTTTAAAAAAAGAACCTTCAAAAAAGCAAAAATCCAATCCTAGTAAGTTCCTAAAAAAGCAAGATTTTGAGAGAGCAGTTAGTGAAAAATTTTGTTTCTCCTATCTTGAGCCGGGACATGATAAAACGAATTGTCCTAAGTCCCAAGGTCAAGAACTTACTGGGAATGGTAATGATAAACCTAAAGAAAAATTAGTGCACAGTATTCAAGTGTTAATACTTAAGGATTCTCCTAAATATAAATCGGTTGAGGTTTGTCAATCTGATGAAAAGCATTGGTGTATGGTAGAAAAATCTATGAGGGAACTATCATTTAGACCACATGATTTGGTTCGAGTGCATGGAAATATTAAAGATAAAAAATTTATAATCCTCATAGATGCTACGTCCACACACAAATTTATAAATTACAACTTCGTTAAGAAACTTAAGTTGCCTCAAGTCCCAAGTTCTCATAAGTATATAGTATTATTAGCCAAGGGATAGATGAGTGGGATACTGTCTCGGGGGGGTCACTTGTATAAATATGTAAGTATCACGTGGGTTCAACAGAAGGACATTTTAAATATTTAAAACTTACAGAAATATATTTATAGAGGGAATTTATTTATTGTATTTTAAAAAAAATTTACAGATTTGAATAGGAAAGGATACATTATATTCACTAAAAAAATCACAGATAAGGGACTTTTTAAATAGGCCTTGAACGCACGTGATATAGAGGATTTACATATAGTGACCCCCCCGAGGATACTGTGGTAAACCGCGTTGGGATACAAATACAAGAGTATGAAGCACTTTTGGATTTTCAAGTGATACATCTATCGACCACCACAGATGTAATTCTTGGGGGAAGAGAATGGTTATTTTCATTGGGGGAAACACTTTCGAGAAGCTATTTGCTTGATACACTAACATTTGAGCATAAAGGAAAAATGATTACATTACAAGGAGAGCACAATGTACCATCCTCTTCTTTGATATGTAATATTAATTAAGCTCCAAAAGCTTCATCTTGAGATAACAAAATAGAAAAAATGTTTTTCTGTTATGCAATGCCTCAATTTAAAAACCATTGTGAAAAGCTTGATTCAAGTATTTGTGAAGTAGTTAATTCTTCTTTGAACAATTTATTAGAAGAATGTAAAGATTGTTTTTTTAGAAATATTGCCAAAAGGTTTACCACTAGATAGAGGGATAAATCATCCCATAGAAGTTTTAAAGGATTCAAAGCCAATTAGTAAGCCACCTTATAGAGTAAGTTTGATTGAAAGACCAGAAGTTGAAAGCTGAATATTTAGAATAAGGCTTTATTAGACCAAGTAAGTCTTTGGTGGGCTTTACCAATACTATTGGTGAAGAAAAAAGATGGATCTATGTGCTTGTGCATAGATTATCATGGATTGAATGCAATCATAATAAAAAATAAACTTTTTTTTCCAAGATAGATGATTTGTTTGATTAACTCAAAGGTGCTAAATATTTTAGTAAGATAGATTTAAGCTATGGATATCATCAAGTAAGATAGATTTAAGGTCTAGATATCATCAAGTAAGAATTGAAGATGTGCTGAAAACAACATTTACGAGATCTTTTGGGCACAATGAAGTTTTTAGTTATGCCTTTTGGTCCAACTAATGCTCTTGCTACTTTTATAACCATGATGAACATTATACTTCATCCTTATTTAGGAAAACTTTTGGTGGTTTTTATCGATGATATACTAGTCTTTAGTCAAAATAAACAAGAACATATTGAGCATCTTAGAAAAGTATTTCCATTATTGAGGAAAAAAAATCATTTGCTAAAAATTCTATATGTGATTTCTTCAAAAAAGAAGTGTAATATCTTTGACACAAAGTGTCCAAGGAAGGGATTTGTATGGATCCTAATAAAGTTGAAGCTATATTGAGATGGAAGGCCCCATCTAATATAGATGAGTTACAAACCTTTTTAGGACTTGCAGGGGTCTATCAAAATTTTATAAGGAATTATGCTAAGATAGCTGTTCCAATGGGACGAATCACTTAAAAGAAAAAGGAAAACAATTTAATTAGACTCATGATCAACAATCTAGTTTTGAAAAATTGAAGGTAGCAATAGCTACTACTTTTATTTTATAAATAGTGGATCCAAATGAACCATTTGGATTGGAAACAGATGCTAGTAATTTTGTTGTAGGGGAAATATTATTGCAAAAGTGGAGGCTGGTTGCATTTGAAAGTGAAAAGTTGCTCAAAGTAACTATTCAACTTATGAAAAAGAACTATTTGCAATTGTGCATGCTCTTAAAAAGTGGCGTCATTATTTGTATGGTTCCAATTTTGAAGTATTGTTTGACCACGAAAGGCTTAAATGGTTAAGTACTCAAAAGGATTTAAAAGGTAGGAAGGCTAGATGGGCTGAAATCCTACAAAAGTTTTATTTTTAAATCAAATATAGAAAAGGAAATTTAATTATGTTGTGGTGGCAGATGCTCTAAGTCGAGTACCCATGATAAATGAGTTGAGTTTTACTCAACTAGAAAGTAAGTTGCTCACTCACTTAAAAGCAAAATGTGCTAATGACCCTAGCTATCAAGTAGTTTGGAATTACTTGACTCTCAAATAGAGAGTAAAGAAAATGCAGCTAGTGATAAAAGGGTGTCACTTAAAAAAGATAGTCGTTCAAAACTTAAAGAAGGGTCAATAAGTGAAAAAGATTGTTGGAAAAAATTTTCCATTGATAATGGGTACTTGTTATATAAAGGTCGCATTTTTGTACCCAAAGAAGAAAATATTTGTGAGAATATTTTACTAGAATGTCCTGATAATCCAAATGCGGGGCACCCAAGAATTTCTAAGACCTATGCACTTGTTAAAAGATAGCTTTATCGAAAAGGTTTAAATAAGGACGTCTAGAATTATGTTATAAAATGCCATAAATAAGTCCCAAGTCAACAAAGCTAAGTGCCTAAAAGAACATGGAGTAGTACAATCACTACAAATACTTGAGGGTAAGTGGGAAAGTATTTCTATGGATTTCATAGTGGGACTACTCTGTCCGAACAAGTAGAGGGCATGATTTTGTGTGCATAGTAGTGGATAGGTTAACCAAGTTGGTATAATTTATACCAGTTAGAAAAGAAGTAAAAACACCAGAATTGGCTAGAATGTTTATCCATCATCTATATAGATTGTATGGATTGCCAACAGATATACTTAGCGACCAAGATATAAAGTTTACAAGCCATTTTATGGAAAGAAGTGTTAAAAACGTTGGACACCATTTTATATTAAGAGAATCACGGACACTTGTATTAATCTCATCTCATACATCAAAACTATTAATGCAATCTTGGGATTTATGTATTTCTTAGTGTTCATCTCATTCTTGTTTTGTGCTAGGTACAATCTTGGGTGTATGTCTTTCTTAGTGTTCATCTTGTTCTTGTTCTATGTTAAGTACAATCTTGGGTGTATGTCTTTCTTAGTGTTCAACTTGTTCTTGCTCTATGTTAGGTACAATAGCTATGATTTTACACTTCCATAACGTGGACTCAAAATCATTAATAACTTTCTAGGACAATCCCTTGTAATGTTTTAGATTTAAGTCAGTAGACCATGGAGGCTTTCTTCAATTGGAGGCATAAAGTCTTATCTGTGATGCTAATATAGCACCTAATAAATTTAAAGAGTTCAATGTCAGCCCAGTTTTGAATAATAAGGCAATCGCTCCATCAATAAGGCCACACTGAGAGATATCCTAGTATTTCAAAGTAGCACAATGCTCTGCAAACATCTTTAAGACCTATGTCCATAACCCTCTTGCACCCATCCAAAATAAAGATTTTCAAAGAATCACCACATTATTTAGCAATGGCACAAATGACCCGATCAGTGAGATTCATGCACCCTCTTAAACATTACAAATCTCTAACTGCACCACCTCCAAAGATACCTCTTTACATGAAGAGTGATAGGACCATGTCACTTATTCTATTGCATAGTGAGATATGCTTCAGACCATGACACATCTTTCCCACCATGGCCAATGTGCTATGTAAAGTTTTTAGAGCTGGTCCACAAAGAATTTCTTCAATGACTATGTATGCCTTGAGCCTCACTAAAAATACTGAAGCCTTCCTCAGTCAACCACACCAAGGCCCTTTATAGGCTAAAATATACCAAAGACTTAGTATAAAATCCTATGCAAGCCAAGATCTTGTCACCAATTGTGAGGACCTCCACCTTCATCCTCTTGAGATTCTTTAGGTTGCAAACTTCTGATACAAGCCCATCATCAACTACTATCAGTGGATTGTTTTGGATATTCAATGAGAGCAAGCTAGAGAAACCTTCTCCACAACCACAACCGATGACTTTTTACTAATTTATCCACACTTATCCAAGACTAGAAATGAGAGCGAGGGAAGTTCTTTGCAATCGATTGTAATCCAAGGTCCCCTAGTAAAGGAAACTTAAAGAGATTAAACTTCTCCAATAGTCTGCACCCCATTTCGATAGAGGACAATCCTTCATCTTTGAGGGATTCACAAGCTGATATTTCTAAGCACTTTATAATAGCAAAACCTAGAAGAGATCAATATTATCCAATAGTATGCACCCCATTCTAATAGTGGACAATCCTTCATCTTTGAAGTTGGGGCAATCCCACAAGCTGAGATTTCTAAGTGTTGCATAGTAGTAAAACCCAAGGACAAAGAGGTTGATATCTATCACAAAACCTTGCCTAATAGAAATCTTATCGAGACGATTTGACATAGCTTCTAGAAAAACTTCGTCCAATCCCTCTCTAAATGTGAAAAAATGAGCTCAACCTATCACTAGAAACTCTGACCAAGTGACTTTGAAGCATAAGCCAACACTTCCACATAGAAGCACAAACAGACATATCTTTTATGAGCCATGTGCAAGAAACAAGATACGTGACATAGAAGCTTATCTACTAGGAGAATATTGTTGATGAGGTCTTTCTGATGATGGTGGGGTCAATTGGCAATCTCTTTATGGTAAGAGGCATTAGAATTTAGAAGGAACAACATTGATCAGCACGAGAAGTGAAGCTAAGCTTGCTAGTTCTTTCTTTGTGAAGGTGATTGTTATCCCCAACCTATTCTTCTCTTTGAGGGGAATCATTAATTGGTTATGGGAAAGTGCATGGACCTCCGGTGCCATTGATGCGAGAGATTTGATCTCTATGTGAAATAGCCCAAGCTTATAATAGCTTGGCTATTTCTATGTGGGCCTCCAAAAACTTGGTAGATAGGATGAAGGCATCGATGTCAGAGCCAAGAAAGGCTAATTATTTACATTCTTCTGGAGCATCTTAGATCAAACCTTACAAATCTATTCATAAAAGAAAAAGTAAACAAATGTAATGAATGAAGCAAGTAGGGGGAAAAAGGTACTAAATTCAATGAGGTGCCAAATCTAAATAAAAAGGGGGGAGGGGGCCGAAGGTGCTATTAATAAAGTGGAATTTTAGGTTATAAGGTACCTACTCCAAAAAAGGGGGGAGGGCTATAACGTCGAGCACTATGTTAACCCCATTTTGGAATTAACCTAGTATCTCTCCATTACACATTAGAGATAGCATAACAAGTGTCATGTAATGGCACTCTAAAGGTTATAATTATGAGAATCGCTAGGTATGCCACAAAACCATATAATTTATAATTTATAATCACAATCCCCCTTTGTGCTGCTAATTCAATTAGAGAGAGAGAGAGAGAGAGAGAGAGTTCAGTGGAGAGAGCCACATTCTTGGTATATGTTCCTTTCATGCTTGTGTACTTGCATATGAGAGTCGAGAGGAGAGAGTGTCCTTGTGAGACAAGCGTGGAAAACTCATAGTGAAAACTTGAGGAGGAGGGAAAAGAATGGTGCTACCTATAGTGGGAAGTACGCACGACACGTTAAGATGAGCATTGTCCTTTGTATCAAGAAAGGGGAGGTATAGCTTGTAACAGTTTGGGTGCGGCTAATACCCGCCCCATTGCTGCTAGCAGAACACCTATCTTTTCTACTCTATTTAAATTTCGTGACGTCTCTTTTCCCTTACTATGATTGTTTGAAGCTGTGAGCTTGTGCGGGGCAGGGTTTCCCACTCGGGGCCTCGCCCTCAAATGTTCGGACACGAGACTAATTTGGTGGTCATTCCGAAACCAAAACAATCGGGAAAATTTCACTTGCCTAGAAAACGGGGACGATTCCACCTTTTTTATTTTCTTTAACGATTTTTCTAACGGGGTTAAGAGACTAAACTATCCTTCACCTGATTAAACTAGATAGAAGGAAAACTATCACTGACTTAGTTTGAAGAAATCAACGCTTTTTTCGTAACCGAATTCAGGCACAACCGTTGATCTAATCATTTGAGAAAATCAACACTTTTTTCTTAACCAAAGTCAGGCACAGCCATTGATCTACTCATTAGAGAAATTCTTCAGGTTTTTATTTAACTACTCAAATTCTAAGCGTTTTACTATTATTTCAATTTAATTATTAAAACTCTACTGATTCCAGCCTAAACCTATCTGGCCCATGGGTTAGCCACCACCCAACCATTGGAATCGGTATAACCAGACAATTACTCACCCACCCATAATTGAATGCCTTTCTTAACTTTTGCTTTCGAATACAGATACGCACACACTCATCTTTAAAACTTTAACATATAAAATAATCCATTGACAAATAGTTATTGGTTACAGATGTCATAACTCAAAAATTCAATCCAGTCCCTTGTTTCTCAAAAAATAGTATCACTCTAAACTCTCCGTTGAGACCAACTGGTCAGCAAAATGAGATCCAGTAATAGATTACAATAATCATTTCGTCCATCATTTCCAGGACATACGCATGGGTGTCATAGGCACCACGAGCCCGTGCATCTCCTGGTCAGAACCCTCCAGGATCCTCCCTAGGTGTCTTGGCACTTCACTGAGGGACCGCTTTGTCAGCCCTCGCCCATCGTACTGGAAGCGCACCATTTTTCAACCATACCAAGGCTGGGCAGGCTTTGCCACGTGAGCCGTCCTTTGAACACTTCCCGCCATAGCTGTTGCAACCGAACTTCCCTTAGAAAAACATATACCAAATGCTCCCTCCAGCATTCTGTCTCGTAAGACAGTCCTTTAAGAAAACAGGGTTTCTAGGTAAATTTTCAGTTTGATTTTCTTTTGAATACAAGGAGTATTTCTTGAATCAGTATCCCCAAAACTTCTTGATCGAAATTCTGAATTTCATACCAAAATTCCTCGAATTCTATAACCTTGATCCACAGATCAATTCGAAGTGTCTCAAACTTAGTTTCAGATTTCGCGAAAGTTTTGAGTGTATTTTTCTAAACTAGTCACACCTCCTTTTCTCAAAACTGACAAAAGAGTTTGGTCTTGGTCATAGTCTCATTCAAGGTTCAAGTATGATAAGATTTTTTTTGAACTATCTTTCTCGAAAAGGTTTGATAATTCAGTTACTATTTTACTGAATTTCTGTAAGATTCCTCCTTGGGCTCAATATTGATTAAGCCTCTACTTTAATCCCTTGTAATCATTCTATGTTTTTGAATACAAGAAAATATTATTTTTCCTTGTTTTGCCTAGTGAGAAAAATTTCTAGAGAGTGGTAAATCAATATTGGGATATTTTTAGATGAATAAATTCTACAAATATAAAAAAATGTTTCCTTGAAACAGAAAATCAAAATAGATTTTCCAAGGTGCAATTGAAATTAATAAAATTTGATTTAGAAGACCTTAGCCTAAGGGTCAAGATTTTTGATTTTTTTAAAATTATGATCCAATTAAGGTTCCTATGGACCAATAAGATTAATCCAAGTGTTGGGACAAGATAAATCTAAAGAATATAAGAAAATACCCAAAAATGAGTAAATGCCCACATAAGATGAAGAGTTGACTAAGTACTAGGTTTATTAGTTAAAAATTATGAAGTATTAATAAAAAAAAGAGATATTTTGGAGTAATCATTCATTTTTGACACATGGGTAAGGAAAAGGGAGCCCTTCAAGGAGGCGCCTATTTCACATGTGTGGATGAGTTTTAAACTAAAAAATAATAGGATATTTTTATCTCTCCTCTCTCGTGGATCAAACCAAATAAAAAAGGGAGCCAAACTGGTCCAAATCTTGTCCAAATTCAGCCAAACTGAAGCTCGAAAATTCTAGAACTTAGTTGGACTCAGTTAGTGGCCTCCCTCACCTATAAATAGACCCTCATTCCTTTGTATTCTCATCTGTGAAATAAACTATGCTGGTATTACTCTAAGTTAAGCTTATTTTCTATTATCCTCTAAAAACCCTCTACAAATTGAAGAGATTGGAGCTTCTCTCTCTCTTCAATCTTCCTTGGAGACTCCAACAACATACCAAACCAATTGATTGGTTGGGGGCCTCTACTGTGATCAAAGAATCAAGTAGTTTAGGAGGTAAAGTGTGGATTATTATCTTCTTTTTCTTAAATCTCCAAATGTTTCTCTTCTCAACCACTCTCAAGCTTGAGAAGCATTAATTTGAATGGCTTTTGAATACTATTGAAGTTCTTTAATGTATTGTAATGAAAAAATACATAAATTTTTATTTATGCTTAATTTATAATGGTTTTTAAGCATTTCTCTCTCCCCCCCAAAGAATGGTCATTCCTATGACCTATTCTCAATTCAAATGAAGCTTCTCATGAAACATTTCTCTAATCTAAAAGTAATTTCTATGCTTGTCTAATTGGAGGCCAAAATAATGGCTTTTTAAAACTTTTATGCTATTTAATTTATGGTAAAATTAAGAATCAATCCATAATTGAATAATGATCCAATTAGTGGTTATTCTAATCACATGAATAATACTAAACCTTATTCTTTCAAATTTATTGAGAATTATCAGGTAATAGCAACGGAGCTATGGTAAAATTTTTAAAAAATAAACACATAAATTATTTTCATTTATATTATGAAAAGAGGACTTCCTATATTTTTTTTAATTAAAAAATTATTATTTTTGTTAAATTTGATGTTTATGCATAAAGAAATTGTTTTAATTACAAAAGTGTTATTCTTATTAAATTTGATTTTTATGCATGGAAAGATGGATAAAGGATTTTTTTAAATTATAAAAGTGTTATTCTTATTAAATTTTATTTTTATGCATAGAAAGATGCATAAAGGAATGTTTTTTATTACAAAAGTGTTATTCTTATTAAATTTGATTTTTATGCATAGAAAGATGCATAAAAGAATGTTTTTTAATTACAAAAGTGTTATTCTTATTAAATTTGATTTTTATGCATAGAAAGATGCATAAAGGATTTTTTTTAATTACAAAAGTGTTATTCTTAGGTATTTACCTTAAAATTCCAAGGATCATGACTACCTATATATATCGAGGATATAACTGTAGCTCTTTACTGGCAGTATATACAAGTAAATCTAAGACCTTGAAATTCTAAGCAAAATGCTACCAGATGATGAATTCGAATGTGATTGATATGATTTTAAAATTCTGGTTGAGAACTGATGAGTTGATTTGGATTCTGATTGAAAAATGATGATCCCTTAATTTTGGTTGAAAAGCGATAAGCTGAGCAAAACCAAAATGAGGATGAATGGGACGAGTCGCTGTGATGATGTTCAAATTGGAATAACGTTAATGACTTTAGCAAATCATTATGAGATTAGTGGATTGTGCTGACACATTGCTACTGTTAACACTTGACCTAGTGGATCAAGTTAAGGGATGACAAATTAAAAACCTGTATAATTGAAATTTCCATAAAGGAATTTTCAAATGGAATTTCGGTCTAATGGACCATTATTGTGTTAAGGATATGAATGATATGATCTGAATGAATTGTTATCTGATGTGATGAGTTCTATATAAGGGATCTTTATCCTAGGATTCTGTTGGGTTCACTAGACTATAAGGATCCCCAGAATCAGTTGGATCTTAAGGTAAAGAGTTGTCCTCTAGTTTGCGAGATGAGGACATCTCGCGTTTTTAAGTGGGGTAGGATGTAAGATTCCTCCCTCCAGCTTTTGTGGTGTGTAGGTGTAAGAACCTTAACTATTGATCTTATAATTATTATTCTCTCTGAAATAAAAGAAAGATCCTGTTTTGGCCTGGAGAGAGAAACTGTCTAGAGGGATGTTATTTAAAATAGAGATATTTTTGGATATAAAAATCCTCCTAGTGTCTAAATGGTTTCCCCTGAAACAAAAATTCAAAAAGAAATTTCCAATGTGCAATTGGAATTAATTGAAAATAGGTATAAAGGACCTTAGCCTAAGAGTCTAGATATTCAAAAAATTTTAAATTATAATCCAATTAAGGTTCCTATGGGCCAATAGGATCAATCCAAGTGTAGGGAAGAGATAAATTGAAGAATAAAAGAAAAACCTCCCAAAAATGAGTAAATGCTCACATAAGATGAAGAGTGGAGGACTAAGGACCAAAGAAAAGAATTAAAAAAATAAATTTTGACACCTCAGTGTGGGAATCTCCCCTCATGAAGTAGGCACCTTTTTCTCAACATTGCACCCAATTTTTAATCAGTAAAATGAGATATTCTCCTCTCTCCTATTTCAAAACTAGATCCAAAAAGTAAGCAGAATTGACCCAAAAATAGTCAAAAATTGACCAAACTGATCTGGAAAATTCTAGAATCAGTTTGCTTGGTTAGAGGCTCACTTTTTCCTATAAATAGAAGCCTTTCCCTTTGTAAAATCTTAATGGTGTTTATGCACTGTTACTCTACTTCTGTCCTGAACCATCTACATTGAATTTTTTTAATAATTCAATTGTTTTTAGCCTAATCCTCACCAGGTGAATTGGTGGCCACTCTTGTCTCAAACAAGAGTAGAACCTTCAATCCCTCAAGCCAAAGGAGAGCTTACAAGCTTCATGTAAGCTAATTTTCTTACTTTGTTTATGAATTTTAATGAAAAATCTATGGTTTTCTTGATTTTTATGTTATGCAAATGATTGAATTAAATTCAAATGCTATGGTTTTCTTGATTTTTATGTTTTGCAAATGATTGAATTAAATTCAAATGCTATGCCTTTGATGAAAAGGCCACCCCCTTCTCTTCTTTATATTCCAACCTTTCTTAATCCTAGAAAGATTAACTAAGTGATTAATTAAGCTCTTCTTATTGTTTACTCTCTTGAATTTAGAAAATTGTGTAGATTAGAGTTCTGTAATTCTCAATTGGGTTTATTTAGGTAAATAAAGAAAGATAAAAATAAGAAATGGTCAGCCATACAAAGGAGTTTATGGCAAAATTTCTAAAATTTTGTGAAAAAGAAAGTTTGTTTTTATGTTATTCCAAAAGAGTAATTCCCACCATCTTTGCATCTAAAAGAAATATTCTAATTACTCCATGTACATATTCACCTATGAATATGCATGGATATCACTGATATTAATTATTAAATTTGATTTCTATGCATAGAAAGATGCATAATGGAATTTTTTTAAATTATAAAAGTGATATTCTTATTAAATCTGATTTCTATGCATAGAAAGATGCATAAAGGAAATGTTTTTTAATTATAAAAGTGTTATTCTTATTCAATATGATTTCTATGCATAGAGGATTTTTTTTAATTACAAAAGTGTTATTCTTACTAAATTTGATTTTTATGCATATAGAAAGATGCATAAAGGATTTTATTTTATTTTAGAGAGGGGAATAATTATAAGATCACAAGGGAGGGTTCTTACACCTGCACACCTCAAAAGCTGAGAGAGGAATCTTACAGCATTAAAAAAATCTTGTATGTATCTTTCTATGCATAGAAATCTAATTTAATAAGAATAACAGCTTTACAATAAAGAAAAATTTCCTTTATGCATCTTTCTATGCATAAAAATCAAATTTAATAAGAATAACTCTTTTATAATAAAAACAAATTCCATTATGTATCTTTTTATGCATAGAAATCAAATTTAATAATTAATATCAGTGATATCCATGCATATTCATAGGTGAATATGTACATGGAGTAATTAGAATATTTCTTTTCGATGCAAAGATGGTGGGATCTTTTAGATGGTATGAGAGCGAATTGGCTAAAGTGGATCAACCTAGAAACCAGAAATGTCAAAAATTTATAAAGTAGCAGTAAAAGGTTGTTACAGTAATTGTGTGAAGAAATTCATACAAATTGATATTCAGAATGAAGAATCCTAAATAGGTAATTGGGTCTTCAAATGGAAGTACTGCAATTGTATGGAATCCCTGACTTGCTTGAGACCTAGACATGATGGTATTTACCTTAAAATTCCAAGGATCGTGACTACTTGTATATACCGAGGGTATAACTGCAGCTCTTTACTGGCAGTATATACGACTAAATCTAAGACCTTGAAATTCTAAGCAAAATGCTACCCAGATGATGAATTCGAATGTGGTTGATATGATTTTAAAATTCTGGTTGAGAACTGATGAGTTGATTTGGATTCTAATTAAAATGATGATCCCTTAATTTTGGTTGAAAAGCGATAAGCTGAGCAAAACCAAAATGAGGATGAATGGGATGAGTCGCTGTGATGATGTTCGAACTGGAATAACGATAATGACTTTAGCAAATCATTATGAGATTAGTGGATTGTGCTGACACATTGCCACTGTTAACACTTGACCTAGTGAATCAAGTTAAGGGATGACAAATTAAAAACTTGTATAATTGAAATTCCCATGAAGGAATGTTTAAATGGAAATTTCGGTCTAATGGACCATTATTGTGTTAAGGATATAAATGATATGATCTGAATGAATTGTTATCTGATGATGAGTTCTATATAAGGGATCTTTATCCCAGGATTCTGTTGGGTTCACTAGACTATAAGGATCCCCAAAATCAGTTGTTGGATCTTAAGGTAAAGAGTTGTCCTCTAGTTTGCGAGATGAGGACATCTCACGTTTTTTAAGTGGGGTAGGATGAAGATTCCTCCCTCCAGCTTTTGTGGTGTGTAGGTGTAAGAACCTTAACTTCTGATCTTATAATTATTATCCTCTCTGAAATAAAAGAAAGATCCTGTTTTGGACTGGAGAGAGAAACTGTCTAGAGGCGGAGGTAATTCAAAATAGAGATATTTTTGGATATAAAAATCCTCCTAGTGTTTAAAATGGTTTCCCCTAAAACAGAAATTCAAAAAGAACTTTCCAATGTCCAATTGGAATTAATTGAAAATAGGTATAAAGGACCTTAGCCTAAGGGTCTAGATTTTTAAAATTTTTTGGATTATGGTCCAATTAAGGTTCCTATGGGCCAATACGATCAATCCAAGTGTAGGGAAGAGATAAATTGAAGAATAAAAGAAAAACCTCCCAAAAATGAGTAAATGCTCACATAAGATGAAGAGTGGACTAAGGAACAAAGAAAAGAATTAAAAAATTAAATTTTGACACCTGAGTGTGGGAATCTCCCCTCATGAAGTAGGCACCTTTTTCTCATCATTGCCCCCAATTTTTAATCAGTAAAATGAGATATTTTTATCTCTCCTCTCTCCTATTTCAAAACTAGATCCAAAAAGTAAGTAGAACTGACCCAAAAATAGTCAAAAATTGACCAAACTGATCTGGAAAATTCTAGAATCAGTTTGCTTGGTTAGAGGCTCACTTTTTCCTATAAATATAAGCCTTCTCCTTTGTAAAAGCTTAATGGTGTTTATGCACTGTCGCTGTGATGATATTCGAACTGGAATAACGATAATGACTTTAGCAAATCATTATGAGATTAGTGGATTGTGCTGACACATTGCTATTGTTAACACTTGACCTAGTGGATCAAGTTAAGGGATGACAAATTAAAAACCTGTATAATTGAAATTCCCATGAAGGAATGTTTAAATGGAAATTTCGGTCTAATGGACCATTATTGTGTTAAGGATATAAATGATATGATCTGAATGAATTGTTATCTGATGATGAGTTCTATATAAGGGATCTTTATCCCAGGATTCTGTTGGGTTCACTAGACTATAAGGATCCCCAAAATCAGTTGTTGGATCTTAAGGTAAAGAGTTGTCCTCTAGTTTGCGAGATGAGGACATCTCACGTTTTTTAAGTGGGGTAGGATGAAGATTCCTCCCTCCAGCTTTTGTGGTGTGTAGGTGTAAGAACCTTAACTTCTGATCTTATAATTATTATCCTCTCTGAAATAAAAGAAAGATCCTGTTTTGGACTGGAGAGAGAAACTGTCTAGAGGGGGAGGTAATTCAAAACAGAGATATTTTTGGATATAAAAATCCTCCTACTGTTTAAAATGGTTTCCCCTCAAACAAAAATTCAAAAAGAACTTTCCAATGTGCAATTGGAATTAATTGAAAATAGGTATAAAGGACCTTAGCCTCAGGGTCTAGATTTTCAAATTTTTTTGGATTATGCTCCAATTAAGGTTCCTATGGGCCAATAGGATCAATCCAAGTGTAGGGAGGAGAGAAATTGAAAAATAAAAGAAAAACCCCTCAAAAATGAGTAAATGCTCACATAAGATGAAGAGTGGACTAAGGACCAAAGAAAAGAATTAAAAAGTTCAATTTTGACACCTGAGTGTGGGAATCTCCCCTCATGAAGTAGGCACCTTTTTCTCATCATTGCCCCCAATAGTAAAATGAGATATTTTCATCTCTCCTCTCTCCTATTTCAAAACTAGATCCAAAAAATAAGCAAAACTGACCCAAAAATAGTCAAAAATTGACCAAACTGATCTGGAAAATTCTAGAATCAGTTTGCTTGGTTAGAGGCCCACTTTTTCCTATAAATAGAAGCCTTCTCCTTTGTAAAAGCTTAATGGTGTTTATGCACTGTTCCTCTACTCTTGTCCTGAAGAACCATCTACATTGATTTTTTTTAATAATTCAACTGTTTTTAGTCTAATTCTCACCAGGTGAATTGGTGGCCACTCTTGTCTCAAACAAGAGTAGAACCCTCAATCCCTCAAGCTAAAGGAGAGCTTACAAGCATCATGTAAGCTAATTTTCTTACTTTGTTTACGAATTTTAATGAAAAATCTATGGTTTTCTTGATTTTTATGTTATGCAAATGATTGAATTAAATTCAAATGCTATGGTTTTCTTGATTTTTATATTTTGCAAATGATTGAATTAAATTCAAATGCTATGCCTTTGATGAAAAGGCCACCCCCTTCTCTTCGTTACATTCCAACCTTTCTCAATCCTAGAAAGATTAACTAAGTGATTAATTAAACTCTTCTTATTGTTTACTCCCTTGAATTTAAAAAATTGTGTAGATTAGAGTTCTATAATTCTAAATTGGGTTTTTAAAGGTAAATAAAGAAAGTTAAAAATGCGAAATGGTCAGCCATACAAAGGAGGTTATGGCAAAATTTTCTAGAATTTTGTGAAAAATAAAGTTTGTTTTTATACTATTCCAAAAGAGTAATTCCCACCATCTTTGTATCTAAAAGAAATATTCTAATTACTGCATGTACATATTAAGCTATGAATATGCATGGATATCACTGATATTAATTATTAAATTTGATTTCTATGCATAGAAAGATGCATAATGGAATTTTTTTAAAGTATAACAGTGATTTTCTTATTAAATTTGATTTCTATGCATAGAATGATGCATAAAGGAGGAAATTTTTTAAATTATAAAAGTGATATTCTTATTAAATTTGATTTCTATGCATAGAAAGATGCATAAAGGAAATGCTTTTTAATTATAAAAGTGTTATTCTTATTAAATTTGATTTCTATGCATAGAAAGATGCATAAAGGGATTTTTTTAATTACAAAAGTGTTATTCTTACTAAATTTGATTTTTATGTATAGAAAGATGCATAAAGGATTTTATTTTATTTTAGAGAGGGGAATAATTATAAGATTAGAAGGGAGGGTTCTTTACACCTGCACACCTCAAAAGCTGGAGGGAGGAATCTTACATCATTAAGAAAAATCTTGTATGCATCTTCTATGCATAGAAATCTAATTTAATAAGAACAACAGCTTTATAATAAAGAAAAATTTCCTTTATGCATCTTTCTATGCATAAAAATCAAGTTTAATACGAATAACTCTTTTATAATAAAAACAAATTCCATTATGCATCTTTCTATGCATAGAAATCAAATTTAATAATTAATATCAGTGATATCCATGCATATTCATAGATGAATATGTACATGGAGTAATTAGAATATTTCTTTATGGTGGGATCTTTCACCTCTGGTATCAGATCGAATTGGCTAAAGTGGATCAACCTAGAAACCAGAAATGTCAGAAATTTATGAAGTAGCAGTAAAAGGTTGTAATTGTGTGAAGAAATTCATACAAATTGATATTCAGAATGAAGATTCCTAAATAGGTAATTGGGTCTTCAAGTGGAAGTACTCCAATTGTATGGAATCCTTGACTTGCTTAAGGCCTAGACATGATGGTATTTACCTTAAAATTCCAAGGATCGTGACTACCTGTATATACCGAGGGTATAATTGCAGCTCTACTGGTAGTATATACGAGTAAATCTAAGACTTGAAATTCTAAGCAAAATGCTACCCAGATGATGAATTCGAATGTGGTTGATATGATTTTAAAATTCTGGTTGAGAACTGATGAGTTGATATGGATTCTGATTGAAAAATGATGATCCCTTAATTTTGGTTGAAAAGCGATAAGCTGAGCAAAACCACGATGAGGATGAATGGGACGAGTCACTGTGATGATGTTCGAACTGGAATAACGATAATGACTTTAGCAAATCATTGTGAGATTAGTGGATTGTGCTGACACATTGCTACTGTTAACACTTGACCCAGTGGATCAAGTTAAGGGATGACAAATTAAAAACGTGTATAATTGAAATTCCCATGAAGGAATGTTCAAATGGAAATTTCGGTCTAATGGACCATTATTTGTTAAGGATATGACTGATATGATCTGAATGAATTGTTATCTGATGATGAGTTCTATCTAAGGGATCTTTGTCCCAGGATTCTGTTGGGTTCACTAGACTATAAGGATCCCTAGAATCAGTTGTTGGATCTTAAGGTAAAGAGTTATCCTCTAGTTTGCGAGATAAGGACATCTCGCGTTTTTTAAGTGGGGTAGGATGTAAGATTCCTCCCTCCAGCTTTTGTCGTGTCTAGGTGTAAGAACCTTAACTTCTGATCTTATAATTATTATCCTCTCTGAAATAAAAGAAAGATCCTGTTTTGGCCTGGAGAGAGAAACTGTCTCGAGGGAGGTAATTCAAAATAGAGATATTTTTGGATATAAAAATCCTCCTAGTGTCTAAAATGGTTTCCCCTGAAACAAAAATTCAAAAAGAACTTTCCAATGTGCAATTGGAATTAATTGAAAATAGGTATAAAGGACCTTAGCCTAAGGGTCTAGATTTTCAGAAATTTTTGGATTATGGTCCAATTAAGGTTCCTATGGGCCAATAGGATCAATCCAAGTGTAGAAAGGAGATAAATTGAAGAATAAAAGAAAAACCCCCTAAAAATGAGTAAATGCTCACATAAGATGAAGAGTGGACTAAGGACGAAAGAAAAGAATTAAAAAATTAAATTTTGACACCTCAGTGTTAGAATCTCCCCTCATGAAGTAGGCACCTTTTTCTCAACATTGCACCCAATAGTAAAATGAGATATTTTCATCTCTCCTCTCTCCTATTTCAAAACTAGATCCAAAAAGTAAGTAGAACTGACCCAAAAATAGTCAAAAATTGACCAAACTGATCTGGAAAATTCTAGAATCAGTTTGCTTGGTTAGAGGCCCACTTTTTCCTATAAATAGAAGCCTTCCCCTTTGTAAAAGCTTAATGGTGTTTATGCATTGTTCCTCTACTCTTGTCTTGAAGAACCATCTACATTGAATTTTTTTAATAATTCAATTGTTTTTAGCCTAATCCTCACCAGGTGAATTGGTGGCCACTCTTGTCTCAAACAAGAGTAGAACCCTCAATCCCTCAAGCCAAAGGAGAGCTTACAAGCATCATGTAAGCTAATTTTCTTACTTTGTTTACGAATTTTAATGAAAAATCTATGGTTTTCTTGATTTTTATGTTATGCAAATGATTGATAAATTAAATTCAAATGCTATGGTTTTCTTGATTTTTATGTTTTGCAAATGATTGAATTAAATTCAAATGCTATGCCTTTGATGAAAAGTCCACCCCCTTCTCTTCGTTACATTCCAACCTTTCTTAATCTTAGAAAGATTAACTAAGTGATTAATTAAGCTCTTCTTATTGTTTACTCTCTTGAATTTAGAAAATTGTGTAGATTAGAGTTCTATAATTCTAAATTAGGTTTATTTAGGTAAATAAAGAAAGATAAAAATGAGATATGGTCAGCCATACCAAGGAGGTTACGGCAAAATTTTCTAGAATTTTATGAAAAAGAAAGTTTGTTTTTATGTTATTCCAAAAGAGTAATTCCCGCCATCTTAAAGAAATATTGAAATTACTCCATGTACATATTCACCTATGAATATGCATGGATATCACTGATATTAATTATTAAATTTGATTTCTATGCATAGAAAGATGCATAAAGGATGATTTTTTTAAATTATAAAAGTGATATTCTTATTAAATTTGATTTCTATGCATAGAAAGATGCATAAAGGAAATGCTTTTAATTAATTAAGTGTTATTCTTATTAAATTTGATTTCTACGCAAAGAAAGATGCATAAAGGATTTTTTTTAATTACAAAAGTGTTATTCTTACTAAATTTGATTTTTATGCATAGAAAGATGCATAAAGGATTTTATTTTATTTTAGAGAGGGGAATAATCATAAGATCAGAAGGGAGGGTTCTTTACACTTGCACACCTCAAAAGCTGGAGGGAGGAATCTTACATCATTAAAAAATCCTGTATGCATCTTTCTATGAATAGAAATCTAATTTAATAAGAATAACAACTTTATAATAAAGAAAAATTTCCTTTATCCATCTTTCTCTGCATAAAAAACAAATTTAATAAGAATAACTCTTTTATAATAAAAACAAATTCCATTATGCATCTTTCTATGCATAGAAATCAAATTTAATAATTAATATCAGTGATATCCATGCATATTCATAGGTGAATATGTACATGGAGTAATTAGAATATTTCTTTTCGATGCAAAGATAATTGGATCTTTCAGCTGGTATCAGAGCAAATTGGCTAAAGTGGATCAACCTAGAAACCAGAAATGTCAAAAATTTATGAAGTAGCAGTAAAAGGTTGTAATTGTGTGAAGAAATTCATACAAATTGATATTCAGAATGAAGATTCCTAAATAGGAAATTGGGCCTTCAAATGGAAGTACTGCAATTGTATGGAATCCCTGACTTGCTTGAGGCCTAGACATGATGGTATTTACCTTAAAATTCCAAGGATCGTGACTACCCGTATATACCGAGGGTATAACTGCAGCTCTTTACTGGCAGTATATACGAGTAAATCTAAGACCTTGAAATTCTAAGCAAAATCCTACCCAGATGATGAATTCGAATGTGGTTGATATGATTTTAAAATTCTGGTTGAGAACTGATAAGTTGATTTGGATTCTGATTGAAAAATGATGATCCCTTAATTTTGGTTGAAAAGCAATAAGCTAAGCGAAACCACAATGAGGATGAATGGGCCGAGTCGCTGTGATGATGTTCGAACTGGAATAACGATAATGACTTTAGCAAATCATTATGAGATTAGTGGATTGTGCTGACACATTGCTACTGTTAACACTTGACCCAGTGGATCAAGTTAAGGGATGACAAATTAAAAACCTGTATAATTGAAATTTCCATGAAGGAATGTTCAAATAGAAATTTCGGTCTAATGGACCATTATTGTGTTAAGGATATGAATGATATGATTTGAATGAATTGTTATCTGATGATGAGTTCTATATAAGGGATCTTTATCCCAGGATTCTGTTGGGTTCACTAGACTATAAGGATCCCCAGAATCAGTTGTTGGATCTTAAGGTAAAGAGTTATCCTCTAGTTTGCGAGATGAGGACATCTCGCGTTTTTTAAGTGGGGTAGGATGTAAGATTCCTCCCTCCAACTTTTGTGGTGTGTAGGTGTAAGAACCTTAACTTCTGATCTTATAATTATTATCCTCTCTGAAATAAAAGAAAGATCCTGTTTTGGCCTGGAGAGAGAAACTGTCTAGAGAGAGGTAATTCAAAATAGAGATATTTTTGGATATAAAAATCCTCCTAGTGTTTAAAATGGTTTCCCCTGAAACAGAAATTCAAAAAGAACTTTCCAATGTGCAATTGGAATTAATTGAAAATAGGTATAAAGGACCTTAGCCTAAGGGTCTAGATTTTCAGAAATTTTTGGATTATGGTCCAATTAAGGTTCCTATGGGCCAATAGGATCAATCCAAGTGTAGGGAAGAGATAAATTGAAGAATAAAAGAAAAACCTCCCAAAAATGAGTAAATGCTCACATAAGATGAAGAGTGGACTAAGGACCAAAGAAAAGAATTTAAAAATTGAATTTTGACACCTGAGTGTGGGAATCTCCCCTCATGAAGTAGACACCTTTTTCTCATCATTGCTCCCAATTTTTAATCAGTAAAATGAGATATTTTTATCTCTCCTCTCTCCTATTTCAAAACTAGATCCAAAAAGTAAGCAGAACTGACCCAAAAATAGTCAAAAATTGACCAAACTGATCTGGAAAATTCTAGAATCAGTTTGCTTGGTTAGAGGCTCACTTTTTCCTATAAATATAAGCCTTCCCCTTTGTAAAAGCTTAATGGCGTTTATGCACTGTTACTCTACTTCTGTCTTGAACCATCTATATTGAATTTTTTTAATAATTCAATTGTTTTTAGCCTAATCCTCACCAGGTGAATTGGTGGCCACTCTTGTCTCAAACAAGAGTAGAACTCTCAATCCCTCAAGCCAAAGGAGAGCTTACAAGCTTCATGTAAGCTAATTTTCTTACTTTGTTTACGAATTTTAATAAAAAATCTATGATTTTCTTAATTTTTATGTTATGCAAATGATTGAATTAAATTCAAATGCTATGGTTTTCTTGATTTTTATGTTTTGCAAATGATTGAATTAAATTCAAATGCTATGCCTATGATGAAAAGGCCACCCCCTTCTCTTCTTTACATTCTAATTTTTATTAATCCTAGAAAGATTAACTAAATGATTAATTAAACTCTTCTTATTGTTTACTCTCTTGAATTTAGAAAATTGTGTAGATTAGAGTTCTATAATTCTAAATTGGGTTTATTTAGGTAAATAAAGAAAGATAAAAATGAGAAATGGCAGCTATACAAAGGAGGTTATGGCAAAATTTTCTAGAATTTTGTGAAAAATAAAGTTTGTTTTTATACTATTCCAAAAGAGTAATTCCCACCATCTTTGCATCTAAAGAAATATTCTAATTACTCCATGTACATATTCACCTATGAATATGCATGGGTATCACTGATATTAATTATTAAATTTGATTTCTATACGTAATGGAATTTTTAAAATTATAAAAGTGATATTCTTATTAAATTTGATTTCTATGCATAGAAAGATGCATAAAGGAGAAATTTTTTTAAATTATAAAAGTGATATTCTTATTAAATTTGATTTCTATTTATAGAAAGATGCATAAAGGAGGAATTTTTTTAAATTATAAAAGTGATATTCTTATTAAATTTGATTTCTATGCATAGAAAGATACATAAAGTAAATGTTTTTTAATTATAAAAGTGTTATTCTTATTAAATTTGATTTCTATGCATAGAAAGATGCATAAAGAATTTTTTAAATTACAAAAGTGTTATTCTTACTAAATTTGATTTTTATGCATAGAAAGATGCATAAAGGATTTTATTTTATTTTAGAGAGGAAAATAACTATAAGATCAGAAGGGAGGGTTCTTTACACCTGCACACCTCAAAAGCTGGAGGGAGGAATCTTACATCATTAAAAAAATCCTGTATGCATCTTTCTATGCATAGAAATCTAATTTAATAAAAATAACAACGTTATAATTTAAAAAATTTCCTTTATGCATCTTTCTATGTATAAAAATCAAATTTAATAAGAATAACTCTTTTATAATAAAAACAAATTCCATTATGCATCTTTCTATGCATAGAAATCAAATTTAATAATTAATATCAGTGATATCCATGCATATTCATAGGTGAATATTTACATGGAGTAATTAGAATATTTCTTTTCGATGCAAAGATGGTGGGATCTTTTAGCTGGTATCAGAGCGAATTGGCTAAAGTCGATCAACCTAGCAAAACCAGAAATGTCAAAAGTTTATGAAGTAGCAGTAAAAGGTTGTAATTATGTGAAGCAATTCATATAAATTGATATTCAGAATGAAGATTCCTAAATAGGTAATTGGGTTTTCAAATGCAAGTACTGCAATTGTATGGAATCCCTGACTTGCTTGAAGCCTAGACATGTTGGTATTTACCTTAAACTTCCAAGGATCGTGACTACCCGTATATACCGAGGGTATAACTGCAGCTCTTTACTGGCAGTATATAGGAGTAAATCTAAGACCTTGAAATTCTAAGAAAAATGCTACCCAGATGATGAATTCGAATTACTTTAGCAAATCATTATGAGATTAGGGGATTGTGCTGACACATTGCTACTGTTAACACTTGACCGAGTGGATCAAGTTAAGGGATGACAAATTAAAAACCTGTATAATTGAAATTCCCATGAAGGAATGTTCAAATGGAAATTTCGGTCTAATGGACCATTATTGTGTTAAGGATATGAATGATATGATCTGAATGAATTATTAGAAAAATTTCCTTTATGCATCTTTTCATGCATAGAAATCAAATTAAATAAGAATATCACTTTTAAAATTTAAAAAAATTCCATTAAGCATCTTTCTATGCATAGAAATCAAATTTAATAATTAATATCAGTGATATCCATGCATATTCATAGGTGAATATGTACATGGAGTAATTAGAATATTTCTTTTCGATGCAAAGATGGTTGGATCTTTCAGCTGGTATTAGAGCGAATCGGCTAAAGTGGATCAATCTAGAAACCAGAAATGTCAGAAATTTATGAAGTAGCAGTAAAAGGTTGTAATTGTGTGAAGAAATTCACACAAATTGATATTCAGAATGAAGATTCCTAAATAGGTAATTGGGTCTTCAAATGGAAGTACTACAATTGTATGGAATCCCTGACTTGCTTGAGGTCTAGACATGATGGTATTTACCTTAAAATTCTAAGGATCCTGACTACTCGTATATACCGAGGGTATAACTGCAACTCTTTATTGGAAGTAAATACGAGTAAATCTAAGACCTTGAAATTCTAAGCAAAATGCTACCCAGATGATGAATTCGAATGTGGTTCATATGATTTTAGAATTCTGGTTGAGAACTGATGAGTTGATTTGAATTCGGAATGAAAAATGATGATCCCTTAATTCTGGTTGAAAAGCGATAAGCTGAGCAAAACAACAATGAGGATGAATGGGAAGAGTCGCTGTGATGATGTTCGAATTGGAATAACAATAATGACTTTAGCAAATCATTATGAGATTAGTGGATTGTGCTGACACATTGCTACTGTTAACACTTGACCCAGTGGATCAAGTTAAGGGATGACAAATTAAAAACCTGTATAATTGAAATTCCCATGAAGGAATGTTCAAATGGAAATTTCGGTCTAATGGACCATTATTGTGTTAGGATATGAATGATATGATCTGAATGAATTTTTATCCGGCCGATGATGAGTTCTATATAAGGGATCTTTATCCCAGGATTCTGTTGGGTTCACTAGACTATAAGGATCCCCAGAATCAGTTGGATCTTAAGGTAAAGAGTTGTCCTCTAGTTTGCGAGATGAGGACATCTCGCGTTTTTTAAGTGGGGTAGGATGTAAGATTCCTCCCTCCAGCTTTTGTGGTGTGTAGGTGTAAGAACCTTAACTTCTGATCTTATAATTATTATTCTCTCTGAAATAAGAGAAAGATCCTATTTTGGCCTGGAGAGAGAAACTGTCTAGAGGGAGGTAATTCAAAATAGAGATATTTTTGAATATAAAAATCCTCCTAGTGTCTAAAATGGTTTCCCCTGAAACAAAAATTCAAAAAGAACTTTCCAATGTGCAATTGGAATTAATTGAAAATAGGTATAAAGGACCTTAGCCTAAGGGTCTAGATTTTCAAAAAATTTTGGATTATGGTCCAATTAAGGTTCTGATGGGCCAAGAGGATCAATCCAAGTGTAGGGAGGAGATAAATTGAAGAATAAAGAAAAACCCCCTAAAAATGAGTAAATGCTCACATAAGATGAAGAGTGGACTAAGGACCAAAGAAAAGAATTAAAAAATTAAATTTTGACACCTCAGTGTGGGAATCTCCCCTCATGAAGTAGGCACCTTTTTCTCATCATTGCTCCCAACAGTAAAATAAGATATTTTCATCTCTCCTCTCTCCTATTTCAAAAGTAGATCCAAAAAGTAAGCAGAACTGACCCAAAATAGTCAAAAATTGACTAAACTGATCTCGAAAATTCTAGAATCAGTTTGCTTGGTTGGAGGCTCACTTTTTCCTATAAATAGAAGCCTTCCCCTTTGTAAAAGCTTAATGGTGTTTATGCACTATTAGTCTACTCCTATCCTGAACCATCTACATTGAATTTTTTTAATAATTCAATTGTTTTTAGCCTAATCCTCACCAGGTGAATTGGTGGCCACTCTTGCCTCAAACAAGAGTAGAACCCTTAATCCCTCAAGCCAAAGGAGAGCTTACAAGCTTCATGTAAGCTAATTTTCTTACTTTGTTTACGAATTTTAATGAAAAATCTATGGTTTTCTTGATTTTTATGTTATGCAAATGATTGAATTAAATTCAAATACTATGGTTTTCTTGATTTTTATGTTTTGCAAATGATTGAATTAAATTCAAATGCTATGACTTTGATGAAAAGGCCACCCCCTTCTCTTCTTTACATTCTAACCTTTCTTAATTCTAGAAAGATTAGCTAAGTGATTAATTAAACTCTTCTTATTGTTTACTCTCTTGAATTTAGAAAATTGTGTAGATTAGAGTTCTATAATTCTGAGTTGGGTTTATTTAGGTAAATAAAGAAAGATAAAAATGAGAAATGGTCAGCCATACAAAGGAGGTTATGGCAAAATTCTCTAGAATTTTGTGAAAAAGAAATTTTGTTTTTATGTTATTTCAAAAGAGTAATTCCCACCATCTTTGCATCTAAAAGAAATATTCTAATTACTCCATGTACATATTCACCTATGAATATGCATGGATATCAGTGATATTAATTATTAATTTTGATTTCTATGCATAGAAAGATGCATAATGGAGTTTTTAAATTTAAAAGTGATATTCTTATTAAATTTGATTTCTATGAATAGAAAGATGCATAAAGGAAATGTTTTTTAATTATAAAAGTGTTATTCTTATTAAATTTGATTCCTATGCATAAAAAGATGCATAAAGGAATTTTTTTAATTACAAAAGTGTAATTCTTACTAATTTGGTTTTTATGCATAGAAAGATGCATAAAGGATTTTATTTTATTTTAGAGAGGGGAATAATTATAAGATCAGAAGGGAGGATTCTTACACACCTGCACACCTCAAAAGCTGGAGGGAGGAATCTTACATTATTAAAAAAATCCTGTATGCATCTTTCTATGCATAGAAATCTAATTTAATAAGAATAACAACTTTATAATAAAGAAAAATTTCCTTTATGCATCTTTCTATGCATAAAAATCAGATTTAATAAGAATAACTCTTTTTTAATAAAAAAAATTCCATTATGCATCTTTCCATGCATAGAAATCAAATTTAATAATTAATATCAATGATATCCGTGCATATTCATAGGTGAATATGTACATGGAGAAATGTTATTTAATAATTAATATCAGTGATATCCATGCATATTCATAGGTGAATATGTAATTAGAATATTTCTTTTCGATGCAAAGATGGTGGGATCTTTCAGCTGGTATTAGAGCGAATTGGCTAAACTGGATCAACCTAGAAACCAGAAATGTCAAAAATTTATGAAGTAGCAGTAAAAGGTTGTAATTGTGTGAAGAAATTCATACAAATTGATATTCAGAATGAAGATTCCTGAATAGGTAAATGGGTCTTCAAATGGAAGTACTGCAATTGTATGGAATCCTTGACTTGCTTGAGGCCTAGACATGATGGTATTTACCTTAAAATTCCAAGGATCGTGACTACCCGTATATACCGAGGGTATCACTGTAGCTCTTTACTGGCAGTGTATACGAGTAAATCTAAGACCTTGAAATTCTAAGCAAAATGCTACCCAGATGATGAATTCAAATGTGGTTGATATGATTTTAAAATTCTGGTTGAGAACTGATGAGTTGATTTCGATTCTGATTGAAAAATGATGATCCCTAGCGATAAGCTGAGCAAAACCACAATGAGGATAAATGGGACGAGTCGCTGTGATGATGTTCAAACTGGAATAACGATAACGACTTTAGTAAATCATTATGAGATTAGTGGATTGTGCTGACACATTGCTACTGTTAACACTTGATCCAGTGGATCAAGTTAAGGGATGACAAATTAAAAACCTGTATAATTGAAATTTCCATGAAGGAATGTTCAAATGGAAATTTCGGTCTAATGGACCATTATTATGTTAAGGATATGAATGATATGATCTGAATGAATTCTGATGATGAGTTCTATATAAGGGATCTTTATCCCAGGATTCTGTTGGGTTCACTAGACTATAAGGATCCCCAGAATTAGTTGGATCTTAAGGTAAAGAGTTGTCCTCTAGTTTGCGAGATGAGGACATCTCGCATTTTTTAAGTGGGGTAGGATGTAAGATTCCTCCCTCCAGCTTTTGTGGTGTGTAGGTGTAAGAATCTTAACTTCTGATCTTATAGTTATTATCCTCTTTGAAATAAAAGAAAGATCCTGTTTTGGCCTAGAGAGAGAAACTGTCTAGAGGGAGGTAATTCAAAATTATGTCGGTGGCCACAGTTACTTTGGCCTTTAGGTATCTGTTGTTGCAAAGGTTGGCGGCCAGGTAACAGCGGTCGAGCCTTGCCTTTCTAAGTAGGTTCCCCTGTCTATTGTTACTCCATGTGAACTCCTTTTTTTGGTCTATATCCATTAGGTATTGTAGCCCTGTAAGATTCTCCCAGGCCCTCTTTTCCCTTCCTGAAATTGATTTCTCAGGTGGGTGGACATCAATAGCTTCAGGATGTAAAGATAACCCAGAACGTAATTCTACCCATGGAGAAGATGGCAAGGGAAGAAGTGCATCTTCACTAACATATGGTATGGGCTCAGTAGGAACACTAAAGAGGCACCTATGGTTTTGAAACTGTTCTAAAGACTCACTCACATTGAGCCAAAACTGACATGTAGATTCATGGGGAAGAAGAACCTGCAAAATGGGAGGGGTTAGCAAACGAAGGGTGTCTTCGCGCCAAGTTTGAGCTCTTTCCTCCTTCCGGGAGTCTTTGTTGGTTGGGTCCACGTTGCGGCATCATAATTGCCCAGAGATTATGTCGTTGAGGTGTGACCCCCAGGATCTGCTGCATCATGAGATATTTTTGGATATAAAAATCCTCCTAGTGTCTAAAATGGTTTCCCCTGAAACAGAAATTCAAAAAGAACTTTCCAATGTGCAATTGGAATTAATTGAAAATAGGTATAAAGGACCTTAGCCTAAGGGTCTAGATTTTAAGAAATTTTTAGATTATGGTCCAATTAAGGTTCCTATGGGCCAATAGGATCAATCCAAGTGTAGGGAAGAGATAAATTGAAGAATAAAAGAAAAACCTCCCAAAAATGAATAAATGCTCACATAAGATGAAGAGTGGACTAAGGACCAAAGATAAGAATTAAAAAATTAAATTTTGACACCTCAGTGTGGGAATCTCCCCTCATGAAGTAGGCACCTTTTTCTCAACATTGCACCCAATTTTTAATCAGTAAAATGAGATATTTTCATCTCTCCTCTATCCTATTTCAAAACTAGATCCAAAAAGTAAGCAGAATTGACCCAAAAATAGTCAAAAATTGACCAAACTGATCTGCAAAATTCTAGAATCAGTTTGCTTGGTTAGAGGCTCACTTTTTCCTATAAATAGAAGCCTTCCCCTTTGTAAAAGCCTAATGGTGTTTATGCACTGTTACTCTACTCCTCTCCTGAGCCATCTACATTCAATTTTTTTTTATAGTTTAATTATTTTTGGCCTAATCCTCTCCAAGTGAATTGGTGGCCACTCTTGTCTCAAAACAAGAGTAGAACCCTCAATCCCTCAAGCCAAAGGAGAGCTTACAAGCTTCATGTAAGCTAATTTTCTTACTTTGTTTACGAATTTTAATGAAAAATCTATGGTTTTCTTGATTTTTATGTTTTGCAAATGACTGAATTAAATTCAAATGCTATGCCTTTGATGAAAAGGCCACCCCCTTCTCTTCTTTACATTCCAACCTTTCTTAATTCTAGAAAGATTAAAGTAAGTGATTAATTAAACTCTTCTTATTGTTTACTCTCTTTAATTTAGAAAATTGTGTAGATTAGAGTTTTATAATTCTTAATTGGGTTTATTTAGGTAAATAAAGAAAGATAAAAATGATAAATGGTCAGCCCACCATCTTTGCATCTAAAATAAATATTCTAATTACTCCATGTACATATTCACCTATGAATATGCATGGATATCACTGATATTAATTATTAAATTTGATTTCTATGCATAGAAAGATGCATAATAGAATTTTTTTTAAATTATAAAAGTGTTATTCTTATTAAATTTGATTTCTATGCATAGAAAGATGCATAAAGGAAATGTTTTTTAATTATAAAAGTGTTATTCTTATTAAATTTGATTTCTATTCATAGAAAGATGCATAAAGGAAATTGTTTTAATTATAAAAGTGTTATTCTTATTAAATTTGATTTCTATGCATAGAAAGATGCATAAAGGAATTTTTTTATTACAAAAGTGTTATTCTTACTAAATTTGATTTTTATGCATAGAAAGATGCATAAAGGATTTTTTTGTATTACAAAAGTGTTATTCTTATTAAATTTGATTTTTATGCATAGAAAGATGCATAAATGATTTTTTTAATTACAAAAGTGTTATTCTTATTAAATTTGATGTTTATGCATAGAAAGATGCATAAAAGATTTTTGTAATTACAAAAGTGTTATTCTTTTTAAATTTGATTTTTATGCATAGAAAGATGCATAAAGGATTTTTTAATTACAAAAGTGTTATTCTTATCAAATTTGATTTTTATGCATAGAAAGATGTATAAAGGATTTTTTTTAATTACAAAAGCGTTATTTTTATTAAATTTTATTTTTATGCATAGAAAGATGCATAAAGGAATTTTTTTATTACAAAAGTGTTATTCTTATTAAATTTAATTTTTATGCATAGAAAGATGCATAAAGGATTTTTTTAATTACAAAAGTGTTATTTCCATTGAAGTTGTTCTTTATGCATAAATAGATGCATAAAGAATTTTTGTATCAAAATTAGAATTCTCTTAAATTAGATCTTTAAATTCGATGAGTATTTGATAAATGACCAGCTGAAAGATCCCTACCTCCTCCGCGCAATGAATTCGAGGGTGCTAGCAGTGGAAGTAGCACTTCTTGTGCAGGGCAAGGCTTCTCACTTGGGACCTCGCCCACCACGTATATCTGGACAAGAGACTAATCTCTTGGTTCTTCCAAAACAAAACCCGAAAAAACTTCCCTCGCGCTCGAAAAGCACGGTGATTCCTCGAGGATATTTTTACTGTAATATAGTCAAGGTCATCACTAACCAAACTGATCCAAGTGCAAGTTTCTTCCTTGATCTGACCGAGTGTCTTTACAGGTTCGGTCGGATCAGTTTGGTTAGTGATTGATACCAGCTGAAAGATCCATGTCCCCTCCGCGTAACAAATTCTGGGGTACTAGCAAACGGAAGTAGCACTTCTTGTGAGGGGCAAGGTCCCTCACTCGGGGCCTCGCCCACGTATATCCGGACAAGAGACTAATCCCTTGGTTCTTCCAAAAACGAACCTGGAAAAACTTCCCTTGCTCGGCGGGCGATTCCTCTAGGATATTTTTACTCTAACATAGTCAAGAGCCTTAACTAGCTGAACTGATCTGACCGAACCCGTAAGTCCCCTAGTTAGATCAAGGAAAAGACTTGCACTTGCATCATAGAGACCAACACTTTTTTTCTCATTTAGAGGCATAGTCGTTGATTCTGTTCCATATAACAATTTTTATACGGGATTTACTTTATCTATCGTACCATAACAAAATTGAGCTCATTTTAGGGATCCATCAGTCCAGCCTAACCCCATCCAGTCCCGTGGGTTAGCTAACTGCCCAACCACTCTAGTGATGGGATCCATTTAAGAATTTGGTAAGGTTTTGTCCCGGGTACTAGGAAAAAGAGTTCCCAGGTCCCCTAGCTGGATATCATGCAAACTTAAAACTAGTCACACCACTTACACACCCAATATGAAATCACCTTTTTCACAGATTCAGCTATCTTTAAAACAATCAATTAATGAAACTATAGTATCATTGATCATAATCCTCCAAAATACCTGGTTGAATCCTCCAAAATACCCGGTTGAATCTTTTTCCAATTTTTGCCTTCATCAGTGTACCTATGGCATCATTGGCAACCAGAACGCTCACCACCTGTTCACTCAGGGGCCTTTTCGATAGTTCCTAGCTCATAGAGTAACCGGCAATATATTCACTTATAAAAATCAAAATGGAATCTCCATTGTTGAAGATCAGCAAGATCAACCAACAAATCCATATAAAAAAGCCATGGACTCATCCGTTGGAGGACCAACAAGGTCAATCAACTAGATTCAAGCCGAATTCAGAAAACAACTCTTACTCCTTGTTCCAATATCTTTCTCGACACACTGTGGGTATCTTCGACGACCCAGAGCTCGAGCACTGTCTGGTCAGCACCCTCTAGGATCCTTCGCAGGTCACCTCGCGCTTCACTCAAGGCCGCTTCTTTAGTCCCTCATCCACCGTACCGAAAGCTCACCATTTAAATCAAACTGAGGCTAGTCAAGACCTCGGCCGACCTTGGTACGTGAGACGTCCTCCATTGACTCTCCATCAGCTGTTGCAACTTTATCAGTTGGGTCTCCACCACGACCTCATTCACAAGACGGTCAAAATGCTTCCCTAGCATTCTTGACATAAAACAGTCATTTAAAAATAGGTCATAAATATAGTTTCTATAACAAAATCTCATCTTTCCACATTAATCCACATCCATTTCATATGTATTCCCATTCTCATCTAATCACATCATTTTCATCTCATCATATCTTTCCTCATTTATCCTCATCAGATCACATCCATTCACATCACATCTCATTCATTCACATCTATCCCATTTCAAATCACATTCATTCACATCACATATCATCCATTCACATCTATCCCAATTTACATCACATCCATTTCACATCACATCTCATTCATTCACATCCTGATTCACATCACATCTCATTCATTCACATCCTGATTCACATCACATCACATCTTATTCACATCATAAATTATGCTGACAGATTGCTACTGTTAAAACTTGACCTAGTGGATCAAGTTAAGGGATGACAAATTTAAAACTTGTATAATTGAAATTCCCATGGAGGAATGTTCAGATGGAAATTTCGCTCTAATGGACCATTATTGTGTTAAAGATATGAATGATATGATTTGAATGTATTGTTATCTGATGATGAGTTCTATATAAGGTATCTTTATCCCAAGATTCTATTGGGTTCACCAGACTATAAGGATCCCCAGAATCAGTTAGATCTTAAGGTTAAGAGTTGTCCTCTAGTTTCAGAGATGAGAACATCTTGCATTTTTTAAGTGGGGTAGAATGTAAGATTCCTCCCTCCAGCTTTTGAAGTGTGCAGGTGTAAGAACCTTCCCTTCTGATCTTATAATTATTCCCCTCTCTGAAATAAAAGAAAGATCCTGTTTTACCCAGTTTTGGCCTAGAGAGAGAAAATATCTAGAGGAAGGTAATTCAAAATTGAGATATTTTTGGATATAAAAATCCTCCTATTGTCTAAAACGGTTTCCCCTGAAATAGAAATTCAATAAAAACTTTCCAATGTGCAATTGGAATTAATTGAAAATAGGTATAAAGGACCTTAGCCTAAGGGTCTAGATTTTCAGAAATTTTTGGATTATGGTCCAATTAAGGTTCCTATGGGGGCCAATAGGATCAATCCAAGTGTAAGGAGGAGATAAATTGAAGAATAAAACAAAAACTTCCCAAAAATGAGTAAATGCTCACATAAGATGAAGAGTGGACTGACCAAAGCAAAGAATTAAAAAATCAAAATTTGACACCTCAGTGTGGGGATCTCCCCTCATGAAGTAGGCACCTTTTTCTCATCATTGCCCCCAATTTTTAATCAATAAAATGAGATATTTTCATCTCTCCTCTCTCCTATTCCAAAACTAGATCCAAAAAGTAAGCTGAACTGACCCAAAAATAGTCAAAAATTGACCAAACTGATCTGGAAAATTCTAGAATCAGTTTGCTTGGTTAGAGGCTCACGTTTTCCTATAAATAGAAGCCTCCCCCTTTGTAAAACCTTAATGGTGTTTATGCATTGTTACTCTACTCCTGTCTTGAGCCATCTACATTGAATTTTTTTAATAGTTCAATTGCTTTTGGCCTATCCTCTCCAAGTGAGTTGGTGGCCACTCTTGTCTCAAACAAGAGTAGAACCCTCAATCCCTCAAGCCAAAGGAGAGCTTACAAGCTTCATGTAAGCTAATTTTCTTACTTTGTTTACAATTTTTAATCCTGCCAAGACCTTCTCTCTAACAAAATGGTACTGGACCTCTATATGCTTCGTGCGAGCATGAAAAACCTGATCCTGTGTGCTGACATAAACAAGGTCAAGGTCTCCTACCAAGACCTTCTCTCTAACAAAATGGTAGTGGACCTCTATATGCTTCGTGCGAGCATGAAAAATTGGGTTCCTGGCCAACTGTATACTGCTAATGTTGTCACAGAAAATGACAACTTGTCTATCCCCACTGATAGACCCAAATCTGCAAGTAGCTTTCTCAACCAAGCTACCTCACATGCTGCCATAGCAGCACCTCTGTACTCAGCCTCTGTGTACTGGTGGATAGGGCAATCGTAGGCTGCTTCTTGCTGCTCCAAGTCACAGCAGCACTCCCCAAAGAAAACATGAAGCCACTAGTAGATCTTCTATCTGAGATACTACTAGCCCAATCAGCATCTGTGTACCCATGTACACATATCTCTGTCCCAGTTTCATAAAATAGTCCACAATGCAAAGTAGACCTCACATATCTCAGTATGCGTCTCAATGCATCCAAATGCGGCTTCCGAGGAACCTACATAAACTGACTCACCAACCCAACAGCATAGCTCAAATCTGACCTGGTGATCGTCATGTAGATCAAGCTTCCTACTATGCGCCTATACATAGTAGGATCCTCCAAAATCTCTCCTGAATCTGCACTCAACTTGCCATTCTGATCCAATGGCACTGAGATAGGCTTACAACCTGTCATAACATACTTGGACAACATGTCCAAGCCATACTGTCTCTGCAGTAATCCAAAACCATGTGGTGACCTAATCACCTCAATGCCCAAGAAATATCTGAGCTCCCCCAGATCCTTCATCTCAAATTGCTGTCTAAGCAAGATCTTTACATCAAGGATCTCTGCATCATGGTCCCCCATAATGATCAAGTCATCTACATAGATGACAACAAGCACAACCCCTCTATCACTGTGTCTCACATACAACGAGAAATCTGCCTTGGATACATGAAAGCCAATAGTGACAAGATATTCAGAAATCTTGTCAGACCATGCTCTTGGTGCTTGTTTTAAGCCATACAAGGCTTTCTTCAACCTACAAACATGCTCGGGGTGACTCACATCTTCATAACCAGGTGGCTGCAACATATACACCTCTTCCTGCAAATCCCCATGCAAGAATGCATTCTTTACATCTATTTGATGTAAAGACTATTTCTTTGATGCAGCTACTACTATCACAACTCTCACTGTTGCCATCTGAAAAGATGCAGGGGGGAAGAGAGCTTAAGCTCTTGCAAGCACACACACACACTCACAAAACCCTAATAGAGAACACACAAGGTGAGAGGCTGAAAATCTTCTTCTTCTCTACTCAACACTCAACACACCATATACAAAGATAAGAGTACACATAATATGAAAGGTACTCAACCAATACATACACGGGTTCTCTATAGTGTGAACCCGACTAAATGAGCTGGCGCTATAACTATGCCAGTCTCTAGAATGGCTTTGTCACACAGCCTGTCATCCCACTGGCCGCATATCTCCCATGATCTCACCAACCATACCAATGGTGTAAGTGTGGGGCCTATCCCCCAGGCGGGTCATCAGTGGCCACCGCCTCACTAGACGAGCTCGATGTCTCAACACCATCTTGGCAACTGGGCTGAAAGTTTCCTCATAATCAATGCCATATGTCTGCGCATATCCTTTGGCTACCAATCTAGCCTTGTACCTGCTTATGCTTCCATCACTGTTATGTTTTACTTTGTACACCCACTTGCATCCAATGGCTTTCTTGCCTTCAGGCAATTGCACTAAATCCCAAGTCTCATTTCCATATAGTGCATCCATCTCCTCATCCATAGCTTTCTCCCAACACACATTTCCAACAGCCTCATCAATGCATGTGGGCTCTACAACCTGCACAACCTTTGCCATGTATGCATAGTGATGTGCCACATAACCATCATAGGTAAACCTCTGCACATGATTCTTCACTCTCCCAGATCTTCGCAGCTTTGCATTCATGGCTTCCATAGCCTTCTTTACACCAGGTGTTCTCATAGCTGGGATCCCAAGCTCCTCATCAAGGCTCATCTTTGAGCCGCTAGACTCTCCATCAACATGAGAATGCCCTGCAGAAATGTCAGGCATACTAAGGTGCTCAACCACTTTTTCTTTGCCTTTATGTGATGTACTAATCACATTTGCAGGACTGGTATTATATGACGTAGCGTGCCACTCCATGGTCTGTCAACTGAACCACTAGATGAGGACTCAAATGCTCCACTCAAAGACTGTGATTGCTGACTTGCATTCTGTGCAACCACACTTCCACTCACATCAGCCCCAATAGCTTTTTTTCCAACAGCATACCAGCTACTCATCTCATAAAAAACAACATCCCTGCTTACCCTCAACTCACGTGTATAACACTTGTATCCCTTTTGCTGCTCAAGGGAATATCCAATAAACACATATTTTTCAGCTTTAAGATCTAGCTTAGTTCTCAGCTCATCTGGCACATGTACATATGCAATGCATCCAAAAACTTTTAGATGAGACAAATCAGGTTTTCTGCCCCAGTAAACCTCTCCTCTGGAGTTACATCATGTATGGGTGCAGTTGGAGTCGTGTTCATGATGTAACCTGCTGTAGAAACAGCCTCAGCCCAATAGCTATGCGGCATATTCTTCTCTTCCATCAATGCTTGCGCAATCTCAGCAATGTGCTTGTTTTTCTGCTCAGCAACTCCATTTGGCTGCAGAGTGTATCTGCATGTAAACTGTCTCCGAATACCATTTTTCTTCAAAAATTCAGAGAACTCATTGGAGAAGTACTCTCCCCCCCTCCATCTGACCTTAGGCACTTTACATATTTCCCTGTTTGCTTTTCAACCATATCTCTGAAATTCTGAAAGTGAGTGAAGACCTCACCCTTCTCCTTCATGAAGTATACCCACACTTTCCTTGTGTGGTCACATCAATAAATGTCACATAATACCTGCAGTCTCCCATAGACATGGTCTTCGTGGGACCCCATACATCTGAATGCACAACATCTAGTGCATTTCTGCTCACATTTCTGTTACGTGGAAATACATGCTTTGTTTGCTTTCCAAATTGGCATGCTTCACATATTCTCTGCATACCTTCAACTTTAAATTTTGGCAGCCCTGTCACAATTCCTTTAGTGGTGCTCGTTAATCTTTGGTTAACACCACCCTTCTACAAAAGTTTACAAAACCAAATCATGGTAGGTAATAAGCCATCATCCATATAACCGAGTGACAAAATATCATGCCTCTTACTTTTATAGTCTTTACCACCTATAATTTGAGGCCACCTTCAGATCTTCCACTTGTTCTCCCACCACCTTTCCCATGACTCTCCTTGGCAGCATACTCAATAAGCCATTGTGGGACCTCTTGGTTAGATTCCTTCATTAGCTCAAGCAAAGGCTTTGCAAAAGCAAGATATTCTTATCCACTTAAGAATCCAGTTGGTTATCCCTATACGGCCCATGTGATGCACATAGCTATCAACGTCATTAGGAAGATTATAGTTGATCACAAGCGTAACATTAGGTATGTCCAGTCCAAGTGTTGCAACTGTTGAGATGTCAAGCTCAACATGCGCTGACACTCACGAGGCACGTGCATGACTACTCGACATTTACATCACTATGCAATTGTGCAGACACTATGCAATTGTGATGTCTTCATCTATGGTAGCTTTGATATTTTCCAATTTTATTAGCATGCTTTTCATTGAGTTTAAATGTAAGGAGAGAGAAACCCCTAATTTCATTTTAGCTCAAAAAACTTTATTAGCAAGCTAAACTTGAAGTTCCCTTGTACGCCAAACACAGTTTCAAGATGTACCCAAGTCTCATGTGATGTATCACCCGTCAATATGATGGATGAATGAGTCACTTAATCATCCTAAGCCTATAATAGCAAGGTCCTACTCATCTTTGACTAGCTCAAGCAACTTCTCCTTCCTGAGTTTTTGACTTTTTCTCTTTTCCATTTTCCACATTCCATATCCATTTTCTCACAAGGGTGAATTTGACCTTCGCTTGCGAGTTGTGGAAGCTTTCTCTTTCAAATTTATTGATTTTTGCTTGAGTGCCCATGATTAATGAATGAGGATAGGTCTTACTCTTTATTATAGGTCAAGAGAAGTGTCTAAATCCTTTACAAAATTTGAGATCACTTCACACAATTTCCTCCCTTGATTGAAAATTCGGTGAAAATGCTAATGATTGACAAGGGTCTTAGCCTTGATAGCCAGTGTCTATCCTGTTTACATTAAAAGAAAAAAAACACAAGATGAGTGCCCAAGGCAACAAGACAAAAGTACTCCAATAATGAGCTTCCATAAAAACTTCTCAAAATCAATTGTCTCCCCTAAGCCATGTGAACACCCTCATGATTTTTTTATTAACAAATACGTTTTATATTAAACCTTACATTTTTCTTTTAAAAAAAAAAACCTTATCTTGCTCAGCGTGGTCGTCAATGCCTTAAGCACTTCAGCGAATCAACGAGCTCTGGCCAAGGAGGAGCAAGTCTGCACGGTGGCAAAATCTAGGCCCCCCGTCGGTGGGGACTACAAGAGCGGTAGCTTCTCAGCGTTGAAGCAGCAATACGCATGTTGATGACATGTGTAGAAAGTGTTAGAAGGCAGAGATTCTGCCACTTAAATTTTGCTGCTTGATGCACTTTGCCCCCACACTGTCTATGAGACCAGCCTACTGACGATGATGTTGGAGTACGCAGCTGTCTAGACGAGCCTGCTTAATGATGGCATCAATGCACATGTGGAGAACACGTGTTGAGAGAGGTGCCAGGTGGAGGTCCGGTGAAGGAAGCCAAGGCTAAGCGGAGCGGGGAAATTAGGTGGCGCCACTTAAGAGAGCCCACAATGGACAAGGGTAGCAACAGTGCACCAAAGCAACCACCACAGGAGAAAACAGGGGGGATGTTGGATTGACAAAGGCTCTCATGCCAATTATATAATGCAGCATAGCTAACGTTAGGGCACAACTATGGTGGCTTGAAGACAGCCATGGCTAAAGCTAAGAGAGACAAGGAAAGAAAGCTGGAGAGAAAAACTCAAGCTTAAGTGAGACAGGATTTACACGATACAATGAAGATTCTATTGATGGATAAAACCTCCACTAAATACATGCACTTATAGGCTTTTTAGTCTTATCTTTTGACTAGATCAAATCTAGACCAAGTCTCTCTAAGGAAACTTCTTTCATATTTGCACAATATCAAATATAAGCCTAAGAGGCTATTCACATACAAACACACACTGGTATACTCAGAAGGAGTGTTCAAACGTAATTACACACTATGGCTACATATTTTTCCTTTGACATTGGAGCCCATATAATGATAAATAACAGGAGAACATGTGTTGTCACTTACAAAGGCAACCGCACGAATGCAAGCTAGCACATGAGAAGACCCACCTCCCGTTGTCACCGGAGAGAGTTGTCTATGTAGATCTTGGCACTCTCCCCATTGTTTTGCAAGACCGTGCTCCACCATACAAGACTATTTTTCTCTCACTCTTGCAGTAGCAAGACATTGCAAGACCAAGAGGGGAGACTCACACACACACTCACACAAGCACTACCAAGAGGGCAACAGGATATGGTAGAGAGCTAGAGCATAAGGAGGAAGAGTATACTCTCAATCAACACCCAAGGGAATGTCCCTTTTTCATTAGTTAAAGTCACTTATATACATGCGACTTATTGGTCACGGGCATTTACACTCACTAAAGTTGGGCGCCTAACACTTAAAAAGTGAACTAATGAGAAGTAACTATAGATCTTTCGTAAGGTGCATAGGATGATGGCCTTTCTACAAGCCATTCCATCCCTATTGAGTAACGCATGAAGTGAAAATGCAAGATTACGACATGTTACACTCATCTCAAGTCCCGCTTTGGGCAGACATTACATGGTTTGGGAAATCAATTGATGTCAGTGAGACTACCCCTTCTTGAGTATAAACATCCATACCCTTTTCTTAGCTCTTCCTCCACAAGTTGGATATGTCTTCTTAGCTCTTCCTCCACAAGTTGGATATGTCTTCTTAGCTCATTTTTTGATGACGACTTCTCCATTATTCATTGTGTACAAGGTCTTGAGATATTTTTGGTGGTGCTCGTTAATCTTTGGTTAACACCACCCTTCTACAAAAGTTTACAAAACCAAATCATGGTAGGTAATAAGCCATCATCCATATAACCGAGTGACAAAACATCATGCCTCTTACTTTTATAGTCTTTACCACCTATAATTTGAGGCCACCTTCAGATCTTCCACTTGTTCTCCCACCACCTTTCCCATGACTCTCCTTGGCAGCATACTCAATAAGCCATTGTGGGACCTCTTGGTTAGATTCCTTCATTAGCTCAAGCAAAGGCTTTGCAAAAGCAAGATATTCTTATCCACTTAAGAATCCAGTTGGTTGTCCCTATACGGCCCATGTGATGCACATAGCTATCAACGTCATTAGGAAGATTATAGTTGATCACAAGCGTAACATTAGGTATGTCCAGTCCAAGTGTTGCAACTGTTGAGATGTCAAGCTCAACATGAGCTGACACTCACGAGGCACGTGCATGACTACTCGACATTTACATCACGGGAAAGTTTGGTAGCTGGCACCGACATATCTTTTCGCTAGAGATTCTACAACTGGACTACACCGACTAGTCCACATCTACCCACTTCTCTTAGCATCTTCGCATTATGGACCGCTTGTATATACTCTATTATGTGTTAGTCACTTTATCTTCTTTGTAGACCTCTTTTGCTGTGTGAAGAAGAAGAAGAAGTATTTTCAGTCTCTCACCTTGTGTGTTCTCTTCTAGGGTTTGTGTGAGTGTGTGTGATTGCAAGATCTCAAGCTCTCTCCTCCCCTGCATATGGTATCAGAGCCTAGTTCATACTAAGGGCTGAGCGGCAAGCAAGAGAAGCACAAGAAGTGGTATGAGGGTAAGAGCTTCATCTACTCTTCCCCCTTTGTGTTGGCTACTACACCCTTGTCGGGAGTCACCGGCAAATGAATTCCGATTGAGGAACTTTCTTTATGAGAGCAGAGCTACATGGAAACTATAGTGTCCACCACAGGTCTTAATCAGCACTACGAGTAAGTTTTGATTCTCTGTATAACTCTTTTTTTGGAACTGCAAGAAGGGCATTTAGTTGTGCAGACACTGTGTGTACTGCAAAGCGGTCTCAAGGTTGCCATTGGGTGTATGTATGCAAATTAAGGTCATTGGTTGTGACAGTTTGGGTGCAGTATAGTACCGCTGGAAAAAATACAACAGTTTGTGGAGGTCGAACAAGTGCTATTTTTGGTATATTTGTGTTGTAGAAAAGATGTCAAATGATGGAATAAACCAGATTATTACAAAGAATCTTGACAAGAATAACTTCCATGCTTGGAGGTTTAGATTGATAAATTTCCTGATGGAAAAAGATTACTGGGACTACATTGAAGGTGAACATAAGGAGGCACCAGAGATACCACAGATTATAGATTTAAAAGAATTTAAGAATTGGAATCAAGGAGCAAGGAAAGTCATGTATTGGCTTTGTATCAACATACATGACACTATGATTGGGCATATACAGGATGCCAAGTCACCTCTAAGGAGGCATGGGACACCTTGGTAAAGCTGTATGAAACGACTATGCCTTGAAGATCAAGGGTATTGTGGAATCCCTTGCATCGATTGGTGTTTCTCTTGATGATGAGTGGATAAGGTGGAAGTGTGTCTACATGGTCTCGGGCCACAATAAAAGGCATTCAAGACATCTATTTAGACTTGAGAGAACATTTCCAACTTCACAGATTTGGTGTCAATGCTGATCATTAAAGAGAAGAACTTGGGTGAAGATCAACAGTCTTCACAAAAAAAAAACAATTCAGAGCAGCATGCCTTCTACACAAGTTTAGACAAAGAAAGAGGTAGAGGTCATGGACGTGGCCAAGGTGGTGTGGCTGAACAAGTAATCAGAATTATGGTCAGCAGCAGCAACAATCCCAAGATTCACAACAACAACACACAGGTGGAAGAGGCCAGTTTAGATTCAGGAAGAGTAAAAGAGATTGTGGTAATTGGCAAAGGTAGCATAAGGATACACGAGTGTTTTTACTGTGGTAAGCCTAGACATGTGCAAGAAGATTGCTATAAGAAGCAAAGTGACATACGAAATAGAAAAATGCAACAAAACAACTATGCATCCTCTAGTAGAAATAATGAGGACATGTGGTTAATACTGTGTCTAGAAATGATGTAACAACATGTAAAGATGATGTATGGTATGTTGATTCAAGTGCTTCGAACCATATGACAAGTCATGATGAGTGGTTTAAGGAAAATAAGAATCTTGAAAGACTAGCTTTTGTTGAAACAGAGGATGGCTCCTTATCCGATTGCCCATGTTGGGGATGTGCCATTGTCCATGCAGGATGGTGAGGTGAAGTACTTTACAGATGTACTTCATGTTTTGAACATTACAAAGAATCTAGTTTCAGTTGGCCAGATGATTGAGCAGGGTGTGCAAGTCCGATTTAATCCTGATGGTTATTATGTAGAAGACTTTAAAGATAAGTGTAGGTTGGTTGCACAAGGCAACAGAGTGGGCAAAATGTTTACATTGAATGTAAATATGTATGAAGTGAGTGGTGCAATGTTTGCAAGTGGTTTAGGAGTTGTTGCATGCATACATTTGGCATAAGAGAATTGGGCATGTAAATGTGCAAATAATCAAGTCTATGCAGATGCATACATTTGACATAAGAGAATTGGGCATGTAAATGTGCAAATAATCAAGTCTATGCAGACTAAAGAAATTGTGACAGGGCTACCTAAGTTTTAAAGTTGAAGGTATGCAGAAAGTTTGTGAAGCATATCAATTTGGAAAGTAAACAAAACATGTATTTGCACATAACAGAAATGTGAGCAAGAATGTACTAAATGTTGTGCATTTAGATGTATGGGGTCTTGCAAAGACTATGTCTATGGGGGGCTGCAGGTACTACATAACATTCATTGATGACCACACAAGAAACGTGTGGGTGTATTTCATGAAAGAGAAGAGTGAAGTGTTCACTCATTTTTAGAATTTCAGAGTTAGGACTGAAAAAAAGATAGGAAAGCATGCAAAGTGCCTAAGGTCAGATGTGCTAGAAGTCATCTCCTCGACTCTATACATATACACCAGGGTCTTTGTTATTGTGGACACGCCCTTATTAGGTGTTTTCTCATTTTTTCCCACTCTTTGTATTTTTCCCCATACTTTTTCCATTTTTCCATGGCTTTGGGGGCAGTCACGGGCTGGCAAGCGCATCTTCTCTGGCCGATCGTACACGTCTTCATTTTTGACCTGGCCATGACTCAAGGTTGTTGGCTGACTAGTCTATGAGGGCTGGTCGTGGAGATTTGTCCACTGTCGAGACTGCCTCTGGGAGCAGCCCATGCCATTGTATCACTCATTCCAAATTCCTGTGTAGTTCATTCCGAGCCATTCTCTTGTCTATGTTTTTCTCCTTCTGCTCCCAGTTTAGTTTGTTGCAGGAGGCTGGCGCTTGTCTTCTATGTGGGCCTCTGTTCAGTGTGCAGTCCTGCACGTGTTTGGTCTCAGTTGTGTGTCTCATATTCCACTGTGCATTCCGACATGGTATCACAGCACAAGGCTGCTTGAAGATCCTGGAGACGTGGAGAGCTTGCGGGACTGTTGAAGCCCTTGAAGACCTTGGAAGAGCTTGTGGGAGACTTGGAGATTCGGGGATTGTTCGTGATTGGGGTTGATCGAAGGCATCGATGGACCGTACGGGATGTGGAGAAGCGAGGAGTAAGCAGTTCAAGCCTCATCTTCATTGTGTTTCCCACCCACCCTCCCTTCATATAAGACCAAGTTCACCCCCCAGAGGAGCAGGACTGTTCGTGTTTTTAGTGCTGTTTGGGGACCCTTGTGGGCCGTTCGGGATGTGGCGAAGCAGGGGAGCAAAAAGTGCAGCTTCATCTTCGGGTCTTGTTCCCATCCACCCTCCCCATTCACACGACTAAAGTTCACCCCCCGCAATCGCATATCTATTAGAGATGGCCAAGAGACATGTGAAGATCCCTACACTCCCCACGTTCCCGGGGTGGACTGTTAGTTGGACGGGAACAACTATGGCATATGGAAGGTTATGATGGAATCTGTTCTTGAGTCTTACGACCTCGCTGATTTCATCGTTATTGGGGTTCCACAGGGCCGGAAGTAGAGGAAGGGGAGGTACCGTCGATCCGAAAGGACCGGGAGGCATAGGCACATATGTGGGATCGTGTCAACACCAGGGTCCGTTCGTTTATCTTAGGCTCAACTACACACCATAGGTAATCAATCATGTAAAGCATATGACACTGGCCAGAGGTATATGGCAGCATTTGGCTTCTCTTTACAACAGGGTATCGCCCATGAAGAGGATTTCCTTGGAACTACAGATGCGGGTTATGAGCTCTGCAAAGTCGTTGACGATGCGGGAGCATATTAACAAGCTACAGGCTCTTCCGCAGGAGGCTGGGAAGGAGATATTATCAGAGGACATGGCCATAACGTTGCTGTCGCATTTGCCCTCTCAGTACTCAGCATTTTACTCATCTTTGATTACCAATGGCAGGCTTAGCACCATCACGTGGGAGGAGCTTGTGCCCATGGTCTTGGACCAAGAGGAACGATTCAGGAACCCTCCTCAGGTTGGAGGTTCGAAGGCCTTAACTGGCCAACGGTCGAAAGGCCATAACATGGGCAAAGAGAAGGCTTCATCAGAGAAGTCTTATGAGAAGAAGTCCGTCGCTGACCACGAGAAACTAAAGGCAGAGAGGACTTGTAATGATTGTGGCGAGAAAGGCCACTATTGGAGGCAGTGTCCCAAGCGAAAGACCGAGAAGGGTGAAGATTCCTCAGCAGCAATCATGAAGACTCTGGCTTTTGTGCACCTGGAGGTGATGGACACCAATGTTTCATTTTCTTCAGGCACGGAGGAGGATTCTCCGCAAACAATGGATACTCGAGAGTGGATTCTAGACAGTGGTGCTTCCACGCACATGACTCCTTCTCGTTCATATTTACAGGATCTCTGTAGGTATTCTGGTCACATTCGTACTGAGGATACGTCCACTATCCCAGTTCACAGTGAGGGCAGGTTGGAGATAGTTCCTGATGGTAGAGGGGGGAAGCATTCCTCCTATAGTAGTTGGTTTTCATTTGTTGTCAGTGCATCAGGTTTGTAAGACTGGTGTACGGGTGGAGTTTGATGAGCATTTTGTTGCTCTTCGGAACAAAGCAACAGGCCAGGTGGTTTGGGAAGGCAGAGTGGAGAATGGACTTTACAAGCTTTCAGCACTCTCTCTCCTAGGTCCCCTCAGGTTTGTGATGAGTGGTAGTCTGGTAATGGCCACGTAAGTGTGGATATGCTGTAGGTACAGGCTTTCTAGGACCAGATGGTGGATAGCTTGCCAGTTGATGGCAGTAGTTGTTGGGAGGAACTTTCAAGTACTGACGTTAGTGGTTCTTGTGTTCGTCAGTCTCACAGGAAACTTGTAAGATTCCTCCCCAGCCTTTCAAAATGTCCAGCATCTTCCCCTGTAATCAATTCCTCTTCAGAAATATAAAAGACCTTGTTTCTAACTGTTTTAACCTAGAGAGAGAATATTCAAATTTTTAATATTTTTGGATAGAAAATTATCTCATCTTATTAAAATAAGTTCCCCTGAAACAGAAATTCAAAAAGAACTTTCCAATGTGCAATTGGAATTAATTGGAAATGGGTATAAAGGACCTTAGCATAAAGGTCTAGATTTTCAAAAAAATTTGGATTATGGTCCAATTAAGGTTCCTATGGGCCAATAGCATCAATCCATGTGTAGGGAGGAGATAAATCCAATTTGTAAAAGAAGATAGCCAAAAATGAGTAAATGCTCACATAAGATGAAGAGTTGACTATGTACAAGGTTTATTAGTAAGAAACTATGAGTAATATAAAAAATATGAGATATTTTGGGTATCCAAAAATGAGTAAATGCTTACATAAGATGAAGAGTTGAAAATGTACAAGGTTTATTAGTAAAAAACTATGAGCAATATTAAAAATATGAGATATTTTGGGTATCCAAAAATGAGTAAATGCTCACATAAGATGAAGAGTTGAAAATGTACAAGGTTTATTAGTAAAAAACTATGAGCAATATTAAAAATATGAGATATTTTGGGTATAATGATTCCATTTTGACACATATGTAAGGAAGGGGAGTCCATTAAAGGAGGTGCATATTTCACATGCTTGAATGAGTTTTAAACTAAAAAATAATGTGATATTTTTATCTCTCCTCTCTCTTGAATCAAACCAAATCAAAATGGAATCAAACCGAATAAAAAAGGAACCAAACCAAATCAAAAAGGAACCAAACTAGATCCAAATCTAGTCCAAATTCAACCAAACTGAATCTAGAAAATTCTAGAATTTAATTAGCTTTGGTTAGAGCTTCCCTCTCCTATAAATAGAACATGAGTCCTTTGAAAAAAAGGAGGAGAATTTTACTATTCTAGAACTATGCTGAAATAATGCTAATATTTACTATTCTCTAAAATTCTCTCCAATTTGTAAGAAATTGGAGCTTCCGTGTTTCTTCAATCTCCATTGGTGGCTCCATCAACATACTAAACCAATTGATTGGTTGGGGGCCTCTACCGTAAACAAAGAATCAAGCAATTTGTAAGGTAAATGGTGAATTTTGATCTTTTCTATAATTTCTCAATGTTTCTCTCTTCTCAATCCCTCTCAAGCTTGAGAAGCTTAATTGGAATGGTTTTTGAATGCTATTAAAGTAATTAATGAACGTTAGTAAAGAATTACATATGCTTAATTCTAATGGTTTTAATATAATTTCTCTCTCTCACTCAAGAAATGGTCATACTCATGACCTATTCTCAATCCAAATGAAGCTTTTCATAAAGCTTTTTCTTAATCCAAGATTAATCTATGCTTAAGACCAAATTAATGGCTTTCCCTATGCTTTTAGTTTATGTATTTCATGAATATTGATGATTCAATCCATTATGGGTTAATGATCCAATTAGGGATCATTCTAATCATTCTCTTAATGATAAGCTTATCTTTTAAGATAATTGAGATTTATCAGTCATAGCAGCGGAGCTATGGTAAAATTTTTATAAAAATTACACATAAAATAATTTCATTCAAAGCATGAAAAGAGGACTTCCTACCATATTCTAGGAATTATCATCCTAGATTAATTAAAAGAATTTTATTGTAATCATGGAGATGTGGATGTATGCATGTAGATGTAGATGTATAGATGTGGATGTGAATGGAGATGTGGATGTATGCATGTAGATGTAGATGTATGGATGTGAGTGTGAATGGAGATGTGGATGTATGCATGGAGATGTGGATGTATGCATGTAGATGTAGATGTATGGATGTGAATGTGAATGTGGAGGTAGATGTATGCATGTAGATGTAGATGTATGGATGTGAATGTGAATGTGGAGGTGGATGTATGCATGTAGATGTGGATGTATGAATGTGAATGTAAATGTGGATGTGTGAATGTGAATGTGGAGGTGGATGTATGCATGTAGATGTAGATTTATGAATGTGAATGTAAATGTGGATGTGGATGTATGCATGGAGATGTGGATGTATGCATGTAGATGTAGATGTATGGATGTGAGTGTGAATGGAGATGTGGATGTATGCATGGAGATATGGATGTATGCATGGAGATATAGATGTATGCATGTAGAAGTAGATGTATGGATGTGAATGTGAATGTGGATGTGGATGTATGCATGGAGATGTGGATGTATGCATGTAGATGTAGATGTATAGATATGGATGTATGCATGTAGATGTAGATGTATGGATGTGAATGTGAATGTGGATGTGGATGTATGCATGGAGATGTGGATGTATGCATGTAGATGTAGATGTATGGATGTGAGTGTGAATGTGGATGTGGATGTATGCATGGAGATGTGGATGTATGCATGTAGATGTAGATGTATAGATGTGGATGTGAATGTGGAGGTGGATGTATGCATGTAGATGTAGATGTATGGATGTGAATGTGAATGTGGATGTGGATGTATGCATGGAGATGTGGATGTATGCATGTAGGTGTAGATGTATGGATATGAATGTGAATGTGGATGTGGATGTATGCATGGAGTTGTGGATGTATGCATGTAGATATGAATGTATGCATATAGATGTGGATGTATGGATGTGAATGTGCATGTAGATGTGGATGTGAAAATGGATGCATGGATGTAGATGTGGATGTATGGATGTGAATGTGGATGTAGATGTGGATATATGTATGGATGTGAATATATGATATGTGATGTGAAGGAATCTGAAATGAGGAGATGAAAAATGATGTGATTGGATGAGTACACATATAAATGGAATGTGGAATAAGTAATATGGGTTGATGAGGGATAATGTGGAAAAATGAGAGTTAATATAGAAACTGTATTTGTAAACTGTCTGTAAATGCTGTTTGTAAATGACTGTTTTATGTCAAGAATGCTGGGGAAGCATTTTGACCGTCTTGTGATTAAGGTCGTGGAGACCTAACTGATAAAGTTGCAACTACCGAGACGGAGAGTCAATGGAGGACGTCTCGCGTAGCAAGGTCGACCGAGGTCTTGACCAGCCTCGGTTCGATTAAAATGGTGAGCTTCCGATACGGTGGATGAGGGACCAAGGAAGCGGCCTATGAGTGAAGCGCTAGGTCACTTGCGAAGGATCCTAGAGGGTGCTGACCATACGGTGCTCGGGCTCTGGGTCGCCTAGGATACCCACACGTGCCTCGAGGAAGATATTGGAACAAGGAGTAAGAGTTGTTTTGTAAAACCGAGCATGGATCTGGTTGATTGACCTTGCTGGTCTTCAATGGATGAGTCCATGGCTCTTTATATGGATCTGTTGGTTGATCTTGCTGATCTTCAACGAGAGTCCATCTTGATTTTTATAAGTGATTATATTACCGAGTATTATGGGCTAGGAACTATTGAAAAGGCCCCTGAGTGGACAGGTGGTGAGCGTTCTGGTTGCCAATGATGCCATAGATACTCTGATGAAGGAATGATGGGAAATTAAGAATCAACCGGATAATTTGGAAGATTGTGATCAGGGATACTATGGTTCATTAAAGGATTGTTTTAAAACTGGTTGAATCTGTGAAAAAGGCAATTTCATATTGGGTGTGTAAGTGGTGTGACTAGTTTTATTTTTGCATGAACATCCGGCTAGGGGGCCTGGGAACTCTTTTCCCTGTGGTACCCGGGACAAAAAAAAAATCAAATTCTAAATTGGATCCCATCACTACAGTGGTTGGGAGGTTGGCTAACCCATGCCACACTGGATGGGGTTAGGTTGGACTGATGGATCCGTAAATCGAGATTTAATTTCTATTATTACGATAGATGAAGTAAATCCCGTATAGTAATTGTTCTATGGATAGGAATCAACGGCTGTGCCTCTTGATGGGGAAAAAAGCGTTAATCCCAATGATCCAAGTGCAAGTTTCTTCCTTGATCTGACCAAGTACCGTTAGAGGTGCAGTCGGATCAGTTTGATCAGTAATGATCTTGACTACGTTAGAGTCAAAAGTTATCCTGGTGGAATCGCCCGTGCTTTCCGGATAAAGGAAGTTTTTCTGGGTTTGGTTTTGGAAAAATCGACGGATTAGTCTCTTGTCTGGATATCCGTGGACGAGGCCCCGAGTGTGGGACGCTGCCCCGCGCAAGAAGTGCTACTTCCACTGCTAGCACCCTGAATCCGTTGTGCAGTGGGAACAGGGATCTCACAAAACTAAATAGGTAACTTATGCTATGATGTCTCGCAGTATTCGGGATAAAGAAACTCCTGTAGTAGATGAGGATGTTCTTTCCACGGGGACCTCTCAGAAAGCCAGGCAGGTGGCAATTGATTACTTGCAGAAGGAGGTGCATACTCCAAGCTTTGTGGTTCCGGATTCAGAGGGGGTGGTTGATAGGTTTCAGAAGGCCTTGCGTGGTCTTCGGTAGGTTTCCAGGACTTGGCTTCGCACCGTAAACAGGTGTTGATCCTTGTGATGAGTAGTGTGATGCCTCTTTGACTCGGAAGCAGAATGGTTCATTGATTTGGATAGTACGGCGGACCTCTTCATCACGAAGTCGCTCTCTCAGGATTTGCTCAGGCGACACCCCAGCTCCCTGTGGTGGTTGGTTTCATAGCCAGGAGCTGAGAGGGGGTGTTAGAAGTTATCTCCTGTCTATACATATACACCAGGGCCTCTGTTGTGGGTGTGCCCGCCTTTACTAGGTGTTTTCTCATTTTTCCCCACTCTCCGTATTTTTCCCCATACTTTTTCCATTTTTCCATGGCTTTGGGGGCAGTCATGGGCTGGTAGGCGCATCTCCGATTGTACACGTCTTCATATGGAGGGGGAGAATACTTCTCCAATGAGTTCTCTAAATTCTTGCAAAAGAATGGCATTCAGAGACAATTTACATGTAGATACACTCCACAACAAAATGGAGTTGCTGAGCGTAAAAACAGACACATTGCAGAGATAGCCCAAGCATTGATGGTGGCAAAGAAGAATATGCCATAGCTATTGGGTTGAGGCTATGTCTACAGCAACTTATATCATGAAAAGGACTCCTACTATAGCCATACATGATGTAACGCCAGAGGAGATGTTTACTAGCAAGAAACCTGATTCGTCTCACTTGAAAGTTTTTGGATGTATTGCATATGTGCATGTGCCAGATGAGTTACGTACCAAGCTAGATCCAAAAGAAGAAAAATGTGTGTTTATTGGGTATTCCCTTGGGTATTCCCTCGAGAAAAAGGGATATAGATGTTATAATCCTACTACACATGAATTGAGGGTAAGTAGGGATGTTGTATTTGATGAGATGATACTACTAAAAAGATGTTGATAGGGATGATGTAAGTGGAAATGTGGTTACACAGAATGCAAGTCAGAAATCAAAGTCATTGAGTGGACTAGGAGAGTTCTCATCCAGCGGTTCTATTGATAGACCATGGAGTGGTAGGCTACATCATAATACCAGTCCGAAAAATGTAGTTGGTACATCACATAAAGGCAAAGAGAAAGTGGTTGAGCCCCTTGGTATGCCTGATATTGCTGCAGGGCATTCTCTTGTTGATGGAGATACTAGTGGCTCGAAGATGAGCCTTTATGAGAAGCTTGGGATTTCAGCAATGAGGACACCTAGTGTGAAGAAGGATATGGAAGCCATGAATGCAAAGTTATGAAGATCTGGAAGAGTCAAAAACCCTGTGCAAAGGTTGACTTCTGATGGTTGTGTGGCACATCACTATGCTTATATGGCAAAGGTTAACTTCTGATGGTTGTGTGGCACATCACTATGCTTATATGGCAAAAGTTGTGCAGGTTGTAGAACCCACATGTTTTGATGAGGCTATTGGAAATGTGTGTTGGGAGAAAGCTATGGATGAGGAGATGGATGCATTGTATGCAAATGAGACTTGGGATTTGGTGCCATTTCTTGAAGGCAATAAAGCTATTGGCTGTAAGTGGGTGTATAAGGTGAAACATAATAGTGATCGTAGCATAAGCAGGTACAAGGCTAGATTGGTAGCCAAAGGATATGTGCAAACACATGGGATTGCTTATGAGGAGACATTTGCCTTAGTTGCAAAGATGGCAACTGTGAGAGTTGGGATTGTGGTGGCTGTAGCTAAAGGCTGGTTTTTACATCAGATGGATGTTAAAAAAAATGCATTCTTGCATGGTGACTTGCAAGAAGAGGTGTATATGGATCAGCCACCAGGTTTTGAGAATACATGTCACCCAAATTATGTATGTAAGCTTCGTAACGCCTTGTATGGGCTGAAGCAAGCTCCACAAGCATGGCATGACAAGATTGCTGAGTATCTTGTCACTATTGGTTTTCATATGGCAGATGCAAATCACGAGCTCACAACATGCTCATGATGACACATCAAAAAGGTGATTCCTACATGTAATATAGTATGTCTATGTGGCACCTATAATCACTCTATCTCAAAGTGTTTGTTCTTGTCAAGTGAAGACTCATACACTTCAATGGAAAGGAGAACATCCAAGCCTAAACTATCATTTTCATCAGGTTATTCAATATCTTTATCAGCTTTTGGTAAGTCATCCTCAATGTCATGTAGTTCTCTAGGTATGCCTATATCTTTGTCAACTTGCAGTAATTTCTTCATTAATGTTGAGAGGTTCCGGATCCACATCCAACATATTTTTCTATATCTCATTGCTATCTTGTTCCATAATCTTATCCCCTTTTCTTGGACTTTCATGAAATATGCACCTACCATGAGGCGACATGTAGATAACATACAACCATTGTTTATCATGTACATCAGGAAAAAGAATTCTTGTTCACGATGCTCTGGGAAGACAAATGGCTCAGTTCATGAAATCTCATCAATTTCACTACATCTCCTATAGGTACGTGTAAGTCTCGAGCAATATATAGACCATGACCTACACCCTGATTCATGGCGCTGTAATAAAGACATATCCCCAATGATTGAACTCCTCCCACTTAGAAAAAAGATCATGTGATGGCCATTCACTTACTGCTCGATGGCATAAGAAGCCTCCACCAAATGTCATGGTAGATTGTTGGATGTCTCTGCCACAAGACCTGACTGTACTAATTGAGGATGACTTACCACCAAAAGCTCATAAAGATAGTCCATGTCCCTCCTCAATTATTATAGATAATCTTGTATAGCGTGGATTGCAGTCAAACAGATGTGTAACATGCCTTGTGGCAAGATGTCTCGACACCTCATCATCATGGGAGGAGTCTAAGCTATCATGGGCAGGGCCTACTAGTGCTAGTTGATGTGATGCAACCTACATGTTAAACAAGTAATATCAGTAAAAAAAAACCTTAACTTTTTTATTAGCATGAGATGAAGAGTAAGCAAGTATACACAGACATCAGAAGGTGTGGTGGATTATCTGCACAAAATCCTCTCTCGAACTTGTGCTGCTTAGTATAAACATGGCCATGTGCTAAACAAGACCGCTATAGTCCATATAGTAGCATATTCTCCTCCACTAAAATCTTCTATCATCAATCGGATTTTTGTTTAACTCTCAATAGCTTAATCTTTTCATTGTTGAAAAATGTAGGAGGGAGGCTCGAAATAAGAGGAGCACACGTCCTCTTGACCTTAGTGGGTGACACATGGACACATGTGAGAGATGAGGTCTAGAGCAAGAAGAGATGGACACATCAGCAGAGCAGGCAAAGAGCGACAGTTGAGAGGATGAGGAGAGGAATTGTTACCCGCCTTGACAAGGGTGGCAAACATAGCTTTGTTAAACGTTTTGTAAGTACAATGGTCATCCTAGTGTATAAATATACTTAGCACTAGAATAAAGTCATATTTATAAAATTAACAAGTGTATTGTTTTTTACAAAAATGTAGACTAAAGATTATGCTTGTGGTCTTACTACTACTGTGATGAGATTTGAGATAGTCAAATAGCACAAAATTGTTTATATTCTTTGATATTTGTAATGTGGTATTTAATTAAATAATAACAAGTGTTTCATTTGTTTATCATGATTCATTGCAGGAGGCCGGACCATCATCTTCCCCCAAGCAATGTGGGCAGCAAGGCATTGGAGGTGATGATGATAGGGAGGATTGCAATAGGCATCAACGTAACAGCTTGGACGAGAAGGAGCATTGGATTAGTTATAGCTAGTTATAGCTTATTTTGGTTGTACTTTTCCATATGGAGAGTTTTTATACTTTGATTTTTCATGCTGAATCCATGTCACAGTACTTGCATATAAATGTTTTTTTTCCTCACTGTCATTGAGATGGATATTGTATACTTTATCATTATTTGTATATACACACAGTCACTGTGATGTTTGGTCTATATCTTTTTGTTAATTAATTTGTTAAATATCTATACTCTATCACTTGTATTAATAAATTCTTATCAAAGAAACAAGTATATTCACATGTTATTGATCTAGTAACATATAGTTAAAGCTATATACACACATCCAGAGTGATGTTTGGTCTATATAGTTTTGTTATTTCTTTTGTTAAAGATCTATATTCTATCACTTGTATTAACAAATAATTATCAGAGAAATAAGTATATTCACATGTTATTAATCTTATAACCAAGAACATGTGTGATATTATTAAGAAAGATAAGCCAACCTCCATGGAGAGGAATTGTAGATGGAATCCGTCTAAGTGTGAGAGTTGAGCACCAATCTATGTGTGAGAGAGACAAAGAAAGTAATAATGAGAGAGAGAGAGAGAGAGAGAGAGAGAGAGAGAGAGCTAGAGTGGCCATATACAAATCATGACATAGGATCTAATAACAATGTATAATATGCAATGTGTCACATAGCAACACAATCGATATGCAGGAACACAAAAAATAGTATCATATTAATAAGTTTGTCAATCTTGAAATGTCGCTTAGCAAAACAGTGGCTACGAATGTCATTATATACAACATGTTCGATGTGACATTCTTAGCGACATGTATTAGGGGGTCCATAGTGACACTAAGAATGCCGTTTTATGGGTCCTCAATCTTGTAGTGTTCTAATCCATTTCTACACAGCCTAATCTTCTCCAGACAAAAATCTCAAGTTGGTATCAGATCCACCATCCTTTAAGTAGCTATGCACCCTAGGATAGCCTAGAGTAGCAAAATAACTAGTTCTCTTAATTAGCATTTATGCTATTTTTCCACCCTATTTCTTAAGCTGCTTCAAAATCATTAAGAAACAAGGAAACCGAACCCGAAAAAAACTTCCCTCGCCCAGGGGTGTTGCTAAACACATGTATCATCAAAATCAAATTTTCCCTTGGTTTAGCACTCCAAAATACTCTGAGTCCAAATTAGGGTATTTTCTTGTTAAATACAATTTTTGAATTTGGCAAGTATTAATCACATGAAATGCATATCTCCACCTTTGTAAGGGACTAGAGTTGGACATCAAAGAGAGTGACTAACTCTAAGCACATTTAAATAAAATAAAAATGGTTGGGTCTCCAATGGAAGAGGTTGGATTTGTACCACTCATCCATATATATTATTGGAAAAATTGATGTACTTGGGATTTATGGATGTAGAGTATAAGCCTTAGGTCATTTGTCAAAGGTTAGAAGTGTACTAGGAGCCAGGAGCATTAAAGGTATACATCTTTTGTTGACTTTGGAAGCTAGAATCTAGGGCATGTGGAGGCTAGCATCATGGAGATATTTGTGGAGAGCATCATTGAATTTGTTAAGCTACTAAGCATGATTGAACTAGCATTTGTTGGTAATTCATCTTGTACTCAGCCTATTTAAGAGGCACACATCTAATGGGAAGGATCACTCTCTCATTCTACTCATTATGTCTTGTTTATGTTAATCTTTTATCATTAAATTTCTCTCTCATCAAATTAGCATGTCATTAGCACCTAAACTATGAGCTTCATTGTGCACGTTGAGACACCATGAAGCCAACAATTGGTAATAGAGCTTAGATCCATCCCCATTCTACTTGTATTGATCACAATTAAGCATAATTAAGCTATCTATTATCATTTAATCAAAGCTCGCCATTCTAGTCAATTTTCCTTGGTTTTTTTCTCATTTCTCTAACCACACTCAACCATTTTAAGAAATGCAACTCGGGCCCTCTTCTTGACATGTAGGCGCTCCAACACGTAGGAGGATTCATCCCAATTCATCGTCAATCGTTGTCGAAAAAAAGATTTTGCGTCGGTAGCCATTTTTTACAAAATCATTCATTAGGGAAAACTGGAGCTCATTTTGGGGCCTTTTACGGTTTGGAAAAATAAGCTCTCAACCAATGAACAGAGGGCCAACGTAACGTTGGAAATTCACAAAAATAAAAGAAAATAGATAAAAGAAACAATATTTTATGGAGGTACAAGCGTGCTACATTAATGTGGAGATTGGTTTTTTATTCTCACAAGATCTTTGGACATGAAGATAGAATCTAGTCTGACATTTTCTCTGACAAGGGCCTTCCCGCTTCCACCTCCCTTTGAACTTTGAATTGTTGTGCTGCCTTTCCTTCGAAAGGTCTACCATTCTACACCACTGCCTCATTGTGCAGCAACCTCTTCTTTTCCAAAACTGCTCCCTTGATCCAGTTTGGCTTAGAGTAAGATGTTTCTTGTCAACTATCTGTCTGCCTACTTTCTCTTTCTTGAAACTTCACTTTGTTATCTTGTTTACATTACTTTGCTGTGGTTACAGATTCACAAGGTATCAATGGTGAATAAAAACTATGGTCGTTCTTGTGGAAGACGCTCTGTGGATGATAATGCTATGAAGGCAGAATTATACCACACATCCTTACCCTGTCGACCTGCTTCTTCTATTTCTTCGATAGAGAATTCAAGTACAGTCAAAACGGAAGGAACTTGGGAAAGGTTTACTGTTTCGAAAGGAGCATGGGTGCTCATGCAACCTAGTAAAAGAAAGAGACCCCAGACAAAAAATATTTTCTTGGCATCATGGAAGGGAAGAGTACAAGATTTTAAAATCACCAGAGGAAAGATATCGGTGAAAGAAGTTTTGATTCAGCATGTGTACATGCATAAAGAACTTGTCTTGCGAGACTATCCAAATGATCTTCCGCAACACAGGCCTAATTGTATATTTTTCTATTGTGGTTTTGTTCTTTATGAGGTGCAAGGATTTTTAAGACAAAGCTTTCTTTCTTTGCTTATTGATATTCTTGTGTTATTTTATTTCAGATTTATACCCTTCATCGTATGAGACATGGCAAAACATCGATTGTATTCTGGGATTTATAGATGTTTTGCATGGATCGATAGGAGAACAACAATACGAAGGTCGATGTGCAACAGAGCTAGCTCAATCCGGTATATTTTTTACTGATCATTTTTATCAGTTGCTGGACAATGCAAACACACATGGTGTGTTAAGAAAACAAGACCTTCCAGCATGGAATTCAGTGGATTGGCCTCTCCCACATTTTAGTGTTACAGAGGCATATAGAGCCAAGCTTTTCAAAGAAGTACAGAAAGCTCTGAGGCCCAATATTGCCACAAGGATAATAAAAATTTCTTTGTGCATGCCTCTCACAGTTTTTGTAGACTTGTTTAATACCTTTCCAGTGAAGGTTTCAAAAACAATGTTCACAGTTAAAGCAACAAGTCTAGCATGCATGCCACAATTTTTGGATAAAGGTTGGGATAAGAAGACATGTAGTTCAGTGTTTTGTGAGGTTGTCCAACCTTCTATGCAACTGAAGTACATGGTTGCATCACAAAATTTCATTTTTTCTTTTTATTATAAGCGCAGTCGAATGCTAGGTACAAAACTAGTCCCAATGGATCAAGATGAAGATTCTTTTGGTGCAGAAAATAAACTTCTTGATATTGATGTTGTTGAGAATGGTGATGTGCTAGTCAATATCACATTAAGACAATGTTGCTCCCTAGCTCAATTGCGCAATGACATTCTATTTGAGATAGAAGGTTCTATTTCAAAGGACTTTTTATTTATCTACAACAATAAGAAGGTATACCATGTGACTTATCCTAGTCTCATTAAGCACTGCTATTAGTTTACTTTACCCTATTGTTTCATATTGCTTTTTTGCAGGTGCTCAAAAGAAGAGAGAGATCAATAAAATGCAAAGACATTGAAAATTTAAAAATTGAGATAACACAGACTCCATAAACAAAGGTATTATATTCAGAAAAGTAAAATTCTGTACAGAAGTGTTTAATTACATATGTAGAACATATTCTTGACAACAATGTGACACGATCCCCCCTCCCAATACCTTTTTCTTTGACTTCCTGATTGAACCTCTCTTGATTTCTTAGCAACACTTGAGCATAATGCTCAAAAGCTCGAATCCTGTCAAGTTGTAGTTCCTACAAATACAAAAATCTTTGTTGTAAGGCATTACTACCTACTTCTTCATGTTTCATCAGGACCTTTATTGTTTGTATCTCCACTTCTATAGGTAGCAAAGCCTCCTTTCCAAACACCAAATGAAAAGGAGAAAACATGGCTCCTCCTTAGATGTAACCTTGTAAGCCCACAAAGCACCAGACAACTCTAAATCCCAAGTTTTACCATAACCTTCCATCATCTTGGCTAACATCTACATAGGTTCACCATTGAATATTTCATTCATCCCACTACACTGTGGATAATAAGAAGTAGTGTACTTATGTTGAATTCTCAACTTGGCACACAAATGAGTCATGAGATCCCCTCTAAATCCTAGTCCATTATTTGAGAAAAGCTCCAAAGTCACACCAAACCTATAGGTAGATGTCTTCATATACAAACCTGGTTTCTTCTTAGGCTTGAACGTGCTTCACAGTTCTAGCTTCCGCAAGATAAACCACATCAGAAGAATGTAACACTTCCCTCTGGATGTCATGAGCAAAGGCCCCACTCTGCATCAATACCCCATCTTTCAAACACATCAAAAGATAGAAAAGTATGCCTGAGCTCATACTTTAACACCTTTTTACCCATTTGCTGAGGGGAGTGGTATTCAGTTGCATGCTTTTAGTGACTTCGATTTTAGCAACTTCAATTGGGTAAGATGTTATGACACGCAAGTGTCCACTAGTGGCTTTTGCTTTGATCTTGGTGATTCATGTACATCATGGCTCAACAAGAGGCAGTGGGGCAATGGCCACTTCGAGCTATCAACCTGATTTACAAGGCAACTTTTAGCAAATGTTGGGTGTATATGGCTCAAATACCTTTTGGCATATCTTGATGTTACCTCCACCTCCATCTTCATCACTGATATTCAGAGTGAATTGACCGTTGCAAGAGGAACCCAGTGTTTCATGCTGGCACAAAGCACATTGAGGTGCATTATCACTATATCAGTGAGAGGCCCATTTGCATGAGAGGTTAGCCTAGCTTATGCCTTTACACACATAACAATGTTGTTCATCTCATGAAGGCTCTCTCATGAGACTTTCACAAAGCTTTGGGATAATTGTCATTTACGTATCCATCAACCATTGTACTATGATGACAAGGAATTTTTGCTTGGGTTTTTCACACATGTTTAGTTGAATACATGTGTGATTGTCATGAAGTATCGATATTGGTCATGTTTTCATCTATTTGTATGTGTCATTTATGGTGACATTAATGCAGATGTGGTTTTTTTAGATCTCAGTGGGCTTCCATGGAGCGATCTTGTTTCCTGTCTTCACATTGTCTTCACATTGTCGACATTGTTATGTGGGGTCTTTTGTGGAATAAAGCTTATTAAAGAATTTTATTTTTGTTTTTTGATCATTGGTCTTGATGACTATTGGAGGCATGCTAGAGCTCTCACCCACCATTGGTGCCCTAGAGCATTGGCCTTGCTAGTTATTGGAGGCGTGCTAGAGCTCTCACACCCATTGGTTCCCTAGAGCATTGCATGTAGCATTGGCCTTGTTGGCTAGTGAAGGTTTGCTAGAGCTCTCACTGGAGCATTGGCCGTGTGGGATATTAGAGGCACCCTAGCCATTGGTGGCATGGGTTCAAGTCTCCTTTGCCTATGCCCTTTAGTCCTTTGATGTGCTTGGGTGTGACCAACGTCACCCGTTCTAGTGAAGGTTTGCTAGAGCTCTCACTGGAGCATTGGCCGTGTGGGCTATTAGAGGCACCCTAGCCATTGGTGGCATGGGTTCAAGTCTCCTTTGCCTATGCCCTTTAGTCCTTTGATGTGCTTGGGTGTGACCAACGTCACCCGTTCTAGTTTGGTTGTCTAATTGGATTTGTTAGGCCGCTTGGTTGGGGGTTGTTTCCCCATGAAACTGGCATTGAAGGCTTGGTCGGCCCTTGTGGGCATCCACATGCTCATTTTGGTTTGGCATTTATATATATATTTTTGCACAAATATATGTCTTTGTTTTCTATAGAAAACAAAAGATTATGGGCTTCGAGAGAAGCAAAAAAATACAAAGTAAGGGATCATTTTCTTTGTAGAACAAGAGGTATTTTAAAGATGGATCTCGAATTGAGTTTATTCAAAGGCCTACGCATGTTTATTCTCATAGCACAATGCCCAGGTGATCCTTACAAGAGGGTGGATTTGGTGATGCTCTTTGCACCCTCTCACATACATGGGTTGTGTGTGAGTGTAACATTAGTTGGTGTATGACTATGGCTGGAATTTTGTTCTCGTATTATTTCTAGATGTATCTGCATGATGATGATTTATGGATGTTCTTGCGGATGTACAAAGATATGATGATTCTACAAAAGTGTTCATTTGAAGAATGGGTGAGCCGTTTCATCTTGTATTTGTGAGAGGTCTAAATCTATGATTGGTATGTTCAACCTCAAATGAGGTACACAATGATTGGTCTTTGGTAGTTTGAGGCATATTTTATAATGTGTGCATAAGAGCATGGTTCGCGTAGTTGTATTTAGAATTATGTCGTGAATATCAAAAGTTGAAAGAGGACACTAATTCAATGGCCAAGATTGAAGACAAGCATGTACCAACTAAGGGGGATTGTGCATACCAAGATTTGAAGTCTTTGTAGGCTACTGATATTGTCTCTGGGTCACAACAAGACGAGGAGCCTTGTGTTTGACAAGAGGGGGATGAGTTTCAGGAGGTGGTGGATCCAAATCTAGTGGTATGTTTTGATTTCTTTGAGAGCTTGGTGGCATGTGAACCTTGTTCTTTGGAGGCCACGTTGGATTATGTGGATGAGATGCTCGAAGACTGATTTTGTGGGACACACCATGAGGATGAGGATGTGATTGCCGAATTCTTGGATGCCCTTGAAGGTAATAGTTTCATTGGTGTTTCTTTCCAAATGGATATGAGTATAGATACTCCTATGGACCCTGTTATAGATGAAGGTTCTATTAAGTTGGGGCACTTTGAGCATAGATACTCCTATGGACCCTAGTATAGTTTTATTGGATAATATGAGTATAGATACTCCCATGGACCCTATTATAGTTTCATCGGCATTTCTTTCCAAATGGATCTAAGTATAGATACTCCTATGGAGCATGTTTATAGTTTCATTAGTGTTTCTTTCCAAATGGATATGAGCATAGATACTCCTATGGAACCTATTATAGATGAATATTCTATTGATTTGGGGCATTTTGATCTTGGGTGTGGTATTTATGGAGAAGAGGAGTTTCCTCCTCCTAAAGTTTCCATTGATGTCCTTGAGGAGGATGATCTTCTCTCTTTGGTAATAGATTTGTTTGAAGATGAGGTGGAGGAAGAAGAGGAGTCTCCTCTTCCCAAAGTTTAAATTGATGTAGGATGATCTTCTCTCCATGGCAGTGGATTCATTGAAGACCCATCAAGCAAAGAGTTCAACTACATCAATGAAGATGAAGCATATGACGATGAGGATGATGTTTATAATGGTTTTCTACTTTATTTACCATTGAGTAATTTGGGGTGCATGGTATGCATGAGGATCTTGAGGACAGTGTGCATATGAAGTACAATGTTGATGGTGAATTGGCAGACAAAGAACCTTGTGACTTGATGCTTGTTGATGATCACATGCATATGGATTACAAGTCTTGGAGAAGGATTAATTGGCCATGTGATGAGTTTCTACATGATTATTTGCATGGATTCTATAAAGAGGATATTGTGAAGTCATCATGCTCTTTCTTTAATCATGGAGAAGTTCTTGGATTTCATGAAGAAAGTGATCTTCATCGGCAAATTGGGGGGTTGGCATATGGTTTGGATACTACACTTGATGATGCTGCATGGTATGTTTCTTTGTCGACAAGGTATGTTTCTTTTTCTTCTTCGACATGGATTTGATAATAGTTTTGACATGGTTTGAACATGGTTTCGATAACGGTTTCAACAACATGATGGTATGGCTCATGTTCTTTATTTGGTCATCATGAGATCTTGGGCCTCATGTTTGGGATTGTGCATATGCTTACAATTTCCTAGCGGCTAGATCAATCATTTTTTAGGATTTTTATAAATAATAAAATATAAGACCATCCCATCATATGCAAAAGTGCCACATGGCAAGCATAGGTGAGTCCACAAAAGATTACACATGAAGCTCAATGTTACCCAAATATCCTATAGCAAACAATATAGAATGTGTGTAGATGCATAAATGTGTGTGTGTGTGTGTGTGTGTGTGTGTGTGTGTGTGTGTGTGCGCGCGCGCGCGCGCGCGCACCATCATGTGGAGAGGGTAGATAGTGCTAAGCAATGGTGTTAACAATGAAACGTAGAGGAACAGGTAATGTAGCACCACCTTGGTCAAGAGGACCTCTAAAGAGCCGAATGTGAGCACCAAGTTCAGCCAAAAGAAGGGCAAAACCATCAAATTTTGTATTGCTACAAATCCACAATCATTGTCCCTATTATCATCTCAAAAATCCACATTCCCTGCATCAAGAATTGTCATGTCTTCTAGTGTGAAGAATGCAAAGTGCTTTGGATGGGCTTCATAGCATCACTCTTAGTCAGTCTCACTGAAGAATCCACAAGCACAAGAAAGTGGAAGCTAATAGTGATCATTGCCATGCTCCTCCCAAAGAATATCAAGATATTCCAATTCCTGTTTTATATTTGGATTAAAGGATATGGCATTCCACTCAACAAAGGAAAATAAAGACAAAAATTTATGTTTTGTATTTGGATCAAAGGATACATGCATTCCTGTTTTGTATTTGGATCAAAGGATACATGCATTCCACTCAACAAAGGAAAATAAAGACAAAAATCATCAAACCACATGGGATGGGGAACCTCTCCGAGGTTGGAATGTTTAATCCTAAAATCTTTTTATTTCTTTCTTTCTCTCTTGTGCATGGAGAATGCCACTAGTAATGCTCACCATTTCTCTACATCCACTCAAAGCTCCACCCTATTCTTTAACTCCACTCCCTCTGCTAATAAAAGCTCCACCTCATAAAGTTGCCTTACTCATAACCAACCACTCGATGCGGGCCTAGCAACCGGGAAAATAAATGTTAGTTACATTTAAATATGCCTTATTTTAAGTGCTAAAAAATAAATAAAAGGAAAGCAAGGCCTTATATGTGCTACCATGTGATTACATGCATAAAAAGTCATGGGGATCTCAAGAAAAGAAGTTTAGCAAATTCAGTTTTGCAAGTGGTGTCTTGTTTGGAGTAAACAAGTGAGAGCATCTTACTACACTATGTGAAGAGGATAAAAAATCAAGGAGAATATTTGAAAATGATTTTAAACAGAGTGGCCATCACATAACTACACTATCACATGCTATACACGTGTAATAATTTGATATCCTCTACTTTCATCAATGAAGTCACATTTCCCTATGGTTTAAGAAAACAACTATCACTTCCCCACCATACTTTGTGTATAGTCTTCTTCTTTTTCACCACTCCACATGTGCACGGAATCAACGATGCATCGTCAAAACCGTATATTTCATCAACAATGACTCATATTAGTTAACATGTTGATGTTAAAAAAATCTACAAAAAAATGTTCTTTTAAATTCAAGGATTGAAGAATCCATCCAATTTTATACACGAAACGTCCCTAAAAACTCAAGGTGATAAGTATGGCGAAAAAGTTGTGAATGGTGGCTTACTTGGACCAGATAAAAGTAAGAGCTATTAGTATACACTCAATGCCCGCCTCTCACCATGTATCTCACTCTGATGTATAATGCACATTTGTTAGGCCCCTATGAAGAGTAGCCATGGTGCATATGTCTTTAGTGGGAGCCTCGGACCATTGATGATGGTTATTAGGAGATGGTCAAGGGTACGAGCGTTAGTTGGGGTCTGAGGCAGCGCCAGGCTAGCATCCCCCCTGGTGGGGGTTCGGCATGAGTCCCCAAGGGAGGAATACTCCCTAAAATTAAGGGCTTACTCATTAGTGGGCGGTGGTCGGTGGGCCGCGTTTTTGTATGTGGGCGGTGACCATGTCTATGCAGTGTAATCGTCCTCGTTGTATACACGCCCACTACACTGCCTACAGTACTATATATGGACATGGTTGCCAATGAGCTAAGGCATCCAATGCTTGTGAGTATCACCCCCTTGTACACTTCGTACATCCTCCATCCAGAGACTATCTAGATTGCCATTTAAGCTCTACTTGAGAGCACATGGGTGGACAACACCATCACTTGTACCTCTTTGGTATAATCAAAATTTTTGAATCCTCTCCATCGTGTCTCTATTGCATTGTCTATTTTTCTTTGTCTTGTTATCTCTTTCCGTTGTGTCATATTCTTATACAATATCAGATCTTAGGTGCTCTCAGCAAGAATAGTGCATAAAGTTTAATCCTTCTATGCATAGAACCCTAGGAGTGATGGCTTCTATCTCTGTTGCTCTGCTGCACACTAGTCTAACGCATTCATCCACCTGACTTCACGGAAGGCAAGCTTGATGGGACAAACTGCACTCTCTGGAAATTCAAAATCAATGCCATTCTAGACTCTTATGAGCTCCTAGAAACTGTTCTAGGAATGGATGTAGAGCCAGTGGGAAGTCCCAACCCCAACAACCCTACAAACATGCTTCCACTAGATGCTACACTTCTTCAGGCATGGAGAGGTCCCAACCCCAACAACCCTACAAACATGCTTCCACTAGATGCTACACTTCTTCAGGCATGGAGAGGTCACAATGCTGACACACTTTGTGCCATCGTCACCAGCGTAAGTGATTCTACTCACTTTGATTCAACATACTACTAAGGCTACAGAGGCTTGGATCATACTGAGAAATCAGTATGAGATTCGGAATCAGACCAGGATTCAGAACCTAGAGAATCATCTTGTTGTGCTGAAAAGTTTGTTGAAGGAGAAGCTGCTGAAGCATTTATCTCGTGGATCAAAAATTTGCGAGATCAAATGGCTGCTGTAGGGATTACAGACACTAGTGAGGAGTTGGCCCTCCTAGAGATGCATCCAAATTCTTCCACAGAAGTATGATGGCTTGGCTACATCACTAAACACTCAGGTTAGAGTACCACCTTTATCATTTCAAGAATTTAGTGCTATGCTACTTGAGGAGGAGATGCGACTGAAGACTCGCGATGGTGGTGATGCTGCATTTTCGACCAATGCTAAAGGCAAAGGAATGACATCTTCTGATCAGAAGAAGAAAAAGCCAAAGAAGAAGAAGTTTCAAGGGAGTTGCTATTACTGTGACAAGAAGGGTCATGGTGTCAAAGACTGTAGAAAGAAGCAGGCTGACGAGAAGAACGGCACCTTGAAATCTTCATGGAAGGGAAAGGAGTCTGTCAACAATGTCTAGACCGAGCTTGGTTTGCCACCATTAAAGAGGTATGTTCATCTGTGCTCAGGCTTCAGTTGGTAATGATTCATGGATTTTGGACAATGGAGCATCCCGACACATGACCAGTATAAGAAGGGCTGGTATAGTTTCTAGAAGCCTCTACAGGAACCCATCAGTGTTGTTGTTGGGAATGATGCTAAATGTCTAGCCGAAAGTTTTAGAACCATATCTTTTGTGGTAGCTACACGTGAAGAGAAGAAGCTATTAGATGTGCTCTATGTGCCACCCCAAATAAAGAGAAATCTACTATTAGTTGCTGCGATGATAGATTGTGGGCTTGAAGTACGCTCCAAGAAAACTAAAGCAGAAATTCTAAATGTTGTTAGAAAGGCAGACGCCGGCAAAGGAGTAAGGCGCAAAACTCTCCACGAGCTGAGTGCCCTTACAGTGTCTATAGATAAGAGCACAAGAAAGCTTTGGCACGAGCGATTTGATCACATTGATTTGCAATGCTAAAGGAGATGCAAAAAAAGGGTATGGTAGCTAATTTGCCTACATTTTTAGAATTGCAGGAATCATGTGAAGCTTGCATGATGGGCAAGCAACAACACAAGGCATTTCCATAGGAAAGCAGTAATCGGGCAAAGACAACTCTCTAGAGCTGGTACATGCTGATCTTTGTGGTAAAATGTATACTACTATAGTAGAGGGATCTTCTTACTTTATGTTGTTAGTCGACAATTACAAGATGTGGGTTTATTTCCTTCGAGATAAGGCTGAAGCCTTTGGCAAGTTCAAACAGTGGCATAAGCTTGTGGAAAATGAGACATGAAAGAAGGTGAAGAAGTTTCGTACAGATTGAGGAGGATAATTCCTTTCAATAGAATTTGATATAGCTACTGCAAGGAGAATGGCATCAAGCACCAACTCACCACTGCTCACATACCTCAGCAAAATGGTGTTGTAGAATGCCGCAATTAAACTGTCATAGAGATGGCTTGATGCATGTTGAAGGCAAAGGGTTCACCCAATACATTTTGGGCTGAAGTAGTCAACACAGCAGTTTATGTCCTCAATCGGAGCTGAACAAAGGCTCTGAAGGATGTTACACCTCAAGAGGCCTACTCTGGTAAGAGACCTTCAATTTCTCATTTCAGAACATTTGGTTGTGAATGTTATGTGCATATTTCAGATGCATCCAAGACCAAGCTAGATGCCAAAAGAAATAAGTGTATCTTTCTTGGATATAATCAAGAGTCGAAGGCATATTGGCTCTATGATGCAGAGGCAAAAAAGATTGTGGCCAGCCAAGATGTGATATTTGTTGAGCAGCCACACTCAGTGGAGGAAGGAGGACCATCCACTTTATCATCGACCGAAGAAATAGTCCACCATGAGCCCCACCCACCACCAGTCAAATTTCCTCCCAAGGAGGAGGAGTTTTCAAAGGATGAAGACTCTCGCACATCACAACAGCTTGCAGCTGCACCACAAGGAAAGCCACTTCCAAAGTTGGCACAACAGCTCCTTGATGAGCGTAATCAAGTACCTGAGAAGCCAAAATCTTTAGCAAATGGACCATGGAGATCAAGAAGAATAGAGGAGTAGAGAAGAGCATCTACTCTCATTGTCAATATGACCTTGATGGGCTGAGATAATGGGAACAGTGAAGGATCCAGCCACCTTGGATGAAGCCTTAGCAAATCCAAAGTAAAAAGCCACGATGGAGCCTAAGTATGATAGAATCATAAAGAACAACACCTGGGAGCTAGTTGACCGACCAAAATACAGAAAGGTAATTGGTAACAAATGGGTTTGGAAAGCTAAGTATAAGGCTAATGGCTCACTTGAAAAATACAAAGCTAGGTTGGTTGCACAGGTAGAGGGTTTCGACTTTGATGAAACCTTTGCTCCCATAGCTCATATGACAACTATCAGGGCGGTACTTACCTTGAATGCTCACAAAAAGTGGCCAGTCTTTCACATGGATGTCAAATTAGCATTTATGAATGGCCATCTCAAGGAGGAGGTATATGTAGCTCACCCACTAGGTTTTGAGATGCCTGGATCAGAAAACAAAGTTTGCAAGCTGAAGAAGGCATTGTACAAGCTGAAACAAGCCCCAAGGGCATGGTATCACAAGATAGATCAATTTTTCAAAAAGTTTGGGTGTATAAGAAGTTCTTCTGATGCTAACTTGTATGTTCTTAAAAGGCATGGCAAGATTTTTTTGGTTGTCTTGTATGTAGATGATTTAAACATTTCAGGTGACAATGAAGAGATGATCCAGCAAACAATGGATATGCTGAGCCATGAGTTTGAGATGATAAACTTGGGTCTTATGCATTTCTATTTGGGGATTAAGGTCTAGCAATAGCTAGGTAAAATCTTCATTTCGCAGCAAAAGTGTGTTTGGGAGATTCTCAAAGCATTTGGGATGACAAACTGCAAGCATGTGTCTATGCCAATGGAAGTGAACATGAAGCTTTCTGCAGAGAAGAAGTACAGGAAGTTGGTGGGGAGTTTGATTTTTCTCACTAACACTAGACCTAATATCAGCTTTATAGTTGGTGTGTTGAGCAAGTTTTCCAGCAAGTCATGAGAAAGTCATTGGAAGGAAGGGATAAGGGTACTTAGGTACATCAGAGGTACTCTTGAGTATGGCATCACTTACAGCATGGGTGACACTCTGACACATTATTGTGACTCAGATTGGACAGGAGATTGTGATTCTAGGAAATTAATTTTTGGATATTGTTTTTCGCTTGGTTTTGGTGCTTTCTCTTAGACCAGTAAAAAGCAACCTACAGTAGCACTTTCTTCCACAGAGGCTGAGTATCAAGCAGCTTGCTTTGTTGCATGTGAGGTAGTATGGCTGAGGAGAATCTTGGTTGACATGGGAATTCACATCAAGGAGGCTACAGTCTTGCGGTGCGACAATCAGAGTTGCATGGCTATCTCCAAGAACCCTGTCTTTCATGCTCACACGAATCACATTGAGATTCGGTATCATTATGTGCGAGAGCTGATAGAGGATGAGATACTAGAACTAGATATTTCTCTATAGAGCAAAATTGCGCCGACATCTTCACCAAGGCTCTTGGGAAGGACCAACTCACTTGGCATCTTCATCGACTTGGCATTGGGCCAAGTGGACATTGAGGGGGGGTGTTAGTATACACTCAATGCCCGCCTGCATGTATCTCACTTTGATGTATAATGCACATTTGTTAGGCCGCCCCCATAATGAGGAGTAGCTATGGTGCATATGTATTTAGTGTGAACCCCGACTTAAATGCCAATGGGATCATTATTGTGACCATTGAGGATGGTTAGGAGATGGTTAGGGGTACGAGCATTAGCAGAGGGGCATGGGGCAGCACTCGACTAGCAGCCCACGAGGCAATGGTATGAGGAATATTCCCTAAAATAATCCCTCAGATACCAAGTCCATCATTAGTGGGTGGTGGTCGGTGGACTGTGTTCTTGATACACGGTCAACGACTATGTCTATGTAGTGTAATCGCCCTCATTGTATACGCATCTACCACACCGCCTATAGTACTATATATGGACATGGTTTCCATGAGCTAAGGCATCCAATGCATGTGAGTATCCACCCCCTTCTACACTTCGTACATCCTCCATCCAGAGTCTGTCTAGATCGCCATCTAAGCTCTACTTGAGAGCGCACGAGTGGACAGCACCATCACTAGTACCTCTTTGGTATAATCAAATTTTTTGAATTCTCTCCATTGTGTATCTGTTGCATTGTTTATTGTGATTTGTCTTGCTATCTCTTTTCGATGTGACATATTCTTATAAGAGCACCTTACCGAACTTTGGGGAGAAGAGAAACAAGCAAGGGAAATGCTCCAAAAGATACAAACAAGAGCACCTTGCAAAAGTATGGAGAAAGGATAAACAAATGATGAAAACGCTCCAAAAAAAAAAGTAAAGAAAGTGCCCAACACATAAATACATTGTTGCACTCTATATCTGTAATAGTTAGCTATCCTTCACTTTAATCCATAAAAGTTCTCGTCTAGATGGAGAAATAGCATGCCCCTATGATTATAGTTTCGAGGAGAGACTTGTGCAATTACTCTCAATATTCTAACAAGTGTGCACTTTTAATGGCATCCTTGTTTTCATATTGATGAGAAATCCGAATCACTCTCAATATTCTAACAAGTGTGCACTTTTAATGGCATCCTTGTTTTAGTATTGATGAGCAATCCAAATCAATTTTTCTCACTATAGTCCTATGAGATGTTTCGTAAAGTTGTCTATGTGTCATGTGCACTTCAGTTTGTGTCAATCAAATGTCATTTCAAGTAGTTGGATTTCTTTATTTGTAGCAAGTTTTGGAATCATGGTGGCTTGAAAATGGAGTGATTAGGAGCATGGCTTAAACATGATGACTAGATTAAATAAGAGATTAGGCTAATCAAATGAGATTAATAAAATGACCAACATAATGGCAACATGAATATGGAAAGTGAGAGTGTTCTCTTATATTAGATATGAGCCTTTGAATAGACAAGAGTACAAAATGATTAAGAGTAGATTAAGCATTAATCCTCTCCTAATATCTCTCCACTATCTACCTTGATTTGAGTATCATCAAAACGAGCACCATTGTCTAGTTTTGGGTGCAACCAAGGTCCTCCACCCACTTGGACAGAGAATGCGGGGGAGAGGGAGAGCTTGAGTTCCTTGCAAGCAAACACACACACATAAGAGAGGGCAAGAAACAAGGGAGAGATGTATGGATGAATTTTGTTCTATCTTCTTCTCTACTCTACAACCATATAACTAAAAAGATAAGAGTACATACTATAAGGGAAAGTGCTCTTGTACATTAACATACAATGATCGGTCCATAGTGTAAACTCGACTATATGAGTTGGCACTATAACTATGCCATAACTCTAGTACTCCAAAGGGGCTATCACACAGCATGTCATCCTCCACTAGCGGCATATTAACCATAATCTCACCATCATACTAGTGGCATATCAACCATAATCTCACCCCATCATGCTAGTGGCATAAGTGTGGAAGCTATCACCCAGGCGGGTCATCAATGTCCCGCAACACTAGTTAAGCTCGATATCTCAACACTCCCGCTCGAGCTCAACTCCACACACTGCACTCCAAGTAAGCTCCTAAAACTATGGAGCTTCTCTATGCTCAATTCCTTCGTGAAGATGTTAGCTACCTGATCCTTTGTATACTGACATATACCAGATCTACATCACCTACTAGAACCTTCTCCTTCACAAAGTGATAATCCACCTCAATGTGCTTCGCTCTAGCATGGTATATTGGGTTACTGACCAACTATATGCTACTCATGTTGTCACAATAAATGACAACTACCCTATCCACGGGCTCACCCATATCACCAAGTAACTACTATTGAAACCAAGATACCTCATAAGCTTCCATGTAGCAGCACCCCTATACTCTGCCTCTATACTCGACAAAGCAATTGTTGGCTTTTTCTTACTGCTTCAACTCATAGCATCACTCTCAAAGAAAAACATAAAGCCGCTGAGATGGACCTCCTGTCTGCGAGCGACAACCCAATTCGCGTCTATGTACCCATGTAGCTATATCTCTATACCAACCTCATAAAAAAGTCCATAATCATCTGTGGACTTTATGTACCTAAGAATCTGTCTATTCATATCCAAGTGTGGCTTCCTAGGGGCCTGCATAAACTAACTCACAAGTCCAATAGCATAGCTCAAGTCTGGCCTAGTAATGGTCATGTAGATCAAGCTACCCACTATGCACGTGTACATAGTGAGGTCCTCCAAAATCTCACGTGAATCTATGAAGCTTTGTGTTCTGCTCCAATGGCAATGAAATAGGCTTACATCTTGTCATACCATACTTGGACAACATTTACAAGCCATACTTCCTCTGTAATAAAAAAGTGCTATGAGTCCTAATAGCATGTATGTCAGCATCACTATCACCAGTGGGGTAATCAAGTCATCCATATAAATAACGAATAGCATGATCCTTCTATCTGCCTTTTCACGTAAAGTGAAAAATCTACATTGGATATCTGAAAACCAATGGTTTGACCATAAGATACTCCCCGATCTTGTTTGACCACGCTTTGGGTGCCTACTTCAAGGCATATAGGATTTTGCATAACCTGAACACAAAATCTGGGTGTGCATCCCTCTCATAACTTGGTGGATGCAACATGTATGCTTCTTCTTATAAATCACCATGCAAGAATGCATTCCTTACATCAATTTGATGTAAAGACCAACCCTTTGTTGTAGCTACACCACAAACAGGTGCTCACTTCTATCATCACCACCATGTTTACTAGATGATACATGGTTGCCTTGCTGCAACTTTCCACTTTTAATGTCATTATGCTTTTTAAAGCAATCCTTTGGCATGTGCCCTACTCTATGCTATTTGCACTTGGATTTCTTTGACAACCACCTCGGCCCCTCTAGCTCCCCCTACCTCTAGATTGGACTCTTTCACCTGTGTATGATTGTTGTTGTTACCTACCTGCAAATCATTGAATTGTTGTTGTCCATAATTATGGTTTCCATGTCGGCCACCACCTTGGCCTCGACCATGACCTCTACCTCTGCTTGTACTTGAATTGGAGTAGAAGGCCTGTTCTGATATATTCTTGCTTTGTGAAGAAGAGTCCTCACCCAAAGACTTTTCTTCTATGATCAGCATAGATACTAAGTCCCGAAAGTTGGGAACATTCTCTCTAACTGCAATGGAGGTCTTGAATGGCTTGTACTCTTTGCCAAGCCCATTCAGATGACAGACGCTCACTAAATCATCATCTTCCACCAATACATTGATAGACCCAAGGGATTCAACAATGCCCTTAATCTTTAAAGCATAATCATTGATAAACATGCTTTTCTTCTCCACAGTATGCAGCTCTTGTTTTAGTTGTAGTTTCCTTGCCTTTGTGTTGTTCTGAAACATCTACACTAGGTTCTGCCATGCAACTATTGTTGCAGCGTTGGCATCCTGCATATGTCCTATCATTGTGTCTATGACACTGATTGAAAGCCAATACATGACTTTCCTTGCACCCTGGTTCCAGTCCTTGAATGCCTTTACATGTACTGGAGTGATATTCTCTTCAGGCAACTTCGGAGGCTCCTCATTATCTTCTTCGAGATAGTCTCAAAATCCTTTACTCTTCAGGAAATTGGTCATTCTAAACTTCCAAGCATGGAACTTATTCTTGTCCAGCTTCTCACTGACAATCTGATTAATTCCGTTAGACATGTTTATCTACAATAACCAGAAACTTGCAAACAAATAATTTATGTATGCAACCTGTAACACAGCAATATCTTCCTTGAGACTCTCGCAGAGCAGTGATACTTCAGCACAACATGTATGTCACCAGATGTGACCAGAGTACATGTACATACATCCAAGATCAACAATATATATGCAAACACTATATGCACTCCCAAAAAGCACTGAAGCACTGTAGTAAAACCAGATTTGAGCAGAGATAATTCTCAATCGAGACTTCCCAGAACTGTCGAAAACACCTTGTAGTGACCAAACAAAGACCGAAAGGCACCCAAAACGCAATCCTAGCTGTAAAACTTCAATACAAAGTCTATGAAGACAGCTCCTCAATCAGAGATGTGTAGCTCCTAGAGCTGCCCTAGGGGTGTCATACCTAAACAAGAAGGGGAAGAGATGATGATGCTCTTAACCCGTGTACCGCTTCCTTGCTTGCTTTGTTCTTGCCTCCTTAGCTCTCACACAAACCGGAGCTCTGATACACCAAAAAGAGAACCGGAGTTCCCTACAAGCAAACACACACACACACAAGAGAGGGAAAGACAAGAGAGAGATGGATGATTGAATTTTCTTCTCTTCTCTACAACCATATAACTAAAAAGATAAGAGTACATACTATAAGGGAAAGTACTCTCCTATAATAATATACAATGGTCGGTCCATAATGTGAACTTGACTATATGAGCTAGCACTCTATGCCATAACTCTAGTACTCCAAAGTGGATGTCACATAGCCTGTCATCCACCCACTGGTGGCATATCAACCATAATCTTACCAACCATGCCAATGGCATAAGTGCGGAAGTTATCACCTAGGCGGGTCATCAATGTTCGGAGCACTAGTTGAGCTCGATGTCTCAGCATTGTTTCTCTCGAGTTTCTCTAGCTGAGTTGGAGGGGTGATTGGACCATATTACCACTTGCTAATAAGACAAGGTAGAGGGATGACTAACGAGACAGGCATGTTCTAACTGTTCTAGAAAAAGTGTCTTCGATGTAGTTGGTCCCTTCTCGAGCCTCTTTTTCTTTCTTCTCTACTTCTTCTATACTTCATTCGGCTTCACCTGCAAGAAAAGCTTTCTAACCTTTGTTTCTATAGAAACATTCCTTCTCTTCATGATTGAGTTTTTCACAAAAGTTACATGACTTCTTTGGAACCTCCTTCAAATAATATCCTTTGAAGTGTGCCTTTGATCTTGACTTTTTTTAAAAAGCTCCTTCTGTGATTCCTTGCCTTTGTTTGAGCTTGTTGTCTTAATCAAGTAGAGATGCTTCCACATCTACTAACTTTGGGGCTAGCAAGTTTGTGAGTGTAGTAACAATGTTAATGAACTCATCCTGGGTAAGCTCTTTAAGAGTGCAACAATGACAACATCATCCTCTATTTTTTTCTTGATGCTTGCGAGTTGAGTGAGGAAATATAATTGAGATGAGTCGGGGTTGACTCACCCGGGTTCATTTTAAGCTCAAAAAACTTTATAAGTAGGCTAATTTTTTAGTTCTTTAATTGTTCCTCAAAAAATGTGTCGAGTGTTCCATGCATCATGAGAAGTATCATTTCCATCTATATAATGGATGTATATGTCACTAAGGCCCAAAGCAATGATTCCCAATGCTTTCTCATCTTTGCTAATCCATATTGCCTTTTCATCTCTGATGGTAGGTATCTTTTCTTTCCTATTTGCTACACTCCATAACCCCTTCCTCATACAGTGAAATCTATCTTGGTTTGCCAAGTGTGAAAACTATAACCCTCAAATTTGTCAAGTTTGAATGAGTTGGGCCATGGCTTGGATAGGTCTAACCACTTGGATAGGTCTAACCACTTGGCTTATCAACTCAAGGACAGTGTCTAAACCCTTACAACAAGATGGAAGAATTTCTAAAAGTCCCCCTTCACCATTCAAGTGCATGTGAGTGGAAAAACTTTGAAAAACCCAAATTCTTTGCATAAGCATGATAGTGAGTTTTAGTTTTGATTCTCTTCTTTGTCTTCATGTACTAGATGATTCACAAGAAGAAGGCATATTTAATCACCACTAATTAGCTCACAAAAAGCTTCCAGAGAACATTAGATCAGTGTATCAACTTGTGATTTGAGCACATACACTTCACTTAAGCCTTTTAATCAAGCATTAATCTCAATTTTACTAAACTATGCGTTTAAGGAGTGCACAAGTCAAAGTCAATTGCTACCAGTCGTTTTTCAAAAATTTAAAGCCACTGTCGTGTTCTCACTTGCCTCGAAAAGCCCTGGAGGTGAGAAATAAGATCGACTTGCCTCCTAGGTGTTGATTTTGAGATTTTCCCCAAAAACAAGGCCACTAATCCTCTGCAAAAGCCAACTACTTCAAATCGTTGTGGACCATTGAGACTATGGGTGGCAACACCTCTGAGTTGGGCAGCACCTTCAAGGTGTCGCCTGTCAAGGGATTGAGTGTAGGATGAGAAATCAATGCTCCAATGGCTTGGGGTTGTGGAGAAAATGAGCAATATGACCTAAACGATGAAAAAGATTAGAGAGCTTGCGAAAACAAAAGGCCTAAGGGTCCATGCTCTAATACCATGATGGAATCAAAATAGAGTGATTACAAACATGACTTAGAGATTATGACTAGCTTAAACAAGAGATTCAAAACTAATCAAATGAGATTAAGAGAATGACAAACATAATGAACATGAATATGAAAAGTAATCATTTTATACGCATGAGTATAAAATGATTACTTGTAGAATTAAGCATTAATCCTCTTCGAAAAGCTCTCCACACTATCTACCTTGAATTGAGTACCATCAAATGAGGACCATTGCTTAGTTTTGGGTGCAAAAAGATTCTCCACCCACTTGTTTTCCACAAGTTTCTCTAGCTAAGTTGGAGGGATATTACCACTTGTTAATATTGGCTTTTAACCTTGGTACCTTTTGTCCTTAGCCCCAATGTCACTTACATTTTAGTGCATTACTTAATAACAATGAGAAATAATCATTGATGAGTTAGACCTCTGGGTTGCTTAGGCCATCATCAATGCTACTTTTGAGCAAGCTAGTGTATCGCCTTCGTTTCTTGGAAGTAGGCTTCGTCTTTGTTTCTTCAAAGCAATCATGAGATTGAATCATTCTACTAAAGCAATAGTAAGAATGAACCATTCCACCAATCAATGCATGGTATGCCTCAATAAACACGTTAACATACTCTCAAGGTTCTCTCTTGTAGTGTATATTTTAAGTGAACCCGAGAAATTATATGCTGTACCACCCAAGCATTCTAATTTCCTTTGGCTTCCTGTAGACTAACTTGGAGGTAGTCTACATACAAATTATAAGAATTGCATGTGATTAATCTTAGGGAGGATAAGGGGGATTAATTTACGATGTATTTGTGACTTTCAACTCTAATTACAAACACAGAGCTCCACAATAAAAAGAAAATCCACAAGGAATATATTGGTATCAGTATAGATTGCATAGAGAACAGATCGCAGGAATGCAAGACACTCTACTTTGATATTGATTTCCATAATCTGCATATTAGATAATCTTGCCATATAATTTTGTACTGGTCTAATTTCATTTTTAAAACTATTCTGAATAAACCGTCACTGATGAGTTTACCATGACTTCCAGAGAAGAGAACTGCAATGATTGTAGAACCACCCCCCATGTTCCCGTGTAGCTCTCCTCCAAGGCCCAGCTCAACAGTGTTGAACTCTAGGGACGATCCAAAAGAATTAGTGATTGCTCTCAAAAAAATAAGGCGCCCAAACTGTTCTTGAAATGCATCCCTCTTTGATAGTCTTTTCAAGTCCTCCCATCAATATTTCCTCAATGCTTGGGTTTTGAGATTCCATATTTCGAGCAAGACTTACACACAGTGTAGACTGTTTCATATTCTCATGGGTTTACTTCCATCGCTTCTTCACTTCACCATACAGTATCACACCGCACACAGTTAGCGTGTAGCCAAGCATGCCAACAACAGAGACAGGATTGCGGAACAGAAGGATGGACACCACAACAGCGACTGCTCCTTTTGCATTTCCAAGTACCTACACATGACAGAGACAAGCATGAAGTAAGTTATCTGTAAGTTGGAGGTGGTTTTTTTTTAAGGGCGCGCACGAGGTGTGGTTAGTTTGGTGGTGTTGTATTTGAAGTTCTGGATTATCTATTTGAAATCATCAATATCCAGGTGCTGCTCCCTTCAAAGTCGGGAAACATATTTATCAAGATGCAATCCACACAAGCAACACATCAGATCAAGAAATCTTAGAAGTGCAGACCATCCACGGGTGGCGGCATCGTTTACGACTGCATGCTCAGAAAATATCTACACGTCAGTGCTCCAGAGGAGATCCAGATGCATATCCCATGTTTAAAAGCATTCACAGTCTTTGCATCTTTCTAAATCGACTAGTTACACTGAATTTTCTCAGTTCTTCAATGGCTGAACAAAAAATCAGCCAAAATGAACACTAGCACTAAAAATATTGCTGGATCTGACTCGTATAGTCACTCTCTAACAGCCAACGACCATGGTGAAGATTGAACTAGAGTCATGTTAACTACTATGTCAAAAAGTGTGAGCATTATTCAACTAAGCCGGACAAAGCAGAAAGTAATGAAGTCAACTTTGCTCTAAAAATGATATACCGTCATAAGGCCAGATGAATCTGAACTTACGAATAATTTTAAAAGAAAGAAGAGAATCACCAAAAACAAACAAATTTTTTAAAAAAAAAAAAGCTTAATAGATACACCCGAGAAAAAATAATAATAATAATAGTAATAATAACTTGCAAAAATAGACAAATACATAACTAAATCACACATGCCCACATACACACAAACAAATTCTTTATTGAACCACAACAAAAGAATTTCTAACAAACAAGCTAAATAATTTTTTAATAATTAATTAACAAAAACAAACTTTAAATAACTAATTCACTAAAACAAAACAAGTAAAGACAAGAATACAAAAAGTGTGAACTTTACCTCAAAGATTGTCCAATCATGAAGTATAAGATCATCAACTTCATCATGCATAGCGTGGACTAAGTGCTACGACATCCCTACTCACGTTATCAGCACCCCAAAGTAGGTGCAGGTTTACATATTAAAAAATTTGTCCTAACCAAGAGGACAAAATTTTTATACAGAGACTAACGAGCTGAGTTTCTATCACTTCTCCGGAGGTGAAGGGCAGACTCAACCATGATGAAGGCTAGCACTTACAACTAGACTAGCAAAAACAAATCACTTCCCTATTAAAGCAATGATTAAGCAAGACTAGAAGCAATGATAAATAACAACTAAGAGCTAAAATGATCTAAACAGAAAATGGGCTTTTAAGCTCCCCATTTTTGTGAAACTTATTACTTATGATCTTAAACATTCCAAAAGCAGAAATCTCAAAGATATATCTACTTCGATTCAAAAAGCAACGAGCTTTGCTTAAAACCTTTTTAAAGCAATAATCCTTTTGCACAAGCAAATTGATGAGTTGGCAAACTTGAGTAATAAAAGTAAACTTGTTTGAACAAATACGAGAGAATCTGAATAACTAAGAAGAGACAACACCATATTTAGTTATTTTAGAAATGTTAGAAGTGAAGTGCGGCATTCTTATGATATTTAAGTTGGAATACTCAGGTTGTAAACGTTTATCATATATATCTACATCTAAACCAACACAAGATTGAGAAATCTTAAGGTCCAAAAAAGAACAATGGTCATTATTTGCAGTGCAATTAAGTTCACAAAACTCTTTGGGATAAATTCCTCCACTTGGAGAGGTAGGGTTGAAATACATTAAGTCTTGGAAATCACGAATATTGGGAACAAAAAGATCATCAACAAAACGTCTCACTTGACAAAGATTGTGGAGAAAGACAAGACACGTATCAACGAAAACTAGGCGTTCCATAAATTCAAATTCATATGTAAGAAGATGAAAGTTAGCAAGAAAAACAGCACAGTTAGTACCCATAGGAATACCCATGGCTTGTTTATCGCCTAGGTTATATAGAGGTTATCTAGGAAAAAATCTAACCAAGACATAATATCATCTTAGTCTACAATCTTAGTGTATCTTTTTTTATTCTTGGCTATGTCTTGGTTTTTGTTTTTCGACCAACAAAAATCAAAATGAAGAGCTGATTTTGCTATCAACGAGGCTTTGTATCTATTGTGCTCTAGTTTGTAATGAAAGACTTGACAAATCAGAGATTTGCTCTAAAAATAATAAGCTAAAACCTGAAATGGCAAATATAATTGTCCAGCCTTTTAACTCAGAACTCAGCAATCAACCTATCAAAGCCCAGAAAATGATTTGACAGCACAAATTGAGGACCAGAACATAGACGTGGGCATTTTATAACGTAGCAGATCCAAAATAATACATTTCAAATACCCCACTATGCAAGCTCCAGTTTAAACAGTTGAAAGGCTCTCTGGATCTCCTCTTAAAGATCATGAAGAGGTTAAAATAAGTTAACCTTTCAATGTTTGAGAAGGATAGAAGTGATATTACCAACACAACAGCTCAGGCTTAATGGCTCTGCTTCGTTCTCTGTTTCTTTTAGCACTCGTCAAAAATTACATGGCATCAAAACACCTTGTAACCATAAACCCTCCAGAGGTTTATTCCTTCAAGCCTCATCACCAAATTTCACAAGATGAGTAAGAGCATGATTTGACATTAGAAGGGGTACCACATAAGCTCAAAGATAGCCATTTGATTCCTATAAAGTTGAAAGGCCAAAGTGACTTGTTTTGGGGCATAGAGGATGTACTATGACATTCAAAGTCCAACACACGTCAAGAGTTGGAGCTTCCCCCTGCACGTCCGTGCCTGACCCGCCAGCGAAGGCGAGGAAGGCCCAATGCTGGCGGGAGGCAGCGGGGCTGCACTGCAGCAAGAAGGGTAATCCTCCTTGGCCTCACCTTTGCCCTCCTAGCCGTCGCTTCCCACCTGCGCCCCTTGGCCGTCTCCTTTGCCTCCCGCCCCCTTGGGCCCACCTAGCCTTTGCCTCCCTCCCACCTCCACCTTCCTCGCTCCCTCTTAGTCTTCCGCCACCCACTATCCCTCCTTCACCCCAGCCCCCCCTTGCCTCAGCCCTGTCTTTGCCCCCCTTTTCCACCCCGCACTTCCATGGCAACCCTCGCCTTGCCCAGCTTTCTACACTCCTGCTAGCTTCCCCCCCTCCCTACCCTCTTCCCCGTCAAGTGCTTTTAGCTTTTGGGCTTTTTTCTTTGTGGCAAGACTCCGCATCTTCTGGTCTCAAACCCCCAGGAGGACTCCATGGCAGCCGTGACGTCATCTCCGACTGAGGCTGCCGTCCCTTGCCTATCCTTTTCAAAAGAGAATCTCCAGCTTCTCACTTCGACAATCGCTTCTTGGAGGCCTCCACGTTGGTATGCAAGATTGTGGGTAGCCGCCCGCCATGCAAATAGTTCAAGGATCTATATACAGGCAAGCCTTCTTGGCGCGCCTGGAAAGATCACAGACATTCGTCCCTTGGGGCGTGGCTACCATCAGGTTGAGTTTGATTCGCCTGCAACTTCGGAAAGAGTCATGCAGCTAAGCCCCGTCACACTACGTACAGCCTAGGCCTTCTTTGTGAGGTGGCAACACAGCTTCGATCCAACGTCCAATCCTTTGGCTGGAGTCTCAGGCTTTCCTGTGACAATCTGCTTTCCAGGTCTTAGCTCGAGCCTTAGAGATTACGCAAGGGAGATGGTGTCCTCCAGCCTCGAGGTGCTGCTTTTTGTGTTTCTTCATGTTTCAGAGGGCACTACCCCTTCCCTCCTACAGATACCTGCATTGTGACAAGTGGAGTCCAGAGTATGCATACTCCAAGGATTGAACAAAGTGGCTCCACATGGAAACCACGTTTCGTGCCCATCTTGCTCGGCTTCGCCCCAGGACTAACAGTGATTACTCTCCATTGAAACCCGCGCCCAAGACTCTTCGAGTGGAGGGCAGTTCAGACAGTTTCGCTTCCCACGGATCTTAGGTATGCGGATTGTCTCATGGAACATTCAGCGTTTAGGGAGCCCACAATGCTTTCAGAGGCGTGGTGTTCTTAGAGGAGCTCCACAAAGCAACAGTTGGTGGACCCATTGACATTCTCTTCATTCACGAGCACCATCTTTCAAAGGGATGTACCCACCGTTGTGGGAAGATCTTGCAAGGCAAGAGAGACACCTTTTGGTCCCATTCTTTTGGCCCCTCCAAGACACAGGGTGGAGTATGCATTTTTGTCTCAGTGAGCAACTAGTCCCGATAGTGGTCGACTCAGGAACCATTGTCACTGGACAACCCAGTGGGTGGCCATCAGGATTGGAGAGGACTGTGTGGGCTTCCTGAATGTATATGCGCCAAATGTGGTAGCAAGCAGGGCCACCTTCTAGAGTACAATTCACCAGTCCCTACCGCCGCAGGTGAATTCTCTACTGATTATGGATTTGGGAGGGCCGGCCTCTCACGCATCTCCGGTGGGACCTGAGAGTGAACCTGGCATGATCCAGAGGACAGTGAGGAGATGCCTGGCACCCCCTTTTTTTCATATATTGCACGATTGGGCCGTAGGATTAAAATGCCAAAGGTTAAGGACACTCCAACAGCAGCAGGACATTGCCAGTCCCAAGGCCTCCCGCCACACTCTTAGATTTCTGGAAGCACTTGTGGAATAGTTCTCAGCCGCGGAAGATCACTATCTTCATGTGGCAGCTGGCACATAGAAGCTTGGCAATTGACACTTGGTTGGCCGTTGGGGGTAGACTAGCATTTTGGCCGAAGTGTGGCCATCCCCAAGAGTCTCAATGTCCTTGCCTTTGGGACTGCCCAAAGGCACAACAAGTTTGGCAGTGGATCCTACACATTTTCACTGTGGGTCGGGCCCCCACCCGCATTGTTACGTGGGGCACAAACACTTGGGCCACTAAGGCCACGATCGTCATGCCATATGAGGAGGAGGGTGGGGGACTAGCTCTTCAGGTCTCACCTTCGTATTTCTGCAGTGCCAGTTGCAGCTCCACCTACAAGTCACTGGACTCCAGGTTCTAGCCAAAGATGGGAGACTTGCAGTACTATTGCTACGTGGCACATTTGGAGAGCTCGATGAAGCAAAGCCATCGTAGGCACCCTCACCCCACATGCGGAGTCCGTTCGGAGCCTCTGGCTCAACATCATTCACACCCTCCATGGTCCATGGGGGAAGCTTTAGGGTGGCTCAAACCGCATGCGGAAGCGCCGGGAGGCCTTCTTGAGGATCTGGCAACACGGTCCCTTTCTTACTGATAGGGTTGCAAGCCCGTTCGGCACTACAGATCACCTGTGTGATTGTTTCCCCCTCCACCCATTGTATGAGATAGCCCTTCTCCCAGAGCGGCCAGTTGGAGGAGAAGAGCATCCTCCTCATTTATGCATCTTGACTCTCGCTTTCCATTTGGGGGCGATTTAGCAATTATGGTTGTTTTCTCGGTAACTAATAGAAGGATCGTTTTCCCCAACCAAATAAATAAATAAATAAATAAAAAGAGAGGATGTAATCTGACACACCTCACCTACAATATACGTTCACAGCCAGTAGAAGCTGTTCGGATGTGTGCGCAAGAAGTTTAGTATCCTAGCCATGGCAGGTGCCACATGGCAATCACCCAATGGACAAAGGGGCAATAATAAGAGACTAACAATGATTATGGTGGCAGCCGGCATAAATAGATCATATATATATATATATATGCATAGCAAAATCGTCAAAACCATCTGCAAATTACAAGCGTTTTCCCATAGCATCTCTCTACACAGCGAATCCAACTACAGGGATATCCAACACAGTAGTGGGATGAGCAAGTGACATCTTCCTCCCAGATCCCTCCTATTCTACTTGATTTCAGTTGTATATCTCTAAACACTAGCACATACGCACAAGTGTTCTACAATTGGTGTCAGAGCCTAGTGAACCTGCTATTTTTTTCTTTTCTCGCAATCATGCGTGTTGACTACTTAGATAGGGTAGAGCCCCTTGATTCCAAGAGTGCACAAGGCCAAGTTTGGGAAAAGTCACTATTTGCGTTCCCTGGTATTGGTGCCCTCTTACCCCACCCTCCCGTTGTACTTGATTTCAATTGTAACACTCTTTCTTGTACATAATACAGATCATAGTTTTTAGGACTCGTGTGTGATGTGTTTGTGATTCCACTCCTTTCTATCTCTAAAAACCCTAGCACATAGGCACAAGTGTTCTTAAGTCGGTATCACGACCTAGTGAACCTCCATTCAAGTCATACGGCTTTGACAAGTGCCACCCTATTGTGGTGGGAAGACCACCTTAGGCACCACTCCATGGCTTGGTGGGATGACTTACCACCTTGAAGCAAGTTGTTCCTGTGGACTATTACCGTGAGCTAAAGCGGCAATGGGAGCATTTTCCCCAAAAGTAGGGTGCGCACGCAACCGACTACTACCAAGCGTTTTTCTAGAAGCTTCTGCTCATGTTCCCAAGGTTGTTCTTCAACGATTGGAGTAGATTGAGCATTTTGTGGATGGTTTAAAACCATTCTTGCATGCTGATGTTCGTGACATCGGCCCCATGATCTTTCCGACATGGTTCGTCTTGCTACAACCCTCGAGACATGGAAGCCTAGAACTCAACAGAAAGTCCAACAGCATAAGGAGAAGGAGATTCCTCAGGAAGAAGATATAAAGGGCATGGAGAATAACATTAGTTCTAGTGGGGAGTGTCGCAGACACGACTCTCTCAGGAGGAGTTCCGAGCCAAGCGACTAGCCAGTTCAACGTTTCAAGTGTGACTCCACCAAGCACATCACGAAGGATTGTCTGAGAACCTTGGAGGAGCAATATGAGGCGGCGGCTTCTTCAACATCAGAGGAGCAGTCCAAGGAGGAGGCTTCTTCCGAACTGCAGGATGAGTGTGAAGGAGACGCATGTGTGCGCAACTCAGCTTTTTTCATTTCTTGGATTGAGCACACTTCCAAGGTGCAATTCATTGCAATGTGCCACAAGCTCAAACAAAGGAAGTTTTCGCCTAGGTCTCTAAGGGACAATCTTCACAACTGCCAACTGCACTAGGTGGAGAATCTTAATGCCTCAGTGGCAGTGGCAGTTGCTTCTGTTTTAGGGCTCGTACAAGAAACTAATGCAATGCAGCTATATTAAATGAATGGTTACAATGAAGATCTATGAATAGATCTACGCCTGTCCTAGATGAATATCTATCTCGAGAAGAGAGAGATATACTGGATGGTGATGCTGACTGAATGTTCCCTTGTCAATGCTGAGGTCCACCCTTGGAATGCTGGCTTTCCTCTATGTAGGAGGCAAGAGATGACTGAACTGTATGCTGAATCTACTGTCTACGACTGTATGTTGCCTATGATGCCCTTGCTCTTCAAGCCAGAAACGTTGAGAAGAGAAGATGATCTGAATAAATGATGCGTTTCTATTTGTGTATGTGTTTATGTTGCCGATCGGGCTGGGTCGGATGGTTCTGAAATGTTGTTGGCTGGACTAACAGGTCCCAACTTGATGTGATAAATGCTCTAGATGCCTTTTAATGCTTTATATACCTGCCGTAGGTACTGTAACAACCCCCTTACACTACACATGCTGTGATCTACTGCTGTAAATGCTGGATTAATGCCATGTTTAATGCTTATGAGTGCTAAGAATGCCATGTCACCTACTGGATGTGCACGTGACATTCCCCTCTGCTAAACTGTTACTGGGTGGTACACTTGGCAACCTTTCGACTCCTCTATTGATTCTCCTCCACTGAAACCACTGCCCCACTTTGACTTCTTCTGTCGGGACTGAGGTCAACTGCAACAGTTGAATCCTTTGAGCCAAAGACTTCTCCACTATGGGAACTGCATTGCAAATGCTCCTAAATCTGATTGGAAATACATGAGTCACCACTGACCTGTCTGTGGAATCCTTTCACACACCATCTCCAACTTTCCTAAACCTCAAAACCTCCTGAGGCGATGGTGGAGCAAACTTCCGTCTTCTTATGTGGAAGAGGACCCCCTACTGCCAATTGAAACCCAAAACTCCATTTACTCCTTTGATGATGGATCCTGTTGGGTTTTTGTCGCAATAGAAGGCTATAAACAGCCTGTAGAAGCAGTTGACCAGCTCCCATGCACCAAAAAAAGCAAGCGCCTCACATAAAACTAGAGTCTTACTCAAGATTAGAGCTCCTCCGCTAGTTTTAGCTCCCACGTGTGCTTTTTAGGTCCAGAAGGGGCACCTACTTGAAGGAGACTCAGATATTGTCTGGTGCCCAGCTTTTGGCCGCCACATGTATTAAAAATATTGTCCAGTGCCCAGCTTTTGGCCACCACGTGTATTAAATAAGTCCTGCTCACTTTGTACACTTATAAGTTGTCCGGCCACTTATAAGTGAGTGTAACATGCAGCGGAAGTCTTCGTATTGGAGGATCTTGTAACACAAATGCTCACACCATCTTCTGTATCCTGAGTTTCACGAGTTTAGCAATCCGCTTTAATGCTTCAAACTTTAGAGAGATATATATGTATACCAGATTGGGTCCCAAATTACCCACTGAAGGGCCCCCTATCCCGTTACTGGAATAGTATTTGCTTTATTACTTTAGAGAGAATGACTGTGGACTGTAGATGAGCCAAACGCAAGATCTCGGAGGATCGGAAGCCTGGCTGATCTGAACACGGCTGTAGAAACACCACAATGAACTGATCTCGAGCCTATGCACTCTTCCCAAGGGTATGAGGAAGGGCTACACACCTGAGGCTGAGAAGGGACTGTAGTGGACTGTTCTAAGCTATGAATGAATGTTGTGTTACCTTCACCAGATGGCTGGGGCAGATGTGGATGATGAATGGAAGGTTGAGAACTAACGTAGAACTAAAACGCAGGACTATAGGGGGTACTGTGCACAGGCCGGTTGCTGTATATGCAGAAAACGCAGGAAACCTTGCTGGAAACTGGCCCGGGAATGACTGTACTGCTGCGTTTATATATTGTGGACTGCTGTAGGCTGAATGCTGATGCCCAGGGGTGCTGAAGAGGCAAATGATGAGCCATCTTGTCACCATGCACTGAGTGCAGATTGCATGTGGCTTCCAAGTAGTCCACCAACAACTGGGGGTACTCTTGAAAGAACTCCTTGTCTAGCCATACGGCTTCGTGGGTACCTCGATCTCGGAATTTCGTATAGAACTGACGTATCCATCGACCAGAACCATGCTTCCAACGATGAAGAAGGATTTGCTCGGGCTCGATGACTTCTGCTTCGTCTACCACGTCTGGCTGCTGTTCATCTGAAACATCAAACACTTCTGGACCAACATATGGTTTTAGCCAAGAAACATGGAAAACATCATGCATTGTCCAACTGGTAGGCAACTTTAACTTCATGGAGACATCACTTAACTTCTTAACGATTGGGAAAGGTCCAAAACTACGGAATGAAAGCTTGGGACAACGTTTGCCCACTTGTTTCAATCTTTGTTTCATGATGCGCAGATAGACCCAATCCCCCTTCCTTGAAGTGGACATCTCGTCTAAACTTACTTGCCTATCTGTGAACTGAATAATGGCCAGACTCAAAACTGAGGGCCAAATTGGGTTGAGTACCAAACTCTGCGAAATCGACATACTGATCTTCTATGCTATTTAAGTCTTTTCCAAAGATGTTGAGAATGGTACTCCTAATTGGTCTGGATGCTGGTCTTTCTACTAAGAACATCTGCTACTGGGTTATACTGACCAGGGATGTACTTGATCATTCCTCCAACCTGGTGGAAGAGCTGACCATGTGTAGTGTGCTCAGCACTCCACTGGGCACTTGGCATCGGCGGGAGCCACTTAAGTGCTTGGTGGTCTGTGATGACTGTGAAAATGTGTCCATAAGGAACAGGTTTCAAATGTTTAAGAACTGACTGCTATTCTAGCTTGCCTTTTAAAGTCTTGGAAAGACGAGGGAAACTTACTAGGAGGTTCTGCTACCTGTGGGATACTCGGTGGAAGATCATCCTTAAAAATGTCTGAATGAGAGAGGAGATCTGCCAACTGAGGGACTGAAGAAGATGAGACAGCGGTTATCGATGAGATAGAAGCTATCTGAGCATAAATCAATGCTCCTTCTGCTCCCTTGCGGATAGCTCGTCAGGCCTGGAGATGTGAAATCATAGGAATGCCAAGAATGCTTCTATCCCCACCACGAATCATGACAAGCTCAGGAAAACCTTTAGAAATAATAAAGGTCTCCTGCCCCCAATTGGGAATAGGTTCATACTGACAAAACCACTGGATTCCTAAGATCATGTCACATCCCAACAGAGAAGAGACAATGAAATCTCGCTGGAATGAGACCTTTTGAACTTAAAAAGAAAACTGTTGTGCCTTTTGAGATATGTGGGTGCGGAGACGAGGTGTAAACCCGTCTACCTCCAAATGATAGGGCACTAAGGTACAACTCATGTTGGTAGCCAACTGGGGAGAGATGGCGTCCTCAGAACTGCCCATGTCAAAAAGGATTATGAACTGTCGGCCCTTGGCAGAGCCACAAGCTCGGATCAGGCTTTTCTGTATGTTTGTTGCCTCACTCTCCTGCTTAGCATCAAGTACCACGGATGGCATGGGATGCATAGAAGGTAAGATCTGAACTGCATTGGTGGTAGCAAGCAGGCCTGGAGGAGCGGGAGACACTGCAGCAACTGTGGCAGCAGGCTCTTTGGAGGCTTGCTCCACTTGCCTTCTTGGACAATCCTTCTTACCATGCCCTATGATGTGACAGAAAAAACATATGTTTTCTAACTGATACCACTTTTGCTCCTCTGGAGGAAGATAACCTCCAGTAATGCCTACTTGAGCCTTTTTCTCAGGGGTTTTCTTAGGCTTGGATTCCTTACCCCCTGAACTAGAGCTAGGACTGTTGTCTGTCTTAGTGTGTTTAGAAGACGAATTACCCTTTCCCTATTGGGGTTTGGTACAAGACTATGATGACTGCTTGGGCTCGCCTCTGTTCATCTTCATTTCTTCATTCTGAGCAAGAGTCAAAGCCCGGTCATATATACTGGGTTCAAAGTTACAAACTGTGAGCATGTTAGGATCCAATCCACGAATGAATTGCTTCATCTTGGCCTGCGCAGATAACCCTAACTGTTGTGCTAAAGTAATAACCTTTCCGAAAAACTGAAGCACTGGGGATCCGTTCTGTCCGAGTCCATAGAACTCATCTGCCATACCGGTCATGTACTAGGGCGGGAGAAATCTGGTCTTCAAGTCATGGACAAAGGTATCCCAGCTGAAAGCTGTGACACCTGTGGCCTGGTCTATATAGAGATTAGACCAATGCTGCCACCAAGTGACTGCCTCACCAGTGAGATGGGGAGCCACTACGTGGACTCTATCCTAAGGATCTGTGATCCTAGCTAATGGAAAATGAGCAGTAAATTGATGAATAAATTGATTAACTGCTAAATGATCACACTTACCATCATAGTTACTGAAATCGGTTGACTGCAAATGACGGTAGCTGCGGGCTGCTAGCTGGTGGCACCTATGGCTAGGGAAACTAAGGAGAGATGCTGATACCTCAAGTGTATGGCCTCCTTTTCCCGTTGGTGGTCGAGTAACATACGTTCTCGATCAAGCTCACGTTGGTGCTCCCGAGCGGCGAGTTCAGCTTGACACCGGTCTTCGTCGATCCTACATTGGGCTTCCTCACAGTCCCATCTTTCTGCTTTTTCTTTTTGTTTTCTTGCTTCTGCTTTTGCTTTTTCTTCTCTCGTTCGGGCCTCATCCTCTCTCCTTTGTTGTTCCATCTAAAAGAAGAGGGAGATGTAGTCAAGTGCTGCTGGAGGCGGAGGAGGACGTGCTACTACTGTCTCCAAGAGTTGGAGACGCTCCATGAACAGCTGGTTCTGAGCTCTAAGAAGAGCTATGGTGTCTGCGCGGTAGACGGAAGAGCGAGGTCTCCTTCGAGGGAGACATCTTCCGGCTGATGAGTACTCTCCTCTGTAGACATGATGCCGAAGTCGATGGTCGTGTCGGAACGCAATCTGACCATCCAAGGATGCCCTCACGCTAGGATACGGTGTGTGTGGACAACCTGAATCTGATACCAATGTAACATGCAGCGGAAGTCTTCGTATTGGAAATCCTGTCACACAAATGCTCACACCGTCTTCTGTATCCTGAGTATTGCGAGTTTAGCAATCCACTTTAATGCTTCAAACTTTAGAGAGATATGAGAGATATATATATATATATGTATACCAAATTGGGTCCCAAATTACCCACTGAAGGGGCCCCTATCCCGTTGCCGGAATAGTATTTGCTTTATTACTTTAGAGAGAATGACTGTGGACTGTAGATAAGCCAAACGCAAGATCTCGGAGAATCGGAAGCCTGGCTGATCTGAACACGGCTATAGAAACACCACAATGAACTGATCTCGAGCCTATGCACTCTTCCCAAGGGTATGAGGAAGGGCTGCACACACCTGAGGCTGAGAAGGGACTATAGTGGACTGTTCTAAGCTATGAATGAATGCTGTGTTACCTTCACCAGATGGCTGGGGCAGATGTGGATGATGAATGGAAGGTTGAGAACTGAGGTAGAACTGAAACGCAGGACTGTAGGGGGTACTGTGCACAAGCCAGTTGCTGTATATGCAGAAAACGCAGGAGACCTTGCTGGAAACTGGGCCGGGAATGACTGTACTGCTGCGTTTATTTACTGTGGACTTCTGTAGGCTGAACGCTGATGCCCAGGGGTGCTGAAGAGGCAAAACACAGGCCTGATATGAAGGGGGGACTGCTGGCTGTAGGCGAGTATGCTCCTAGGGCTGAGGAAGAAGGCGCCTGGATTCTGAATGAATTACTAAGCACAAGGCTTGCCTATTTATAGTAGTTGAGAGTTGGTCAAAGTTGGCTGACTCGACATAAAGTTATTAAACTGTCATAAAAAATGGCATTAAATGCTAATTAAATACTATAAAATATTGAAAAAATACCAGATAAATCCTAGTTAATTTCCTAAGGCTTTTGTGATGCTCTAAGTGATGCACAAGCATATGAATGCATGTTATGCAAAATGCAGAGTGCTTTCTGCTGCAAACACTAAGGCTTCTACTTACTCTACATGCATGAATGATTCTCTCCAAGTGGGTTAAGGGACTTGATTGACTGACTGACCCGCTAAGGCTGAGGAATGACCTACGTAGCTCGTGCCTGACTTATCTTGGACTGAGAATATACAATGGGGTCACGGCATACAACAAATATCATCCTACTGGGTTCTAATAATGTACAGATGTTGCACTACTGATGATGAGCCATCTTGTCACCATGCACTGAGTGCAGAGTGCATGTGACAGTGAGTGTGAACCTACACCAAAAATTATTAGCATGTGAACTCATAAAGCTGTAAATTGAGTTTTTGGGGATACTTACCACCTGCAAAAACACATGTAGACCACCTATCAGTCCCAAACAGGTGTCCACATACACGTCCACAAGGTGCCCAGGCGTCCCGGGGCCCATGGACAATGCAGGCAAAAATCTCAGGCATTGTCCAAGCAAACAAGACAAGTTATCCAAAGATAAAATCAAAGTCATGCACACATGAGTGCAGCTAGACTGGAAGAAACACCCATCTGCTCAGTTGTATTCGATAAAATGTCCAGGGCTCATGAGCCTTCCGGAACCTTCCCAGAACATAAATACAAAAGATCTCCAAGATAGCTAGTCCCAGGGAATTACATCATGTCAAGCTCCATGAGCCATATATGTACACCATGTCAGGCTCCACCAGCCACACATGTATTATCATGTCAGGCTACACCAGCCATACATGTACTGTCATGTCAGGCTCCATATGCCACACAGACACACCATGTCAAGCTACACCAACCATACATGTATGTCATGTCAGGCTCCACATGCCATACATGAACAATAGAAAAATAGAAGCTATAAAGGAATTTTGTGACACTCAATATCGAGCATGATATCCTCATCCACATGCTCATCTGCAACAACTGGAGGAGGAAGCTCAATAACCACCTCAGGAAGCTCATGAGAGAGCGGAGGAGAGGATACGTCATAAAGATGATCTCTCAGAAAATACAACATCACGGTTGAGAAGAATCTTTTTAGCAATAGGATCATAAAGGCAGTAGCTTTTGGAAGTGGTGGTGTGCCCCACAAAGATAAGAGTACGGGATTTGGAATCCAACTTACCCCTATGATCTTTTGGAACATGCATGTGAACTGAACAACCAAATACTCGAAAATGAGAGACATTTGGCTTCCGTCCAAAGTAAGCCTCATATGGAGTCATAGAAGGAACAACAACAGTAGGGGACTAGTTGAGGATATGAACTGTCACGACACAAGCCTCGACCCACACCAGATGAGGAAGAGATTGGTGCTCCATCATTGTCCGTGCCATCTCAATAACAGTCTTGTTCTTTTGCTCTACTACCCCATTCTCTGAAGGCATATCGGTGTTGGAGAACTCTCGCTTGATGCCGTGCTCTGCACAATAGTCATCAAACTCATGAGAAGGTGCTCGAGAGGATGATCCTCTCCAAGGGGTGGAGTGAGAGTGCCAGACTCATTTCTCAGGAATGAAGACCAAGACGGTGTTCAGAGACAGGGTAGGAACGGAATGGGGACTGGATGGAACAGATGCATAGATCTTCTTCAGAGTTAAGAGTGGATTTGGGACTGGAAGAAGCAGATTGGAAACCCGTCGTCAAGTTTAGCATCAAGTTTAGCAGAGGGGGATGTTATGTGCACACATGTACATCCTAATCTTAGAGCTAATCCTGGAGGCAACTGTCAGAATACGCAGCGGAGATGATGACCAGATCTGGGAACACGAACAAAAACGCATGCAGAAAAAAATACAGCACAAGAGAGAGAGAGATAGAGGCGTGTAACTCTGCTCTATATACACAAGAAGATCCCGGGGTTGATACAAAACTGGCAAGGGGGCTAGGGGCCTATTTATATGGCCCCCCAACAGTAGTTGGCCTGCTGTAGGGCAGCCGACTGGCCCTGAAACTCCACGACCAGCTCACAGGTTTGGGCTTCAGGGCCCTGAAACTCCACGACCAGCAGTCGGCCTGCTGTAGGGCCGCCGACTGGCCCTGAAACTCCACTCCAGCTCACAGGTTCGGGCCCTGAAGCCCAAACCTGCAATGCAACCTCTGCATAGTCACCACCTCACAAGCAGCATCACAAACAGCCCGGTACTCTGCCTCTGTGCTCGACAAGGCAAAAGATGACTGCTTCTTACTGCTCCATAAAACTGCTCCTGGGCCTGAAGTAGATCTCCTCGTGTTCGGATCTCCTCCCCAAACTAAGTCACTCCAACCGTGGAGTCGGACTCCATCCAACAATCCCCCTCCTGTGTACATGAGTCCATGATCCTTCGCATGCCGCAGAAACCACAGAAAACGCAATCCTGCCTCCCAAAGAGTCATCCGCAACCATGAGCTCAACTGCCTCATCAGGAAGCTCCCGTCCAATCTGGTGTCGATCAACCAGATCAATGAACCATTCTGCTTCTGAGTCAAAGAGGCATCACACTGCTCACAAGGATCAACACCTGTTACGGTGCAAAAACAAGTCCTGGAAACCTGATGAAGACCACGCAAAGCCTTCTGAAACCTGTCAACCACCCCCTCTGAATCCGGAACCACAAAGCCTGGAGAAACCACCTCCTTCTGCAAGTAATCACCTGCCACCTGCCTGGCTTTCCGAAAGGTCCCCGTGGAAAGAACATCCGAAACCACAGGAGGTTCTCTGACTAACGAACACAAGAACTACCAACATCAGTACTGGAGAGTTCCTGCCAACTGCTGCCATCTACTGGCAAGCTATCCACCATCTGGTCCCGGAATGTTGGGGTAAAGGCATTATGCCCACCCTTATAGTGTGTACAAGCCCATAAGTTATAGTACATAGTACACTTAGTACTTTTAATGTACTAAGTGCACTATGTGTACTAGTGCAATATACATGTGTGATAGGGGAGTCACACACTCATTCCCATGAGTTGACTTATCCCCACAACTCTCTCTCTCTCTCTCCCTTGCTTCTCTGTGTATGTCTCCCACATGAATTCTAACTCTCCCATTCAACTGGTATCAGAGCCTTGAGCTTAACTCAGCAGTGGAGCAGTCGTACTGGTCGTGCTGAATTCTGAAGGTGCTGGTCGTACCCTAATCTGGTCGCCTTTCTCTGCCCAGCCAACAGGCGTGGACTGCTTCAACTGCTGCCCAGCAGCTGGGCGTAGGCAGCCAGTAGCGTGGGCTGCCCAGCAGCCACGAGGACTGCCCAGCCATTCAGGCGCAGCCAGGCGTCTATACACGCTTAGTGCAAAGGGGAGGCACGCGAGCGTGGAGCCTTTCGAGCCCAGCCATCTGTACAGCACTGCAGGCACATCAGCAAGCAGCGCCCCCCCCCCTCCCCCCCCCCCCCTTTCTGCATCAGATTTCTGCAACAGCATCAACAGAAATTCAGCCTACAGATCTCAGAGAAATTCAAAAATTAAGAGGTATTTGCCTTCAATTTTGGGAATTTCTTATCAATTCAATCAATTGAGCAGGTACAGGTGCCGAATTGCTCAATTTCTGAGCAAAATTGGCAAAATTGGGTGACATTGGTCACAATCAGGATCAATTTGCAGAAAATTGGATGTCGAAATTTGGGGCTTTTGATGTAATTATGCAATTAAGCACTCATACATGCTGTATGATGTGAGAAATCGCACATTCGGGCAAAATTGCAGCAAATTGCAGTGCAAATCAAGGGGCTTTTGTGCCGATTGGACTGATTTGCATGCAGGCACTCACAGTTGATGCTTTGGGCAACGTGTTGATGCCTGGCAAGCACTCAATGTGCCTGTAAATCAAGGGGCTTTCATGTATTGGATGTATATGTGGCCAAGGGGATGCCCAGCAAAGTGCCTCAAGCAAAGTGTATTGGTTGAAGAAACTCATAGGTCTTCAGATGAAGGAAGGGGCGTCTATGACAGCCCATCTAAATGAGTTTAATGGTATTGTCAGCCAAGTTATAAATCAAAAGTTGGCAATGGACGATGAGTTCAAAGCCACTTTTCTCTTATGCACTTTGCCAGAGAGTTGGGACACATTCAGGACAGCCACTAGCAATTCGAATGCTATGCTGTCATATGCAGATGTTGAGGGTGCTCTTCTTCAAGAAGAGATGAACAGGAAGAACAACTCTATTGGAAAGTCCAATGCAATGAATGCACGTGGGAGATCCCAACAAAGGGGTAAAAGCCAAGAACGGGGAAGGAGCAAGTCTCGCTCCAAAAAGGACTTGGAATGCCATTATTGTGGCAAGAAGGGACACATCAAAAAGCAATGCTACAAATGGAAAAATGATCAAAAGGAAAAGGGAAAAGGCAAAGACAAAGACAAAGATGAAGCCAAAGATGTAAAGCCCAAGGGCAAAAGTGGAGTCAAGATTGAAGAAATCAATGTTTCACATGCAGATGACAGTGAGGATGAGGTCCTATTTACGTCTTCACTTGATGCCCATTCACTTCTTACAGGTGGTCATGGTATGCACTCATGGATCATTGATTCAGGTGCCTCCTTTCATGTCACAGGTTGCAGAGACTTGTTTGTCAGGTATACTGCTGGCAATGAAGGAGTGGTTTATTTGGGTGATAACCATGCATGCAAGATTCTTGGCAGAGGTGATGTGAGGCTTGTGTTTTCAGATGGCTCACATCTTATGCTCCATGATGTCAGGCATGTGCCTGAGATCAAGAAGAATCTGCTTTCTACTGGACAACTTGATGATGCTGATTATGTTACCACATTTGGTCGTGGAAAGTGGAAAATTAGTAAGGGCTCACTGGTTGTTGCCAGAGGCTCTAAGGTGGACACTCTTTACTTTATGCATGCAGGTGTTTGTCACCATGCTAATGTAAATGCAACCGAGCTGCCGGAAATCTCTATGTGGCATAGCCGGTTGGGACACATGAGTGTCAAGGGAATGGAGCAATTGTCTCGTTTGGGTTACTTGCCTTCTCTAAAGTTTTCAAGTTTTCAGTTTTGTGAGCATTGTATATATGGCAGGCAACTGCAGTGCCCCCACAAGAAAGCTCTTGGATAGAAAGATGCTCAGTTAGAGCTTGTGCATACTGATGTATGTGAGATGCCTCAGCTTTCTTTGGGAGGGGCAAAATATTTTGTGTCTTTTATTGATGATGCCACACGCAAGGTGTGGGTTTATCCTCTTCGTTTGAAGAGTGATACATTCTCAGTGTTTCAGAAGTTTGTTGCTCATGTTGAGAATCAAACTGGCAAAACACTGAAGGCTTTGCGTTCCGACAATGGTGGAGAGTATATGTCCAAACAGTTTCAGGACTTTTGTGATGCTAAAGGCATCAAGAGGGAGCTGTCTACTCCTTATGATCCTCCACAAAACGGAACAGCAGAGAGGATGAACAGGACCATTCAGGAGAAGGTCCGTTCTATGTTGTCACATGCTGCGTTACCTCATGGTTTTTGGGCTGAAGCTGTTATGACAGCCGTTCACCTTATAAATAGGTCACCTAACACGAGGCTTGGTGGAAAAGTGCCAGAGGAAGTATGGACACGGAAGCCTCCATCATACAAGCACTTGAGAGTGTTTGGTTGCGTTGCGTACGTGCACATACGCAGGGAAATGCGCACCAAACTTGATCCTAAGTCTCACAAATGCATATTCCTAGGATATGGTGACAAAGGTGAAATGGGGTATAGACTTTGGGATCCCGTGAATAGAAAGATTATACGCAGCAATGATGTCATTTTTGATGAAACATGCATGTATAAGGAGCCTGCAAGGCAACAGGAGCCTGGCAGAGTCGTCTTTGATGATGATGGACATCATGGACAACAACCAAGGGCTATAAATCAGCCATTACAGCAGCAAAACCAGCCCTTAAATGGTGCTGAAAATGGTCCAAATGGACAGCCAAAGATGGCAGAAGATATCCCTATGGATATACCACAGTTAGAGGAGATACCGGGCATGATTTTTCAGCCTTATGCCATGGAACAGGAGCCACCAATAGGTGATATGCAGGCTGGACAGCAACCTGCAAATGATGGTCATTGGGTACGGAGGTCCACAAGACCCTCCAGAGCCCCTGACAGGTTTGTTCCAGGGGTTGACTACTTGATGCTTACTCACTGTGGGGAGCCCTCATGTTATAAGGAGGCTTTACAGAGGGCAGACAAGGCTCTTTTGGAGCGTGCCATGAAGTCAGAGATGGATTCTCTGCACAAAAATGGAACATGGAAGTTGGTGCATTTGCCTGCAGGCAAGAAGGTTTTGCCTTGCAAATGGGTTTACAGGCTCAAAGTTGCACCTGATGCAAAGCCAAGATACAAAGCCAGGTTAGTGGCTAAGGGCTTCAAGCAGGAATATGGTGTGGACTTTGAGATCTTCTCTCCAGTGGTCAAAATGACCACACTTAGAGCTGTATTAGCTTTGGTTGCTCATGATGATCTGGACTTGATTCAGATGGATGTGAAGACTGCTTTTCTTCACGGTGATCTCCATGAGGAGATATATATGCAACAACCAGAGGGTTATGCAGTAAGTGGAAAGGAGAAGCTTGTATGCAAGCTGAAAAAGAGTCTTTATGGGCTCAAACAGGCACCAAGGGAATGGTATCATAAATTTGATACATTCATGAAATCACAGGATTTCAGGAGAAGTGACATAGATCACTGCTTGTACACCAAGAAAGCTTTGGATGGCAGTCTATTGATCCTCATCTTGTATGTTGATTGCCGGGAAATCTCGTAAGGAGATGGATGCCTTGAAGCAGAGGCTGCATCAAACCTTTGATATGAAGGATTTGGGTGATGCAAATCACATTTTGGGTATGCGGATACTTCGGGACAGAAATCAGCATGTGTTGTATTTGTCTCAGAAGGAATACATTGGCAAAGTTTTGCAGAGGTTCAATATGGACGGGGGGAAGAAGACTAGTACTCCTTTGCCTCCATATGTGAAACTCAGTGCTATGGACAGCCCACAGTCAGATAGTGGCAGGGCTGATATGGCCAAGATTCCGTATGCTTCAGCTTGTGGCAGTCTCATGTATGCCATGGTTGCTACTAGGCCGGACATTGCATTTGCAGTGGGAGTGGTTTCTAGATACATGGCCAACCCTGGCAAGAAGCATTGGGAAGCAGTGAAAGGTGTCATGAGATACCTGAAGGGCACACAGGATATGTGCATTTGTTTTGGCAAACAGGATGCATTAGTGCATGGTTACACGGATTCGGATTATGCCGGTCATCTAGATAACCGGAAGTCTACTACCGGTTATGTGTTTACATTCACAGGAGGTGCTGTGTCATGGATATCCAGGATGGAGAAGTGCACTCTACTACAGAGGCCGAGTATATTGCAGCCACAGAGGCTTGCAAGGAGGCATTATGGCTACCTCGGTTAGTGGTTGATTTGGGCTATACAAGGGATATTCCATTGTTGCATTGTGACAGTCAGAGTGCCATCCAGTTGGCAAAGAACCCTGTCTTTCATGCAAAGACGAAGCATGTGGATGTGAAGTATCACTTCATCAGAGAGGTGATAGAGAACAAGCAAATTCAGCTTGTTAAGATTCATACGGATGACAACCCGGCTGATCTATTGACAAAGAGTTTGCCTCCGGAGCGGTTTGCTCATTGTGCAGACACTTGATGGGCATTGGATGAGGCCAGTTTCAGCCTTGATATGGCCTTGTATATTATCATGTACATGCTGATTTTTCTTTTCCTTTACTTAAGGGCACTTTGCCTTTAAGTGGGAGGTTGTTGGGGTAAAGGCATTATGCCTACCCTTATAGTGTGTACAAGCCCATAAGTTATAGTACATAGTACACTTAGTACTTTTAATATACTAAGTGCACACTGTGTACTAGTGCAATATACATGTGTGATAGGGGAGTCACACACTCATTCCCATGAGTTGACTTATCCCCACAACTCTCTCTCTCTCTCTCTCCCTTGCTTCTCTGTGTATGTCTCCCACATGAATTCTAACTCTCCCATTCACGGAAAGCCTGCACCTGCAACGTATCCACACTTAAGTGGCCATTACCAGACTGCCACTCATCACAAACCTGAGGACCTGGGAGAGAGAGTGCTGAAAGCTTGTAAACTCCATTCTCCACTCCGCCTTCCCAAACCACTTGGCCTGTTGCTTTGTCCCGGAGAGCAACAAAATGCTCATCAACCTCCACCCGTACGCCAGTCTTGCAAACCTGATGCACTGACAACAGATGAAAACCAAGTGCCGGAACATACAACAACTGGGAGGAATGCTTCCCCCCTCTGCCATTGGGAACTATCTCCATCCTGCCCTCACTGTGAACTGGGATAGTGGACGTATCCCTAGTAAGAATGTGACCAAAAAGCCTGCATAGATCCTGTAAACCGGAACGGGAAGAAGTCATGTGCCTGGAAGCACCACTATCTAGAATCCACTCCCGAGTATCCGTTTTGCGGAGAGTCCTCCAATCTCCTCCCTGCCTGAAGAAAATGAAACAGCGGTGTCCACCACCTCCAGGTGCACAAAAGCCGGAGTCTTCATGATTGAAGCTGAGGAATCTTCACCCTTCTCGGTCTTCCGCTTGGGACACTGCCTCCAATAGTGGCCTTTCTCGCCACAATCAGTACAGGTCCTCTCTGCCTTTAGTTTCTCGCGGTCAATAACGGACTTCTTCTCAGAAGACTTCTCCGACGAAGCCTTCCCTTGCCCGTGTTACAGCCTTTCGACCGTTGGCCAGTTAAGGCCTCCGAACCTCCACCCTGAGGAGGGTTCGTGAATCGTTCCTCCTGGTCCAGGACCATGGGCACAAGCTCCTCCCACGTGATGGTGCTGAGCCTGCCACTGGTAATCAAAGATGAGTAAAATGATGAGTACGAAGAGGGCAAATGTGACAGCAACGTGATGGCCATGTCCTCTGACGATATCTCCTTCCCAGCCTGAAGAACTTCCTACTGAAGAGCCTGCAGCTTGTTAATATGCTCTCGCATCGTTGACGACTTTGCAAGGTTCATAACCCGCATCTGTACTTCCAAGGAAATCCTCTTCATGGGCGATACCCTGTTGTAAAGAGAAGCCAAATGCTGCCATATACCTCTGGCCAGCGTCATATGCTTTACATGATTGATTATCTGCGGTGTGCAGTTGAGAAAGATAAACGAACGGACCCTGGCGTTGACACGATCCCACATCTGTGTCTGAGCCTCCCGGTCCTTTCGGGTCGACGGTAACTCCCCTTCCTCTACTTCCGGCCGTGGAACACCAACAACGACGAAATCAACGAGGTCGTAAGACTCCAGAACAGATTCCATCATAACCTTCCATATGCCGTAGTTGCTCCCGTCCAACTGACGGTCCACCGGGAACGTGGGGAGTGTCGGGATCTTCACATGCCTCTCGGCCATCTCAAACAGATCTGCCATTGCGGAGATGTACTCTAAAAGGGTGGGTGGGTGGGAAAAAAAATCTGTAAAACCTGCAAGTGGCTGTCCAGCACCTTAGCCCGCCTTCCTCTTGCACCTTCTCTTCCCAATCAGCCCAAAACAGTCCACCAATCAGCAACACAGCAGTCCCCCTCTTGCTCACACAAATCCCAAGAACTATCTAGAGCCTAGGGCTCTGATACCATGTCAGAATACGCAGCGGAGATGATGACCAGATCTGGGAACACAAGAGCAAAAACGCATGCAGAAAAAAATACAGCACAAGAGAGAGAGAGATAGAGGCGTGTAACTATGCTCTATATACACAAGAAGATCCCGGGGTTGATACAAAACTGGCAAGGGGACTAGGGGTCTATTTATATGGCCCCCCAACAGCAGTCGGCCTGCTGTAGGGCAGCCAACTGGCCCTGAAACTCCACGACCAGCTCACACATCCAGTCGGCCAGCTTGTCAGCAGTCGGCCATCTCATACATGGAGTCGTGGACCAGTTCCAGCAGTCGGCCAGCAAATGGGCTGCCTCCCAAGCCACAGAAAAAATAGGGAAAATAGGGGGAAAATGCGAAGAGTGGGGAAAAATGATAAAACTGAAACTCGCGGCGGCAGTGCCCGGGGGACTAGGGCCTTTGACACACTTGTTGATACCATCAATGGATATTAAAACACTTAAACATGGCCATAGCCTTAACACATATCCATCATCACTTTGCATAAAACATAAAAGCTGGACAAAACATCCACAAATGCTGAAAATGGAGCTTGCACGTGTGACACCGCATAGAGGTCGGAATGGGCCGACCCCCCCCTTGGAGTATTTTATTACCCAAGGAGAATAATATCATGTACAAGCTTTGAGGGCCTTACTCTCCCCACGGGAGATGCCGGATTATCCCTATACAAATACCATAACACAGCCCAACACAAGGCTACCAAGCCGGAACATAGGCTGTAGAAATGCCGAGCCAACAATATAATCCATATACCTCCATGTGGGTACTGATTCTTCCCTAAAAACCACGGGTCTTCATGCAATAGAGAGGTTACAGCAAGTACAACTCTCCATTCAGCCGGTACAGCAGGTACAGTGGCTGGTACAATCGGTACGGTGACTGGTACAGCAAGTACAACAAGTACAAAAGCTGGTACAACCGGTACAATGGGTGGTACAGCAAGTACAGAAGCTGGTACAACTAGTACAAGGGCTAGTACAGCAGGTACAGTGGTTGGTACAGTCGGAACGATGGCTGGTACAGCAAGTACAAATGCTGGTACAAGGCTAGAAATCATAATAAATGATTGAATACCCTTGCCTTCAGTATTTCTTCGCGATGGAAGCCTCCAAAACAATCCCCAACAGCCGGTATTCTTCATGGGCAGCCTTCAAGAGAGAGAGAAAGAGAGTAGCCATCATTAGGGCAGCCTTCAACGGTGGTAGAGGCTAGTGTGCAGCAAGAGAGCCTCCACTAATGAAGAGAGAGGGCTCCAATTTATAGATTTGGGCCTCCCATGAGCTAAAATGGCAAGAGAAGGTTACGATGACAAGTGGAGAGCCACACAATAGCTGAAGTGACAAGTGTGAGGCCACTTGTCTCACTTTGATCCACTTTCTAACAAGTGTCAGGCCACTTGTCTCACTTTGGTCCACTTTCTTGCCACATGTCCCAATCTAAGACATGGGTCCTTCCATAATCTTTACCTCTAAAAATATCCCAACTGGTAGACATTCTGTCATAGGCACTTTGCCAACTCTTGGTATCTGCTCAATTCCAGATGTAATGACGCGAACAGAATTTCCATCGGAGTCGGGCCAAAAATAGCAACTCTCCTAAATTTTAGGAGTGTGGTCCTTTGTATTCTAGGATAATCCCCCATTCCCAAAGCTTGTACTTTCCAAATATTTAAACATCCTGGAGTCCACCAAACCCCTTTCAGACTGGGAAATGTCCAGGTTGGTGACATCCTCCCCAACTTCTTAAAAGTTGTCCGCAACTTTAAGCTTCAAGCCATATATTCAAGATATAATCATGTCCCATCGATTGGGCGAGACGAGACAATCTCAAAAATCCAATATAACTGAAGATTCCATGTCCCAAAGAAATGGGCGAGACTATATAAGTCTCCATAATACCAATATCAAAATCATGTCCCAAGATAAATGGGCGAGACAAAAACAGTCCCATAAGTCCAGATATCATAATCATGTCCCAAGATAAATGGGCGAGACAAATCAGTCCCATAAGTCCAGATATCATAATCCATGTCCCAAGTAAATGGGCGAGACAAAATAAGTCTCCTGCCAACAAGACATCGGTCCACATGACCCTTGGCATAGACATAAGTCCCGTCATGTCCACTTTACCACTTGCACTCCGTGTTGGTACTCTGACCACACACCTTGGATGAGAGGTGGGCTCAAGTAACAAGATAAAACAATCACTCGCAGGCATAGATAACCTGGAGTTCCATAAGCATTTCTGCTACTTGAAAATATTCCGCCTGCCATCATAACACACCATGTGTGCATGGCCGGAATCCACACGGGCACCGCCCGAAAGTCCACAAATGTCCTGCCATGTCCTTGGACTCATATGCATCCACTCATATGATCCATACACACGCCTGAAAATATTCCGCCTGCCATCATAACACACCATGTGTGCATGGCCGGAATCCACACGGGCACCGCCCGAAAGTCCACAAATGTCCTGCCATGTCCTTGGACTCATATGCATCCACTCATATGATCCATACACATGCCCAGGTATAATCCATACATGCATCCGCATGTTTCTAGGCCTGACACGCATCTGCATGTCCCTAGAATATAGGGGTTTGTGACAAAAACACCTCATAAGGGCGGGCACACCCACAACAAAGGCCCTGGTGTATAAAACTAGATAGGAGATGACTTCTAACAGCAACATGATAAAGACTCACTAGAACCACATATTTTGGAGCATTGGAGTGCAAGTTTAGGCAAGGGATGGACTGGAGTGGACTCAAGGACCTGTCGACTGCATGGAGAACAAGATATGGCTGTGTGGGCTGCATCAGACGTCGAGATCTGCTTTAATTATGTTTGCGTCCAGGTGGCTGGCCAACCAGCAGTCGGCCAGATCTCCAGCTGTCCAAAGCATGTTTGCTCATTGTTTATTTCATTCAACTCCTTTTGAGTTGGGTCTACACATAGGACTAGGGTTAGGGTTTTCTACCTTTTCTAGAAGGCAGCCCATGGCTGCAAGGGATTATGTACCTTTTTGTACCATATGAAATACTGAATTTCCAGCTCTCTCTCTCTCTCTCTCTCTCTCTCTCTCTCTCTCTCTCTCTCTCTCTCTCTTCCAGTTTTATGCCTCTTTGGCATCGATACCCAGAGTGGAATGTAAATGGATGTACCTGATCTGTCCCATAGGTCGGATTCGGCCTCCTGTGGACGTTAATATAACTCTCTCTCTCTCTCTCTCTCTCTCTCTCTCTCTCTCTCTCTCTCTCTCTCTCTCTCTCTCTCTCTCTCTCTGCATCAGCATGTTCTAGATGGTGTTTAGGGCTGAAAGAAGACTCTCAGAGCTTCTGCATGTAACAGCTTGAGTGGCAGATTGCCCAAAGGCTCAGCAGATTTGGTAGCGGATTCTCTGCATCTTCACTATGGACACGACCTCGACCCGGATCATTACATGGGGCACTGTCGCTTGGGCCACAGAGGCTGAGGTGGTCAGGGCTTACAAGGAGGATGGGGGAGGGCTAGCCCTTCAGCTCTCTCACCACCGCATTTCGACAGTTCTAGTTAGAGCCTCATCTACAGACCACTAGCGACCAAGCTCATGCCAAAGGTGGGAGATTTGCAATAGCATTGCAGCCTAGCACATTTGGCGCGCTAGATGCAATGAGGCCATCAAGGGTACCCACACTCCGTCTGTTGAGTCCATTAGGAGCATTTGGCTCGATATCATTCATACCCTCCGCAGTCAACGGGGGAAGTTACAAGGAGGTTTTGACCGCATGCGGAAGCAGTGGGAAGCTTTCTTGAGACTCTAGAGGCCCGGCCCTTTTCTCACAGATCGAGGTGGTGACCCCACTTGGTATTACAAACCACCTGTGTGGTTGTCCCCCCCCCCCCCCCCCCCCCCCCCCCCCATATGAGATAGCCTTCTCCTCATAGAGGAGCCAGCCGGAGGAGAAATGTATCTTCCCTTATGATCATTTGATTCCCACCCCATACACAAGGCGAGTTTGTATCTAGCCCTACGGGGTTGTTTTTTTAGTAACTAATAGAAGGATCTTTTTCCCGGGAAAAAAAAAAGAATAGAAGAAGTAAACTTTCCTCCATGCCCGTCAGGAATAAGGACATGCGCCTTCACCACAAATAGGGATGGCGGATTTGTCATCGATGGTGACATTCCCAAGACGTTTCTTTAGATCACTCATCAAGTCCTGTCGAGAAGTCATGTGCTTTGTAGCACCACTATCCACAATCCACTCCATAGGTGTAAAAGCTAAGAGAAATCTCTGGAACAATAGTAGAAGAAAGCTCCTCAAGATGTACCCAAGTAGCTCTGTCGGCGAGAGGCTGTCATGTGCACGCTAGGGGCAGGCTGATTGGCGAGCTAGAGTGTGATATGTTGTGGGCAGACATGTGCTTTTTGGTCCGTTGTTGATAGCGTGGACACACTCCGACAAATGGGGCACAGGAGTGCAGAGCACATGGAGCAGGAGCTGTTAGAAGTCATCTCCTGTCCAGTTTTATACACCACGGCCTTTGTTGTGGGTGTGCCCGCCCTTATCAGGTGTTTTATCATTTTTCCTCACTCCTCGCATTTTTCCCCTATTTTTCCCATTTTTTCTGTGGCTTGGGAGGCAGCCCTGTAGTGGCAGGTGGACCCTGAGCCTGGCCGACTGCATCTGTGAGATAGCCGACTGCACCTCATGAGTCGTGGGACTCTCCTGCTGCTGGCCGACCCAATGCTGGCCGACTGTGTTTATCCAGTCGTGAGGCTTCTTGTGTCCAGTCGGCTGCCTACAGCAAGCCGACTGCACATGTGGGGGCATATAAATAGGCCCCCACCCCCATACCACTCATTGTATCATATTCGGGATCTTCTTGTGTATATCAGAGCACAGTTACACGCCTACATCTCTCTCTCTCTTGTGCTGTTTTTCTGCATGCGTTTTTTTTGCTCTTGTGTTCCCAGATCTGGTCATCATCTGCGCTGCGTATTTTGACATGGTATCAGAGCCCTAGGCTCTAGATAGGTCTTGGGATTTGTGTGAGCAAGAGGGGGACTGTTTTGTGGCTAATTGGTGGACTGTTTTGGACTGTTCGGGAAGAGGAGAAGCAAGAGGACGGCGGGCTGATTTGCTGGACAGCCACTTGCAGGTTTTAGTTCTTCTTTGTTCCCACCCACCCACCCTTTTCAGAGTACATCCCCGCTATGGCAGATCTGTTTGAGATGGCCGAGAGACATGTGAAGATCCCAACACTCCCCACGTTCCCGATGGACTGTCAGTTGGACGGGAGCAACTACGGCATATGGAAGGTTATGATGGTATCTGTTCTGGAGTCTTACGACCTCGCTGATTTTGTCGTCATTGGTATTCCACGGGCGGAAGTAGAGGAAGGGGAGTTACCGTCAACCCGAAAGGACCGGGAGGCTCAGACACAGATGTGGGATCGTGTCAACACCAGGGTCCGTTCGTTTATCTTTCTCAACTGCACACCACAGGTAATTAATCATGTAAAGCACATGACACTGGCCAGAGGTATATGGCAGCATTTGGCCTCACTTTACAACAGGGTATCGCCCATGAAGAGGATTTCCTTGGAAGTACAGATGCGGGTTATGAGCCCTGCAAAGTCGTCGACGATGCGGGAGCATATTAACAAGCTACAGGCTCTTCAGCAGGAAGTTCTTCAGGCTGGGAAGGAGATATCGTCAGAGGACATGGCCATAACGTTGCTGTCACACTTGCCCTCTTCGTACTCAGCATTTTACTCGTCTTTGATTACCAGTGGCAGGCTTAGCACCATCACGTGTGAGGAGCTTGTGCCCATGGTCTTGGACCAGGAGGAACGATTCACGAACCCTCCTCAAGGTGGAGGTTCGGAGGCCTTAACTGGCCAATGGTCGAAAGACCGTAACTCGGGCAAAGGGAAGGCTTCATCGGAGAAGTCTTCTGAGAAGAAGTCCGACGCTGACCGCGAGAAACTGAAGGCAGAGAGGACCTGTAATGATTGTGGCGAGAAAGGCCACTATTGGAGGCAGTGTCCCAAGCGGAAGACCGAGAAGGGTGAAGATTCCTCAGTAGCAATCATGAAGACTCCGGCTTTTGTGCACCTGGAGGTGATGGACACCGATGTTTTATTTTCTTCAGGCAGGGAGGAGATTGGAGGACTCTCCGCAACGGATACTCGGGAGTGGATTCTCGATAGTGGTGCTTCCAGGCACATGACTCCTTCCCGTTCCGGTTTACAGGATCTCTGCAGGTGTTCTGGTCATATACTTACTGGTGATACATCCACTATATCCCAGTTCACAGTGAGGGCAGGATGGAGATAGTTCCCGATGGCAGAGGGGGGAAGCATTCCTCCCAGGTGTTGTATGTTCCGGCACTTGGTTTTCATCTGTTGTCAGTGCATTAGGTTTGCAAGACTGGCGTACGGGTGGAGTTTGATGAGCATTTTGTTGCTATCCGGGATAAAGCAGCAGGCCAAGTGGTTTGGGAAGGCGGAGTGGAGAATGGAGTTTACAAGCTTTCAGCACTCTCTCTCCCAAGTCCTCAGGTTTGTGATAAGTGGCAGTCTGGTAATGGCCACTTAAGTGTGGATACGCTGCAGGTGCGGGCTTTCCGGGACCAGAAGGTGGATAGCTTGCCAGTAGAAGGCAGCAGTTGGCAGGAACTTTCCAGAACTGATGTTGGTAGTTCTTGTGTTCGTGAGTCAGAGGAAACTGAACAGGTCACTTATGCTCTGATGTCTCGTAGTGTTCGGGACATAGAACCTCCAGTAGATGTGGATGTTCTTTCCACGGGGACCTTTCGGAAAGCCACGTCGGTGGCAGGTGATTACTTGCAAAAGGAGGTGGTTTGTGGTTCCAAATTCAGAGGGGGTGGTTGACAGGTTTCATCAGGTTTCCAGGACTTGTTTGTGCACCGTAACAGGTATTGATCCTTGTGAGCAGTGTGATGTGATGTCTCTGTGACTCAGAAGCTGTATGGTTCATTGATCTGGTTGATGGACACCAGATTGGGCGGGAGCTTCCTGATGAGGCAATTGAGCTCATGGTTGCGGATGACTCTTTGGGAGGCAGGATTGCGTTTCCTGTGGTTTCTGCGGCATGCGAAGGATCAGGGACTCTTGTACACAGGAGGGGGATTGTTGGATGGAGTCCGACTCCACGGATGGAGTGACTCAATTTGGGGAGGAGATCCGGACACGAGGAGATCTACGTTAGGCCCAGGAGCAATTTTATGGAGCAATAAGAAGCAGTCATCTTCCAAGTTCTCAGAGCCGACCGTTACCAAGAGTTTTTGGTCACTTGTTTCGATTGGTATTCGTCCTTTCGAACAATTCTTTCCGTTTGTGGTACATGGTCAGCCATTGGCATTTATTGTTTCTGATACATCGCGACACATTTTGGCCTGTGAAAAGCTTGATCCCCTTTGTCGGACTAGGTGGAGGCATTCCGGCTCTCCTCGTCAAGTACCATGAAGACGACCTCTTCCCACTTGAGTTCTATCATCCGTCTGGAAGTGATCAAAGAGGAGTAGAAGTTGTCGAAGGATGCAGGAAGCTGACTAAGAAGCAGCAATGCCATATCCTCCGAGCCGATTTCTTTTCCAGAGGAGAAAATCTCATCCCAAAGAGCCTACATTTTGTTAATATGCTCCCTCATGGTCTTGGATTTTGAAGAGTCCAATTTGTTGAGTTGTACCACAAGAGAAGCTCCCTTCATGGGAGGCCGACGGTCATAGAGATCTCCGAGACGCGTCCAAATGGAAGAGGCCCACATCTCATGTTTGATGTGGGAGAGGACTGCGTTTTTGCAATTGAGAAAGAGGAAAGAACAAGCCCGAGCGTTGCTCTTGTCCCATATGATAGCTTTCCTTCTTTCAGTCTTCCTCCTCCTCCTCGTTGAGATCTGCTTCAGCCGGATTCAGTCGAGGAGTTGTAAGAATCTCTGCCAAAATCAATTATAAGTCTCGAGAATAGACTCAATCTTCACCTTCCAAACGCCGAAGTTTGTCCCATTCAGATGCTGTCCTTCAGGGAAAATGGGTAAAGATGGCAGTTTGAACTCCAGAGAAGACATTGTCCCCCCTATGAAGCAATTGTTTGCTGGAAATTCAGGTGTAGGAGAGGTTTCTGACACAAAGATGGCTCGAAAACACCAGTACAAGGCTGGAACTCAGCAATGCAACTGTGAAAATCAGCAATCACATGTTGGCAAATCAGCAAGGACCTCCCAAGCAAGTGCAAGTCAGAAAACGCCAATGTTTAAGGCTCCTCCTCGCTGAAAACAGGCCCCGAACAGCAGCAAAACAGGCTGAAAATTGAAGGTGTGAAGCGTGTCCAGGATCTACTGCATCAGCTCTGATCCCATGTCAGAGGACAGCAGAAACAGATGCACAAAAGAAGTGAAACGCTTATACTGAGAGAGAGAGAGAGAGAGAGAGAGAGAGAGAGAGAGAGAGAGAAGCTGAATACAACTGCCTGAGGCTGGGAGTGGGCTCCGTGTGTAGCAGGCAGGGGTGGAAAACACTCAAAACTGATCTATCGGAATGATGGGGGACAGTGCCTATAAATAGGCTAGGCAGAAGCTCAAGAGTCAGCAGCCGACGAGTCAGCCATCTTGCTACTCTCACAACACAGGAGATGAAAATGATGAAAGTCATGCTAACAGAGTCTACACCACAGATGGTGGCATCGACTATGAACGTGGACGAATGCGGCCTAGTCATGGCAGCCCTGCATCTCCAGGCCTATAAAGATGCACACTAAGACACGTTTATCAGCCATTATTGTGTAATAACCTCTTTACCTTAATGCACACTCTTGCTAGTTCTAACAATCATCTCAGCTCCCTCCGCCACAAGAGTTGACTTCACAGAACTGGCACTCAATCCTTGGGTGTCTTCATCTGCTTCTGAGCCGCCCATTTATATGCATCTGTAGGGCTGGTTGGCTGATATAGGGCTGGTACATAGGTCGCCTATCCTGCTGGTTGGCCAGAGCACAGCCCAATAAAGGTACTTTCCAACTGGCTAACTGTCAACTTGCCAACAGGCTCCACACTTAAGCTCATGCCCTTGGAGTGTCTCCTAGGACTTCTGATTGGTGCCTATCTGGCCTCTAATTTCACCCTTAAGCATGTCCACGTGGCGCACACGGTGGTGACGCACATGTCAGCTGAGGTAGGTCTTAAGTGACACAAATCCTACACAACAAGATATGAAATGAGAGGTTTCTTAAAGCCATATTGTTAGATCTTGTCTCATAGGAGGACATTACAGTGTAGAAAAACCTGTGCAAAGACACTACTTTATGGATACACACGTGTCTGGCCATAAATAAAGGTTAAGTTTACATGGTTGTCAAGGCCACATAAAACAAGCCAAAAGTACATATCTGCAATATAAGACACAGTAATAGTATAACTGGCTTCTAATACACCATAGGGCACGTATACAAAGTTGGCAAAGAAGAGAAGCGTCACATGAAGCAAAACCGCAAGCCCTTTTCCTAAAATCCTCATTTCAGGTGTACTAGGTTGGCCAGAAGCATCCTACATATGGCTTCAACTGGCTCTATTGAGCAAGGCAAAAAGTGATGACAACCAACAAAAAAAAACAAGAAAAACAAAGCAGACACTGAGAAACCAGTGCAAGTTACAACAAGAAACTCTGGTACAAGTAATCAGGAACAGACAACAAGAGAAAGGAAAAACAGACATGATCCTAACTGTGTATAACAAGCTCGCCAAAACTGAAGTTACTGCTTACAACTGACCTGAAGTGTCAAGGCACTTGTGTGCTTGGTAACTAGAAAATTGGTCAAGTTCACAAAGTAAGCCATTGTCGAATTGATGACAAGATACAAAACTATTCCTGAATCTTGCCTAGCCAAAGCAACTGTAATCCCCAGCACATTAGGCTCCATTAAAAGAGTTGCAGGCAGTAGCACAACTACTGCAATCGGTGCCATGTACAGAAGCAAATTCATGGAGTTCAACTTTTCTCTGTCACGAGAACAGATCAAATAATCATTAGAGCTATCAACACCTAGGTACAAAGTACTTGGATTGTAGACAATACAAAAACTGCAATCACAAAGGTATCCTGCTCACCCTTCGGAAGACAATAAAATGCCTTGCAAGACTGACTTGAACGCTCGAGCAGCAGTAGCAGCAACACACATGATGAAGCCATAGAGATGAAAGCTGGGCTCACCCTGTTCCAAACAGAATCATAGTTTGATGTTACAGTTGAGATGCAATCTGACCAAAACCATCCCTATACAGACTGCCAAAGTCAAAGAGATTGTGAGCGCACTAAACCCACATAATCTGTCAAAAATAGACTTGCATATCCAGGCAAAGGGCCTGTTACTGCACAAATCCAATGAATCCAAGAGTTTAAGCGCACTTAAGTGAAGCCCAAAAGAACCTAGATAATTATAAGCCATCATACACAAACAAAAATCCACATTCACAGCTCATATGTAATGTTATAATAAACCCACCCCATGCTTACGCTGTATCCATATACATGTTCAACAATCTAGACATACATGTCAAAGTCTAAGATAGCCCATCCTTCAGTAATAACAAACACCTCAAATATTCATGGGATTTGTTTGTCAAAACATAAGTTTGCTGATATGATTCAGCAAACAGCCTGTACATCCACGGAACTCATAAATCAGTAAACCCTAATGTGTATGACTCGGCCATTACAATATGAATCTCTTGGATTTCAGTTCTAATCTCATATGAAGCCAGCTCACACTAGTGCCATAAATCAATCCATGAAGTTTGAGTGAACAAATTTATTAAAAGTGGTAGCAGAAGTACAGCGCTCACAAGCATTGCAGCATTAGCTTTCATTCCAATCTTGATAGTGGGATACCCCAGTGGCATACAACCAGAAGTGCCCATTAGCATATGGATTTGTTTACTAACTCTGATCTCAATAGTTACAGCCTACCCCAAAAAAAAACCGTCATATAATGCATCAAACCTTTACTCAGTTACAAATTATCATGTATTGAGCTCTAATCTCAAAAATTACCAGATAAACTTTTGAAATGATTACCAAGTAAATCAGTGAAAAGAGCTTGCCCATGAGCATATGGTTTTGCTTTTGATTTTGAACTCCCATTAAACCAACTTTTCTCAGTAAAACAATATGTATTGAAAATGGAGAGAGGACCTACCCCACTAGCAATGACAACACCGGTCACCACAGGCACCAAGGTTGCGTAGGTGAGCCAAGCCTCCCTCTTGAAGGTCATGAGGTAAGCGAAGACTGCAGTGAAGAAGGGGGTGGTGGCACCGACGGCCTGGTTGAAGGAGACAGGCAGGTACCGAAGAGAGATGTTGCCGCTCACCACAGATGCGCAGAAGACAACGCTCAGGGCTGAGATCTTGAAAAACTGCACGCGCGATCGGATGGATTGCATGGGCACCATCTTTAGCCAGGCTATGGCGATGTAGCTCAGCAGAGCGCAGGCCGTCATGTGGCACATGGTGAGGAAGATGGGGAACTTGAAGCCGTAGTTGGACAGCAAATACTTGTTGAGCAGGAGGACCCCAATGTTGCAGAAATACCATGACCCTATTAAACCTACCGTGAACAGCTTCCCCGAAGGTTTGCTGCCACCCGGCGATGGCAGCCCGTGCGGCAGACTGCCATTGCTTGCACCTTTCTTGTCCTTCCCCATCAACATCGCGATGAGAGGCCCGCTAGGGCCAGAAGGAAATTAGGATAGAGATTCCCCTCTCCGCGCCGCACTACAAGTTAGCTTTAGGACTTGCTCAGGAAAGCAATTAGGGCTAGGGTTATGGTTTACTCAGGTCGGCGGATGCAAACAGGGTTAGGGTTTTGTCGGGGCAGGGGAAGCAATTAGAGTTAGGTTTTGTTTCAAGCCAACTGCGATTCAAGATTGGGGTCTCCGCACTAGGTTTTTAGCTGCTGCGATTGAAATTTAGCGTTCCTTGCGACCATTCAGACCCAACTGCCTGTTGAAGGCCAGCTACTCAATAAGTGCCTTCCTGAGTCAAACTGCTGCGGTTCACGGTTGAGTTTAATAGAAAGGATGAAGCGGTGCAGATCTGATGCAAAAGCAAAACCGTCGGGCGTGGTGTGAGCAAGAAGAAACGGAGGAATGGGATCTGCGTGAAGATCCGCAAGAAGGGAATAGCGCATGAGTGGGGGTGGTGTGTTGCCGCTGTTGTGTGGGTGGGCCGGCGGGCTTGGACCGTTTCCGTTGTGATTCATTCAAAGAGCCACATTTTCTACATGGGACGTGGGCAGAGGTAGATGACAGATGGTGCGCTGTAGCTTGGGAGAGATGGGGACAAAGAGCGTGTTCACCCACTCCAGCTCCGCCGCAGAACGCTCGAGTATCGCCTCCTGCATCTCTCTCCAAAAATGCTAGAAGCACACGTGCGCTGTGTGAGAGAGTGACTCGTGTCTGTGTGTGAGGGAAAATGTGTGTCGTGTGTGTGAGAGAGAGAGAATGTGTCGTGTGAGAGAGAGAGAGAGAATGTGTCGTGTGCGCGTGTGCGTGTGTGTGAGAGAGAGAGAGAGAGAGACAGAGAGAGTATGAACACATGCCCATCGCTCTAAGCTATATTGGCCTCCATCATTAAAAAACCCCTCTAAAAGTACACAAATCCCATATCATCATATGGAGAGCTCACCAACCCACGTGATCATGCAACAAGTATGATTGTGTTATCATACGAGAGAGAGAGGATGAGATGAGTCTTCTAATGTCATAGACAAGCCAATATGACCTTTGAGGTGCATGAAATGGGACTTGGACCTAGAATCACTCGTATGCCAACACACCACACACACACAAATCAAGTCCTCTTGTACAAATACAAAAGTAGGCAAATGCACACGTGTGCTTGCATGTATGCATCGCTTAAGCACATGCATGCACCCATGTGACTATTTGCATGAGTGTGAGGTCCCAAAGCCAAGAAACATTTCACTACTAAGGGCTAAGGTGTGATATTATATCCCACATTTGAGCTCATCTTTCAAAGGTTTTGCAATAAGTTGTTCGTTCCTTTTAAGAGAAGGATGTGTAGATCATAGCTAGGAATATGTGGGCATATAGTAACATTAGATGGCTTATGAAACCTCATGTAATGTCAGTGCATAAAAGGTATGAAAAGTAGAGGACAATTGCACGTAAAGAGTACACATGGCCAAAGCATTGGATACGGGCAGGAGGGAGTGATTACTCGTCTCAAATTTCCCAACGCGTGTGCATGTGAACTATAAATAAACATGAGAAGAAGGATAACAATTGAATAAGGACTTAATCCATGTAAGGTCTTGAATTCGGTTGACTATGTGTATGAGAGAATGATATGTTTGAATGTGACTACCTTTGTTGTGTTTGAGAGGGTCAATACTCAATCATATGCCTTCCATAAATGCATGGAAAAAATGTCTTGAAAGTTGAATACATTGAAAATTGGATAATCATCACCTATGAAGCATTATCTCTCTTCTTAGTGGTCATCCACCTATGCAATAACCAAAGCAAGACAACTACATTGTATATGTAAAATAAACATAGATAGACTGTTTTTTCAACACAAGAGTGTGTAGATTTGTGAAATTTGCAAATGTCTCACACCACGAATGTGCCATCAAACTTTTTTGAACATGTGAACCTTGATTTCATCAACATTGGCTTCTTATTCTTCAAATAATAAGTGCATACACTCCAATCCATGTCATGTGACGACATATCATAGTAAGTGTGGAATCTTCATACAATCCTAATGTAGAAACATTCTTCTCAAATTAAGCATTGAATCTCAATATTTGATTTTTATTCACCTTTTAAAGGTGTTATTTATTGTATATAAAAAGTAATGTATCAATTTGGAGTTTAACTATGTTGTTGTTCTAAACTTATACCCTAAAGAATAGTCATAACAACTATCTCAAATACAATAATACAATCAAATAGAAACTCTACAACATTTCAATTCTCTATGTTATTCTTTGGCTAATTTTGAAATTTAAAAAAAAAAGGTTTTGTGCTACGTAAGCGTTCTAACATTGTAACTTAAGCTTTTCAATGTTGAGCATAAATGCACATTAAAGAATATTCCTAGACTTGGTATTGCAATTGGGGGAGTTCTGAGTATTTAGTCTAAATTATTTTCATTTGTTAAATCACACAAGAACAAGGGAAATCTCTCTCTCTCTCTCTCTCTCTCTCTCTCTCTCTCTCTCTCTCTCTCTCTCTGTAGTGGGAAAGGCATGAATGCTCTTATGTTGAGCCTTAACAGTGTACTTTATTGTTTGATTGAGGCTTTGTTCCCAATGGGAAAGGCATTAATGCTCTTGACCTTCCATCTCATCTCCACTATTATACACACACTAGATTGCATTCTAATCAACATTTGTGCTTTGTCTACCATAAAACCGAAAAGAAACCAAAGAAGTGTCTTCCTTCTCAAATCCATTTGACACCATCACGTCATTAAGGCACTCACAAAAAGAACTTGAGATGTTTTGTCCTCTTCTTTCATCTCACATATTGCAATCGTAAGGAAATCATACAAATTACAAGGGGTAATATTGATAAAGCCACTATCCCCAAGGTATAGTTATGAGAAAAAGAGTGTATATGCATAACATAGCTTGGGTCATAAACATGGAAATCCATTGTTACCCAATCTACGTTCAAATTGAACCCATGCCCTTCGTAAATCACTATTACTAAATCCAAGGCTTTGAATTTGATTTTTTGACTTCATAGTAGTGTGCTAGCCCTTGACATTTACTCCTTGGATTTTCTTTTCTTTCTTTTTCCTTTCCCCCCCCCCCCCCTCCCCAAGATTTAACCATCCCCATTTAAGTAAATTCTTGAATTAATCAGTTTAAAGTAGATGGCCATCTCTCTCAACCACCACTGACACTTCTTCCAACATGTCCTTATCATTTTACTCCAATATTTAGAGGCTCTTGGTGTGAAACTCCTTTACTTGGTATTTGTTATTAAGTTGTTGTGATGTGATATTGCTTTTTTGATTTATGGTGGCTAGCTCACTTTTTGCTTTGAAACCCAAATATGTGTACTAGGAAAATCTTTGAGCATGTAGTAGCTTCTTTGGTAACCAAATCTTGGAGAGCGATTGTATGTAGTGTTTTTTATTCACTTTGGTTGATGTTGTATCTCTTTGATGTTTATGTAACCATAATATTGTGTTACCTTCAACATACCCTTAGGCTTAAGTAGTCTTTGTGTGACATCAACCACAATGCTAAAGTGTTAGTTGATTTACCTTGATACTTCTTTTTCTTGGGCTAATTATTGACATATGTTGATGGTTTTCTAGCCATCCCAATTTGATTTTAAACATCATTCCCTTGGGCATTCCATTATTGTATATTAATCTTTGACTTAAAAGGGATGTACTCCCTTGGTGAGATTTGGTTTGATTTTTGTAAGACTACTTGCTCGTAGAGGCTTCACTACATAGGATTGTAATCTTTGATTCCATAGGCTTCTTAAAAGAGTTAGTTATTGATGACAAAGCTTATCAGGATGTTGACAAAGGGACGTGATGAAATTAGTCCTCTTTTACTGATGGTTTCTGGTATTGAGGCCTCAATAGCGAGGCCTTAATAACAACTATTTTGGGTTTCTTCAAATGGGTTTGGACATGAGGAAACTTGAGGCTTAGAAAGAGTTATTGATGAGGTTAGGTCTTTGCAAGAATATTTTATGATGATGAGGATAACTTCCCTAAAGAGGTTTTTGCAAGCTAAGGATTTCTGACATGTTTCTCCTTGACACAACAAGGTACAATGACTTCTTTGGAATAAATTAGCAAAGTGCCCCCTCGTTCTAGCATATGGAATTGGGTTTCCTTGATCCATTTCCATCCAAGGATTAATTCTTCTTGTAAATACACTATCTCATCTAAAACATACATTCTACATTTCATAGGATTAGTTCCCAGATATATAAATTGATCATTATAACCAACACACAGAAGCTTAGCACCTTCTATAAATGGAATGTGACCAATTTTTAGTTTTAATTTTGCTTGTCCTAATGACTTCCAAGTATCAAACCTAGTAACATTTACTTCATGTGGCAAGAAGACATGGGAGTTTGTTCGACACCATTACGAGTAGGGAAACCCACCCATATTCTTGGTTCTTTTCTTTTTTGTCACTCGAAGATCACAGGTTTCAAGAATTGGGTTTTTTGTTCCACTCAATATTTAAACTGTAACCATTAGGTTTTATTTCTTGTGATATTAACTTTTGCTTTGCTCAACATATATCCCAAATTAATTAGTTTTGACACCTAGCACATTTGTAGATGTTGGTGTTTCTTACATGTCTTCAAATTAACCTTTACAATTTGACTATCCTTCTTGAGATATATGTAGTTAGTAGACCAAGTCTTGTTTCTCTCGTATAATAAAAGGTTATCCAAGAATCACATCATATGAATCTCGTTGTGTTCTAAAAAGTCCATCACCACGCATGTATGACAAAATGTAAAAGAAAATATTTTGACCTTTAGATCACATACAATCATGTAACCCCTTCCATTAGTTGTTTTGACGGTTAAATCCATGGGCTCTAGAGGTGGTTTATGCCATTTCTCCTAACAATGTTTGGTTATAATTATAACGCCAACACTTCCACATCTAGGATTGCTGTGGCTATCCAACCTTTGCAGGACACAATAGGGTTGCATTTGAATCATCTCGCTCAAAGTAGTCACTAAGTGTACTCAGTGGTATGTTGGCCAAATTCTAACATTCAATCTCCTATATGATACTAAGCTCCTCTATGATACTTAGCTCTTGTTAAGACAAATGATTCAAGGGCATTAGCATTTCTTGCTTTCCACATCCATCTATTCTTTAAGATCCTTCCAAGTACTTGCTCTCAGATCACCACATCCATCCAGTCTTTAAGGTCCTTCCAAATACTTGGATTTCTCTACAAAAGGGATATATATGCTAATTACACAAGATAAGAATGTCGTAAGACTCGCATTATCCCTTGGTTATTTCCTTACAATCTCATGCTCCTCAAAAAAAGTTTTAGTGATTGAGGTTCAATCATCTTCTCAAGAGGCACCTTAGACCCTTTTATTGATTACTCTCGACGTCAGGTCTGGTTCTAAACCCCCTTCTGATTTCTTTTGACGCTTTTGTCGATTACTCTCGACATCAAGTCTTGTTCTAAAGCCCCTTCTGATCTCTCTTTAGGAAGCTCTATGATTTCACTTGGTGTGTCCAAAGTTTTTGTAGGCTATTGGCATAGTAATACATTTGAATATATTATTTTAGGCCCTGCCTTTAATTTAGCATCACATTTCTCTTAACACTCATGCATCGAGTGTTTCACTTCTTCCAATTGACTCTTCTCTTGTTTTTAGGATCAAGATATTCACCTTTTTCCTTCGAAAATTGCCAGTTGAGTATCATTTTGAATAGTGGAAGCTTTGGCATTGACCATAATATACTTAAGGTTCTTTTTCTCACAAGGAGAAGTTAAAGCAGATATAGCATTATATTCATCATAGCCACTTTGAACATTGACTCTATCATCTCCTTTATCATCCTTCTTCACCCTTCTTCTTCTCAATGTCTTAGAATTCATCATCCTTCTTCACTCTTCATCTTCTCAATGTCTTAGCAATATCATCCTTCTTTACTCTTCTTTTTCTCAATGTCTAGCATTTACACTATTGTGAATTGTGAGCATTTATAATATTGTGAATTGTGGTACCTACTTATTTTTGCTTGTAATAGAGTTATAAAAGTCACTTTTTCTTTTTGAACACTAAGCATGGTGATTGTAGTTGATGGGTTAAACTAAACTCATAGTGGGTGCTCTCATCACACAATTCTTAAAGAAATGATCCACATCACACTTATTACAAATAGGAGCCATTGGGATGACTACATTTGTGAGCTTGATAAATTTCTCATAGGACACTCTATAACACTATAAGGTCAATTGTATCCATTCTAATGATAAAACTATTATAGAGAAGTTCTAGGCGTTGTTAAATTGGAATTCTAGCATTGGGCTGAACATTCACTTGGAAAACCAAAATCAAAATTTTGCCTTTGGCCTGAACACTCACTCGGAGAACCTAAATCAAAATTTTGCCTTTAGGTTGAACACTCACTTAGAGAACCAAAATCAGAACACTCACTTGGAGAACCAAAATCAGAACACTCACTTGGAGAACCAAAATTGGAATTCCTTAATGATCCTAACAATAGCTTATAAAGAATCTTGGGACTGCTCCATATATGGGGGATTAGGTAAGGCAAAACCTAGGCACCATGTATACATGCAAAGATAGGCAACCTCAGGCACCCTATATACACCTCTTTGATTATTTACATTGCAACTGCCCACTGGTGTTTGAGTTTACAATCGTAGCTTGTCTTGGTATTGTTCTAGGCAATGATCTTTGGTGGTAAGGTAAGTATTAGATGCTCTTGGATAATGACACAAGTTGTGGGTAATGATCTTGAATGGTGCTGGTAAGGTAAGTATTAGATACTTTAGGATAATGATACAAGTTTATCTCATGATTACCCCATCACAGAAAAATGTGCATAATACAAATTAGGTCTTTGCCTTGAATGAGGAAATTCTAGACTTGTGTAATATGGTGGAAAATCGCACACTAGACTAGCTCTCTACAAGGATGTAGATGAGCATGCCCCACATTATCTCGTGCATCAATGAAAATATAAGCTTTGGTTCCCATTGCTTATGAATGCTTTGTGGAGTGTTGATTTGTCTGGAGTACCGCCAACTTACCTGTGAAGACCATTTCTATTCCTCGTCTCCCTTTTGAACCCTTCTTGTTGATTCTTATTGACCCCCTTCTCCTCCTTGTTGTGGAGTTGGTTTCTAAGTTGACCCTTAGGCACCCAATGCTGTGTACCACGTGACTTGGGCTGCTTTTTGTGTAGGGATTGCAGAATTGCTGCCTTTTTTGCTTCATGAGTTGATGTCACTATGCTTGGTGTTTCTATCTCCTCAATCATGGCCTGCTTCCCTATGTTTATCGGGCTCCATAAGGGTATGGATATGACATTGTCGCCCTCATTCAGCAGTGCTGTCCTCTTCTCCCATTGGACATTACAGTTGTTGGCACAAATCCAGGACCGTCCTAGGATCATTTCCTCTTCCATGGAACCTATAGGCGCATGACAAACACCTTCCTAACCAAGGAATTATTTTTGATGAAAATATTAACACTTTTAAATCTCTCAGCTTTCGTACTTGTCAAGTGCACATTGTGTACTTATGCGTTGGTGGTTTCAAGGTGTGACTTATCTAAGGCTACCCATGTCTCGTATGAGATCAGGTTATGACTTGATCCTGTATCTATCAATGCAATGCTCTTTGCAAGACATTTAGTCGAGAGTCCCACCTTGAGTCATGCTGGCTCAATGTTTAGTTCCTCTTCGTCGAGTAGAGTTAGTGAAGCCATGTTCACATGCAACATTCTCTTTTGGAGTATCTGTTTGGCTTTGTCCTCCCTTGCCTTAGCCTCTTCTTGAGCTTGCTGGATTTTTTCTTTTACGAGCTTCTTTTGTTGTTTTAAGAGATGTTCTTGCAAGAGCATCTCTTGGGTCAATGGTCCAAAATATTTTTTGAGTTTGCTCCCATTGACATAACCCTCCATTTATACGCCCTCAGTTGTCTCGATTCTAACCGACCCCTGAGGTGTGATCTCAGACACTCGGAAGGGTCCTAGGCCTCTGTACTTGAGTTTCTTTTTCCTGGTGCTTCCTATACCATACATAAGGACAAGGTCCCCTATTTCCAATTGTTTTTGTTTTAAGTTTTTGTTTTTGTTTTAAGTTTTTGTCGAACCAATGCTTTCTTCGTAGTTTTTCGACCATGAGTTCGTGCGATGAAATTAGTGTGGTCTCATCAATCTTCTCTAAATCGATTAGCCTTTCACCTAATGCATTCTCAATCAGATGTTCTTGCACTGCAATCCTTAAACTCGGAACTAGGTATTTCATAGGCATTACTGCCTCAACACCATAAGCTAGACAGAAGGGAGTGTATCCCATTGCTACCTTATATAATGTTCGGTATGCCCATAAGGTTGCTGTCAGCTTATGCTCCTAGTCCGTTCGACTTGCTTCCAAAGTTTTCGTTAAGATAGTACACAAAATCTTGTTTGTAATCTCTACTTGACCATTAGCCTGTGGATAATAAGGTGATGATTTTTAGTGGACTACTAAGAATCCACTAAGTAAATGATCAATCACCTCATTAATGAAATGTGAATAGCGATCACTAACTAATTCTAATGGGGCAGCCGAATCTCGAGATGATTTGGTTATATAAGAATTTTGATGTTGTTCGTGCATCAACTCGCTTAGAGGCTCTGGCCTCTGCCCATTTTGTGAAATATTCCATGGCCACGATTACATATCGGGCTTGTGATGGGTGCGCCGGTGAACTAATAGGTCCACCAAAATTAATCTCCTATTTCTCGAAAGATTATCGGCATCCTGTCCCTTTGTTGCGGGATACCAAATCGCTGACATTCCTTGCACCTTTTGACAAACTCTATGGCATCCCCGAACAACGTAGGCCACTATAGTCCTGCTTGAAGTACCTTCTTGCGAGCCATATTCTCTCCAGCAAAATGTCCTCCGGCTATCCCTGAATGAGCTTTATCCAATATTGTGATGAACTCATCTTCTCTCACGCATCTTCTTAGGACATTGTCCTTACCTAACTTATATAGTTCTCCTACAATTAATTGATAAGGTGCAGCAAGCTTGATAAGCTGCTGCATTTTATCCTTGTTCAAGGGTGTTTCTTGTGGAAAACCATAAGCTAGATAATCGGATATCTCCTTGCTCCATTCGGGCACCATGTCCAGTTTGAACAAACAAGCATAAGGGAGAACGTCATCAACACTAGTTTTGCTGGTTCCCCATTTGGAATTCTTGACATATGATCGGCCAACACATGCTGTGTCCCCTTTCTTACCGTAAGTAAAGTCGAGTTCTAATAGTAATAGCAACCAGGATGTGATTCTTCCCGTGGTGCAAGGCTTGTTCACCAAATATAATAAGGCCTGATGGTCCACGAAGAATACGAATTTGTTGGCCAATAGGTAGTGTCAATACTTCTTGACTGCATAAACCATAGCCAACCCTTCTTGCTCTGTGGTAGTGTAATTCACCTCTGCATCATTTAATTGATAACTAGCGAAGCAGACTGGGTAGTCCAATTTGAACTCACCACCAGGCTGTGCTAGTACGCATCCAATAGCAAAGTTTAATGCATCGATATGTACATGAAATATGAGGTCCCAATTGGGTGGTCTTAGAATTGGCGCACCATTCAGTGCCTGCTTCAATCGATCATATGCTTCCTGGCATTCCTCAGTCCATTTAAAGACAATGAGTAGCTTGTATAATGGCCTGTCGATTTAAGCATAGAAGATTATGAAGTGGCGGAAATACCCAACGTGGCCCATAAATCTCTACACACCTTTATAATTAGTAGGTGGTGGTAGTTCCAAGATCAACTTGACCTTGATGTCATCCGTGGATATACCATTCTTTGAGACAATCTATCCCAATATCACACCGTGTTTGACCAAAAATTGGCATGTGAAAGGGTTTAAGGATATACGATATAATCAACATCGCTCAAACACCTTCCTTAAGTAAGCCAGATGGTCTGCCCATCGAGAGTGTGCACACAGATCATCAATGAATACCTCCAACCACTTCTGCAAGTAGTGTTTGAAGGCTGTGCACATCAATCGTTGGAATGTTGCTGGGGAAATGGTGAGACTGAAAGGCATGACTTTGTATGCAAATGTCCCCCACAATGTATTGAAAGCTGTCTTATGCTGGTCTTCTGGTGTTATAGACACCTGATTGTAGCCTGAAATCCATCCAAGCAGTTGTAAGCTTCTTCACCAGCCACTCTCTCCAAAACATGTTCCGTATAAGGCAATGGATAATGGTCTTTCCTAGTGGCCACATTGACCTTTTTAAGATCGACACATACCCTAAGTTTTCCATTATTTTTTGGCACTATTACGATTGGCGGACAACCAATCCGTATGTTCTATCTCATAGATGAATTCCGTAGCAATGACTTTATTGATTTCCTCCTTTACAATTGCTGCATATTTAGGATTCATCTGGTATGGTTTTTGCCTGGTTAGCCTTGATCCTTCCATGATTGGGATCGTATGTTGCCCCACCAACACCATATTCGTGAATTTGGAAATCTCCCAAGTCCTATTTTTGTAATACTAAAAAGGTGGGACCCGATTAACATGTCTATAAGTTTCTCAAAACCCTATCATGTGACCTATCATTGGAAAGCGCTTGAAAAGAGGGATCTATTAAGCTTTAAAGCGCACAATTTGGAGTAATGGTGTTCAAATTATGACAAATCCAAAGTTTTGACCACGTGTCCCAAACTTATGGGAAATTCCCATATTCCCCAATATGGTGTTCACCTCAGGTGGTACACCCTTCATCTCCTTGTAGTTCCAGGCGAAATAATCCTTAAACTCCTTAAGGAGAGTAATGAGCTCATTTTCAGCCAAAGTCAAGTCCTTAGCGATATAAATAGGTTTGGCTTCCTCCCCTGGTCCCGCAATATCAACTTCCTTGACTTCAGCTGCTGTGGGCCATCATATGATGTGGACAACCCATCTTCCTTAACCCTTTTTACCGTCAGTCGGACCACTTTCCGTTCGCCAATAGTGTAGGTTTTGAAGTGGTCTGGTACTGAAAGCAAGTATGGTTTATCCTCATTCTCACTTTTTGTTTTTGCCATGACTTTCCTAGCCTCTTTCTTAACTTCTGCCAAAGCTTTGTTTCGTTTTCAATGTCTAGCTTTCATAAGCTTAGGCGTTTCTGGTTCTTGAAGGATGAATTCCTCCTTATGTTTTTCTTCAAGCGATATCTTAATTCCTCACCCCAATCCTTAGAAAACTCGTCGTGTACCTTAGTGGCTTTAAGGTATCTTAGCCACTGGGCATCCATGGGCTTTCTTCGTAGTAGGACATTTCGTCGAGCAATATATCATTTCTGCTTTCGCTATCTTCTAAGGCGTTGGACGCGTTGGTATGGCCTTGTGATCTAGTCTCTTCTATGCTAGAGACATCATCTTTTGATTCCTCATCAATGGTTTGCCAATGGACCATACAGACAGAGGTAGTGGGAACAGTTCCAGATTCCACATATTGGGTCCCTCTGGGTTGCATCACATTTATGGTAGTTAGCACATGCATCCAATTTTCACTGAAATCTGGAGGAGGAAGTGATGCATACATTTTTGTTTCCTCTTCCTCTTTTAAAATTTCCATCGTGGGCTGGCATATTTGTACGGATGTGGTCCGTTTAGTTGTGACCGAATCATTACCGAACAGTTGCCCTTCCATGGGGTGTGCTCTCCATGTTCTCAGATCTATCTTTAAAATTTGTGATTCCCTACGCACATACACATGATCTAATGCCCAATCGTGTAGCAATTTGGATTCTCCCATGAAGGGCCTCCTCAATATTATGTCATATGAGTCTGGTTGGTGTAGAAAGTCCATTACTACAAATGTATGATGGTAGCGAAACGTAAAGAGCTTGAGTCTCACATTCTCGAAAAGCCCAATGGGTTCCGTCTGCCATTTAACGATTAGATTTGCTCTTTTTAGATTGGGTTTTCCCCAGTTTCCCCAACACCGTTTTGTGATGATGCCTACTCCCATCCCACCATCCAAGATAACTAGTGCTTGGTACCCATTATGTGATGAATTGGGATTGTAGCATTAGTGTCATCACTTTCGTAATAATAACATCCCAATCGATTAACTGGTATCTTGATGACTTTGGTTCTTCTTTGTCTTGTGTGTTTTAAGGTTCTTTCTGCCAGAGGTGACATAACATCCTCTGTAGTGTCGGCCGGCCTTAGTCCGCCTTCTACCCATTCCTTTATGTGTCTACCCATAATGTTGGTGAACTGCATAGCAGTTGTCCCAATGGCATTTGCATAGAAGTGGACAGTACAGCCACGAGGCTGCCTATGTCTCTGGGTTCTCTGGCAATTGAGGGTTCCTTCCATGTGTGTCTCGTATCCATCCCTAGTGAAGGAATGGATGGACTCATCTTGCGCATCTTCCTCAAACATTCTTGACATTGTGTTTGCTTTAGATCCCTCTTCCGTCTCTTCTGGAATTAGAGTAGGTATGCCCAATTCTCTTTCCCTTGTTAGTTTGTTTCTTGGATACATTGTATCCCTGACTCGGTTAGCCCTTAGTTTGGCTTCATGAAGCCGTTGAAATTCTTCTACTAAGGCCCTAGTGTCTTCGAGCTTCCTTATCTCCTCTTCGACAGTTGGGTATTCCTCGACCTCTTTAGGGGTTGATGGTCTTTCCCCTTGCATCTCTAGGTCAGGCTCTTTTTGGTTGACCGCTTGATCCCCTTCTTCTCTTGATGGGGTGGATCTGGTGTCGATCGTATCTTCTTCAGATCCATCTTGGATTGTGACCTTGGTGTCACTCTTATCCACTTTTTTCACTCTTCTACTTCGGCCAGTTCTATAAGTGGTTGCATTTGCTCGGTTCTTCCCCTTGTCCCCCAATTGGGCCTGGGCTCATGTCAAGACATTGAGTGGCATGATATTTCTAGGCTGCACACTAATGATCCCGTCGGTGTTTTGGTTATAAGTGGAAGTCAAACCACTTGTGCTGTATAGACAATCCTTGATCAAATGATCAATGCTGCATTTAGTACGAGTACTGGGCATGTCACTGGGTGGAGCAGTCAATTGTTGGGGTTGGTGCGTATGAACCATAGTTCTACTTCACGCACCATATCCATATCTTCTGATGGCTCTTCAATCAATATTTGTGGTTGATTTTAGCCTGTGGTGGTTGATTTTAGCCTGTGGTGGTTGTGGTGGTAGAACAGGTGGTGGTAGAGGTGAAGTGTCCTGTACCCAAAACATCCCCCTAAGTAAATAGGAAGATTTGGGCTGTTCTGCAGCTGTAGTGATTTGCACAAGTGGTGCTGGTAAGGCCAATGGAGCTCTAGGTGCCGGGGCAGTTGTGCAACTGTTTTGGAACCTTGGATATCTGCACATGGAAGTGTCATGATTCTCTAATTTTACATAGTGTGCACAATAGAGTAGTGGCCTTTCTTAACTGTGGACATTCAGTGGTAGTGTGATTCAATCTGTACATAGAGCACCACACCAATTCCCTATACGAGGGTAAAGATGGGTATGCCCATGCCCAAATGTTTCTCTTCCCTCCTTTACCTTCAATTTTTCCAGTATTGCATTAGTGAGCTTGTCCATAGTCATGTTTCCGACTTGCTTGCTCCGAGTTCCAATCTCTTGGTAACTTGAAACACGCGAAGTCATTGCTCTGCCGAAAATATTCTGACATCTTCCAGTTGTGGCAATTCCAATATATTATCTTCATATTCAATTGCTAGTTTGCAACATGCATCTAGAGTAGCCGGTCGAGCTAATATCAGCAGATAATCATGTATCTTGTGATCTCTAACTCCCCTTCGGAAGCAAGGCAATAACTGATCACATCAGTTAGCCTTTCGTGTAGTTTGCACCTTGAATTTAAGTGCTTTAGTCGAGACACATAGTCTCTCATCGACTCCATTTCCTTTTGTTTGATATTGTGTAGTTGTGCCACAGGACTCCACTTCTGGCAAAGCTGGGCACAAACACATTCTTGAGTCGCGTGAAGTTAACCTTATCCTTAGGTTTGAGGGTTTAGAACCACTGATGTGCTTTCCCTTCTAAGGTCAGTGATGAGAAAGCATGAATCATTGTTACATCACTGAGTGGCCCACACGTTTCACATGTGGATTAAAAAATCTCTACATGTTGAATAGGATCCCCATCCTCAGAGAATTTTTGAACGAGCTTGGAAATTATGTGTGGCCTCATTTGGGAGGGTCCGGATTCTAGAGAAGTGCCTAGTACCTTGACCATTCCTCAGCCCATTTTGTGGCCATATTCAACAAATCCGTCCTTGTGGCTACATTAAGATTGATGGCTGGATCCACCCTTGGTCTTTGAGGAATTGCTCCCCCCTACCTAGACCTTGTCCTCTTCCTATGTTGGCTCTTCTAGGCACCTCCGATCTATGGGATGGTCCGGCCACTTCATTCTGGAATGGTTCATCATTAGCCGCCTCTATATGCCTTTGCAAAATTAAGTTTCATGTCCTGTAGAAACGTGGGATGATTGATCATCTGCTCGATGTCCTTTTTGGTGTACAAGCGGTCTTCCACTTCGCCCGATGCTCTTGGTAGATTATCCTCTTCATCTAGGGTTACAAACCCTTCCTCTGCTCTGGGCTCTTCATTAATGGGTTTTAAGTTTGGAATTTCTCCCTCACTTCTCCCCATGACTATTTTCGGCTCTTTACCCCGTGATTGGAGTAAGTTTACACTTCCCATCTCCTTTTGTTCGGCTCTAGCCCTTCGAGTATCGAGCTCTTTTTTCCTTAAGCTCAATTCTCATATAGCTGTCCTTCCACCTCAATCCTTTTCAGATCTAACTCTACTTCCTCTAAGGTTGGGAAGAATACTTGACCAGTCTTGGCCGCATTTTCTATGTCTCCTCTCATTCGGGGGATACCAATGTTTGACAGCCTTGAATTTGAAGTTTGGATAGACACTTCTTGCCTTGAACTAAGTCCAGCGCCTTGTTGACGGACCCATGCCCGTAGATTGCGCTTCTTCGTCATTGCTGGTTTGGAGATTAAAAAATCCCCAGGCTATATCAATGATACCATTGGATCTGGTAGGGGAGGGTGGTTTCTCCTCTTCCCCAAACCTAGAGTATCGTAGACCTTCTTCCATGGATTCTTCACTACTAGTTTCAACGGTGGTCAGATTCCTTAAGACACTCAATTGAGTGCCTAATGAGTGGCCTGAACCCACACTCTTTTGATAGGAAGATCCTAGGTGATTTGATGCACTATCGTCAGGAGTGAGGTTGTTCTCGAGGAGCTTTCTAGATCTCAAGTGCATGTGAATATGATTTGATAAGCTATTTTGCTATCCCAATTAAAATTTAGCTAGATTTTGCCGACTTGTTTCTCAGGTCATGAGAAACAATTAAATTTTAGCTAGATTTTGCCGACTTGTTTCTCATGAGATTGCAGAGAACAGTTCACGGTGTGAAGCATCAAAAAACAGTTCACGTTGTCAACAATTTTCTACACTTTCACGTGTTTAAAATTTTTGCTTTTTTGGACTCAAAATTCCATGTTACCTTGTTATGATTTTCAATGTTCTCAATACTTACTTGGCCTTAATTTGACAATACCAGGTTCATGAGTTGGATTTGATTGAGGCGTGATTGTAGAAAAATTTCACACCGTGAAGAGATAAGGTTTCACGTCGTGAACAGCAATTGGTTCACGTCTGAACTAAAAATGGTTCACACCGTGAAGGGTTCTAAAATGGTTCATGTCGTGAAATGAAAATGTTTCACGCCATGAAGTGCTCTGAAATATTTCACATCGTGAACGATTTTCTACACGTTCACGATTCTTAATTTTGTTAGACTTTGTGGTGTCATAGGTGTCAAGATAAGGCTACCTATTTTTGGCAAGGTAATACCATGAATTATGACGTTAATTGTGGCATTGATGCCAGGAGTGGTTCACAACGTAAAGTTGCAGAAAACGGTTCACGTCATGAACGATTTTCCTACAGTTTCACGTGGGAACTTCCCACGTCGACTAAGGTGATTTTGGGTGCAAAATACTTATTCAACTATTTCTAAAATAATTGTGCCACGCCTAAGGAGTATAATACAAGTTCAAGGCACAGTCAATGGTTTCTTATTTTTTTGATTTTTGTGAATTTTTAAAAAGAAAGAAAAATAGCACACCAACCTGCTTGTTCACGTTGATGATTTCGATGATGCAAACATCAAAATTAACTAGAAAAAAGAGTGAAGCTCTCTTCCAAGATGACTCCACCAAACAAATACACAACAAACACAACTAATTTCTCACGATTTTTCCCTTCCACAGAAATCTTATCCATTCATTTTCTACACAATGCACTACCAGAATGCAAAGGCAATCATGAATCTTATGCAATGGGAGTTGCAACTCCAAGAGGAAGGAAGAAACAAAGGTGTTTCCTGGCAGCGGCACCAAAAATGTTATGGGCTACCACACCTCCAAGAGGAAACTCAATGCATTCACCTAAGGAAAGAGAAATAGAACACAACTATCGTAGGGCACTTACCAATGCTTCAAACTTGAGTTTCTTGAGGCCTCCAAGCTCACTTAAGATCCAATCCTCTAAGCTCCACCTCCACGCTGTCATCATAGAGTTGCTTGCAGCATGACATAAGGCAACCACTCTCTCTCACTCTTTAACACAAGCATGCAACATACAAGCATAGAAGAGGCACAAGTGCTATAATGCTCTCTCTTAATCTCTGTCAAGACACAAAGAAGAGCTTTCAATAGCACAAAGGGGGATTGTGTCTATTCATTAAGAGAAAATGCCTTATATACATTTGGCCCGCTATACAGCTTGGCAGCTAGCTCGTTTGCCAAATGACCACAAAGCACATATTTTGGATATTTTGATTGACGGCGATTTGCAGGAGAGGCTGAAGGATTCACAAATCCCTAAAATTATGTACTAATAACTTTTCTTATCTTCTTGATATTTACAAAGTACTTTATTTTGCTTGAATAACAATTTCAATGGCAATGGAGCAAATGCAAGTTTATTCAGGGATTGGCTTCGAAGAGAAGTCATATGGCATGAGATTAGAGTGCAGGGTGTAACCGTCCTTGTAGAAATATCAAAAAAGTACAAGGTATTTTTTCCAGATACATTCCTTGATGACATTGCTGATCTTAAGAGAATGTATTTTGAGAAGCTGTTCGAGGAAATGGTGGGATCCCTAAAGAAACAAGGTGTGGTAGCTTCCAACCCTATTGTCATGAAGGCTACCAAGCGTGCTGTGTTCAGGTGTGTAATATTCCATAAAGTGTACTTACTACTTGGTTGTACTCTTATATTTGTAAACTCAACGGATGTAATAATGTGTAGATGGATTTGTAAGTGCCATGCGGAGAGATCTATTGCAGATGTGCCTGCAATCTTAAAAGAATGGTAGTACAATCCAAAATATGAAAGCACTATGTATACATAGCAACTTCGAGACCTTTGGGATGTAGAGATATACAAGAGATGCCCATTGTTCCTTGACTTTCCAAGTGGCAAATTTTCCAAGAGCGAGAAGGAGATGTATACTCGGGCTTGCAAAGCAAAGCAATCAACCATGGTATGAACTATAAAATTAGATATTTCACTTTAATTTAACTATTATTTCTTATATCTTTTCGAATGGTGAATTCTATTATGAAGCCTAGAAGTTTACGTGACAAATCACATGTTCAAGGTAAAGGTAAAGGTCTTATGAAAGATGAAGGGGATGATGAAGATGAAGAGGATGATGATGATGAAGAGGATGATAACGACATGAAGGGAAAAAAGTACCAAAAAAGGATGCAATGAAGGGAAAAGGAAAGTCACTATAGGAAGAGGATGACTTTGATACCCCTCCATCAAAATTTATCAAAAGCGATTCTGATGATAGCATATGCAAGATTGAGGCAACTCAAAAAGTTGAAGAAGTTGATCATGCAGCAACACAGGTAGGGCACTCTTTTACTCGTGGTTCATTGGTATTATTGTTACATTGTTTACATACCAACATAGATTAAGTTATGGATTCATATTACCTTGGCAAGAGGTGAAGTGCCAAATGCACCATTGCAACCAATTCATCCACCTAGCTTGGGTGACCTGACTCCAATCCAAATGAATTTTCAAGGTATGATTTTACTCATTTTTGTTAATGATAATGTAAAGTATTTGTGTGATACATGCACTTACAAAATGTACACTTTATAGGAGTGTCTCGATGTACCATGACAGTAGTCCTTAGTTCTCCCAGCGAACATCAAAGTGCCAGTTCCTCTACTGTTATAGAAGCCTCGGCGTTAATAGGTGTAATAATCAATTGTGACCACATGTGAAATGATTGTAAAGGTGTGTCTTTTAACAATTGATGTATAACTCTACCGAACATAGTGTGGTAGGACATCATTCTACAAAGATGATGGCATGTGTTGGGGATCCTTTGAAGATAGGTTGTGCATTTCTGAACCAGCAGTGTCCACCGAAGCTAGAACATGTCTTTGATATGTTGCTGAAGGCCAACATGGGAGACACGACCTTTACTGTTAAAGGTGTCAATACAAACATAATGTGGGATTGTATTGTAGTGAGGTTATCCAAAGGAGGTTCTGTTTATGGTTTCCCCAATGACATTGTCCCAGCATGGAATCTCTACACATGTGAGTGATGAGATTATTTTCCCTTCATTAAGATCTTGTGTGTTGTTGTGCATATGTTGCATGTGTGTATGTCATGCTTATGTTTTTTGTGTATGTCATTCTAATTAATGCCACAAAGATGGAGAGAAGCATGCATTGCTTCAGATTTGTGAGACCATCTTAAACAACAATGGCTCTATTATTGTCATCTTCGGTACTGTGTATCAAGTGGCAACCATTATAGCTCATGCTGGCATTCTGGCTTCTCCTTGGACACCTTGGTGAATGTGTGATGTACAACGTAGATTGGAAGGGCCTTTGGACAAGAGGTAAGCAACACTAACCATCATAGAGGTTTCCATTGAGCATCACTTTTTGCTACAAACAATCATCTCATACTTGTGCAGATACATACCCTCGTCGTTGCTACCTTCATGAGCATAGTTGAACAAAACCATACACAATCTTTCTCACCTGATTATATCATTGATCCTTGCAACCTGATGCACTAGGGAAGATGCCCAGATGGGACAGCATGGCGAGGTATGGAGTTAACTCTTCACGTGCTCCTAAATAAGGACCTTACATTTTTTGGTCGAATTAAGAGATGTTTTCTTTATACGTGGATCTCAACATGGATATGACTTTTGGGATAGCTTGTTGAGCCATCATGTAAAGCAAGGGTAAGTGTTAGTAGAGCTTTATGCTGGATTTGGAGATTGTGCTATGGTAGCAAAAAAATTAGGCATGAACATTGTTTGTATTGACCCCCATGAGGATGTAGTGGAGAGTCTTGATCAAGATTTCATTGTAGTGTAGCAAACATATTTATTTGTGAATATCTAGGTGACTGGGTCATGATCTTATTTGTAACAATTGTTTATGATTATGTCATGATCTTATGATTGTGTTAAGAGAAAGAAGGTGAGAGCAATGCATGTTGGGGGAGGGAGGGTGGAGAAGGAGAGGAGGATCTCCTAGAGAGAGTGAGGGAGGGAAGCGAGAGAGTGGGGGAGGGAAGAGGGTGGGAGAAGAAGAGAGAGGGTGGTGTGGGCTGGGTTGGGCTGGGCGATGGTGGGCGGAGATGGTGGTGGCAATAGTTCGAGAGAGATTGTTCAAATAGAGAGAGAGAGAGAGGAAAGCCAAGAAAAGCTTCCTCTACCAAGCTCGCTCGGTGACCATCTCCGGAGATAAGCCAAAGGTAGTGAAACTTGGAAGCAACTTCACCAATAAGAGGTCTTATGGTCAAATATAGCAAGAGGCCCTAAGCTCGTAAACCTGTTACTTGCTGACTTGCTAGAAATCAGACGTGACATTCATGATTATATATGTTTACAAGATATGGAAGTGAGCGAATCTAGCAGAGTCATGAGGTGACTATGAAGACATATAGGCTGATGCCGATGGCCAAGTACCAGTAGAACAATTTGGTATATCTAGCTACCCGGAGGGTGCCACTCCTCGCCATCAAGAAATGTGCTGACATCTACAGGGCGGCACCAAGACATCTAAGGATTGAACCTCTATACATGTTGATAAGAAGAAGATTCATAGAGAGGGAATTCAAGGAAAGGATGGCTAGGTATTCACAATTCATCTATAGCTTTCCTTACTTTGAGCATAGAATGTTTGACACTCTAAACAAGCAAAGACATTTTAAGCTCACAATAATACATGCATGGAGGGCCATCCTCGATCCAGCCATAGTTGCCACTGTCAGGTTTTTCAAGCTTATCATTCTTCTGATCGACATACAAGACGACTATGTGCATAGCTATACAATCAATAAGGCATGAAGTTTGATCTCAGCATAGGGCCATCAGATAGTGGTATCATGTACTACTATTATAGGCTATGATGTCTTCCGTCGTATGTACATACAACTTTCGAAGACATGATCGACACAAATTTCTAGAAGACACTTTACTTTCTTAGAAGAACCCTTTGAGTGCTCTAGACAAGGAAAAGCCACTACAAAAAATACCTAGGTGAGCAAGCCATCATGCGGCAGGGACAATAGATTTCGAGGACATAATCCACATCAAGTAGGAGGTCATATTAGCCCCATTTTGAGGTTAACTTAGCTTGATGTGGATTCTGTCCTCGAAATCTACATCAGGTAGGAGGTAATGCTAACCCCATTTTGAGGTTAACTTAGCATCTCTTCACTACATATAAGAGATGTCATAATAAGTGTCATGAAACATCAGTATAGAAGTTATGATTATGACAACGACTGGCCAATCCCAAGCCTAAGTAGCTTTGTAATTATTTAGTTCATTTCTTTTTAAGTTTTGGGCACCCAAGTGTGAATAAGGGCCATTGTATAAATAACAATTTCTCATAATGCAAAGACACAATCCCCCTTGAGTCTTTTGAGATGCCCATTTAGCTTTTTAATCACTTAGTTCATTTCTTTTTAAGTTTTGGACACCCAAGGAATAAGAGCCACTTGTATAAATAATAATTTCTCGTAATGTAAATACATAATAGCCCTTGAGTCTTGTGGTTATCTCCTTGATCTCTTATTGCGTCTATGGTGTGAGAGATGAGAGAGTGCTCTATTCTTGGTGCATACTCCTCTTGTGCTTATGTCTATGAGTGCAAGAGTAGAGAGGGGTGAGAGTCCTTGTATAGATAAATACAACCTCTTGGTGACATGTTGAATAAGGGGGCAAAGGAGTGGAGCTAGCAACCACTAGTGCAGCTTGGAGTCTTCAAGGGATACGAGCATTCGACGTCCCAAATCTAAGGGCCATGATATCGTGATGACCAAATAAAGAACATGAGCCTTTGAATTGCTACAATACCAATAAAGAACATGAGCCTTTGAATTGCTACAATACCATCATGTTGTTGAAACCATTATCAAACCCATGTCAAAACCATATCAAAGAAGAAAAAGAAACATACCTTGTCATAGAAGAAAAAGAAACATAACATGCATCATCATCAAGTGTAGTATCCACACCAAATGCCAACCCCCCACCAATGTGTCAACAAAGATCACTTCCTTTATGAAATCCAAGAACTTTTCCATGATCAAACAAAGAGCATGATGACTTCGCCCCTTTGTAGAATCCATGCAAATAATCATGTAGAAACTCATCACATGGCCAATCAATCCTTTTCAAAGGCTTGTAATCCATATGCATATGATCATCAACAAGCATCAAGTCACAAGGTATAATCCATGCAAATCATCATGTAGAAACTCATCACGTGGCCAATCAGTTCTTCTCAAAGGCTTGTAATCCATATGCATATGATCATCACAAGGTTCTTTGTTTTCCAATTCACCATCAACATTGGACTTCACATGAACACTATTCTCAAGAACTTTATGCATCTCATGGACCCCAAATTCCTCCATGGTAAATAGAGTAGACAAACCATTATAAGCATCATCCTCATCATCCTCATTATCATTCCTCAATGGTAAATAGAGTAGACAAACCATTATAAGCACCACCCTCATCATCAAATGTAGAAAATAAAAAGTGTAAACCATCATATGCTTCATCTTCATTGATGAAATTGAACTCTTTGCTCAATGGGTCTTCAAATAAATCCACTGCCATGGAGAGAAGATCATCCTACATCAATGTAAACTTTGCGAAGAGATCTCCTCTTCTTCATCCACCTCATCTTCAAACAAATCTATTGCCAAAGAGAAAAGATCATTCTCCTCAAGAGCACATAAATGGAAACTTTAGGAGGAACAAACTCCTCTACTCAATCAATACCACACCCAAGCTCAAAGTGCCCCAATGCAAGAATATTCATCTATATGGGCTCCATAGGAGTATCTAAGGTGTGTTCCACAAAATCATAGTCTTTGAGCATCTCATCCACGTGGCCTCCAAAGAAGAAAGTTCCATGCCACTAAGCTCTCAAAGACATCGAAACATAGATTTGGATCCACCACCTCCTGAAACTCATCCCTCTCTTGTCGCACACAAGGCCCCTCCTTGTGCTATGACTCAGAGACAATATAAGTAGCCTAAAAAGACCTCAAATCTTGGTCTACACAACCCCCTTAGCTGATACATGCTTGTCTTCAATCTCAGCCACCATCAAATTAGCATCCTCTTTCAACTTCCAATATTCACAACATAAGTCTGAATACAAGTGCTTGAACCATGCTCTTGTGCACACATGACAAACATGCCTCGAACTATGAAATTCCAATCATTCTGGTAGTTGAACATACCAATCATAGATGCAAACCTCTCACAAATTCAACATGAAATAGCTCACCCATTCTTCAAACTGAACACTTTTGCAAAATCATCGTATTTATGTACATCTGTAAGAATCACCATGAATCATCATCACGTGGATATATCTAGAAATAATACAGGAAAAAAATTACGGCCATAAAACAATGTTACACTCACACACAACCCATGTATGTGAGAGACTTCAAGTGCGTCAGGTTTACCAAAAAATGTGAGGGTGCAAAGAGCATTGCCAAATACACCCTCTCGTGTATATAGAAGCATCAACCGGGCATTGTGCTATGCGTGTAAACATTCATAGGCCTTTGAATAACCTCAAATCAAGATCCTTCTTTAAAAAAATCTCTCGTTCTTCCTACAAAGAAAACGATGCCTTACTTTGTATTTTTCTGCTTTTTTGGAGGCCCATAACCTTTTGTTTTCTATAGAAAACAAAAAGACATATATTTGTGCAAAGATATATATATCAATGCCGAACCAAAACGGCTGTGCGGATGCCCACTAAGGCTCAACCAAGCCCTCAATGCTAGTTGCACAAAAACAACCCCCAACCAAGTGGCCTACCAGCCAAACAACCGAACTAGAACGGGCACTTGCCATACCCAAGCACATCAAAAGACCAAAGGGCATAGGCAAAGGAGACTTGAACCCATGCCAACAAGTGAGAGCTCTCTAGGGTGCCTCTAATAGCCCACAAGGTCAATGCTTTAGGGCACCAATGGTGGGTGAGAGCTTTGGCCAATGCTAAACACATGTTGGCAAAGCCATTTGCTAAGGCTGTCATGGCCCTAGAAAATGGAACAGCACAAGTGTGGGCATGGTGGTTGCTGAGCCAAAATATTAAATGATTCACATTTGGGGTGCCCGGACAGAGATAATGATGTGTGGACATCTCCAGGTGTGAAGGGGGGAACTAGAACATTAATATTTTAATGTTTTATGAATGGTTTCCCCTAGGCCTTAGAGGCCCCTAGGGAACTTTAATGATTATTAAAGTTGGGGCCCTAGGATAAGTTTGGAGAGGGGGCAACTCCACTTTTGGAGTGCATGCCTCTCTCACCTCACTCTCTCTCTAGCTTTTGGGAGTCGTGCAAGAAAGAAGCATGGAGAAGAAACGTGGGATTGCTGGCTACTGTGTGTGAGAAGAAAACAGGCCGTACAGAGCTGTACGACTGCAGGTACAACTGTACGACTGAGTATTGCTGTGTGTGAGAAGAAAACAAGCCGTACAGAGCTGTACGACTGTAGATACAACTGTACGACTGAAGGTACAATCGACGCTGACAGGAATCCGTACTGTGGGTGCTGGCGGCTGTTGTTGCAGGCGGCTGCAGTTGCTGGTACAGGTAGCGCAGACAGGTACGACTGTAGGTATAGTGTACGGACAGTTCAGGAGCAGGCGGCGCTGGACAGTACAATTGCAGGCTGTGTTGATGACAGGTACAGTCAGCAGGCGACTGCTGTTAGATACTAACCAGTGCAGAACTGACACGTGTGGAAACTGTACGGACAGGTACAATAGTGTTCTACTTGTACGGGCAGCTACAACTGGTGACAGATCTGTTCAAACCTGAACAGTAAAACACAGTGCATCTCCAACTGCAGGTTAAGCTTTTCCAGAGTTATTTGATACATTAGACAAGTGGTTGCAAGAAGGCAAGTACAGATTGGTACGTCTGGCTTCATAAGTGCAGAACCACGAGCTGATTTGGTAAGCTCCGAACTTGTTCATTTGTCTTTCTTTCCATTGGCTTATGTCTGCTGCAGATTTGTGCTATCTGGCCCCTTGTGAGAGGAGGGGTATGGCAGATTGAAAAGGGTGGAAACAGAGATTGGGACAGTGAATGTATGTTTGTGCTGAGTTGTTGAATCATGTGCATGAGATATGCCAGATGTATGCTCAAGGCTGTCCTGCTGAATGGTCTTGGCTGATCAGAGGGAAGCACAGAGTGTTGCTTTGAGACACAGATCTATGTATGTGAATCCTCTATGCTAAGAGGTATTGTGGGCTGCCAGATTGGACATACAGGTGTAATCTCTTGGCTGGTTTTGTTGTACTCAGCCTTTCATATTTTTGAAATTGAATAAAGAAATACCGCAAGGGGCGCCAAGCTTTGGGGCCAAAAGGTGTCGTTTTGTTTTCAGATTTGGGACACTCTAGCTCCATTCACATTTGTTTTCATATCTAGACTACAAGTGGAAGGGTGACTGCTAGTCTACCGCACTTTGGTTTCTACTAGAGGCCGGTTTCAACGTTCCGTTTGCCGGGACCAATCATCAACTTTCTAAAGGGGGTGAGCTCGTGGTTGACTCGAGGAAAGTCATCGCTGAAAAATTAAGCAACATGTCTGATATACAGAAGATGAGTACTTTTATCATGAAGAGGAAGAGCAAGAGACCTCTCCTGAGAGAAATGCATCTGAGGATATTTTTGCAGGAGAACAGGCTGCAGATGAGCATTATGAGGATGTAACACAGCCAGAAGATGTACTTGGTAAAGAGGATGATGATGCTCGATTTAAAGATCGTTTGGCTGGTGTTATGGATGTGTTTATGCAGCTCACACAAAGTGAGAAGTTTGCTAAATTTATGAGATCTTGTACAGAGCCTGAAAAGAAGAAGAAGAAGGTGCGTACTAAGAACCTTCCTCAGGGTCATAGTGGTGCCATCCCACAGGATCCATCTTTTGGACAGTTTCCGAACATGCAGCATGCTTATGGTGATAACTCTCAGAGTTCCTTCTTTGGACAGTCATCTATTCCTCAGCAGACTATGCATCCAGGTTATTTTGGTGGTGGCTCGGTGTTCCAATCTATGACTGGGGGTTATCCTCCGGGAGGCATGGGTATGCCAGGGCCTTTTGGAGCAAATTTTCAACCTGGTATGCAGGGGAATATGTATGGTGGTATGCAGTCCGGTATGCAAGGAAATATGTTTGGGGGCATGCAACCTGGAATGCAAGCAAATATGTATGGTGGTATGCAGCCAGGTATGCATAATGGTATGTTTGGAAACATGGCTGGAATGTATGGTATGGCAGGTGTGGGAATGGGTAATGTTGACCCTATGATGGGCATGAATGTTGGGGGCAACAATCTTGCGAAGCCACTTCCATATGATAATCTAACGCCTATGGGTAAGGCGAAGGATTATAAGGAAGGGGGAGTTGCTGTGAAGTTTGATACATTCAGTGGAGCCAAAGATAAATTAAAAGCACTTACCTTTTTACAGCAGTTTGATGCTGCTTTTTCTGGTGGGAATTACACAGAGTCCTCTAAGGTGAGGAAAGCTGCCACTTTTCTCAAGGGCAATGCTTTGCAGTGGTGGTCTACTCTTCTTTTGCAGGGCATAGCACTCTTCCTCTGTCATTTAATTGTCCCAAGAGAAAGTCCCAAAAGGACTCTGACAATAAAGGAGAGCCCAAGTCAAAGAAACCAAAACCTTCTGTAGGGTTAGTTCCTAATCTTGTGGGGGAGCAGCCTGGTGGTGAAGAGACAGAGTTGTGCAGGGCATGGGGCAAAGTGAGAGATCAAAATGCCTTGATATTCTTTGACACAGGTGCTAGAGCCAACTTCATTTCACTAGATTTGGCTGGCCGATTGGGGATTCGTGCAGAGGAGATGGGGCCATTATATGAGGCTAACATGGCTTGTCCAGGGTATGCAGAACCCGTTACTCCTATCATTGGGAAGCTCCGGCTTCATTTGCAGGGTTATGTGGACAGCGAAGAGTTCTTCATCATCTTCCTATTGTATGTATCCACCACCGCATGTACTCTGTGGCACCATGGCATTCCCAACAAAACATCACAGCCATCAAGTGGCATCACTCTGACTCATAGAGGGAAAGAACATGTTTTGGATGTAAAACTTAAAGGGGAATCTGTTCCTATTGTATCCGCTTTGGCAATTTCATCAGTAATGAAAAAGCATCTTTCTGCGTACTTGATTTATATAAAGAATGCCAAAGATGATGAGTCTAAGTCTAATTTGTCTATGTTAGATAAGGACAGGACTGATTTCTTATGTGGGTTCCAAGACTATTTCTCCGAGCCATTGCCAGGAGAACTTCCTCCTGAGAGGCTAGAAGATCATGCTATTAATCTAATTCCTGGTAGTACTCCACCCAATAGACCACCGTACCGTGTTAGTGCAGCCCAACAGGAAGAGATTATGAGTCAGGTGCAGGAGCTATTGAATAAAGGGTTGATACAGCCTAGCTCATCACCCTTTTGCTCACCTGTACTCTTAGTGCAAAAGAAGGATGGTTCTTGGCGCATGTGTATTGATTACAGGGCGCTGAACAAGAATACCATCAAGAATCGATTCCCCATACCGAGGATCGATGACATTTTGGACCGCTTACAGGGCTCCAGAGTCTTTAGTCGCATTGACTTGAAAAGCGGGTATCATCAGTATTCGACCCGAGGATGTGCATAAGACAGCATTCCGAACCACGTTTGGGTTATATGAGTTCTTGGTTATGCCCTTTGGTTTGACAAATGCACCTGCCACATTTAGCAGAATGATGGACAGGATTTTCAGGCCTCATCAAGCGTTTGTGGGCACATTCTTTGATGATGATATGATTGTGCATTCACAAACTGAGGAAGAGCATAGAAGGCATTTGGCCATTGTGTTTGCAGAACTCAGAAACCATAGACTGGTTGTTAATGGCAAGAAGAGTGAGTTCTTTTTGCAAGAGATACATTTCTTGGGGCATATTGTATCTAAGCATGGAGTCCGTATGGATCCAGCAAAGGTGGAAGCAATTCTTAATTGGACAGATTTAAGGACCATGCATGATGTATGCAGCTTTCTAGGATTGTGTTCCTATTACAGGCGGTACATACGGTACTTTGCTGAAATTGCTTCGCCTCTTCATGCCTTAACAAAGAAGGCAACTCCGTTTAGATGGGCTGATCGGGAAATTACAGCATTCAAAAAGCTCAAAGAAAAGCTTACTTCGGATCCAGTATTGGTGTTACCGGACCTCCGAAAGGCTTTTGTTGTCCAGTGTGATGCATGTGGAAGTAGCATTGGGGCAGTTCTCATGCAAGAAGGACATGTGATAGCCTACGAGAGTAGAATATTGCAAGATGTCGAGAAGCATTTACAGGTTTATGAGAAAGAGATGTTGGCTGTAATTCACGCTCTTTCTACTTGGAAACATTACTTGCTTGGGGCTGATTTCACTGTGCAGACAGATCATCAGACCTTGCGTTATTTCCTCATGCAAACTAAGCTTTCAGAGAAGCATATGCGTTGGGCAAACTTTTTGTCTATGTTTCACTTCCAGATTGTGCATGTGGAAGGCAAAAAGAATGTAGTGGTAGACGCTTTGTCACGCAAGCCACAGGTCTCCGCAGTTTCACTTGCTTATCATCATGAGCTTGATGAAATGAGAGCAGTATGCCCATGATGAGGACTTTGAAAGATTGTATGATCAGATGTCGGAGGGTCAGCGGCATGAGCATTATACTCTCAGGGATGGATTTTTATTGATGCATGGCAGACTGTGTGTTACCAGGCCATTGCGACTCAAGGTTATGATTGAAAGTCATGCTCCTCCGTACGCAAGTCATAGAGGTATTGACGCCATGGTAAAAGCAGTGGAGACTTTCTTTTATTGGCCAACCTTGAGAAGAGATGTTGATGCCTTTGTGAGGCAATGCATTGTATGTCAGAAGGTAAAGTTTGACCGTCAAAAGACACCAAGGTTATTACAGCCTTTACCTATTCCAGACAGACCTTGGGAGAGCATTGCCATGGATTTTATATTTGATCTTCTACGAACATAAACAGGCAATGATGGCATTTGGACTATCATATGCAGGTTTAGAGGCTCATTTCATTCCCTTGCATAAGACGATCAAAGTGGATCATATGGTGAAGTTGTTCATGGCAAACATCTTCAAGAATCATGGCTTGCCTACGTCTATCATTAGTGACCGTGATCCACGGATGACGAGTTTGTTCTGGAGAGGGTTGTTTGACAACATGGGTACAACTCTCAAGTTTTCATCGTCATTTCATCCACAAACAGATGGTCAGTCTCAGAAGAGGCTAACTCTCTAGTGTTGGATCTTCTTAAGTGTTATGTGTCAGAGCACAAGCAACAATGGGAAAAGTATCTTCCTTTGGTGGAGTTTGCATATAACAACACTGTTCATACCTCGACAGGCAAGGCGCCTTTTGAGATTGTGGAAGGAGGGAAGAAGGTACCACCCATTTTGCACACAAAGGATAAGATCTTTGAGGCTGATCAATATGTGGAAAACATGGATGAAGCTTATCGGAGAGTTAAGTTGGCACTCCAAAAAACTCAGCAGAAGCAAAAGAAAGTTGCAGACCGTCACAAACGTGCTTTAGAGTTTGCATTGGGTGATTGGGTTCTTTTGCGCTTTGAAAAGGCTAGACTCAAGAAGATGAAGGGTAAAGAGCGCTTATTCCCTGAGTTGAGCATGCGTTATTATGGGCCTTTTTAGGTATTGGAAAAGATTGGTGAGGTAGCCTATCGTTTGAAGCTACCAGATCACTGGAGGATTCACAATGCTTTTCACGTGAGTCTCCTTAGACCTTTCCGTGGGGATGTGCCTGAGGATGTATCAGATGAGGCTCAGCCGGAAGTTGAGGAACTTGATGAGGTTCTTATTCCAGAGCAGATACTGGCACATAAGGAAAGAAAGGTACGAGGTAAAGTTTCCCGTCGCTATCTTGTGAAGTTCAAGAACTATTCACCGATGGATGCGAAGTGGATGGAGAAAGGTGACTTAACAAATTCACCTCAGGTTTTGCAGCTTTATCTCGATTCCTTTGAGTTAGAGCCGACTCTTGTTGTGGCTCATTCAGGTTCAGCAGAGCATGGTCTGGAGCATTGCCTGATGCTCAAGAGGGGGGTAGCACCTCCACTCCCTTGATACAGACAGGCTCAGATGACATCTAGAGGTCGCTTGGTGCAGTTTTTGTCTCACCCGAAGGTACTGATGGTGGCTGACAGTACATCTGTTCATGGGACTTCTATGATATATGTGTACTAGTCACATGGGATATTGTGGTTATGTATGGTTCACAATGGTATACAACTTGGACTACTACTACGCCATTGGTTTGCAGTGAATGATGTTGATACATGTGCATGGCTTAGAGAGATTGGGACGCTGATCTTGCCATATTGTATATTTCACTTTGGATATTTTGTTGTATCACCAGAATGCAATCGAGGACGCTTGCCATTTTTCAAGAGGGGGGTATGTCATGGCCCTGTGAAAATGAAACAGCACAAGTGTGGGCATGGTGGTTGCTGAGCCAAAATATTAAATGATTCACATTTGGGGTGCCCGGACAGAGATAATGATGTGTGGACATCTCCAGGTGTGAAGGGGGGAACTAGAACATTAATATTTTAATGTTTTATGAATGGTTGCTCCTAGGCCTTAGAGGCCCCTAGGGAACTTTAATGATTATTAAAGTTGGGGCCCTAGGATAAGTTTGGAGAGGGGGCAACTCCACTTTTGGAGTGCATGCCTCTCTCACCTCACTCTCTCTCTAGCTTTTGGGAGTCGTGCAAGAAAGAAGCGTGGAGAAGAAACGTGGGATTGCTGGCTGCTGTGCAGAGAAGACTGAGTACTGCTATGTGTGAGAAGAAAACAGGCCGTATAGAGCTGTACGACTGCAGGTACAACTGTACGACTAAAGGTACAATCGGCGCTGACAGGAAGGGCCGTACTGTGGGTGCTGGCGGCGCGGCTGTTGTGCAGGCGGCTGCAGTTGCTGGTACAGGCAGCGTAGACAGGTACGACTGTAGGTACAGCCTGCGCACATATCTTGCGCCTGACTGCCTGCGTGCGTGTACTTGTGCGTATACCTGGCCGCCTGCACATCACATGGGTTCCTGTGCCAGCCTGCGCACCTGGCTGCACATACAACCCGACTGCCTGCATACGGCCTACTTGCGCTTGTCCACCGGACTGCACAAGGCTAGTCACCTGGCTAGGCACAATTTTCGTGTGCCTTTTTCCTATGCGCATAAGGTTGTGCTAATTCTCTCTCTCTCTCTCTCTCTCTCTCTCTCTCTCTCTCTCTCTCTCTCTCTCTCTCTCTTACAAACAATAGTCGACTGGATTTTTCGTTAATATCTTCCCCGACGTACTCGTGGGTATCTTCGGCGACCCAGAGCCCGAGCACCGTATGGTCAGCACCCTCAAGGATCCTTCGTAGGTCACCTAGCGCTTCACTCATAGGCCGCTTCCTTGGTCCCTCATCCACTGTATCGGAAGCTCACCATTTAATCAAATCGAGGCTGGTCAAGACCTCGGCCGACCTTGCTATGCGAGGCGTCCTCCGATGACTCTCCGTCATAGCAGTTGCAACTTTAACAGATAGGTCTCCTTGACCTCATTCACAAGATGGTCAAAATGCTTCCCGAGCATTCTTAACATAAAACAGTCATTTAAAAACAGATTTCACAAACAAATACAGTTCCAATAATATTTCTATCTTTTCTCATTACTCTGCATCCTTTCACATTAGACCCCATCTTTTTTTCAGCTTACCATAATTTTATTTTCATCATCGATCCCTATCACATCACATCATTCCTACATCAAATCATATCCAATCCCATCATCCACACATCAATCCACATCATCCATACATCAATATACACGTCAATCCACATCATCCATACATCAATATACACGTCAATCCACATCATTCAAACATCCATGCACATCAATCCACATTATCCATACATCCATCCACCTCATCCATACATCCATCCACATCAATCTACACATCAATCCACATCATTCAAACATCCATGCACATCAATCCACATTATCCACACATCAATCCACCTCATCCATACATCTATCCACCTCATCCACATCAATCCACATCATTCACTCATCATACACACACCAATCCACATCATCCACATCAATCCACATTATCCACACATCCATCCATATCTTCCATACATCCATCCACATCAATCCACACGTCAATCCACATCATCCAAACATCCATGCACATCAATCCGCATTTCCACACATTAATCCACCTCATTTCATAAGCATTCCCATTCTCATCTAATCACATCTTTTTCTATCTCATCACTTATTTCCTCTTACATCTACCCATATATCTCATCACTTCGCATACATTAACATCTATCCAGTTTACATCGCATCTTATCACATTCATTTCACATCACATCTCATTCATTCACATCCTAATTCACATGCTAACACATTCATTCATGTCCCTTATCATTCATTCACATCCCAATTCAAATCACATCACATCCATTCACATCCCTTATCATTCATTCACATCCCGATTCACATCACATCACATCTATTCACATCCCTTATCATTCATTCACATCCTATATCATTCATTCACATCCCGATTCACATCACATCACATCCATTCACATCCCTTAACATTCATTCACATCTCGATTCACATCACATCACGTCCATTCACATCCCTTATCATTCATTCACATCCTATATCATTTGTTCACATCCCGATTCACATCACATCACATCCATTCACATCCCTTATCATTCATTCACATTCTATATCATTCATTCACATCCCAATTCATATGCTATCACATTCATTCACATCCTATATCATTCATTCACACCCCTTATCATTCATATCTATCCAATTTACATCACATCTCATCGCTTCAATTCTCATTCATATCCATCCATTTACATCTACATATATTCTCCCATATACATCCACATCCATACTTATCACATACACATCCACATCTATCCTTTCACATATATCCACATCCATACTTATCACATACACATCCACATCTATCCTTTCACATACACACATCCACATCCATTCTTTCACATACATCCACATCCATCCTTCACATACATCCAAATCCATCCTTCACATACATCCAAATCCATACTTATCACATACATTCACATCCACTCTTTAACATACATCCACTTCTATTCTTCACATACATCCACATCCATTCTTTAACATACATCCACTTCTATTCTTCACATACATCCACATCCATTCATCCATTCATTCCCATCTATCAGATTCACATTACTTCTCATCACATCTATTCACCTCACGTTCTCGTCACTCCTATTCTCATCACATCTATCCATCCATTCATTCTCATCTATTTGATATCACATATCATCACATCTATCTACCTCTCATTCTCATTACTTTAATTTTCATCACATCTATTCTCTATTCATTCTCATCTATCTGATTCACATTCCATCTCATCACATCCATTCTTAAAATGCAAGAGAATCCTTATTTTTTATATAAAGATTCTTTACACATCTATTTATGCATAATTTCAATTTTAAGGAGAATAACACTTTCGAAATAAAAATAAATTTTTTATGCATCTTTCTATGCATAAATTCAATTTTAAAGAGAATAACTCTTTTGAAATAAAAATAAATTTCTTTATACATCATTCTATGCATAAAATCAAAATTGATGAGAATAACTCTTTTGAAATAAAAATAAATTCTTTATGCACCTTTCTATGCATAAAATAAAAAATGATGAGAATAACTCTTTTAAAATAAAAATAAATTTCTTTATGTACCTTTCTATGCATAAAATCAAATTTGATGAGAATAACTCTTTTAAAATAAAAATAACTACTTTATGCACCTTTCTATGCATAAAATCAAAATTGATGAGAATAACTCATTTGAAATAAAAATAAATTCTTTATGCACCTTTCTATGCATATAAAATCAAAATTGATGAGAATACCTCTTTTGAAATAAAAATAAATTCTTTATGCACCTTTCTATGCATAAAATCCAATTTGATGAGAATAACTCTTTTGAAATAAAAATAAATTTCTTTATGCACCTTTCTATGCATAAAATCAAATTTGATGAGAATAACTCTTTTGAAATAAAAATAATTTCTTTATGCATAGAATTAAAATTGATGAGAATAACTCTTTTGGAATAAAAATAAATTCTTTATGCACATATTTATGCATAAAATCAAAATTGATGAGAATAACTCTTTTGAAATAAAAATAAATTTCTTTATGCACCTTTCTATGCATAAAATCAAATTTGATGAGAATAACTCTTTTGAAATAAAAATAACTACTTTATGCACCTTTCTATGCATAAAATCAAAATTGATGAGAAAGGTGCATAACTACTTTATGCACCTTTCTATGCATAAAATCAAAATTGATGAGAATAACTCTTTTGAAATAAAAATAAATTCTTTATGCACCTTTCTATGCATAAAATCCAATATGATGAGAATAACTCTTTTGAAATAAAAATAAATTCTTTATGCACCTTTCTATGCATAAAATCCAATTTGATGAGAATAACTCTTTTGAAATAAAAATAAATTTCTTTATGCACCTTTCTATGCATAAAATCAAATTGATGAAAATAACTCTTTTGAAATAAAAATAAATTTCTTTATGCATATTTTTATGCGTAGAATTAAATTTGATGAGAATAACTCTTTTGGAATAAAAATAAATTTTTTATGCACGTATTTATGCATAAAATCAAAATTGATGAGAATAACTCTTTTGAAATAAAAATAAATTTCTTTATGCATCTTCCTATGCATAAAATAAAAATTGATGAAAATAACTCTTTTGAAATAAAAATAAATTTCTTTATGCATCTTCCTATGCATAAAATGAAAATTGATGAAAATAACTCTTTTGAAATAAAAATAAATTTCTTTATGCATCTTCCTATGCACAAAATGAAAATTGATGAGAGTAACTCTCTTGAAATAAAAATAAATTTGTTTATGCATCTTTCTATGCATGAAATGAAAATTGATGAAAATAACTCTTTTGAAATAAAAATAAATTTGTTTATGCATCTTTCTATGCATGAAATGAAAATTGATGAAAATAACTCTTTTGAAATAAAAATAAATTTCTTTATGCATCTTTCTATGCATAAAATCAAAATTACACTTTTAGAGTACAGAATTGGTGGAGATTACTCTTTTTTGGATAATAAGAGATAAAACTTATTTCACCAATTTTTAGAAAATTTTACCATAACCTCCTTTGTATGGTTGACTTTTTTTTAATTTTTCCTATGTTAAAATTACTTTAAATTATCCCCTAATGGTTTTAAGCAACTAATCAAATTTCACTTTTAAAAGAGAAACAATATGAAAAGTTTAATTCCAACAATTAGATTACTTATCTAGGATAAGGAAGGGCTGAATTTAAGAAGGAGAGAGGGGGAAAGCCTTTCCAGCAAGGTATAGCATCAGATTATCATTTTAAAGATAACAAAAACTAGAAAACCACTAAAAGAATAAAGAAAAAGTAAGATTTCTAACTTACATAAATTTCTGAGAGCTTTCCTTTGGCTTGATGGTTTGAGGGATCTACTCTTGTTTGCAACAAGAGTGACCACCAATTCTTTAGAAGAGGGAAAGGTCAAAAACTAATGAATTATTAAGAAATTCATAGTTCTTGGCTCTGGGGTGGAGCAGAGTAACAGTGTATAAAACACTATTAAGCTTCAACAGAGGGGGAGGCTTTGATTTAAAGGAAGAAGTGAGCTTCTAACCAAGCAAACTGATTCTAGAATGTTCCAGATCAGTTTGGTCAATTTTTAACCATTTTTAGGTCAGTTTAGCTTACTTTTTGGAACTAGACTTGAATTAGGAGAGAGGAGAGATGAAATATCTCAATTTTTGATAATTTTAAACTCCACCACACATGTGAAGTGGGCGCCTCCTTTATGAGGGGGGGATTCCCATTGTGAGGTGTCAAAAATCTATTTTTTTTAAATAATTCCTTTGGTCCTTAGTCCACTCTTCATCTTATGTGAGTATTTACTCATTTTTGGGGGGATTTTCTTTATTTCTTCTATTTATCTTCTCCACACATTTGGATGAATCTGATTGGCCCCTCAAAAACTTAATTTTTTTTTTGAAAATCTGGACCCCTAGGATAAGGCCTCTTGAACATATTATACTTGATTTCTAATGCACCTTTGGAAAATCTTTTTGAATTTCTATTTTGGGGGAACTTATTTTAATAAGAAGAGATATTTTTCCATCCAAAAATTATTCAAAATATGAATAACCTCTCTATAGAATATTTTCTCTCTCTAGGCCAAAAAAGGTAGAAACAAGATCTTTTATATTTCTGAAGAGGGGATTGAGGATACTGGACATCCTGAGAGGCTGGGGAGGAATCTTACATTCTACCCCACTTAAAAAACGAGAGATGTCCTCATCTCACAAAACTGGAGGAGAATTCTTTTCCTTAAGATCCAACTGATTCTGGGTTCTTTATAGTCTGGTGAACCCAACAGAATCATGGGATAAAGATCCCTTATATAAAACTCATCATCAGATAATAATTCGCTCAGATCGTATCATTCAATCCTTATCACAATAATGTTCCATTAGACCGAGATTTATATCTGAATGGTCATGTGTTAACAGCAACAATCTGCCAGCACAATCCACTAATCTCATAGTGATTTGCTGAAGTCATTAACGTCATTCCAGCTACGAACATTATCACAGGGACTCGTCCCATTCATCCTTATTGTGGTTTTGCTTAGTTATTATTGCAATTCAGCCAAAATTCAAAAATCTTCATTTTTCAATCAGAATCCAAATCAACTCCATCAGTTCTCAATCAGAATTTGAAATCATATCAAACACATTCGAATTCATCATCTAGATAGTATTAATGCTTACAATATCAAGTCTTAGATTTACTCGTATATACTGCCAGTAAAGAGCTGCAGTTATACCCTCGATATATACGGGTATTCACGGTCCTTGGAACTATAAGGTAAATACCATCATGTCTAGGCCTCAAGCAAGTCAGCGATTCTATTCAATTGCGGTACTTCCATTTGAAGACCCAATTACCAATTTACCAATTTCAATTTGAATATTAATTTGTATGAATTTTATCACACAATTACAACCCTTTACTGCTGCTTCATAAATTTTTGACATTCTTGGCTTCTCGGTTGATCCTCATTAGCCAAATTGCTCTGATACCAGACCCCACTACGCAACGAATTTGGTGGTGCTAACAGCGAAAGTAGCACTTCTTGTGTGGGGCAAGGTCCCACACTCGGGGCCTCGCCCACGGATATCCAGACAAGAGACTAATCCATCAGTTCTTCCAAAACCGAACTCGAAAAAACTTCCCTTGCCCAAAAAGCATGGACGATTCCTCGAGAGAATAATGTTTCTCTAAAGTAGTCAAAAGCCTTAACAGATTGAACTCATATGACCGAACCCGTAAGTCCCATAGTCAGATCAGCTCAGGGGCCTTTTCAATAGTTCCTAGCTCATAGTACCCGGCAATATAATCATATAAAAATATCCAGATGGAATCTCCGTTGAAGATCAGCAAGATCAACCAGGAAATCCATATAAAAGAGCCATGGACTCATCCGTTGAGGACCAGCAAGGTCAATTAACCAAATCCATGCCCGAATTCAAAAAAACAACTCTTACTTCTTGTTCTAATATCTTCCTCGACGTACTCGTGGGTATCATCGACGACCCAGAGAGCACCGTATGGTCATCACCCTCTAGGATCCTTCATAGGTCACCTAGCGCTTCACTCATAGGCCGCTTCCTTGGTCCCTCATCCACTGTACCGGAAGCTCACCATTTAATCAAACCGAGGCTGGTCACGCAAGGCGTCCTTCGATGACTCTCCATCACAGCAGTTGCAACTTTAACAGATAGGTCTCCACAACCTCATTCACAAGACGGTCAAAATGCTTCCCCACGATTCTGGACGACACAAAACAGTCATTTAAAAATAGATTTCACAAACAGATACAGTTCCAACAATCTTTCCAGCTTTTCTCAAGACGGTCAAAATGCTTCCCCACGATTCTGGACGACACAAAACAGTCATTTAAAAACAGATTTCACAAACAGATACAGTTCCAACAATCTTTCCATCTTTTCTCATTACTCCACATCCTTTCACATTAGACCCCATCTTTTTTTCATCTTACCACAATTTTATTTTCATCATCGATCCCTATCACATCACATCATTCCTACATCAAATCACATCCAATCGCATCATCCACACATCAATCCACATCATCCATACATCCATCCACATCAATCCGCACGTCAATCCACATCATTCAAACATCCATGCACATCAATCCACATCATCCATACATCCATCCACATCAATCCACACGTCAATCCACATCATTCAAACATCAAATCACATCTAATCGCATCATCTACACGTCAATCCACATCATCCACACGTCCATGCACATCAATCCACATCATCCATACATCCATCCACATCAATCCACATGCCAATCCACATCATTCCTACATCAAATCACATCCAATCGCATCATCCACACATCAATCCACATCATCCATACATCCATCCACATTAATCCACACGTCAATCCACATCATTCAAACATCCATGCACATCAATCTACATTATCCACACATCAATCCACCTCATCCATACATCCATCCACCTCATCCACATTAATCCACATCATTCACTCATCATACACACACCAATTCACATCATCCACATCAATCCACATTATCCACACATCCATCCATATCTTCCACATCAATCCACATTATCCACACATCCATCCATATCTTCCATACATCCATCCACATCAATCCACATCATCCAAATATCCATGCACATCAATCCACATTATCCACACATCAATCCACCTCATTTCATAAGCATTCCCATTCTCATCTAATCACATCTTTTTCTATCTCATCACTTATTTCCTCATTTATCCTCATCAGATCTCACCCACTTGCATCTACCCATATATCTCATCACTTCGCATACATTAACATTTATCCAGTTTACATCGCATCTTATCACATTCATTTCACATCACAACTCATTCATTCACATCCTGATTCACATGCTAACACATTCATTCATGTTCCTTATCGTTCATTCACATCCCGATTAACATCACATCACATCTATTCACATCCCTTATCATTCATTCACATCTCGATTCACATCACATCACATCCATTCACATCTCTTATCATCCATTCACATCCTATATCATTCATTCACATCCTGATTCACATCACATCACATCCATTCACATCCCTTATCATTCATTCACATCCTGATTCACATCATATCACATCCCTTATCATTCATTCACATTCTATATCATTCATTCACATCCTATATCATTCATTCACATCCCAATTCACATCACATCACATCCATTCACATCGGTTATTATTCATTCACATCCTATATCATTCATTCACATCTCGATTCATATGCCATCACATTCATTCACATCCCGATTCATATGCTATCACATTCATTCACATCCTATATCATTCATTCACATCTCTTATCATTCATATCTATCTAATTTACATCACATCTCATCGCTTCAATTCTTGTTTATATCCATCACATTTACATCCACATATATTCTCCCACATACATCCACATCCATACTTATCACATACACATCCACATCTATCCTTTCACATACATCCACATCCATACTTATTACATACACATCCACATCTATCCTTTCACATACACACATCCACATCCATTCTTTCACATACATCCACATCCATCCTTCACATACATCCAAATCCATACTTATCACATACATCCACATCCATTCTTTAACATACATCCACTTCTATTCTTCACATACATCCACATCCATTCTTTAACATACATCCACTTCTATTCTTCACATCCATCCACATCCATCCATCCATCCATTCATTCCCATCTATCAGATTCACATTACTTCTCATCACATCTATTCACCTCACATTCTCGTCACTCCTATTCTCATCACATCTATCGATCCATTCATTCTTATCTATGTGATTCATATCACATATCATCACATCTATCTACCTCTTATTCTCATTACTTCAATTTTCATCACATCTATTCTCTATTCATTCTCATCTATCTGATTCACATCCCATCTCATCACATCCATTCTTAAAATGCAAGAGAATCCTTATTTTTTATATAAAGATTCTTTACACATCTATTTATGCATAATTTCAATTTTAAGGAGAATAACACTTTCGAAATAAAAATAAATCTTTTATGCATCTTTCCATGCATAAATTCAATTTTAATGAGAATAACTCTTTTGAAATATACATAAATTTCTTTATGCATCATTCTATGCATAAAATCAAAATTGATGAGAATAACTCTTTTGAAATAAAAATAAATTTCTTTATCCACCTTTCTATGCATAAAATCAAAATTGATGAGAATAGCTCTTTTGAAATAAAAATAAATTTCTTTATGCACCTTTCTATGCATAAAATCAAATTTGATGAGAATAACTCTTTTGAAATAAAAAAAAATTCTTTATGCACCTTTCTATGCATAAAATCAAAATTGATGAGAATAACTCTTTTGAAATTAAAATAAATTCTTTATGCACCTTTCTATGCATAAAATCAAAATTGATGAGAATAACTCTTTTGAAATAAAAATAAATTCTTGATGCACCTTTCTATGCATAAAATCCAATTTGATGAGAATAACTCTTTTGAAATAAAAATAAATTTCTTTATGCACCTTTCTATGCATAAAATCAAATTTGATGAGAATAACTCTTTTGAAATAAAAATAAATTCTTTATGCACCTTTCTATGCATAAAATCAAAATTGATGAGAATAACTTTTGAAATAAAAATAAATTCTTTATGCACCTTTCTATGCATAAAATCAAAATTGATAAAAATAACTCTTTTGAAATAAATTTTTTTTCTTTATGCATCTTTTTATGCATAAAATCAAATTTGATGAGAATAACTCTTTTGGAATAAAAATAAATTCTTTATGCACCTATTTATGCATAAAATAAAAATTGATGAGAATAACTCTTTTGAAATAAAAATAAATTTCTTTATACACCTTCCTATGCATAAAATGAAAATTGATGAGAATAACTCTTTTGAAATAAAAATAAATTTCTTTATGCATCTTCCTATGCATAAAATGAAAATGGATGAAAATAACTCTTTTGAAATAAAAATAAATTTCTTTATGCATCTTTCTATATGCATAAAATCAAAATTACACTTTTAGAGTACACAATTGGTGGGGATTACTCTTTTTGGATAATAAAAGATAAAACCTTTTTCACCAATTTTTAGAAAATTTTGCCATAACCTCCTTTTTATGGCTGACTATTTTTAAATTTTTCAATGTTGAAATGACTTAAAATTATCCCCAGATGGTTTTAAGCACTCTAAACTAATCAAATTTCACTTTCAAAAGAGAAACAATATGAAAAGTTTAATTCCAACAATTAGATTACTTATCTAGGATAAGGAAGGGCTGAATTTAAGAATGAGAGAGGGGGAAAGCCTTTCCAGCAAGGCATAGCATCAGATTATCATTTTAAAGATAACAAAAATTAGAAAACCATAAAAAGAATAAAGAAAAAGTAAGATTTCTAACTTACATAAATTTCTGAGAGCTTTCCTTTAGCTTGATGGTTTGAGTGATCTACTCTTGTTTGTAACAAGAGTGGCCACCAATTCTTTAGAAGAGGGAAAGGTCAAAAACTAATGAATTATTAAGAAATTCATAGTTCTTGGCTCTCGGGTGGAGCAGAGTAATAGTTTATAAAACACTATTAAGCTTCAACAAAGGGGGAGGCTTCTATTTAAAGGAAAAAGTGAGCTTCTAACCAAGCAAACTGATTCTAGAATGTTCGAAATCAGTTTGGTCAATTTTTGACCATTTTTAGGTCAGTTTAGCTTACTTTTTGGAACTAGACTTGAATTAGGAGAGAGGAGAGATGAAATATCTCAATTTTTGATAATTTTAAACTCCACCACACATGTGAAGTAGGCGCCTCCTTTATGAGGGGGGATTCCCATTGTGAGGTGTCAAAAATCCATTTTTTTAGTAATTTCTTTGGTCCTTAGTCCACTCTTCATCTTATGTGAGTATTTACTCATTTTTGGGAAAATTTTCTTTATTTCTTCTATTTATCTTCTCCACACATTTGGATGCATCTCATTGGCCCCTCAAAACCTTAATTTAAAATTTTTTGAAAATCTGGACACCTAGGATAAGGCCTCTTGAACAGATTATACTTGATTTCTAATGCACCTTCTCAAAATCTTTTTGAACTTCTGTTTCGGGAGAACTTATTTTAATAAGAAGAGATATTTTTCCATCGAAAAATATTCAAAATCTAAATAACCCCTCTCCAAAACATTTTCTCTCTCTCTAGGCCAAAACAGGCAGAAACAAGATCTTTTATATTTCTGAAGAGGGGATTGATTATAGGGGAAGATACTGGACATCCTGAGAGGCTGGGGAGGAATCTTACACAGGATGTGAACACGCTAAGAGGAGTGGGTAGATGTGGACTAGTCGGTGTAGTCCAGCCTGTAGAATCTCTGGCGAAGATATGTCGGTGCCAGCTACCAAACCCGCTAGTGATATAAATGTCAAACGGTCATGTAGGCGCCTCGTGAGTGTTAGCTGATATATTGAGCTTGACATCGCAACATTTCAGGACCCCAGGGAGGACTCACTTTGTGGTCACCTGGAGCAGAAGAAAACTTCCTGAACTCTCAAAGACGAACTTTCGAAGATGAAGTTGACTTCCTGGACACATGGAGTAGCAGTAGTAGTAGTAGCAAGTGGTTATATTGAATCACTACACTAACTTATGATGGGGTCAACATGTCCCACATTTTTAGCATCCCATGCTCATGGAGTATTGACACCATTATCACTACATGGTTCTTTTCTACCTCATGGAGTTCTTTTTATGGTATCTAGAGGCCTATGTTGATGGCCTAGGTTGGCAAGCTTCACCGACATAGATGGAAGCACACTTGAGTTCCCATGGATGAGATTCTTCATTCGCATATGCTTGCGGATTCTTCATTGGATTGGAGGAAATCATCTTTCCACCATATCCTTGGGATACCATGAGTTTTATGTGGTTCTACACAGGATTGTATTGTATGACTTGAAATGGCTTGCATACCACTTATTCACACATTTTCATGATGTACTTGGCATTGATAGGAGATAGTACACCCTAAATTAAACATTGAAAGGGGAAGAGAGGCGTTGACATGTGTGAACATCGCCTAGCATTACTAGCATTAGCTTAGGCTAATGAGTTGTGGGATTTGGTCATTAAAACATGTCACATCAAGAGGGCTAGTGGGGAGTTAGGATCTTGTGGAAGTTATGGGATCCCAATAGTCACATGGGTATCCCCAGAGTCACATGGTCGGATGGCTGTATAAAGCCCCTTTTGTATGCAAATTGGACATGGAATACATTATGATGTTTTGCTTGTCTCTTTATCTTGTTCTTGATCCATGTCTCTTACTCCATGCTCGTGTACATGTGTACTCCATGTCTATGTGTGTAGGAGCATTTATTTTCCACCATATTAGCAAGGCTATGCTAATAGTCGAGATTGAGGGGGAGCGTTGAGATATCAAGCTCAACTAGTGCAGATATGGGTGACATACTAGGATGATACCTCTGCAAGTATGGCATTGGCATGGTTGCCACCTAGAGGTTTATAGACTATGTGACAACACTTTGATGTACTAGAGTTGTGGCATACTTATAGCGCCAACTCATGTAGTCGGGTTTACACTATGGACGGAACTTTGTGTTAACTACACAACAAGTTAACATCATTTTCAAGCGTGGTTACACTTCTTGTAACTCATTATTATGTAACCACGTTAAATGCTTCATGAAAAAGATATATGGGATGACCAAGCTTACGACTTGTGTAATGCTAGTCAATGAGCCTACGTGTACATAGATCTAGGAAGTCAATTTTGGGCCCCCAATTGTAAATGGGTGGCCGGCCATTGTGAAAAGTGACCTCATGTGTACAAGTGATTTATGAAATATGAAAAGGGACAATCTCATTATCAAAATCGAGTTTTGCCTTCTCTCTCTCTCTCTCTCTCTCTCTCTCTCTCTCTCATTATCTTTTGGCTATGGTGGTAGGGTTGTGTTGGTTGATTCATGCTTGCTTGATTGTGGTGTGATGATTCTTATCTTGCCTTCTCTTCTCCCTCTTCTCTTCTTCCTCTTGAGATCACTCTTTCATACACTAAGGCATTGAGTAAAGGTAGAGCTTTCCATAGCTCCCTTCCTCTTTGATCTCTACCTATCTTGTGAAAGCTCCATTTTAGTGACACAAGTGGAGGTGGAGTGAGCCCCTAGTGGCCTCACATCCGGGAGTTAACCCTCATTAGGGTTGGTTAAGTGCTAGTCTCCGAACCGACCCTTGCATGGTCTTCCCTCTCTTATTTTCTCCCTCTCTTATGCAAGGTAGCATGTTGATTTGGTTAACACTTTGTATGCTATAGTAGGAGAGTACTTTCCCTTATATTATGTACTCTTTATCTTTTTGTTATAATTTTAGAGAAGAGATGAGAATAGAAGAAAATTCAACCACCTATCTCTCTTTTGTACTTATCTACTCTTGTGTGTGTGTGTTTGCTTGAAAAAGGATACTAAGCTCACTCTCTCCCCTAGATTCTTCACACTTTGTTCATACCATTTCATTTGACCAAGACTAGGATGTTGCCAGTGTGGTTACATGACAGCTGGATCCCCCTAGTTTTATGTTGAACTACCTTATATACAACCAGCTTCCCTATGATATGTAAAGAACTTGTGATGTATAACATGTGAATATAATATATAATATATAGATAATTCAAAAAATAAAATATATGATGTATTTTTCAGATGACCACGTACTAATAGAATTATAAGGATAAGATATGGATAATGGTCATTTGTAATATATGTATTTTCCATATGACATTTTATTAGCTGACCACGTATTAACATATAATTATAATGTACAGATAAGGGTGCCACATGACACTCACTAATTGGACCATGTAATTTACCATGTGTTAAATTTAGATTCAACTATGAGAGTACAATGTGAGAGTACAATCCACTATTTATTACTACGTATAATTGTTTATGGATGTATGAGTAAGATGTATGCGTATAAGTTTGACTTGTTTGATATGCTAATCAAAATTGTTTGGGATGCTCGAATGACTTATTTGACGTACAAGACAAAAAGTTCGCATAAATAATTGAAACATACGCATACTAATAGAACTTAACATATAAGCAATAGAAGTTGTCTTGTGTATAATTACAAATATATGATAGATTTTTCAGATGACCACGTATTAATAGAATTATAAGGATAAGGTACATATAATGTACGCATAATGATCATCTAAAAAATACATATTTTTCAAATGACCATGTATTATTTGTAAGGATAAGTTATGGATAAGGGTGCTACATGATGTTGTCACTGATTGCACCCATTAAGACCATATTAAGGAGTTTGGAAAAATCTCAATTCCTATAAATTGCAAGATAAAAAAAACGGGGGCATGGTGAACCCTTTCAAGCTTTTGCCAAAACCAGCTCATCTCACATATCATTGGAAAGATCTTGAAGAGTAGGTTCTAAATCCACATTCTCTGACAAGTTTGGATTTGGTATGTTTAAGATACACCAAAAACTATATTGAAAATAAAAATCCCAAAGTAATAGGATTTTTCCATACTCCCTAATATGGTCTTCATTGATTGGACTGTATGATTTTTCATGTTGTCAAATTTTGATAAACCCATGGGAGATATGCAATCCACTATTTATTACGTATGATTAAAGTTGTTCATGTACTAATAGACTCAACTTGGTTGACAACACGGAAAATTGCATGATGTTTCTCATTTTTTTAATATTTGGAGCAAATTTTGAGTTTTGTGTAATATTTTTGGGTAGAAACAATGCGTAAAAACCTAACTTTACTTTCAATTAAGAAGAATTAACACAAATTTTGGGTGATTTTTGATTTTTTTGATAAAAAGGAAAAACAAATAAAAAAAATGTAAGAAATTGAACAAATCAAGAATACAAACATGAAAAACCTCCATTTACTTAGTGCTACCACATTTCAACATGAGAAAAACAACAAAAGCATACAAACATGAAAAAACCTCCATTTACTTAGTGCTACCACCTTTCAATGTAAGAAACACAACAAAAAGCAAGAAATCTTTTAAAAAGAAAGAAAACGTTATCTCCTTTTTTAAAACTCGTAGCATTATGTTCAAGAGAACACATAAAAATAATACTTCTCAAGCATGTCAAATTAGCAAACTAGGACATGAAAGGAAAACCTACTCCTCCTTGGGCAGTGGCACCAAAGGTGTTACTTCCCACCCAAGCTAGGCTAGAATGAGATTGTAGCTACTATCATCTCCACATCGAGGCAAGCTCAAAGATGTTATGCTTTCTTTTGGTCACTCCACTCATCACTTGTTAGTACACACAAGAATGCTAGACAATCCCACTCTGATGGCATGTCACTCATTGCTTGCTGGTACACACAAGAAGGCTAGACAGTCTCACTCTCTTACATCCACAAGTGAATGCAAGCATTAGAGAGGCACAATAATACACAAGAAGGAAGTCTCTCTCTCTCTCTCTCTCTCTCTCTTTGTGTGTTTTCAACAAAGAAATGGAGGTCAAACAAGGTTGGCTAAAAAATTATGTGCACTACACTATAAGAAAACATAATAGTGTAAGTAGGATCTTCACAATACAAAGCACTGAATTGTAGAAAGAAGTCTAGAGTAAACAATGTTATTGCTTGTAAACTTTGATTACATATTAATGGATGTCTGACCACCCATGTGCTCTAGGTAAGGAGCTTTGATGGAGATCTAGAAAGACTTTGGATGGAGGATATCTTGCAGAAAGAAGTGGAAAGTAATTACATATTGTTGGATGTCTACCCACCCATGTACTCTAGGTAAGGAGCTTTGATGGCGATCTAGATAGACTCTAGATGGAGGATATCTTGCTTAAGAGTGTCTGAACATATTCTCAACTTTACTAATCTAGTTAAACCTTTAATTCCTTTCACAAACACATTTATCAGATCCAATGGCCATAAAAAAGAAGTAGTGGGATGTAAAAGGTATGTTGTGTGTTTATAAATTCTCTTTGCATGCATAGAAGAAGGTTGGACTTTAAGTGCTAAAACACATTAAACACTGTTGCGGACAAAATAGGTAATATTTCTTGAAAACGAGAAACATTTAGCATCTTTCAAAGATTCCATAAAAAAAGTTCAGTTTTTTAACCTCTTTTTAAAAAGTGCCAAAAAACTATAATATTTTGGACACTTTACATGTTTTTTACAAAAATTGACATGAAAAAAAGACTTCGTTTTGCTTACTTTTTGAGATTGTGATTAAAAATCTAACAATAGGTTTTCAAAAAACATGCCAAAATAAAGACAATGTTTATTATTTCCATCTTCAATCCATTAAAAAATGATACAAGTGTAAAAGAAGCCATTTTCTAAACATATAGCTTATGGCATGGGTATGGTTCCTCATAATCATTGCTACACCATCACTAGTCGATGTGCCTTTCCTTGAGAAGGTAGAAGAGGCATCCTCTTCTTCACTATCCACAAATACAATTTTTTTCTTCTATGTATACACTTGAAGCTTAGACTCCTTGGGTCATCTGCCATGTTAGCATGATTGAGGATGTGCTACAGAGTGTAACTATAAAAAAGTATTTGTATAATTATATTACAAAAGTATTATCTTGATACAATTATTATCTTAATTGTAAAACCCTATTTTGACTCTCGATGAGAGTAGTATTAAAATCCATTTTGAAGCTCTTGAGTATCAAAATTTCTTAATTGATAATATATACTTTTTTAAAAAGAGTTCGTTACATACATATGAATTTTAAAATATCATGAATAAGCTATTTAAAAGTTATCTAATTTTGAAAAATAATTCCACACTCGTTTTTAAAGAAGATGTATCCTTGATGTGACAAAAAAGGATTGAATGGTAATTTTAGTTATTAAATGAGTTTAGAAAGTATGAAAAATGTCTCTTTAAGAAACAAAAGTTTATACTTTCCAAAATACTTTTTTGTAAAATATCAGGCAGAGACTTAGGTTCGAATCCTATTGGTTACTACACATAGTAAGGATGTTTTAGCCATAACATTTGTGGCCAACTTAATGCTGAGTAAGAACTTCTCAGCTAAGAGTTGATGTTTTCCATGGACTTGATACAAAACATCAACTTTTACGAAAATTTGATATTTTGAATCAAGTTGATGTAAAACATTAACTTTATATTCAAAACATTAACTTTCTATGCAAAAGATAAACTTTTTTACAATACTTCATGTTTTGTATCAACATTATACAAAACATTAACTTCCCACAAAACTTGATGTTTTATATCAACTTTGATGCAAAACATCAAGTTTTATGGAAAAATTGATGTTTTGCATAAAATCGATGTAAAACATCAACTTTTTCATAAAACTTGATATTTTGCATCAACTCGATGCAAAACATCGATGGAAAAGTTGATGTTTTGCATCGAGTTGATGCAAAACATCAACTTTTCCACACAACTCGATGTTTTGCATCAAAGTTGATGCAAAATATCAACTTTTTCACACAACTCGATGTTTTGCATCAAAGTTGATGCAAAACATCAACTCTACCACAAAACTTGATGTTTTGCATTAAGTTTTCAGATGCTCCAGAGAAGAAAGTTGGAGGATCGGAGATCGATTTTCACAAACAGCCTGTTTTAGTAATTTCGTCACGTTAACATGATTAGACGGCCTATTCCACACATTTTGAGTACCAACACAACTATATTTCAATGCGATTTGAGATGTCACAAAGCGACTTGCTGCATCAGTAAGTTGCTTTGTGACATCTGCAAATCGCATCGAAACATAGTCGTGTTCATACTCAAAATTTATGGAATAGGTCGTCTGAGCATATTAGAGTGGATGGAATCGCTAAAAAAGTCCGTTTGTGAAAATCAACCTCCGATCCTCTAGCTTTTTTCTCCAGAGCATCTGAAACTTGATGCAAAACATCAAGTTTTGTGGTAGAGTTGATGTTTTGCATCAACTTTGATGCAAAACATCCCGTTGTGTGGAAAATTTGATGTTTTGCATCAACTCGATGCACAACATTGAGTTGTATGGAAAAATTAACATCAACTCGATGGAAAAAATATCAACTTTTAGTCTAAAAGTTGATGTTTTGCATCGAGTTGATGCAAAACATCAACTTTTCCATACAATTCGATGTTTTACATCGATTTTATGCAAAACATAAACTTTTCCATAAAACTTGATGTTTTGCATAGAATTAAAGAAAAAATGTACCTAGGGATAAGGTGATATAGGTAGAACATAGGATTACGGATAAGGACGTGAAAAACACATATGATCGCAACCTTTTACTACAAATTTGAGAGGAGGTCATTAAAAAAAAATGCTTGTCTATGTAACCATGTAACCTTTGTATCATAAATAATATCGCTACATAGTAGATGCCAAAAAATCATGATAACAGAAGAGCTAGATGAGATAATCCATGATGACCTGTAATCCATTAGTTTTAATCCAAATGTGCAAGGCTCCATTGATTTGGAATACCACAAGTCGATTGATTCGCCAATCCTGATTTTTGTTCTACAATTCAATTTTAAAGCTGAAGAACTATATTAAGCAAATACACGTGGTGCGACCATCTATGTTGAGGAGGGGGGTGCATGTGAGCCTGGACTCTACCATGCCTATGTGCAGTAGTATGCTCTCCAGCATAGGGGATCTTGAATCTATCGTCATCGTGAAAGCTCTAAGCTCTTCTCTACCACCATTCCAGAAGCCCTAAGCTCCAATTTTTTCTCTTTCACAAAGACAATGTCGCAAGCAAAGATTGCATCTCTCAGCATCCTTTGCATGTCCTCTAAATAACTATAACCACAATTCATTCTACACTACCCTTAGACATACCATCTTTCAACATCCTTCACATACACTATAAATAATTATAACTAGAGCTCATTCCTACACTACTCTTAGATATAGCATCACCTATGTTCATGATAATCGCTATCTAGATCAAACATCAACATATGCATACAATGAATTTTTGCTACCACCACATATGTACATGATATAGGCTATAATTTCTTCCCGCTACCCTTATCCATATTGCAAAAATTCCCTTCATGAAAACAAATGCCTATGTGGGTCAAAATTTACACCCATAGGCTATATGACGTCTACCTCTAAGATTGTCCTGCTAAAAAAATATCTCTTTTAACATGCTTAGGTTTACTCAGAGCCTCCATAGTTACCATCTTCTACATATATATATATGAATAAAAGTCTACCTTTGCACACCTATTAGTTGACCTCTTTAAACTCTTAGCATTGGTTGTATATCATGCCCATTATCTGCTTATAAATAATAGCATTATTTTTTTGAGTGCTTATCAAATAATGTGTATATTTATGCATAGTGGTAGAATTTATCCTAAAAAGTCCATTAAAAAAAGTGTCTTATATTCATGAAATTTATAAAATAATTTTTTATTTGAAAAAGATTGATATTTCTTTAAGTTATGTAGACTCCTATGTAATTTTGTAAGTCAGTTTTATTTTTATGTCACAAACAACAACAGTTTATAAATCTACGAAGGTCACACGTGTTTTCAATCTTGAAAAAAATAGCAAAATTCATGTATTTTTTAAATTTATACATGGAATTCTAAATGTGTTTTCAAAAAACTATGTTTTTAAGCCATTTTTGAGATTTCACACATTTCGGGAGGGAATCTTTTTAGGTAACCCTCGTCAGTTACCTATTTTGCTCGCAATAGTGTTATTACATCATAAGTTTTAAAGGAGTACTTTGCCTCGTCTACTTTTTGTGAAGCTAACACTTGAAAATACAGCACATCCTAGAGGCACATGGTCCATACTTTGCAAGCTAAGGGATATTGGGTGTTTTGTCAAATCAAGGCATGAAGTAACTTCATTGGCAAGCTCAATACATGTTCAAAAGGTAGCAACTAAGACACAAACTAAATAGGACTCTTCCTTGTAGATTTATTGGCACATGCCGTAATGGATTGAAGAAAGTGAATAAGCAAAAGGGAGTCGTTGAGGTTAAGAAAGCCAATAAAGCAATGAGATAAGGAAAATAAAGACAAATAGGGCAATGAAATAAGAAAAGAAAACATATCCAAAGAATAAGTTTAAGACATAAATTCTTCAATTTTGAATAACATGAACCTAAGGGTTAGTAGTTGATGGTTCCTTATAGTTCCATTTGCCATTGTGTCCTCCTATACCACCATCCAAGGAGTTGTTTCATGGGGTTACTAACACCTAACCGTTTCTTTCTCATAGTCACTCACTCCTTTTCCTCATTCACTTTGTTCAGTCACTATTTGTGGCACTCCATAAATAAAGTATAAGGAAAATTTCTCAAAAGGCATGTCCAAAACTACCTCATCCGTACAACACATCAAGTAGTGATTGTATGAATCAAAGAATCATTATGCTCAACCACCCACACAACCATTAGGTGTGTATTTAAAGTGCCAAAATTCATATATGAGGAGTTATTGGAATACCTTCTCAATGCCTTGTAATATACAAAGTTTTCATGTAATGACCCCCACCACCAAGCCACCCTCCTTTGTGTCTAACAAATGTTCTATGGTTAAGTTTCTTTCCATGGGTCATGTGTAATAAATGTCCATATAATCGTGTATCTCACAAATGCTAAGGGGAATGCCTTCCCATGGTTTCTGAAATGATGCTGGGGATTTGCATGAGGTGTTCCACGTGTTGTGGGAAGGCCATTTACGTTAGTATATGTATGGGCCTACTCAAAGAAAGCGTGAAGAGGACAACATGAAGTCCCATGACCAGCTCGCCCACTTTCCTACAATGTCGAGGTCGCTCATTGTCGCGCTCTCTCCGCCCACCAGCCAGCTACCTACACTCTCCTACTTGTCTTATATATGAATGGCCACCCTTCTCTGCCTGTCTCTCCGCACCCTTGCACTTCTAATTATCTGCAGAACGTCAAACATATAAGGGCCGCTAGCGCTGGCTTTGAGGGGGATCTGCAGGGTCTCGCGAGAATGGCCCCCGGCATGGACATCCCTGCAAATGTTGCGGAGAACCAGCTCGGATCAGAGCAGCAGCAGCGCAAGGACAAGATCGCTGTCATCGGCAGTGGCAACTGGGGCAGCGTTGCAGCCAAGCTAGTTGCCGAGAACGCCCTCATCTACTCTCATTACCACGGTCTGAGCAGGAAGCAACCTCTAAGAATTGGCTAAATATATAATCTAGAGATTGAGATTAACGTCTGATTTTAATCCAGTCTCCTTTCTGTTTGTTTGCAGATGAAGTGCGTATGTGGGTTTTTGAAGAGGTGCTGCCCTCGGGAGAAAAGCTCACCGATGTCATCAACAGCACAAACGTGATACTTAGCCACCCTTTTTGCTTTTGAGATAAGATCAGGGGTTTTGTTAATAATCAATATACTATTACCGTCCTATTCTGCATGGTTGATCTCTAGGCGCAGCACATGCAACGGCGCAGTGTTTAGTAGATAGTTTTAAGTCATGCACTGCATGTGTTATGTCAATAGTTCTAAGTTATGCAGTAGCATGTATTAGCCGTACGGCATGGCATGTACAGACTGTTGTAACATATGCATGTTAGTCTTAATTAATTCAGTTTGGATTGCTACATAGCTATCACATGCATAATCATTGTATTCACTAATTATTAGGTTATGAAGAGCTTCATGCTCTCTCAATACAGAGAAAAAGTTAATGAAATTTACACGTCAATCGATCACAATTCATGTAATTCTGTATGAATGCATGGAATGGAGATTAGAAGCAGGGAATAGCAAAAGTCTCACCAGTCCAAGATATCAACCAGCCAACCAGCCAGTAGTTGTGCCCTCGTTGTGCATGCTCTTAAGATTCTCTTTTGTATTGTAGAATCAGAGCACTATGTTTTAAGGCATCATGCTGAAGGACATTTTAAACAATGGCACAGGAAAATGTGAAGTACTTGCCTAATATAAAGCTTGGACCTAATGTTGTGGCCGATCCAGACCTTCATAACACAGGTATGATTGAAGGTGCTTTACATAAACAGTGCCCACCCGGAAAAAGGAGGGAAACAGGGAAGATCTGCCCCCCCATTCTCATGGATGGGGAGTCTCCCTCGTCCATCTCTCTGCCCACCCGGGAAACCCGCTGAGAGAGAGGGAGGCAAATCTGTAAACACCCTAAGTACAATTTGAAGCAGTACCCACTGCCCAATATATTATGAGTTGGGATTAGAGGAAGATTGGCGATTTAATATAGATTGGAACTTTGATATGTAATATTGCAGTGAAGGATGCCACAATGTTGATATTTGTTACACCTCATCAATTTGTGGAGGGCATCTGCAAAAGACTGCAAGGGAAAGTTTTGCAAGACGCGAAGGCCATCTCCCTTATAAAGGGGATGGAGGTATGCAATGTCATACACACATGCTCTCTCTCTCTCTCTCTCTCTCTCTCTCTCTCTCTCTCTCGTATTTTTAAAACATGATGAGGCCTTGTGAGCAGGGTGTATTTGCATCTTATTTTGACCAGTCGAATTTGTGACCAAATCAGTTGTATCAATGTACATCTTCTGCAAGTTTTAAGTCTTTTGTGTGGGTAAAACCATGCAGGTCAAAATGGAAGGTCCTTGCATGATCTCCACTTTGATCACGGAGATGCTTGGTATTGAGTGCTCTGTTTTAATGGGAGCTAACATTGCTAATGAGGTACACCCCCATCCCCTATTGGTAATGAGGAACAAACCCCACAACCCTCCCCACCCGCGCCGCGCCGCGCCACCCACCCCCCCCCGCCCTCCTTTTCCTCAGTCTCCTAGTCTCTCCCTTTGCCCTTTTCTGATGCGGTTTCTGCGTCTTTTGCAGATTGCAGTAGAAAAGTTTAGTGAAGCAACTGTTGGCTATAGAGATGACAAAAAAACGGCCGACAAGTGGGTCCAAATTTTTTCCAAATCTTACTTCCAAGTTTCTCCTGTAAGTTTGTGTCATTTCTTCTGCTAAGGTGCAGTTTGATCTGCTTGATTATGGGCCATCAAAAGTGCTTACTTTGTCATCCTACTTCAAAGACTCACATGTGCCCTTCAACATTTTCAGGTGAAGGATGTTGAGGGTGTGGAGCTCTGTGGAACTCTAAAGAACATTGTCGCAATCGCTGCTGGTATCATAACCTCAAAACCTTTCTGGTCTTAGCAAAACTGTAGGATTTCTACTGCATGTCAGCTAATCATGTGCTATCAACGTTTATGCCTGATACAGGATTTGTTGATGGCCTTGAAATGGGAAACAACACAAAGGTAACCAGATGTCTACTTTCTTTAAAGAAAACTTGGTCCTAGTGTAACAATCAGATAAGACTGATGAAGGGATGACTTATCCAGGCAGCAATCATGAGAATTGGACTGCGAGAAATGCGTGTCTTTTCCAAGCTCATTTTCCCGTCAGTGAGGGATACCACCTTTTTTGAGAGCTGTGGAGTGGCCGATGTAATAACTACTTGCCGTACGTACTCTTTACATTGATGTACATCAGTACTTTTGACTGTCTGCCGGATGTACATCAGTAATTTTGACTGTCTGCTGCATATCAGTCAACCTTAGCAGTCATGCAGTGCTGAGGCTCTTGTCAGTTAAGACTACTAAGCACAGGTGTGGTACATGTGTGCCTGTGTGCTTGTGCTTGTTTGTGTGGACGAGTTTGAACATGTGTTACTGTGTGTGTACATCTATGTATCTGTTTGTGAGTGTGTGCATGTGCAGGTGTGAATTTGACTTGAGAGTATGGCCACCTTATGAAAATTTCATCACTCTGTGAAGTCTTAATGAAGCCTTGACTTAAGAACTTTCTGGTATTTGTTTGCTAGCTTTGGACTTGTTTCTCTTATGAAGTCCACAAGCAGACCATACCGGTTTTGCTTAATACTATTGTGTGATATGGAAACTGATTTATGTCACCTGGCAGTTGGTGGACGTAATAGGAAGGTGGCAGAAGCGTTTTCCAAATACGATGGGAAGAGGTCCATAACTTATTTAACGTGTTTTTATGACGGGATGGATTATGTCCTGATAATAACCTGTTCACTGATCATGACATCCAACTATCTATGTGGCAGGTCATTTGATGAGCTTGAGGCTGAGCTCCTCCAAGGACAAAAACTTCAGGTAAATCACATGAAATCAATGAATACTTAACTTGTTATGCATCACATGCCATGAGCAAGGCATGTACCGTGCATAGAGTCGATTGCATCGCAAACAAAGTTTTGTTGTGCATCTTGTCATGATAACTTCTTGCTGATATTGTCATATACACAATATGTTGATTAAACAGGGGGTTTCAACAGCAGCCGAGGTTTTCGAAGTATTGAAGGCACGAAAATGGGAGGACCAATTCCCTTTGTTCACAACAGTTCATAAGATAGCTATTGGGCAGCTTCCACCAACTGCTGTGGTTGAATATAGTGAACATGCCCCACGTATGGTGGTGGAAGAAGCTGCCCAGTACTATTCTTGAAGAAGTGCGTGGCTGTCATGAGCTTCTTTGCAGTCCCTCCTATAGTAGAATTGGAGCTGCTCTAGATGTAGCCATTGCAGGTAGTTCAGAATTGATAACCACAACTTATGGCTCATCTAACAAAGCAGTCTATTGCACACATACACCTTTTATAGGAACTAGTCCACTCAGCAATTAGTTTGCCATATAATAATAACTGTCTTATGATCATGCATATGGCACATTATTCTAGAAGATGCATTTGCAACACTAAACCCTTGTCTCTCCCATTGGAGTCAAAGAGCAAGAGTACTTCTCATGCAATCAGTTGCAAATTTTTACGGAGTGCAACTTTGCCAAAGGTTTAAGCTTCACACACTTTATTTTAACACAGATGAAAACCACTCGGCAAAAAACAGATATATTGCGCCTTGCGCTCTGATGATGTGCTTTTCTCTTTCATAAGGTTCTAGTTCAAAGCCGTGTAGAGATTGAGGAATGTGATCTCAGGTGCATATTCACTTTTATTGTAGGCATTAATTATTTAATGCCCCACAACCTTAGCCTACGTCTCTCTCTCTCTCTCTCTCTGTCCCCCCCCACTTGAGACCCCGCCGACGTCCGGGTAGCTCCTGCAGCCTCGACTTGGTGTATCTGCAGATGCATACGCTGGAAGCGTCCCAGTGAGCATCTCGAAGAGCACAACACCCAGGCTCCACGTGTCAACGTCCCAGTGATACTCCTCTGCAGCCACCATCTTTGGCGCCATGTATCCCCGCATTCCCACCTTGCCCTGCATGACCTGCCCTCGATGAAGGATGACGGATAGTCCGAAGTCGCCGAGCTTGGCCGAGCCCATGTCATTTGGACGAAGGAAGAAGATGTTGCCGGGCTTGATGTCGCACCCCCTTGCTATGGCAGTAGAGCAACGCCTGCACCATGCGCTAAGAGAGAGATGGAATGAGACGGAGGGAGAGAGAGAGAGAGAGAGAGAGAAAGAGAGAGCAGATGCGGAGACAGAGAGCGACAAAGACTCGCGCTGTTGGGGAGGGATACAGATGCCAGTATGGTGGAAAAAACACGTGGCAGAATATACTATAAGTGGAATCTTCCACTTATAGTACGAAGACGCAGAAAAATAACTGAAGAAAACCTTAGAAATAGCCTTGAAGACCTTCGGAAAAAAAGAATCAATTAATTAATCAATCGCCAAAAAACGTTTTGGGGTGCGATGTGATCTCAGGTGCTGCCATAAGAAATAGTATCCACACGGGGGTTTTCCTATGGATTGGTTAACTCGGGGGTTCTTGTTTAATCAACGAGAAATAATTTGTGTGCACATAGCTTGGATATATTGCATGTGAATGTCCATAACGCCTTGACATCTCAAGGACATGCATTTTGACCCCTTTTTAGACTAACCTTACTATTACGTGAGTTAGAGAGCGAGTTACTATTTTTTCTCTATTCTTTGAAGTGTGGAGAACACTTTGTAAACTCATGCACCTCGTTTCGTTAGTGGGTGAAGTGCCACCTATCCACCAAGTGGGACACTTTGTAAAAGGAGGAGGATGGCTCCTTTCATTGATGGGTATGGACACCATAAAAAGCACCACCGACACCGTGGGTGGGCATCCCACGGTGTGAGGTTACCTATCCTTTCATTGATGGGTATGGACACCATAAAAAGCACCACCGACACTTGGTGGGCATCCCACCAAGTGTGTGAGGTTACCTATCACTTGGCACGACCTACATGAGGCCAAGGGGAATATTCTCTAATAAAACCATTTCTTAATCTACTATGGAAAAGAAAGAATGAAATTCACAAAGTTGGAATTTCCTTACGATTAGAAGTTCAGTAGATGTTTATCTGAAGAAAATCCTTGTTAGAACTAAATCGAATGATTTTGGTTAGACTACGAGAGGGACGAACACTAAACCTACTTGTTCATCTCTTGCTCTGAGCCCCCATCATGCAACTCCTCTCTCCATGTTGTATGGACTCTTAAGAGCATCACACCACTTACTTGCTATACGACCATCTCCATTGGTTGCTTGGATTCCGTGGAGCTTACCTTTGTTGAGCCACAAATGCAACTTCCCTATGCTAGCCCGTCTAAATTGCGTCCTCACTCTATTGTCATACCGTTGGAATACTCCATGGCTATGGGGGTGAATGATGAGCTCATTTCGTCTAGATAGAGGTAAGAAGAGAATGCCTTTCATGGGTTCTCTGTTACAAGAGGTGGATGCAGAAGAAGCTTTACAATCAAACATGTTCAAGCAAGCAAGCCATATAGCATGTGAGCATTCAATATAACATGAGCAAGTAAAATAACTTTTGCAACACCTCTCTATGAGGGTTTTGTACCGGCTTCGGGCTCATAGACAAAAGGAAAGTAGTAGACAAGGACCGGCATGGTGGTGAGACTCCAACTCCTTGCTTTCTTTAACATTTTTGACTATGGTCGAGAAAAAAAAATGAGGGCCTTTCTCATGTCGAGGTATGTTGTTTTGAGGGATTAGCTACGGAGAAGAATGGGTTGTTCAAAAGGATGGTAGAACAACCAATTGTGAGTGCATCGTTCAATAAAATCTAGGTGGTCATACCATGGACCACGTCCACCACCATAGGCCCTCCATCCACAAATGTGCTTGGATAGTTGATGGCGAGGGTATGGTGCATGCACACTTTGTAGCACACTTGGGTTAGTACGCTTGGGTTTTAGTGAGCGATCGCGTTATATGGTTGGTCTCATGGTTCCGATTATTTGATTACAAACAACCGTGAGCTTCTTCTTTCAAGTGTCTTTTGGCTGAGAGATTGCTAACATTTGTGGTATACCTTATTTGAGATTGGGGGTAGCTGTTTCTCCTAAGTAGATTCTCATGGAGCATGATGTAGCATTGTGATCCATTTGGCATCTCTGCCTCCCTCGAATTATCAATGTGGTGGTAGGAATCAATGAAGTACAGGATGAGGGGGAAATCCAGGCCCCATGATGGTTGGGTTCAGAAGGCAATAGGTTGATCTTGTTGAGGTAGGTACTACTTCGGGTATTTAAAAGATGCATGTGCCGATGGATAGTGATCTTAGAGGGTGGTCTTGACTTGTGCATGAATAAGGGCTCCTCGGACTTTGCAGACTAGTTTTAGATCAAGGTAGCATGAATCATTCTTAACAGTGGCTCCCATTCTGAAAAATGGATCAAGAAGATCTAGACGCTCTCTTTTCTGGTTCTCTACAGAGTGGGGGATGATGTGGAAGTAGCACCGACAACAACCAACACTCCTACTTTTGATGTCCCTTGTGTAAGGACTAACTTCTTAGTTTTAGTATACACACAGTAGGCTTATTGTTAGTTTATTAAGAAGTGCAATGTGAACAATTAGGCTATGACAAAAACAAGACTCAATGAATAAGAGGGGTCTACGTTGGAAGGAATACCAAAATGTGACGAGATGGGAAAAGATGGGTTAGGGCCGCCTACATGCTCTTGGAATGAGCTTGATGTATTATGTGTGCCCAGGAATGTGGGGGTTATGATAGATTGGAAGTTACGATTATGCATGTGGTCTTTGGTGTAGGTTTTGGGACTTTTGAGTTAGAATATGCCTTTGGACTTATTGGGTGTATGCCTTTGGACTTTATGGGTAGGTACTTGCAAGAAATCTAGCTATACCTTCTCTACCCACTTAGTGGGGGTAGTTGCTCTACTCACTCAGTGGAGAGCCAAATAAGCAGTAAATGAGGGTTGAGAGAACCACCTCATAAGCCTATTTGTTGGAATGAAGGTTGAGGGCCGGCGTTGCTTCGAGGCATGCTTGTTGGATGGAGGTTTGGTTGCTCTTGTGGCTCGGTGATATACACTAGAGGATGCTTGGTTGCTTGCTTTCCTCCTAGCCACATGTCTCTTCTCTTCTCCTTCTTGCTTGCTTTCTTGCTTCCTCACTACATATGTTGTCGGCATGTTGTTAGCTTGCTTTCTTTCCTTGTTTCCCTTCATTTGGCTACCGATCGCTTCTTCTCCTTGCTAGCTTGTAGCTTACCTTCTGCTAGCTTTCTTTCATTTTTTCTCACCTTCCCCTCAACCTTTTTTTTGCCTTGCTTCTTGTTTTATTGCATTGTTGTTCTCCTTTCACCAGAAGTTTGACTTTTTACCATGTGTTTATTTACATTAACACTTGAGTTAGTGGATATCACATTTAACACGTGCTTTTTTTTTGGTTAGGTGGGAATATTAGTGTAACTTTTTCCATCCACTTGTAAGTGAGTTTATTTTTTGGGCACCACATGCTATTATTTAACTAAAAAACTTTTACATGTGGTATTTTTACTTTACGATATGTGATTATTTTCTAATTTTCACATATGACAATGTTCAACACATGAAATCAAACTCTCTAACATGTGAATTTTTCCAATGTGTTAAACTTTTCAAATGTGCTATTAACTTATGTCATGTGTGGAACTTACAAATACGGTTAAAAAAGTTTTAACATATATGAAACTTTACAAACTAGCTTAATTAGATCTTCTCACATGTGAAACTCTACAAAATGGTAAAGTAACTTTCACATATTAAATTTCACCACGTATGAAACTTCACAAATATAGTAGACTACATCTTATATTCTTTTTGGTCTTATATTTAATTGATTGAAACTATTTTCTAAAGTATTTTAGTTATTTCTAAGCCAAACACAAATAGGATCATGATATCGAAAATTTAATTCTAATATATCTACCTTCTCCTCTTCAGCACACGATGCTACTTCTTTTCTTTCGTAACTAGTGTGCCCATTGTATTATGATATCTAAAATTTAATTTAATACATCTTATACCTCATCCGTGTAGGACATGATGCTACTTTTTTCCTTTTCTTATTAGTGTGTCCATTTGAACTTCACTATAGTATCATATTAATTCCTTGAATCCTCTATGGCTCCTCCTTATATAAAAACATATTTATATGTTACTAGATATTACATTCTAAAGGATTTGAATCATTGTACAACATCTCAATGCTCATTGGTGGGATGATTAAAGAAGATGATTACAAGCCACGTCCAATCCATGTAATCTCCAATTCACCATTTCAAACCTGATATAGAAGGGTTAATTTTTATACTAGCTCTTTCTAAATGTACCTGATAGAATAAATTTTCTTCATTATTTTACTTCTAATATCAAACTTATTTAAGCCCACAATGAAATGTACATACTCCGAAAAAATAAATTATCTAGTATACCATTAAGTATTAAATGATTTTTTACTTTATGATGTAATAATATGTCTCTTATGTAATGAATATTGACTTAATTGCATATGGTGACCATGGTTGAAAAATATCATACTTTTAATATAGAATAAGGAAAATTTTACTTTAAAGTACCGAAAAAATTTGCTTTAAAGTACTAAACAAATTTACCTTTCTATTTGTGTATTGGTATTTGTATCAAAATAAGATCGAATTTCTGCAGAGGTCTAGAAATAATCCTAAGAAAGTCTTGAAAAATAGCTTTGAAATGTATAAGAACCAATTCCTAATACAATATAAGACATTATCATCTTTTATACTTAGACTATCATGTATATGAGATAGACTTCTTTATATGTGGCATAAAACTATATTAACTCATGTATATAAAGACAAGCTTGTCTATAAGACAGGCTACAGTGTAAAACTATATTGAAATAAAGATAAAATAAACTAATGTTTTTTTAATTCCTCAACAAAAATTAGCATGTCTCAAAATAGGTCCATAATTTTAAAAGGCAATACACACTATAAAAAACTCAAATGTTTGATCAGCCTTTTAGTTTTCTCTAAATCAAGTACGCATGGCATCTTCATGACTACAAGAAGTTTGTTCACATGACCAGCCTTGTAAGACCTTGATGCATATATCCCAATCTTCCAAGTGTCATCCTCATCTTCTACTACCCAAACATGAATTGGTGGTTCTTGAACCAAAAATCCTAGTTTCACTCTACGTTGTTGTTCTGTTGACTTCTTTGTTGACAACCACTTTCTGGAAAGATGTACTTGCAATTATGGATCTTGTCAAATGTCCCTTCTCTCTAACCAAGGAGGAACACATCCAAGGTATCCTGGCGATAACAGATCTTGGTATCTCTCATTTCATAGACCGCCTTATCTTCTCTATCGCTTCCAATAGGTAGAAAAAAACACTTGTGCAAAATTTTACTTGTAAGTAAAATACTCCTGCGAAGGTTGGCTAATTGCATTTTGATGAACACATTCATTCTTGTCATGTTGTCTATCAAAAGATCTTGTATACCTCTTCCTATATTCGAGTACTTTGCTTTGAAAAAAAGTTGTCTATTTCCCATGTGCTTGTGTTAAAAGAAAGACTTAACTTTACATACCTCTTTTATTTCACATTGAAGATGTGATGTATTATCTAAATGTAGATCCACAATCATGGCATCATTCAAGTCTAATCTCTCTCCTTTCAGAAAAACTTTTGGTGGGTAGCATATTGCTTTTTATAAGATACTTGACATAACCCTAGTATCGTTTTATACATGTCATCTCTCAATCTTCAAGTAGCCTTGTTTTTCTATTCAATGGACTTATAACAATACCCTTTCTTTTATTTAGCTTTACACATGGACATGGAAATAACATAACATGCTTGCATTTTGAAGTTGCAACAATCAAACACATCTTGTGCCAATAATCACAGCTTGAAAGCTAAATGGAACACTTGAGCATACCTTCTAGCAACATCAAGCTCTTGTGTATTGCCAATAAAATCCATGTGATGGGCCTTCTCTACATTTAATTACATAAGTGTTCTTGTTAATATCAGCCTACTATGATACTATGTATAAGTTATCTCATTGGACTTGTTTTTTGTTTTGGTATCTCGACAAAGCCAAAAACATTTCTCTCAAATGTATAACACCAATACACATCATGCCCACCATGACACAATATATCGCCAATTGATTCCCCATTACCTACAACAAAGAAAAATACCAAAATAATATGTACACAAATAAAGAATTCAAATATCTCAATGTAGAGACATACCTGCCACATGCTCCAAGGGGGATATGTTTTCTCCTTTCTCCTCCCTGATGATTCTCCATGCTAAGAATAGATTTTCTGTAACACTTATAGCTTCAGATGACCACCCATGATTACGTGTATAGTTGTAAAAGATATGTGCTATATCAATAGCATACCAATATCCCTCAGCTCTTGTGTGATATTTTGTACTCTGCTTAATATATGTGGAAGACACTATTGGATGAATTTTTGATGCTCCTCTATAGCGAACATGCCATGATATTTATAGGCATTCCAAGGCCATCTTCCTTGCCATGAAGTGATCTTGGTACTGCATTACACACCTCTTTTATGGCCCTATCAATGCATTTTGTCATCGTTGTGATATTTTCTCGCTCAAACAAGATCTTTGTGTACTTCTTAAAGAGATTTAGAGCTAAGACATGCATCACATCATAAACAAGATCTAAATTGATGTCAAATCCATAAATATGATATAATTTCTAGATTGGAAATTCTACTTATAATCCTTCTTCTGAGAGTATCTTGGAACACTCTTCCCTTGTTTGCTTCCTTTTTGAAGTCCTTAAAGCTTCTAACATGTCATCAATATGCCTTCTTTTTGTAGGATATCTTGCTATATATTCCTAGTATACACATATTTTGGAGTTCGCACACCCTCTGTTATCTTTTTCATGATAGGCTTATCTCTTCTACATCGACTTTTCTCTCCCCATCTTTCAAACATCCTAGTTTGCATTGTGCAAGATGATCCCAGTCCATGACATAAGAGTTGCCCTCAATGTACATGGTCCCTTCAAGACTTTGTGTATTCTCACAAATGAAAGACAATGGGCAATTGAACTCAACGTCAAACTCATATATAAAAGTTGATTCCAACTCATTCATTAACATGTCCAGAAAATGAGGAAACACATCTCCATACTTCTTCTCCAACTTTGATAAACTTAATGGTAAAAAATAATTGGAAGTGGCCCTATAATTGAATTTTTTCCCCCATTAACAAAAACCATCTAAATGGCACCAATTTCTTTTTGCTTTGTGCTTGCTGCTTGAAAGCCATCCCAATGACACATTCACGCATAATTTTGAGGATCACCCTACAAAACAAAATCTTAAAATCATTTTTATTTTATAAATTTTCACATTAAAAAAAAGTGAGTAAAGTTAATAGTCTACACACCTTAACCATTCTTTTTTGTGGGTGGTTGTATGTTCTACACCTTAAGAATGAGAAATTATATTCTTGATCCTCCTCATTCCATGCATTTTGTGGATGGGAAGCTAGGTCCTCCACACTCCACCAAGAGCTTCCCACCATCACCTCCGATCGCCTCCAACCACTGTCACTGTCGATGCCCTCTGACCACCGCCGGTACCCTCCGATGGCTGTGAGCCGTCACCGTCGGTGCCCCTTTGACATCTTTGATCGCTATCAGTGCTGGTGCCCGCTGCCGACGGCTTCAACTGCCGTCACCACAAGTGCCCTTCGACATCTCCGACGTGCATGGCCAACTCCGATAGCACTCATGGAGGCAACACCCCTCTTCCTTTCCCGAGGGATGGCAAGATCCTCTTTGAGATCCTCTTGAGCACCATCTTTCTTGTCCCGACGGAAGGTCTTCCGTCTAGATCTTCCCTCTACACTACATGATGAGGGTTGGGACTTCGAGGAGGAGGACACCCAAGGAGGAGATAAGGGGAGAACTCTCTCGGCAGTAGGGGAGAGACACTGTGTTGTAGGACATTCATGGTAGCACATTCTGGCAGGAGACTCTTTCTTGTATCACATTCACTCTAGCCCATTCGGGCGAAGAGCACATTCTCTGGTGTATGAAATTCTGTGTGTTGGAGCAAAGTCTCTCTTGTATCATTCTTGTCTACAGTTAGTATATAGTGTTACACTATGTTTGTGTTTTGTCTACCTCTCTTTGTGAGAGAGGTGTGTGAGTGGTCAGTGGTGGGTATGGTGTGAGTGAGAGGCATGTAGGGATACTGTGGTGCTAGGTGGTGGGTATGGTGTGAGTGAGAGGCATGTAGGGATACTGTGGTCAGTGGTGGGTATGGTGTGAGTGAGAGGCATGTAGGGATACTGTGGTCAGTGGTGGGTATGGTGTGAGTGAGAGGCATGTAGGGATACTGTGGTGCTAGGTGGTGGTCGGAGAGCACGGTAGATAGTGTAGAGCCTAGGTCTTGCATGTCTAGCTAGTGAGGTCGACTCATCCTTGGTAGGTATACTTTCTTGAGAGAATCCATGGTCCCGTTTCCCCAACCTTAGTGGTTGTGTCGGTAGAGGCTTTGAGTTCCCTAGCGAGGACTGACGGAGTCATCCACACTTTTTCTAGCTCTTTGCTTCTTAAATCTGAGGGAAATGTTCTATAAAACATTCCACAATTCTTGTTGGTGCATGAAAAAGGAAGCTCCCAATAACTTTGAGAATTCCAAAAGTCTTGGTACCTCCTCATCTTTTCTCCATTCCAGAACTCATTGATGTGATTTAACATAGGAAGCTTTCGTAACCATCTACCCCTTGCTCTCTACATATCAAGGAGATCATGAAAAAAGGTTTCACTTCTACAAAGGGTCTGCAATTGATCTACAATAGGTAGATAGTCAAATGGAACCATATATTTTCTTGATCATGATAGCATTCACAACATATATGACAATCCCGCTTCAATCTCATACTTGAGGTTGATGCCTCACATTGGCATTCCAAAACATCTTTTGAATATCATATTTGAAAGAAAAACTAATGGTACTTGGTGTCCCTCCTCTGTACCTGTACATAGTCTCAACCTCTTGGGTTTTATCATACCCTTTTCCCTATATATATATGAAATAATTGGTCTAGATTTTGAGGTATAGGACTAGTCAGATGTGAGGAACTCTTGTCAAGCAACAAAGAAGAAAGAAACCTTTTCTTTCCATTTGTTTTTGTCTTCTTTCCTCTTGACGGCTGCACCTATGAGAAAAGTTTTTTCATTATTTCATCCTGCATAGGAATAGGTGCCATGTACTTGTCCAAAGTAGTGTGCATGTCAAAAATCCAATCTTGTAACTCATAATTTAAGTTATGTATACTAGCATGGAATGAATTGCTTATACAATCTACTTCATCTTCACTATTGTCATATTTGGGATTTTCATTCAAATGCTATATATCCATTTCGTCCTATAAAAAGACACACATGGTTGGTTATGAAAGAAAAAAAGGTACTTTATGCCTCTAGTATTTAAAACAAATTTGGAACAACTTTTATGATTCAATATATAAGAAAAAAAAATTGATAAATGAGCACATTGGCAAGTCAAATATATAGAATTATCTCCACATGACTTAGGCTCTTTCTATGCATAAATTCAATTTTAATGAGAATAACACTTTTGAAATAAAAATAAATCTCTTATGCATCTTTCTATGCATAAATTCAATTTTAATGAGAATAACACTTTTGAAACAAAAGTAAATCTCTTATGCAACTTTCTATGCATAAATTAAATTTTAATGAGAATAACACTTTTGAAATAAAAGTAAATCTTTCTATGCATAAATTCAATTTTAATGAGAATAACACTTTTGAAGTAAAAAATAAAAATTTTATGCATCTTTCTATGCATAAATTCAATTTTAATGAGAATATCACTTTTTCATCTATCTGATTCATATCACATCTATTTATAGAATGTAAGAGAATTCTTATTTTTGATATAAAGATTCTTTACGCATCTATTTATGCATAAGAACAACTTCAGTGGGAAATAACACTTTTATGCCATTTCTTGGCTTTTTCCATTGTTTTTTCCCTCTAAAATTTTTGGGTTAGGGTGAGTCATAAAATTTTTGGCTTATCGTGCTGCCGGTAAGCCATCTCTTGGCTTTTTCCATTGTTTTTTCCCTCTAATCTACGCATAACCCATTTCCCATTATCTTGACTAATGGTTTCACATGAAAACGATGTGGATTTGATAGTGATTTGTGTGAGATTTGGTGTAGAATAGCTATCTTTTTTGTTTTTGAAAATTTACTTAATTTTTAGATTAATTTGTTATATCTATTGTTGTTTTTGTGGTTTTTCATGTTCTTAGGGCTTGCACATAGTTTGTATTAGGCTTAGTTTGCATCCATTGAATCAAACAATGCAAGAGAATGCAATTTTTAGTGAATGTTAGCTCTCTTTTAGTGTTAAGCATAGAACTAAGATCATTAATTCTAGTTTAATTGTGTGTTTGTTGTTGAAATTGTTTGGATTAGAGTGTTAGCAAGAATTAGGAGTAGCTTAATCTTTTGAAAAACAAAAAACCCTTGAATTTGACTAATTTCTCTTAATGGACTGGTTTTTGTCATTAATGGATTAATCTTGTTCAAGAGGCCAAATATTTAGAAAATATGTTAATTGGGATCTAAATTGATCGTATGAGTAGTCTAAATTGGAGTTTTTGAGTATTTTGAGAGCATCTAGATGCATCAAAACGCCTAATCACATCAATTTTTTCATCAATTGGAGAAATTTGACTCTTAGCTTAATTTTACCTTAAAAAAGAGGAGACAATAATTAAGAGTCTAATTAATCCCATATTGTAGATTAATTTACACCATTGTTGATGCATAAAGATTAGCATTCCCTTGCTCTATCCAATGATGTGCTCAATTGTGTGAATTAATTAGGGATTAATGGTTAATTAGAGTCCTTGATTAGTGTAAAAGAGGAAAAGATTAGTGAAAGGATTAATCTTTAATCACTTTTTTATATAACTTGTTAAGGCTAATGAGCATTCAATGAGTAGATGCTTATGAGTTGTCAAAATTGTCCATTTTGGGGGTCATTTATGAAGGGTGTAAGGGGTGTAAGGGGTGTCATTATTAAAAGGTTAACTTTTTTGATTCCCACTTACCTTTTTGGTAAAATGCCCATACCCCTTTCATTTTAAATTCAAAAAATATTTTCACTAGACTAAAAAAATTATTTCCCACTAGACTAAAAAAAAGAAAGAAATTCCGGCTGTGAAAAAAAATCAGACTGTGAAAGAAATTCCAGCGAAAAAAATTCTGACCGCCGTGAGAAAATTCCGGCCATGAGAAAATTCCAGCCATAAAAGAAATTTCGCCAAAGAAAAAATCCGACCATGGAAAGAAAATTCCAACCGTGGAAGAAAATTTCGGTGGCGGTGAAAAATGAGGCGTTGAAAAAAATGAATTTTCCATGAAGCCGGTTCATGGCGTGAATTTAGTCATTGCGTGAAACTTTCGAGGCCCGTATCTCCTAAACCGTATATCCGATGAAGGCGCTCTAGGGCTTATCAGAAAGCTGACATCGAGCTCTTTGACTTTGGACTCGGCCGTCCGAAGTCAAAATAGACCATTTTGGCCTCCAACCAATAGCCTCAAAATTTGACCCAAAAATCGAGGCAAAAAAAAATCCAAAAACTATGAAAAATCATAAAAATTAGTGCAAAAATGACGACGAGCCATATTTGGGGTACTTTCTGAGGCGCTAAATCACGGATGACTCAGGGAAACAAAGTTGTAGTACTCCAAAAATACTACAACTCCCTCATACATAGTTTTTCAAAATTCCTTTTGGAACACCCTCAAAAACATGTTGCGAAACAGGGAAAAAATTCTCATAAAAAGCTTTCGTCTTAAGACAGTGATGGAAAATAGGTTTTAGTCCACCTCTTCTTCTATCTGGGAAGCTCCTAGCATACGCTTTTCCAGAAAAATATCTCTAAGGTTGTTCATGTACGTATAGCGCCTAAGCTAATTAGGGCGAACGGACACCCATTTCACCCCAACGAAGGGATGCTAGGCCTCTTGAGGCTGTAAAAACGGGCTATGGGAGAATACAAAAAAAAAACTATTGCTCATTAAGGAGCATTTCGGCACTCCGACATGGCCACACAAGGACTAAGTCCAATGGCTAACATCTTCGAGCCATTGAGCTGTGATTATCATTATCCATTTGGGGTGGTTGGGTGGGTTCTAGTTTCTTGATTGGTCTATGTGGTGCACTGAGCAAAGAGTAAGAACTTGTTTCATCTTCACTTAGTGATGTACTAGAACTTGTTTCATTCTCTGACTTTCTTTGGTTTGTCAGTTCTTCATTATGTTTAACGATGCGACGAGATCGAATTTTCTTTTGGGTTTTTGTATCCTGTGTCGCACATATGGGTGTCGAGGTTTGTGTGGTGGTCTTTAAGGTGGATACTTTTGCATCATGTATGGATCTTTTGTATTTATGTCCTCTTTTGGGTTTATGTCCTCTACAGACTCCTTTTCCTTGGCTTTTAATTCGACCTTGGTTTTGACAGTTTGTTGTCCTTTGTTTTTCTTGGTTTTAGAAGGTTTTGCTCCTTCTTTTTTGGGTTCTATTTTAAAGCATGTTCTTCTACCCATGTTGATGTGTCGTCTCTTGCATTCTTTTTTATTGTGTCTCATGCCTTGGCTTGTAAGTGTGTAAGCACATTCAAGGGTACCGTGGCCAGTTGCCCATTTTGTACACTTAAGATGTTAAGAGTTGTATTTTGTGAGACAAGTTGCATTGAAGCAACTCGTCTTGGGGAATCTTGGAACATGTGATCAATGCCACATCGTTCACACATTGGTGTCAGTGACTATGGGCATGGAAGTATTCCAAAATGTGCAGTCTGCCACCTTGTGAGGTCCACGACAATAGAAACACGGAAGTGTTCGATTAACTGCCTCCTAAAAGCAGTTTTTACCCTTTGGACTGTTTCTGTTTGGTGCATGGGAGATGGAGGTTTTGAGTACATTATGGATGAAACGGGACGTTTTTTAAAGTCATGGTGGTCAAAGGTTGTACAATATATGTAGGATAGAAGAACAAGTGCCTTGTATGCACAATGAGGGATTGGGATGGTCGTAGTGATTGCATTCAACACAAGGCATTTCGTTCCTCACTTTTAGAGGCATCAAGGATGTCTAGTTTTGAAGGTTTTCATCCTCTCTTATAGATGTTGGCTGTAAGGTTTTAAGCAAGGCTGCATAAATTTTTAGGAATGTCGATTCTGAGATCAATCTTTCTTTTGCCATTGCTTCACTTGGTTTGGATGAGGAACACCTCATAGCATGATCATCTTTTAGCATGTTGTCATGTAAACATATTGCTTCTTTGCAACATTGATCGAATGTTTCAGGATTGGATACACTGATCAAGTTGTGTAAGTTGTTATTCTTCAAGATCATCATGAAACATCTCTTCAATCGAATATCATTTAATTTTTTCCATGACTCAAAACGTGAGTCCAAGAGTTTTATCCTAAGGATAAAATCTCTAATGGATTCATTTGCTCAATTGAATAGAGTTATGTTACTAAACTCCACCAGTCACCGTGTCTAGAAAAGCCATGTATAAAGGCTGATTTCAAGGTTTTGAAGTTGGTCTTGATCGTCAGCATCAATGCACGATGAACCATTAACTAGCTTTTCCCTCTAAGCATAAGTTCAACGTACGGTATCTTAGTGGGGCAGTTGGGATTTCCAAAGGCTCCACATCTCTATTCAAACATTTGAATGAATTGAACAGGGTCTGTTGTTCCGTCATATTTACCCATAATTTTAAAAATTTGTACGGCCATATTTATGTATGAATCACTGAGGCTGTATGTGAGTGCTCTTGTTGGAAGAGACTCAGTAAGTCCTTGAGCCACCCCCCTTCCTAGACTAGTCAGTATGTCCAAGATGTGGGCATTCAGGAAAGGGTTGGTACTTATAGGATTTGCGGGAATGTTAGGCAAGGGGCCAAAGCTTGGTGAAATCGAAGTGATAGGGGGTGTAAACTATTGAGAAAATGTGGCCGATGACACACTTGTTATAGGCATGGCCAATGGTATTGGGAGGTGAATTTGTGGCATAGTTGGATGCCAAAACCTCGCAACAATCAGCTTCCTAAAGGAATTCCCAGAGCCAAACCATCTATCTTTAACAAGGAAATCAAAGGAAGACCTCAGAGCCTATGCATCTTCATCGACAAACCTCACCAAAGGAGACAACCACATGCTCAAAGGCCTCATCATCAACAGCCATTCCATAAGAGACTTTAGCCTCATCATCGTCAACAATGCTCATGAGTCTCAAACCTACAGCATCAACAACAACTAAAGTCAAGGAGGGCCCCAAACCTTCCACATCAACCCAAAAGAAAATTCCACCAAGACAACCACAATCACGGTATCTTAATAGTATCAAGATGTGGGTGGAGAAGCAGTGACTTAATTCCATCATAGGATTGGCTTAATCGAACAATGTGAAGAAAGTCTCACCACCGACTTCAACCCCAATGACTTCACCTAAAGGTCGATAAGAATCGAGGCCCAAGAGACAACAAGCAATTCACTCAACCACTCTTGTGCATTCAACACCAACACAAGAGCTTGTCTATTCAAGCAACCAATCAGCAGTCTTCCCTACTTCCCATCGCTTGGAATTTTCCTTGGTACAACCCATCGCTTGGAATTTTCCTTCAAATTACAAACCTCTCCAAACGACGCCACCATCTTCACAAATCAATGATCTTCAATTCTTAGTGAAGATATCTATATTAGCCTCGCAAATCGACGTAATTCTTTCAATCCTCACCAAAACAAGTGGCTACTTCAACACAGAGAGCAGTTCAATAAGAGTCTATATGACTCAATTCTTGTACTTCATGTAAATCTGCTTCATATAAGAGCACTTACATATACATAAAAACATAAAAAAAACACATTGGTAGAAGACTTGACAAGAACAGATCCTTCTCAACAACATTTGACAAGAATCCTGCCACACAAAGGGACATCATCAAAAGCCAATTACTTCAAATGATGAATGTCGCTTCAATGAATCAAATGAGGAACTAAGAATCACCATCTCATTATGATGATTAAGTCTACATTCCTCCGGATCCTTCTCTCTCTTCTCTCCCATTATTAACATCTCTTAGTGTCCCTACTAACAAAAATAAAATGTAACTTTGCCGATGATTGCCAAAAACAAAGTGAGCCAAAAAAAAATGGGGCTCACACAAATATAAAAATGGAATCATTCGCAAAAACTCCCCACCTCGTTAAGAATTTCCAATATATCACTAACCTATTCATTCATTAACTAAGCTACAACTTGGACGAGCACCTGTAATGGTGTGACGGAGTATTTATGGCAATTCCCGCTTTCAAGAGCATGTGGTAGCAAGAGAGGATGAAGTCCTAAGTGATGTACTTCACTCGAGGTACTTCATGGATATATTATGAGAGAGTAGTCATTGTAATAGCATTAGGCCTCTTATGAGCCTAAAGTGCCTGGCTGACCACAATTGAAGTGAGTGTGAACACTTATGGCCATGTATATAAGTGAATTTCTCTCATAATACAAGATACTCTCCCATTGTGCAATTGAGTCTTGCTCTTGCTAATCTCTCTCCCTAATGCATGCTAGTGAGTGTGTGTGAGTGAAGTAGACGCAGTGGAATTGCTTCTAAAGGAGTTGTAGAGCTTGGAGACCTCAAGGGTTACGAGCTCGGACATTTGAAAGATCCTCACGACAGTTACGGCTCACCAGGTAATCTCTTTTTGGATGTGTTTTAAGGAGGGTTAGGTTGAGCCAAACACCAATTAAATAGGAAATGTGTGGCTTTCCATTTCCTGGCATCTTGAAGGTGGAGTGACCCATCTCTCTCTCTCTCTCTCTCTCTCTTCCCTCCTCCCTATGAACACTGACAGCCACCCCTCTCTCTCCTACATGCTAGCTTTCACCACTCTCATTCTCTCCATGCACATTGTAGCACTCCACCCCTCTCTCTTTGTCTCTCTCTCTCTCTCTCTCTCTCTCTCTCTCTCTCTCTCTCTCTCTCTCTCTGCACACTGTAGTTATGGCATAACATGTTATGAGACTAACAGGAAACACTATAAGATAAGACTAGAAAATATTATTTATATATAAAAGGTTTGCATATAAATAAGATTAAGGGGATTTCAAATTGGAAGTACCTAAAGAAATGATTAATATGCATTAAGGTCAATGTAAAAGGGATGTAGATGGTGCATAAGGGAATCCCAAAGGCCATAGAAGTAAGCGTCCCCTTCTAGCAGGAGTTGAGGAGGCATTGGATAGTGAAAGGGCAATGCCTAGCCATTGAAAGGTCAATGGGCTGAAGTTGGAAGGCCATGCATCACCTAGGCCTATATAACAATGTGTCCATTTGGGATATGGTTGGGTGGAGAATCAAAATTCTAGTCTTACAAGTCCTCAAGCTATTGATGCAAGGAGTATTACATTGCTATCAGAGCTAAGTTCTTTCTTTTCCATGTTTCCATTGAGCTACTCATTGCTAACTCTAATCGCTACTTCTTAATCTCTTCTCTATTACTTTTCATAAGCTAATCCTTAATCTCTTCTCTATTCATTTCGATAATCCTTATACTTCTCAAATCTTCCCCATACAAATACCTATTGCTTAATAGATTGGGCATACCTCTTGCCTAATTGATGTTGAGAAATATGGTACCAAAGAGAACAAGGACAGTATGGAGTGAGTGTAAGTAGGAACATCACCAAGTGAGAATTATCCCACATGCAAGAGAAAAGCTAAGTTATACTCTCCTCATATAAAAGGAGGACATTTTAAGCAATGGAATATAAGCACAACAGCTCAAGGTCTTTTTATGAGTACTAGTTTCCATCTTATAACCTAACTGAACTTGAGTCTAAACTTAATTAGCACACTCATCACAATAAGTCTCTTTCATTTTTATCCACCTTAGGTTAGTAATATCATTAAAGTAGATTAGTGTATGATTAGCTTATCATTAGATAGAATTACATAGATATCTTTTGTTTAGGAGAACTCGATCCATGTATCTCAACATGGTGTTAGAGCTTAGGTCTAGCTCTCCTGGCTTAGGTTTAGATCATTAGAATTTGATTAGGATTTAGAAAGTGATTAGAATTCCTTTAGGCTCCATTTTTCTTCTCTTTCCATGCTCCATTAAAGGGCTTCATTAGGATTGTAGTGCATTCCAACAAGGAGAGGAGCTTCAAGATCTATAACTAGATCATGAAAGAAAAGTATGGGCAAGCATCATTATTTGTAGTCTCCTTCGTATAAACCCAACACAGCACCAGCTCCAGTAGTAGCAAGAAATAGACGTGTTGGGCAGTGCAAGCAACACAAGAGCGTATCTCCAAGGAAAACTCTAGCGCAAGCATCCCAGCAAAAGCACAACAACCTAACAAGAAGGTAAGCAAGAGCTATTAAGGCACAAAGCACGCCAAAAGTGCCAGCACACATGACAGGTTGGGAGAAGCCAAGGGACGCACATTAGACTGTCACCACCTGGCAAAGAAAAGCACACGATACGTGAAGGGAAGTGCAAAGAGAAAGCAGGAGTTTGCTTGCTTGTAGCAGTCTGAGAAGTCATCAGAGGAAACCATCAGAGGCGCAATACACCTGTGAGAGAGAGAGAGAGAGAGAGAGAGAGAGAGAGAGACGCAGGCAAAGGTGGCTAGCTTCCATCGAACTGGTTGATGTCACAAGCGAAGAAGATAGCATCTGTAGACAGTCGTGACAACCTATAGCAGAATGAAGAGCGACCCACAGCCAGCGAAGCCGAAGAGCAGCCAGCAGCACACGCACCGCTCCCAACTTGCAGCAGCTCGCCCGATACGCGTAAAGATAAGGTTGAAGAGTTTTCTTTTTTTTTTTAAAGGAAATACTCTAAGGTTTAATTTTTTTTGGGGTGTAAAGGGTCTTCCTCCTTAAGGGTCTGTTCACATGGGCAACCAAACTTTTGTTTTCTCAAGTTTTTGCATTGCAAAATATGCTTCACCAAAGTGTTACTTAAGCAAGATCTCAAATTGGGAGACATTCAATTTTTCATCGAGAGAAATAAAAATAAAAATAATCACCAAATATTGTGACCAAGGGGGAGCATTACTCTAAAAATGCGTAAGTAAAAAATCTTCATAAAAGTGGCCAAATGAGCATGCTAGTGTATGTGAAAAAAAAGTACAATCTTTGTAAAAATGCCACAACCACATGAGTATGCGAGCATATGTGTGAAAATCATAAATGGGAAATTACATCTAGTCCACATCAAAGAAGCTACCCACTCACTACCAAGAAATTGTAAATCCTACTTCCTACAAAAAGTGCTTGTAACTAGCCTCTAGACCAATGACATACGCAAGATAGAAGTTTATCCCTTACCTAGAGCCAAAGTAGCATTAAGGGGAGCAAGTGCCAAAGTGGCTAATGGGACAAACTTGCTCACATCACATAGGGGAATGTACAAAGTAAAAAGTCAAACAAAATTTTGTAATCGACATCTAGCCACCTTGAGTAGTCCAAAGATTTGGTACCAAGGGGGGGTGTTGAGAAATGTGGCGCCAAAGTGCACAAGGACAGTATGGAGTGAGTGTGAGTAAGCACATCACCAAGTGAGAATTATCCCACATGCAAGAGAAAAGCTAAGTTGTACTCTCCTCATATAAAAGGAGGACATTCCAAGCAATGGAATTTAAGCACAACATGTCAAGTCTTTTTATGAGTATAAGTTTCCATCTTATAACCTACCTGAACTTGAGTCTAAACTTAATTAGCACACACTCATCACAATGAGTCTTTCATTTTTATCCACCTTAGGTTAGTAATGTCATTAGAGTAGATTAGTGTTGTGATTAGTGTAGGATTAGTTTATCATTAGATAGAATTAGATAAATGTCTTTTGTTTAGGAGAGCTCGATCTGTGTATCTTAAAAATTGATTGAGCATACTTCTTGCCTAATAACTTGGCATACTTTGGAGATTCTACATGAAGCAAGTGGAGTACATGACAACCTTGAAGAATCATTGAAGAAAATATCAACAAGGAGGAGTCAATGGAATTGTTCTTCACATCATTAGAGACAATTCATATTTACCCAACCAAGTAATGTCATTGTGTTACATCTTTTTTGCTTTGTAAGAAACTTTCCATTTTTCTTATTGCTAGAGTAAATGGCTTCTCAAGGTAGGAAGGATGAAAATGAGGAGAAGGAGGAAAACCCAATGTCCTCATTCCACATAGAAGAGGATATTACAAAAATAAATTAAATAGATATGCAAGATTTAGATCTTAATTGTAAGATTCCTCCCTCCTGCTTTTGAGGTGTGCAGATATAAAAACCTCCCCTTCTGATCTTATAATTATTCCCCTCTCTGAAATAAAAGAAAGATCCTGTTTTACCCTATTTTGGTGGCCTAGAGAGAGAAAATGTCTAGAGGGAGGTAATTCAAAATTTAGATATTTTTGGATATAAAAATCCTTCTAGTGTCTAAAATGGTTTCCCTTGAAACATATATTCAAAATGAAATTTCCAATGTGCAATTGGAATAAATTGAAATTAGGTAAAAAGGACCTTAGCCTAAGGGTCCAGATTTTCTGAAATTTTTGAATTAAGGTTCCTATGGACCAATTAGATTAATCCAAATGTAGGGAGGAGATAAATTAAAGAATAAAAGAAAATCCCCCCAAAAATGAGTAAATACTCACATAAGATGAAGAGTTGACTAAGGACAAGGTTATTAGTTAAAAAAGAAGAGATATTTAGAAGAAATGATGCATTTTTGACACCTCAGTGTGGGGGAATTCTCCTCATGAAGGAGGAAACTATTTCACATGTGTGGTTGAGTTTTAAACTCACAAATAATGAGATATTTTCATCTCTCCTCTCTCCTGCTTTAACTAGATCCAAAAAGTAAGCTAAACTGACCTAAAAATGGTCAAAAATTAAGTGTTATTTTTATTCTATGCATAGAAAAATGCATATTATAAATATTTTATAATAAAAGTGTTATTTTAATTAGAATTAATTTCTATGCATAGAAAGATGCATATTGGGAATATTTTTATTATAAAAGTGTTACTTTCATCAAAATTGATTTTTATGCATAAATAGATGCATAAAAGCATTTTTTTATTATAAAAGTGTTACTTTCATCAAAATTGATTTTTATGCATAAAAGAATTTTTTTAATTATAAAAGTGTTACTTTCATCAAAATTGATTTTTATGCATAAATAGATGCATAAGAGAATTTTTTTATTATAAAAGTGTTACTTTCATTAAAATTGAATTTATGCATAAATAGATGCATAAAAGAATTTTTAAAAAAAAGCGTTACTTTCATCAAATTTTGATTTTATGCATAGAAAGATGCATAAAGAAATTTATTTTTATTTCAAAAGAGTTATTCTCATCAATTTTGATTTTATGCATAGAAAGACGGTCTGTTCATTTCTAGTGTGCATCAGGATGTTCTCATATCATGAGCTGGCTGAGGCAACGGATGGCTTTGCAGAGAGCAAGACGCTAGGGGCAGAGGGTTTGGGATGGTATACTCGTTTCTTTTAAAGCAGCACCATATAAAGTTACGTCTTTCCCAGGCTCCCAGCCTCGGAATTGGCCAAGATTTCTAAATAGATTTCTAAGAACGCATGCCATACCTAGATTGGCATAAACATAACTTACATTTGATAGCATTTATCAAGAGAGCTTACCTTAGGTTGTAAGCTACTTCCATCATGTTGATAGAATTAATAATGAGCTTTTGAAAGGTGTTATAAGTCATAAATGGCCAGCCTTTCAAGAACTATTTATCAACAGCTACTTCTCCAGGTAGTGTTAGCTTGCCAAGTTATAAATGACTTGGCAATGTTGCTTTGTATTGTAAAAACAAAATGAAAAATTCAAGTCAATTTCACATGAATACCACTAGTAATTGAAATCCCTCAACATAGTGTTGTGTTTGCTAGCTATGGGTGGCATGATCCCTGAGCCCTCTTCTAAAAGAAATGTTTCTTTGCGTTATTTGGGCTAGAAACCCACCAAATTTTGAAATCATGATCCAAGCTTCCGCTATGGACAATAAAATCAAAGTTGGGCTCCCTTGAAACACACTACACTTGATAGGTCCCTTGTGGCCTTGCAACACCACTCCACAAGAGTGCACCCTCCTTCCAAGAGTTGCCTCTCTTCTCCAAATTCTAATTGTTTTATCACTAGAACCACTGCAAAACACATCATCTATGGTGGATAAACAAAGGATTGTGTGGTGATGCCCCCTTAGAGCTCTTGCGATCATCGTGTTGAGCACTCTTCTCTCTCTCCCACACAATAATTACCCACTACCGTCCATAACTACCAACCAATGTCATTACATACGGGACTAATTATGTGTGTTTTTATTGAACATGAGTCTTATATGTTTTTTTTGTTGATGTTATGCATACCTATAGATAACTTAATCAATTTTGAACGTATTTCATGCTTGGTTGAATTCCATTCTAATTTGTTGCTTTAAAACACAACAACCAATTCTTGAAAATGGGGGGAGGGAGTGGGGTGGGGGGGGGGCTCATTAATAAAAATATTTGTAATATACCTTACTAGTCTACACAAGAGTCAATTTTTAAATTAATTAAGTCTCTATATAGTCTTTACATTTAGAGGAGGTGCACCATTCAAAAAGCTACCTAGATGTTTATTAACTTACAGTACTACATGATGATCCATTTTCGATGCCTAGTTTCGACGGTGGCAGCGCCGTCAAAATGAGTGTCGATAAAAACGTCACAAAAACACGTCTAAATAGGCATTGAAATAACTGTCAAAATAAGAGTCGAGTAGATCGAGCAGAAGATGAAGAAGCCGGAGAAGAGGGCTGTCCCAGTGTCGAGTAGCAGGAGAAGATGGAGAGGTATCACCTGCAGAAGATCAAGGCCGCCATTGAGGTGAAGAGGAAGGAGAGGTGTCAGCGCTCTTGGTGCAGTATACAGAGGTCGAGTGGCACTTGGAGTAGATCGAGAAAGAGAGGGAGAAAGAGATGGGCCCGAGCAACAGTGAGAGATAGACAGAGAGAAATCGGCTCTGTGCTGTGGAACCCCTTTTTCAGAAAGGTTCAATTTCCATTTTAATGTGCACCTACCTAACAACACATAAGTGGCCGTTCCCACCAGAAGCAACCAATACACACACACATTGGCGTTTTCATGATGCTAAAAAAAATCCTTACGTCGGAGAATTTTTTCGCAGCAAGGCTGATGCATCGGGTGGTTGGGTTTGATTGAGAGATGCTAAGTGAGCGAGCACGTCATTGTTTTTATCATTTGTCGGGGAAATATTTTGGTGATGGGATTTGGGGGTTGGTCATTACTTTGTTTATGAAGATTGTGAGTTTTTTGCGGGTGAGAGGTTGATGATGTGCTCCTTATCATATGTCTTGTGAGAATAGTAATGAAGTTAGTGTAGGAGAGTTAGTAAGTTTTGAGAAGTGTGGAGTTGAGGAGTTTTTTTTGAAGAAGGGTGTGAAGAGAAGTGATGGTGGGGTTTATTAAGTATGTTGAACATGGGAGATCTTCATTGACATGTTGTTCGCGGGAGCTCACAAGCTAAGTGGGGGAGGAATGATAGCCTCCGATTTCGTCACCAAAAAGGCTAAAAGATGCGGGGTTTTTATCACATTGTCATTATCTTGTCCATGTTTTTGAGGCATCTATGCTTAGTTGTATCCTTGTTGTTATCATCTATGTAAATGTGCTTGGCTAAATAGCGGGTCCGCACAATTTCAAAGCCAATGCATGGAAACTCTCTCTATGATGTGTAAAAGCCAAAGCCATGTATTCACACAAATAGAAGATAGCCTAAGGTTGTACCCTTTCAATTTTTGGAATAAAGCAAAGAAAGGGGAAGTGTGTCGTGTGATTGGGAGGTTGGGAGGTTGGAAGTTAGTTACAACTTTCCCTCTTTATCTTTCTTTTGCACGTTCATTTCTCTCTCTTTTGGTTTGAGCACAACTCTTGCCTCTCTCTTGTCTCTTCCTTGTTCTTGAATATTTCCTAGCTATGGAGGAAGGAGAAGAGGATGGTGAGGATGATTGTCTTGTCTATCTTCTGTGTGCTCTACACTAGGTAGCTTTTCATTGTGTGGGTATATGGCTGTGGTGTTTTCCTAGAGAGAGAGATGAGAGAATAGATGGTGTGTGTGTATATGTGTGTTTCTTGAGAGCTTCTTGCAGTTTTTATGGCTATGGAGCACTCCAATGCATATACTTTGCATGCTCGAGCCCGGATTTTCTGTCTTTTTGTGTGCTTGGAGGCCTAATTCAACATCCAAAACACCTAATCTCACTTCGAAGCTCATCCTTCTGCATCCTGGAAAGAGCTGGAGTTCCAGAAAATGGGCTCCAAGGAAAAGGCCTTCCTTCCATTCTAAAACTTCCCATCTCTTGGTTCTGATTGGGACCTTGATGTCTCTTAGGAGAGGTGGAACTTTGGAAGTGCTCCCTGGAGTTTGGAATCTTTTGAAGGACGAGGGAGTTGGCTTTGGCGGGACCTTGACAACAAAGGCCTTGGCAAAATCCTTCACCATCCGCACTGCTTCGGCCATTGAAACTGGTTTAGCATTCTTTACTAGGGCATCCAAAGGTTCGTTCATTCCCCGAATGAACTTGGCCATCAGCTGTTCTTCATCCAGCTGGTGGCAAGTATTTGAGGAGAAGAGAAAATGCCTGGTGATATTCCTCCGTGTGGTACGGCTTCCCTGGGTTAGCTCCAAGAATTCATTCATCTTAGTTTCCAAGAAGTCGGGGAGGAGGACAGAATCTCTTCCGGAGGTATGCCTTGAGATTGTCCCACGTCTGGATGTTCTGATCCTCCAGACGGTTTGTTTCATAGTGATTTCTCCATGCTACTCTGGTTGTTTCTACAATCTTTAGCCTGGCAAGAGCAATCTTACTTTTCTCATTATATCCAGTGACATCGAAGTATTCTTCCATGGCTTTGATCCACTTTTCCACAGCCTCGCCTAAGTTTTTCCCTTCACGCTTGAAGGGACCTGGTTGAGATCTGTGAAGAGCTTTGCGAACATTGGGGTCAAGCTCTTCCTCATCCGTGATCTGGCTGTCTACCACAATTCACACGTCTCATGATTCTACCAAAATAATACATCATTAAATTTCTATTTGAGTTCGTCTTGAGATCCTAAGACTTAAGAAGTTCAAAATTCATTACTTCAAACAGGGTAATCATCCTTACTAGAGATCTATGACATACATCCGAGAAAACAGATCTTATTTCTTTAAACTTGATATCTGATAGTCAATCAATTAGACAACTGGAAATTTTTCACAAAACATTCTTTATTTACATAAGGTTTGGAATATATACATAGAGCAACATGGCTCCAAAAAATCAATGCCTTAATGGTATACGCATGTAACGGCGGTGATACTGCACTGTGGACATGCCGTGATGTAATTGTTCCCTTACTACTAATGGTGCTATAATCTTACTTCTCGGGAGATAAAACAATTGAGAAGTCTATAAATATAACAAGAAATCCTAAAATCTCAAGGTGTGGGGTGATAAAGGATAACACCACGAACCACCTTTAGCCTCAACAAGACCATGGCTAAAGAGACATTCTACGTCAACATCTGGTGCTAGTTGCAAGAGGCATGGGTATATTGTGCTATAAACCACTTATGCTATCGTCTCTCAGCTGGGTTTGGAAAATATAGCTCCTCCAAATGATTAGCAAGCCTTGCCCTGCTCCTTGGAGTCGTTAGCGGAGGAGAGGATATGCTCAAAAGCGAAAGTAGTCATATCCTGAGTTTGAGTAAGATCAGGGATACCAGATAAACACGGGGCATCCATCTATAAAATCTAATTCATCGATTAAAAGTCTTTAATAATGAACTTTATCTGAATGAAAACACAATATGTGAATGCTCTTTTTTAAGATTTTATTGTAAATTTCTATCAAATTTGGTCTTTTATTCTTAAGCTTTCAACAAAGCTCTGATACCAGCTGTGAGACCCCTGCCCCCTCCACGCACCAGAATCCAAGGAGCTAGCAGCGGGAAGTAGTAACCTCTCATGTGGGGCAGGGTTTCCCACTTGGGACCTCGCCCACGAATGTTCAGACAAGAGACTAATCCGGCGGTTCCTCCAAACCGAGACTGGAAAAACTTCCCTTGCCCAGAAAACTTGGGCGATTCCACCAAGAAAAATCTTCTAACGAAAATTTTATCTAACGGGTCAAGGCCTTAACTATCCTTTCTATCTTGACCAAACCCGTAGGTCACATGGCCAGATCAAGAAAGTGACTTGCACTTGGTTCATAGAAATCATCGCTTTTTTCCCTTAAGCAAGGCACAACCGTTGATTCTTTCTCCCATAGAACAAGAATCTTCCTGGGACTTACTCTAACAAGCGTAACTTGAACGTATCTAAATTTACTGTAGGAATCCACCCCAACCGGCCCATGGGTTAGCCAACCGCCCAACCAGTGAATTGGTGGGATCCCTATTTATAAAAGTTTGGTTGTGTTTTGTCCCCGGTGTACCAGGGAAAAGAGTTCCTAAGACCCTAGCTGGCACTCAAGCAAAATACAAAATAGACACACCACTTACACACCCAATATGAAATTACCTTTTTCATATAGATTCAGCTGTCTTTAAAACAGAATTGGAATGAAACCATAATGTTTCCATTGTAATTCTCAAAATTCTAGTTCAATGTTTTACAATCAAAATGTCATCCGGACTCTCCGTTTGAAGACCAGCTAGTCAACCAACGAGATTTGATTTTGAGTTCTAGTTCACATAGATAATTCCTTGCCAGTCCATCCATATCTTCCTCGACATATGCATGGGTGTCCTAGCAGCCGAGCCCATGTATCGCCTAGTCAAAACTCTCTAGGATCCTCCTTAGGTATCCTAGCACTTCACTCAAGGACCACTTTGTGGGCCCTCGCCCATCATACCGGAAGCACACCATTTTAACCGTATTGAGGCTGGTCAGGACCTTGGCAAGCTCGTGGGGAGACGTCCTTCGATGACTCCCCGCCAAGTGTTGCAACATAACTCTCCTTAGATTAAACCATAAGCCAAATGCTTCCTCCAGCATTCTGACATAAGACAGTCCTTTTTCAAAAGCAGAGTTTCTATGTAAGTAAGAATTTTCCGTTCAGTTTGATTCCACAAGATCCTTTTTCTCAGAATCCAGACTTTCTTAATGAAAATCACAATTCTAGTCTCGGTAACCCATCCATCAATTACAAATGAATTTTTGACTTATTTCTCGATGATTCCAGGTCTAATGAAAACTTCTCTATATCACCGGTAATCCATTCTTCGTACTGAAGAATTAGGAATGGTCACAAGGTTTTAATTTCTGATTCAAGAGATGGGTAAGCATCTTACTGGCCCACCTTTCTCACGTGGTCGTAGTCTCTAATCCTAAATTACTCGAATTTAATCCTAAAGATATTTTCTAAAGATAATTCTTCGTTTTTTAAATAAATTAACTGTGATTTCCATTCGTAAGGAAAAATCCAAAATTATGAGAATTCATTCTTTATTGGACATAATAGAATTATAAATAATTCTATTCATGAATAATGAATTTTTTTAAAGATAATTCTTTTTCTAATGATCCATTTGTGAATATGCATACATCATTTTATTGAATTATTCTCATAAAATTATTCTAAATTATTCTTTTCTCCAATTGAAACTCGGCATCAACATGCCCTGAATTTCTATGTAGAATTATGGTGAAACCTTCTCTTTTAACATTGAAATTACTTTAGGCATTTTCCTAATTAAAGTACGATGAGAATTCCTCTAAACAAATATCCATGTATATGAATATACCTATTTTGAGTTATGACCAAAATTCCTCTTTTAATATTTAAAATTTTTGCACATAGAATATCGTGAAAATTCCTCTTTTTGCAACTAAATTTTTATGCATGTAAAATAAATATAAAAAATTTTCTCTTTTCTCTATTTAAACAATTATGCATAAATACTATAAAAGTATTTTTCATAAATGTAACAAAAATTATTCTTTTAGCATCAAAATGTTTATGCCTAGAATACGATGGAAATTCCTCTTTTTGTATTAACAAGATTATGCGTAAAATTAAATTCATTTTTTTAAAATTTTGCCATAGCTTCGCTGCATTTTCTGAGAATTCTCAAATTTCTACTTAAAAAAAAAACTCATAGTTATGAAATGTGGTGGGAATTCCTCTTTTAAACTAAAAAAATTAATTATGCATACATAGCATAATTATAAACATAATTATAAGCATCATTATAATTACACCTCTTGATTAATCTTAAAAATATCCATTTATCATTCCTATATGAAAATACTTACAAAAATGTTAGCATAACTCTTTTTCAATCTTAAAATGAATTAATATGATTTTTCTTAATCATAAATAAGTTTAAAAGAATTAATCATAATTCTTATCTAGATTAAAATCATAAAAATACTTAACTTTCTTCTCTAGCTCGTCAAGCCTAGAGTTTTGATTAAGATAATGAGATTAGCACTAAGATCCATCTTTCTTACAAGGATCCATCCAAAAAGATGATTAATCTTTCAAAAAGAGAGATTTACTAATCAAAAATATTAAATTTAAGCATAAAAGATTAGCATTAATCCAATTAAACATTATGAATCACTAAAAATCTTGATTTCAAGAAAAAACCATTGATTAAGAAGCTTCCCAAGCATTAGAGAGGTTGGGAAGAAGATAACCATTGAGAAAGATAGAAAAAAAACACCATGGATTAAGGCTTACCCTTGGTTTTTGGCTTGATTCTTTTAAAAATAAGTGAAGCCCACAAGGAAATCTTGGCCACCAAGATGGGGAGGGTAATCTCCAAGGGAGGATGGAGATTTGTGAAGCTCCAAAGCTTCCCAAGTAGAGGCAAAATAGAGGGATAATAAAATTATACTAATTTGAAGATAATATTAGCATGTAAATACACAAAGATGAAAATACAAAGGAATGAGGATCTATTTATAGGTGAGGAAAGCCACTAACCAAGTCCAGCTAGGTTCTAAAGACTTCCAGCTTCAGTTTGACCCAATTTGGACAAGTTTTGGACCAGTTTGGCTCACTTTTTGATCCAGTTTGTAGGAGGAGAGAGGTGAGATGAAATATCTCAATTTTTTTGAATTAAAAATGCAAGGTAATGATGTGAAATAGGTGCCTCCTTCATGATCCCCCTCCCTCCTTACTGAAGTGTCAAAATTTTATTTTTTTACTAATAAACCTCATTTTTTAACTAATAAACCCAGTACTTGGTCCACTCTTCATCTTATGTGAGGATTTACTCATTTTTTGGGAGATTTTATTTCATTCTTTGCATTTTTCTTATTGAAACACTTGGATTAATCCTCTTGGCCCTTTAGAACCTTATTTGGATCTTAATCAAAAATTTCTAAAAATGTGGACCCTCAGGCTAAGTCTCTAATTCACATATTCAATTAATTTTTAATGCACATTGGAAAATTCTTTTTGAACTTCTGTTTCAAGGGAATTCATCTTAAATATAAGGAGAAAATTTTTATCCAAAAAATATCTCAAAATTTAATCACCTCTCTCTAGGCCAAAAACAAGGAAAAACAATGTTTTCTTGTATTCTGAAATAGGGGATGATTACAAGGGACTGACAGGAGAGCTTATTCATCTTTTAGGGCTGAGGAGGAACCTTACAAATTAGACACCTACTAGGGGTCCCTATGGGGGTGGGAGTGAGTAACAAGGACCCGACAAATTGGGTAATTGAGAGATTCAGTATTAAGCTTAGGAAATGGGAAGGGGTAAGGGCACCTTTCCAAGATAGGGCTGCTATAGTGAATACTATACTTAATTCTTATATCCTGTTTATTTTCCTTAGTATGATAGAGTTTAAGAAAGGTCATTGGAAAAAATTAATGCTTCTATCAAGGACTTTCTATGGAGGAATGGTAACAATGGGAAAAATGCCCTCTCTAATTGGTTGACTTGGGACAAGGTTGCTCTCCCAAAAACATGGGAGGTTGCTCTCTAGTTGGTTGACTTGGGACAAGGTTGCTCTCCCAAAAACATGGGAGGTCTGGGAATATTACATCTACCCGCCCATGCTAAGGCTGGAGTGTTAGTTAGCCTCCCTAAATTTCTTAAGCACGAAAGAATTTGGGCTAAGATGTTGAGAGAAGAGAGAGAGGAGGTTGAAGTCCATCTTAGAGGCAAATGGTTTGGTCTCAAATGGTTTGGTTATAAAGGCTAGTAGAGCAGCTAGCAAGAGCATGGCCTGGAATAACTCTAGTATTGCAAGGCCAAAAATGGTGGTCTTATCTAAGAGTGAATTCCACTCATCTAAGAACTGCAAAGAAGCAGGTTGGTTATCGTTCGTGTTGAGTTGAGATTGACCAATCACTTAACTTAGGTCACTTGAGAGATTAAATCTATATGCTCGTATGTGGCAGACAGAAAATCCTAGATAGCCTTAGAATTGGTAAGAGAATGCATAAGTTGTACTTCCCGATCCCCTAGATGGAGGACTAGCTCCATGCATGCAATTATATCATGTCGTCCATATTGTGTGTGTCCTTAAAGGTTAGCAGCACTAGGATCTACCTCAAAATCCATCAACGATGGCCTAGGGGTTAGATTGTTGGAGAAGGAGTTCCATTCAGGCTCTCCAAACTAAATAATTTGCACCCACAAGCTTATCAACTTGGTATGTGTAGTTTGGGAGAGGAGCAAGATTAGTGTTAGCCACCACAGGCACAAGAGTGACGGGAACTTTAGGGGTGACATTCTGAGCAAAAGCCATGAAGGTTGTCTGGATCAACAATTAAGCTCACTTATTTAGAAGACGAAAGGGGCAAAGAAAACTAAGATATGTAATTTCTAAAGAGGTGACACCATGTGAAAACTGGTGAAAACTTGAACTACATTCACATGGATAGGAGATTAACAAAGCATGGAGATTAGTATATATTATCAACCTAGAAGGGTGATATATACAAGAGCGAGTTTGTTGCAAAAAAAAGGCTATAGTTAATTGCAACTATTAAAGTAGAAACCTATTACTAAGGTAAATTAATTTTTGATTACAAAAGGTTGACTAAAGTCTAACTTGAACAGTCAATAGACTTAAGAAAACCTTTGAATATTAAGGTGGCACCTTCTAATTGGTTGCAGCCTATGCCAACAACTAGTTCACACTGCATGAACAAAATCATCAGCTGGTGTTGGTGGGCCACTAGTTGTTACAGGATTGAGTTGTGACTCACGAGAATAGCCAAGCGTGAATAAAGGCATGTCCTTTAGTGTACCTTTATCATAATTTTCACTATTCGAATTGAGAAGAATTGGATACAATTTTGCCTAGCCTTGAATTTAAAGATTCAATTTTTAGTATAAAACTGTACATCTATGCATTGTTTCAATAAAAACTAGTTGAGCTTAGAGGTCTTCTTTTTTTTTTTCATTGCTTTAGAAAAAAACTTTTCTTGACATTGCTGACCATTATATTATCTATTTGCCAAAGCCCTAGCTTTGTAACTGGAGAACAAGCCCCCCACCACTCCTCGAAAAAAAAATGATTTTTTTTTCGGTTTTCGTTTCTAAAATCTCTACTATATTTCGATTTTATACACAAATATATGAAAAATCATTCCTTAAAATAAAGGCTACTTAAAATCTTAGCCAATTTTTCTTAATTGTGGCCCTTACATATACACTAGAATGCCAATTTTGCAAAATATCTTTTTTTTTCATATAAAGTTTATACAATAAACGTCTTTCTCAAGCTCCCAGGACCCAGCCTCGTAATCTACCAAGAATTCCAAACAGATTTCTTGGGCCCGTAATCTACCAAGAATTCCAAACAGATTTCTGGGAACGCACACCGTACCTAGATTGACGTAAACATGACTTACTTTTTTTTAAAAGTTGGACGATTTTTATTACATGAGGGTCCTTCATACCCTTCTGCCTACATTGCATGGTGCTACCTTGTACCTCCTAAACCCATAAACATGGTGCTACCTTGTACCTCCTAAACCCATAAACATGACTACATTTGCTAGCATTTATCGAGAGAGTTTAGCTTAGGCTAGCTACTTCCATCACGTTGATAGAATTAATTATGAGCTTTTGAAAGGCGTTGTAAGCTGCAACTAATGCATGTTAATGACGAGCCTTTCAAGCAGTGAAGTCAGATTCATAACCATTAATCAACAGCTTCTTCTCAAGCTAGTGTTAGCTCGACAAAGTGTAAATGACTTGCTGATGTTGCTTTGTATTGCAAAATCAATATGGAAAATTCAAGTCAATTTCACACGAATACCGCTAGGAATTGAAAGCCCTCAACAGTTGGTTGTGTCTGCTATTATATATGGGTGGCATGATCCCAGAGCCCTCTTCTGAAAGCAATGTTCTTTGCGTTATTTGGGCTAGAAACCCACCAAATTTTGAAATCATGATCCAAGCTTCCGCTATGGACGATAAAATCGAAGTTGGCCTCATAATTAGCCCTTGAAACGCTCAAACACTTGACAGGTCCCTTGTGGCCTTGCAGCACAGCTACACAACAGTGCACCCTCCTTCCAAGAGCTGCCTCTCTTCTCCAAATTCTAATTGTTTTATCAGCAGAACCACTGCAAAGCACATCATCTATCGTGGATAAGCAAAGGATTGCGTGGTGATGCCCCCTCAAAGCTCCTGCGATCATCATGTGTTGAGCACTCTCCTCTCTCTCCCACACAATAATTGCCCTATCACAAGCACCAGAATAGAGCAAGCACCCGTCTGAGCTCAATGCAAGAGCATTCACTGCAGATTTATGGCCCTCCAAGGTGGTCACAAGAGAATGCTTCTTCTCTGTATCAGCTTTAACCCACACCTTAATCTTAGCATCTGCAGAGCCTGTGTATACAAAGCCTTCATCTGAGACAGCAAGGGCATTGATAGCATCATCATGGGCCTTAACAGACTCCAGGCACTTGAAATCCAACAGTCTCCACACCTTGATGCTTCTATCCCACGATGCGGAGTAGAGAAACTCCTGATTTTTTGACACTGCGAGTGCAGAGATGGCATCAACGTGCTCGATCCAGAGCCTTTTATGGTGGCGCCGAACTTCTACATGGTTTTTGGCTGGGAGGAAAGTTTTGAGGTAGTCTTTGGCAGTGGGCATGGTGGCAACGAGCTTGTAGCTATCATGCAGATCTCCTTGACTATATCCTGCATAACGTGGCTTGCTAATTGGGGACCTCTTCCATACTCTGATTTTGTGATCTTGGTGGGCACTGAGTACCTTATCTCCCACCACAGCAAGGGCTTTCACAGCTCCATCTCCATGGCCAAGCTTGTAATTAGCACAACACTCCCCCGGTAAGTTTTCCTTCAACCATACCTTAATAAGGTTCTTGGAGCTTGAACCCGCATATATATAATCACCATCTGACACAAGTGAAGAAACTGCGAGGCCATCCTCGACCCCCTTTTTAGTGCCAACACAATGAAAATCAAGCTTGCCTTGATCGGATATTAAGCTGCGGCATGTGAGTGAAGGAAGAAACCCCAAGCTGCTCTGAGAGAGCAAGCTTAGCTCTGACTGCAGGCTGGATTGGGATGAGATAATGGTTTGGGAGTGGAGACTAGCCTGGGATAAAATGCTTCCCTGGGATTGGATGCTTGTTTCTGATGATTGGAAGCTGAGCTCTGACACAAGAGAGCTTTGTGGTGAGACTGTTTGGCTTGAACCACCAGCTGCGGTTTGTGACTGCATATTAGTAGCAGAGATTTTAATGTTTAATTCATTCATGCTGCCGCTACAAGACTTCAAGAACCCCTCGGAGTGATGATCAGGGCAGCTTGGAAAATCAGAGGCTAAGCTAGCGTCACTAATGTAACAGACCGGACTAATTAGAGGAGAACTGATTTTCTCATCGACAGGAATAGGTAGAAGGCCCATTAGAGCAGGCCTTATAGATAATTATAATGTGTAGATAAGTAAGGCAGTACCTAACGGAGAGGCGTAGTGCAAATAATTGCAATGCTGTGGGCATGCATGGGAGGACTGGAAAGGTTTGGTAAACTACTTTACAGAAAGAATAATAATTGGCAGAGGGTTGGAGGGGCTAGAAACTGCCTTTCGTTCAAGAACGAAATACTCAAGTCTCATATATTACGTGTGTGAGCGCGTGCGAGAGAGAGAGAGAGAGAGAGAGTGGGAGCAGTAGCAGTTACGTGGCCGCGCAAAGCAAGATCAAGAGGATTATGAAGCGTCAATGATCGAGATGGTTTTGTTAGTCAGTGATTAGTATGATTAGCGTTGATTAATTAATAAACGCAAGTCTTTTCCTGTCTTAAAAGTTCCTGGTCCTGCGTAGCTGCGCAAGAGTACCATTTGTGAATATAGCTGAGGCATCCTGCAAGTAGCACTAAGCTTTGGCATTTGCACCGGCCTACCTAGCCTACCCAAAAAGCAATATTTTACAGGCAGCGTCGGCTGGGAGGAGTCGGGGGACGACGCGTTATCAAGGCTGGCGTAGCACCGCCCTAAGAGCAGAGAGCGCGTCATGATAGTGGCCCTATTATATTATGTACTGCGTACAAAATTCATTCTAATGTGTAGAGTCATGCTTCCTCCCCCTCTATCGGGTCAACCACACTTAAAGCCAAGCGTGGCGCGCGTCCGATTTCCCTTTCTGCAAGGGGTAAGGGCGTTCACGAGTCACGTCCTTAACACAAGCAACGCCACGTTTGTTCCAAATAGCTTGTGTAAGCTTTCAACTTGAACCAAACATTTTTTTTCCCAACAATTCCAAAAAAAAAACCTTTACCTCAAATTTCTGTAGGTTTTTTTCCAAAATTTAAAGGTTTTTTGCAATATTACAATTAAAATCTCTTAAAATTTGTAGGTTTTTATGAATTCTTATTTTAAAATTTGAAGGTTATTTTTCAAAATTTGCCATTCATCTCACACACGAAACCTCGGTTTTTCATGAACACTGATTACATAAAAACTTCAATTTCATCCGTGGCAATATAGTATATATATATATATTACTATTTTTTAGAATATATATTTACATTAATAAAACCACTTCACAAAGCTAACCAGACTTTACATCTCAGTTTACATAGCTTCCGTCTCCATTGCATTACCAATTTCATCAATGTGAATCTTGAAATTCAAGCCATGAAAATTACACTCAAGGGTAGTTTTTCTTCGACACACTTTTCCCACCATAAAAAAATGTTTCAATCAACCATGCATTATCATATCATATGTCAAAAAGTAAAGTCAACATTCATAGCATATAAATACTTAAGTTATTATCCTCTAAAACTTAAAAGTCTAGTCCACATGAGGCCCCAACTTACACACCTCCTGATTTTTAATTATATCAACCTTGCAAATGGTTTGCGCTAATCACTCTCCCTCCACCCATCCACACACACTTTCCAAAATGTACAACTACCAACACACAACGTGTAGAGTAAGATTGAAATCGTTGTGAATGTGGACATTAGACCTACCTTATTCAACACACATATGTGCACTCATTTGACATCTTTAAACTTGCTCCTTTAGTTCTTTCACCACCTAGTACCAAATTTGAATATGTATTTACTTGATTCATAGCATCAAGACCAAAGTCAAACTGGAACTATAGTTTACAATGGATCATAAAAATTGGAGATCATATGAATACTTAACATATACTCATCAAAATACAAAACTAACACTCATCTAAGTTGACAAATCCTTTACGAAATTACCAAAAGATTTTAAGAAACGCATTATCCATCATTGTCACCTAGTAATCTTGGACTCCCATGAGACATTTGTAGCTTTTCCACACCCATTAATCAAAACTAAATAAGTACCTTGATTGTAGAGATTTTTCTATACATGTTAATGGTCTCGTTCTTGATCTTTCTTGAGCTCGAGCTACTAATCAACTATCCTTCTTGTCTTCTCCAAAACACTGACCAAAGAAATTTCCATTGAAAATAATCAATTACTACGGTGTTCCTTTTACAAACTAGCATAAGTGTCTACTTGTTATGAACCTCTAACTCTAACATGACAATTAAAAAAATAAACAGATCCTTTCCTTCCTTTTTTATGGTTGATTTTAGTGTGGGAGACTTCCAAAAGATTGATTGTACATACAAGATCACAAGTATGCGTTTCTTTAAAGCACTTTTGCAAGAAAATATTATTTAAAGACATGACACATGGAATCTTAATTCATTTTTATACTTAAAGGGAAACTATTGTTGAAAGAAGCAAGCTAATTCTTATATTGATGGTAGTAATATATGATTGATTTAATCATATATATGTTCACATGTATATATATATATATTCAACAAATAACATGTACACATATAAATTCTTATTATAGAAGTGATAAAATAACTTTCTTAGAAGTGAATCCCTTTTAGTAATATATGATTGATTTAATCATATATATGTTCACATGTATATATATATATTCAACAAATAACATGTACACATATAAATTCTTATTATAGAAGTGATAAAATAACTTTCTTAGAAGTGAATCCCTTTTATTTTGGGAGCAATAAGTATATAGTATTTATATTATCAGGGAAAAAGTAGCCATTACCAACAAGTCCTTTTAAACTACCACCACATCACTTCTATTCCCAGTCTCTATTAAGAAGATCACATATTAGATCCTGCCTCTCATCCTCCCATACAAAAGAAGATATCTCCCAAGATATGTGGTAACCTAACTAAATACAAGCAACCGATAGAGAGTCGAAAGTGCATACCTTGGGAGTCTGGTCTTCAAAGTAGTCACCCTTTGTCCAAACTTTCACCACTGGTCTCTTGCCCAAAGGGTTTTCAATAAAGGCTAGAAAAGTATACACTCATTACTTCTCCTTTTGGTACACCCTTCTAGTTTTGGGCCCAAACCTGGGATATTTGGTCTTCACATTTTTCCAAGTATAAACCTGCCACATATCATCACACATATTAGAGTATTCTAGTATGTGTTAATATCCCATCAGTTGGGGTCTCCATCAACTAATCCTTGCCTGTAATGTTTGGATGACTTACTCAACAAACACATTATCATTCAACTTATTTATATATTATGGAGACCAACAATAGTGCACACATTTGAACGTCATATCTAACACATATAACCCCTGACTATGCCCTTTATTATTGAATATCAGTAGATTCTTGGAATTCCAGATCCCCCATAGACAACAATACCTTATAATACAAAATATCAAATCAAGACCTCATGCCCCATTAATTAGTCTCCCTAGAAGCCAGTCTCCCCAAAATCCCTTAACCCCCAAGCTCACATCCACCCATTTTCCTATCCTAACCCAAAACCCTCTAATTGTAGGACAATCCCTAGAAGTGAGTCCCTAGAGTATATGCAATGTGAGTTTTATGATATACATTACCATATAGTACTATGTGTCTTATTTAATTTTGGTTAGTAAAGTGTCATTTCAAACTATTCATGCGTAAGGGGACATAAGCCTATTCTATCACATTGTGGACCTTTGATTTTGGTTTGTCTAATCAAAAGAAATTTTACAAATCTTTAAAAACTCACTAGTGCATGCATCATAAATAAAAAAACAATAGTGAAAATTGAGTTCTCTTCCATTTGATTTCCCTCCACCTCTCCACATTATTAAAAAAAATATTTTAACTTCCAAAAGATAATAAAATATATAACTTCAAACTTCTCAATATATGAGAAGACATTAAATATACTTTAAATATGATTTTGTAATTTCATGGTTGTAGGTTTATGCTCACTACATAAAATTTATAGTATAAAAAACCTTATTTAAAGCATATGAATGTATTTTGGAGTAATCAAACTATGACTACTTAAAATAAAGGATCTCAATGAATTGAAATAAAAAAATAAAAGAACAAGTTTTTAAAAATTGACACCATAGAAGCCTAATCTTTAAGACAAAAAGACATGAGTTGTGTAGTATATAGTAGAGCCTAAAAAGCATACAATATATCTTTATAGTTAGCAAATCATTCCTTGACATGTATATTTTCAAAAAGCATAAGTATTGAAAACAAATTAAACAAACTATGGCCCAAGTGAAGCACCTTGACTATATAAATCTAAGAAAAATCGATAGTTAGGACCAAGACTAAATGTTGAGTATGAATGCTTTCCAAGTAAAACCCACTTCTTATGCCTATCATGGAAAGTCTACCCAAAATTTTTAGCATTTATAAAGTTAAATCATGTGATCAAAGAAAACTATCATTAACTATGTATTTAAAAGTGCTCATATACTCAATGTTTTTAAGATATAGTTTTATAAAATTCACACTTGGGCACATGAAATTGCTAGCTGGATTGGTAGAGTTCAAAGTGGTTTCTTGAGGACCATAAGAGTTAAAACCTAGTAGGTGCGTATGTGGGATGTACACTTGCTCATTTTTGCATATCAGATGCATTTGGGTACCACAACAAGAGTGCTCACCAAAAAATGGGTCTTTGTGCCAAGGACCCATTCTTGGTGTATATGCTCGCAGGGGGGGGGGGGGGGGGGGGGTCACTCATAAATATGTAAGCATAGCATGTGGGTTCAACACAAGGAGTTTTTAAAATCCCTTTTTACACATTTTTTACATACAGAAGGGTACCATTTTAAGGGGGTATGTACAAATTGAATAGAAAAAGGGTGTGTTTTATTCATGAAAACTTTACAAGTAAGGGGTTTTTAAATTAGGCCTTGAACGCACGTGATATAGAGAGTTTACATATAGTGAACCCCCCGAGTGTATATGACACAAGCAACACAAGCATAGAAGCATCCTAGACTAGCCACTTGTCATCTTGAAGGTTGTCAACTTTGCTGCTTTTATAAGGATATACATTATTTAATATATTGAAGTACTCTTGGTTTGATTATGCCTTACATGCACACACACGCACACTCAAAGTACATCATCATGGTTGTTGGTCACTCGAGCACTCCATTGAATAATCTAAATGTATTATTCAACATAATATATTCTGTTAACATTATAACCATATCTATAATTTGAGTTCCCTTCCTAGTATATAATACTTATTTCTAGATGTTGAGAACTCCCACATAAGAGTGAACCTGATCATTCCTAAAATAGTGTTACTCTCCTTTGTTAGACCCACCTCCTTGCCTGACTCCTTGCTTTAACAACCAATGAGGCCATGTAATTCTAGTCCCTAACACAATCATAACCCATCTCCCCATGTGAGTCCACATGACCCTCAAGGCAAGGTAACTCCAAAAGGTTTGCTATAAGTGCTCTTTGGCTAGCCTATGGTTGCAATGTCTACCTGAGCATATATCCTTCTTTTGCATAGCATTGCCTATTGGAAGATCTCCCAAATTCACCTATTTTTACATTAGGAGGTAAATAAAGATTCCATAGGGATTTCCATCTATGGAGCTAAATGTGAGGCTCCCATCTCAAGCTCCACTCTTTATTAACATACAGGACATTCATCACATATTTGACTAGGTGCAGATAGATGGTCCTTGTTTGAGGTATGAACTGGGGTGTTGTATTTAGCCAAAACCAATCTCTAGGACATGACTCAAAATTCAACTTTTGCAAACTAGTGCACCCTCACCAGATGTAGCTAGTCAAGGTGCACCATGACTCAAAATTCAATTTTTGTAGCTGGTGCACCCTCACAACGTGTAGTTAGAAATTCTTTATCTGATATGACCATAATAGCAAGATGATCCACATCACCTCATCCTAATGGAGACCCATCCCCCATAATTCTAAAAAGTGGATTCATCCCTCATCAAGACCTCCTTGTATCTTTAATGTCTAGAATGGCCAAAGAAACCTAAGACCACCACATGTGATAGAAAATCATAGAGTTTCCTATGACTCTGCCTGAGTGTTTTCATTCCAGTGTGCTTATAGCTTTCTTCCAATTGTTCACAACAAAAGACATTGAGGGAGTAGCCTTGAAAAGGGACAAAAGCAAATACTTTGTCAACCCAAGTTCATTAGGTAGCCTTTGGACATCTTTTGGGCCTTGTAATAAGGATTCCTAATTTTTTAGGGATTAAGGCTAATTCTGAGAATTCTTAAGGAGAGGAGACAAGGGCAATAAAGAGGCTTACTTGGAGCCTATAGTTTGCTCTTTCTAGCCTATAATTTTTGGGTCTACAGTAGTCATTTTCTCTCTCTTGAAGCAAGCACTTTCCACATCACCAAGCTCATAACTAAGAGGGGGGCCCAAAAATAGTGATTTTTGTTTTCATTTTATAAGTTTTTTGGCTTTGAAACTTATCCCATACCCTTATATATATCAAAAGTTCAATTTTCAACCTCCATTTCTCCCCAAAACCTCCTCTATCCCCTTAAATGTGACATCTTTTTCTCCCTCATTTATTTCCTCCGCTTCCCGTACCAAATCAACCTCATTAAATGCCTCCAAATTATCCTATCACTTTCCACATCATCATTCTCGCAACTAGGTGGGAGCCAAAAATAGTGAATTTCTTTTTCATCTTTTTTGAATTCTCATGCTTTAAAACTTAACCCAAACTCATATACATATATAAAATACATTTTTTAAACTCAATTTCCACTTAAAACCATCTCTACCCTACATTTTTCCCTCTAAATCAGCCTCTCTCTCTCTCTCTCTCTCTCTCTCTCTCTCTCTCTCTCTCTCTCTCTCTCTCTATTGTGAGCTAATGGCCTACATACACACACTGGTCCCTCTCTCTACTATCATCTCTCTCTCTCTCTAACTCTCTCTCTCTCTCTCTCTCTCTCTCTCTCTCTCTCTCTCTCTCTCTCTCTCTCTCTCTCTCTCTCTCTTTATCTCTCTCTATTGCGAGCTTATGGCTTGCATAATCACTTTCCCCCTCTCCCTCTCTACTATCCTTTCATGCCATTGTCACTCTCACTCTACTATACTTTCATGGCTTAACATCAACATAGAGCTGTTAATCCAGCATTACTTAACCTATTAATTCTTTTCTCCACTTGGAGCTCATCCGGTTGTGTGACTTGTCACCTAAGTAGAATCATGGCCTTGCATGAAATCACTAATACGAATGTGCCATTATAAAGACGCAAGGTGGATTTGCATGTTTGAGTGTTGGAAGAGTATGCATCTTTGGTCAAGGGTCATCTCACATAACAAGATAAGATTGCATGGAGACAAGGTGGTCACAAAAATTTGGATGTGTGGTTGATGGAAATCTATACCCAACGGACCTTTATGTGCGATACCCACCAACTTTCAGAGACTTTCCCTCATTTATTCAATATGTGGGAGATGGTAACAATGGGATGCTTGGGTATTACAAGAGATTATCAACAAGTGATGCTGGCATAGTATTCTATTTGTCCTTGCAATTGCATGCTCTTCAAGGTACGTTAGGTGGTTTGCACCAAGCCCTACTTCAATCTCACACCAAGGTTAAGGAGATGGAGGATGCAAATCGAGGGTGCAACATGCATTGAAAAGCTAAGGCATATCATCAACCACATGAAGAGCACCCCTGTTGGAGCAAGGGAGCGTAAGAGGTCACTCAACCACATTTAAACACTTGTTGTGTGGGAGGGGGTGCTCATAAGCGAAGAGTTCACATAGCGCCGTATGGACCGTAATAACGATTCCACTGGTAATGTCGATGCACTGTCAGTGCACTTCCAAGTTAGAAATGTCAATGCTTTCTTTTTGTTTGTAGGGTTGCGCTCAATCACAACAAGGAAGTATGTGCTTAAAATGATCAAGGATCCCCATTGGCACAAGAAGATACGTTTGACGGTGGCCAATGATATTATGTCCAGACTATTAGCAATTCTGAGGTTGTTAATGTGCGCAATGAGGTAGGCATTATCACTAAGGGCTCTAAGGCACTTCATCAATTTACTAGGAGACTTCGCAAAGGTATCATGCACAACCTTTTCCCATCGCCTAAGAGGGTATCATTAGCTAAGGGAGTGAGCAATGAAGACGCCAAATGAAGTATTGGTGAGTACTATCATCACATCCATGACACCCTCTCCATTGTAGCATGGGGGAAAAAGAAGATCGCACATGATATGGTTTCATTCCCTTACAACAAATTCAACAAAATATTTATAGACCTACATATGCTACAAAAGGTTATGATATTATTCTATGGATTGCCTGCAGGATGTGAGTGGGGTTTGTAACATTATATTGTTTTTGTTCCTGTGCACGTTTTCGTAGAGGGTAACATTGTGTTTGTTTTATGGATTTCATAGGTCAAATAGTCTCATTTGTTTTATGGGTAACATTGTGTTTGTTTTATGGATTTCATAGGTCAAATAGTCTCATTTGTTTTGAAGTTGGATGAGTTCCATAGTGAAGGGAAGGAGGCTAGAGAGAGTGAGTATTACACTCATGAATTGCGCTATGGTAGAAGCCTTTAAAGCTGGTGAACGGTCGTGAGGAGTTGGAGAGCAATGGAGCTGGTGATGGGGAGATTGATGGAGCTAGTGATGAAGGTACTGATGAAGCTGGTGATGAGAGCAGAACAAACACAAACTTTTTGTTCAGTGTTCAATTAGAGAAAGAAATTTGGTGGTTGCGAGCCTTTCAAGTTCCCAAGGAGACAAGCGAGGTGCTAGCATGGGTCTTTGAGAGATTGCCTTGGGTTAGTAATGTGATCAAGGAACAAATAGAGGGGAATCACTTGGATGTTGAGGGTCTAGGAAGTTTTGCCATTGATTGGCATCTAGGTGGGGACTTGAAGACAATTAAGTGTATGTTTGATTGGCATCTAGGTGGGGACTTGAAGACAATTAAGTGTATGTTTGATTGCACTCAAGGTGTAAATACGTCTCATCCATGCCCAGGGTGCATTCATGGAGTGAAAAAAAAAGGCAAGAAGAAATGCAAGGGGAGGGACATTGGTGAAGAGGAATGTGACGAGATGGCCAATTACGATGGTGAATGGGATGGTGTACTTTTTTCAACTATGCTGGCGTCTCCAATGAGGGATTCGCGAGATAATAGTTGGAGCCCCATTCTTTCTTTTCCTCTCAAGAATGTTCACTTCTGTACTTTGCATGCTTTCATGTGTATGTTTGACCACCTCTTAAAGTTTCACATAGACTATGCTTGGTAAAGCTCAACAAGATGAGGCGATTACAAAGGTAGAGAACATTCTCAATGAGATTGGTTCTCATGGTGGTAACGTGGATATTTAAGTGAACCAAAAAGACCTCAAGAGATTCTCATATGGTTGCGCAGAAGGTTTCAATGAGTGGCACAAAGGCCAGAAGGTTTCTCCAGCAGCCTGCGAACACAAGCAAGAAGGTTCTAGCAAATGCACACAAGGAAGGTGTGGAAATCATAGCTCCAAAGAGATGGGAGCTGTGGAAATACCTTTGTGCTTGCACTACCTAGGACTACTTAGATGCAAATATTGTTGTCTTGCGCGAGAAGGTGTAGGCAGATTTTAACAAGGTTGTGCGGTTGATGAATCTAAGCAACACAACTAAGGAACAACACAAACAATTTCAAGCATAGTTGCAAAGCTTCATTAAAGCGGTGGTCAACACATAGGGTGAATTGAATATCGGGCATTACATGGTATTCCATAGATTTCCAAGATTTTCACTAAAGATATCTTCTATTAATGCATTCTATAGAAATGTGGTTTTGTTCTTTGACTACAACACATATTGTATGCTCATGACACATGGTTCATGAACACATATGGATCCCTTGATATCTAGAGTACCCAAGGAATGGAGAAGAGTCATTACCATATAAGAGGAGTGTACTTCAAAAACACACGACATGGAGGCGGTAAAACTCGCACGAACTATCTCAAGGAAATGTTTGATTGGTTCTTTCGATACACCTTTGGCAGAAACATTTCAAGGGAGAGGGCTCAAAGGTCCAAATTGGACTAGCTTGCCAAGCAGACTAAAAAGATGCAGGGGGAGAAGAAAGCTTGAGCTCTTGCAAGCACACGCACACTCACAAAACCCTAAAAGAGAACACACAAGGTGAGAGGCTGAAAATCTTCTTCTTCTTCACACAATACTCAACACACCATATACAAAGATAAGAGTACACACAATATGAAAAGGTACTCAACCAAATACATACTAGGGTTCTCCATAGTGTGAACCCAACTAAATGAGCTGGTGCTATAACTATGCCAGTCTCTAGAATGGCTGTCTCACAGAGCCTGTCATCCCACTAGCTGCATATCACCCATGATCTCACCAACCATGCCAGTGGTGTAAGTGTGGGGCCTATCCCCCAGACGGGGTCATCAGTGTCCACCGCCCTAATTGGTTGTGTGTGCATGTTTTATGCTTGATTGGGTATGAAAGATCCATGCCATTAAAATCTTATCAATAATATTAAACTTCATTCTTTTAATTAAATTGAGAATTATCAGTAATAGCAACGGAGCTATGGTAAAATTTCTGTAAAATAAACACATAAAATATTTTCATTCATAATATAAAAAGAGGACTTCCTACCATATTCTAGGAATTATCATCCTAGATTAATTGAATGATTCTCATTGAAATCATAAAGAAATTGATTTTTATGTTTATGCTTAATTAATAAATTAGAAAAAAGAAAAATTCTAGTAAATTTTTTTACTGTTAAAAGAGTAATCCCCATGATAATAGAAATCCATGTATTCCAAAGAATTAAGAGAAAAAATTGGAATACTAATATAATGTATATTTTATATAAAAATTAAAGAAAGATTTTAGTTAAATTTATCTTTTTGCATAGATTTATATGATGAAAGAGGAATTCCCACCATATTGGAATTCAAAGAATTAAATAAGGAAAGTGTAATTCCTAGTGTAAAGAAATTAATGAAGATTTTTATTTAATTTTTGAGAGAAAATTTAGTTAAATTTATCTTTTTGCATAGATAAGTTTAAATGATAAAAGAGGAATTCCCACTACATTTGGAATTCCATCAATTGAATGGGAAAAGAGAAATTCCTATCACATTGGAATTATTGGATAATTATGAATTTTTAGATAATTTTATTTATCTATGAGAAATAATTAAATATTAAAAGAGGAATTCCTATTACATTTGGAATTCCATCATTTGGATGGGAAAAGAGAAATTCCTATCACATTAGAATTATTGGATAATTCATTTAAATTTAAAGATAAATTTTTAGATAAATTTATTTATCTATGATGAGAAATAATTAAATGTTAAAAGAGGAATTCCTATTACATTTGGAATTCCATCATTTGGATCGGAAAAGTGAAATTCCTAGTATATTGGAATTATGGGATAATTTATTTAAATTTAAAAATAAATTTTTAGATAAATTTATTTATCTATGAGAAATATTTAAATGTCAAAAGAGGAATTCTTATGACATTTGGAATTCCATCATTTAGATAAGCAAAGAGAAATTTCTAGCATATCGAAATATATATTTTATTTAGATAATTTTATTTTATGAGAAATAATTGATGGGAAAAGAGAAATTCCCATGACATTGGGAATGTAAAAAATTAAATGCAAAAAGAGGAATTCCCATGGTAGTTAGGATCCAAGAAATTAAATGAGAAGAAGAGGAATTTCTAGTATAATTTGATTAATGATTATTTACCAAAAGTGAAAATATGGGTAGAATTGATTTCTACAAATCCCATGAATTCTTTTATTCAAAAGAAGAATATTGAATATAATTCAATTGAGGAATTGAGAAGGAATATGGAAATAGTTGTCAGAAAAAAGAATCTTTAATTAGGCTAAGCAATTGTTGGTAGAAATTTAGAAAAAGTCCTATTATCAGTATCAATCTAGAAAAAGCTATTAAATGGGAATAGCATGTGAATGGATGTGATAAGATGTGTATGGGATGCGATAAGATGTGTATGGGATGTGATAATATGTAAATGGGATGAGATAAGATGTGTATGGGATGCGATAAGATGTGTATGGGATGTGATAGGATGAGAACGGATGCGATAAGATGAGTATGGGATGTGATTGGATGTGAATGTGGATGTATATGTGAAAGAAAGGGTATGCATGTGTATGAGAATGAATAAGTGTGGGTATGGATGTGGATTTGGATGTGGATGTGGATGTATGGATGTGGATATGGATGTAGATGTGTATGTGAATGTATGGATATGGATATGGATGTGGATGTATGGATGTGGATGTGGATGTGGATGTGGATGTATGGATGTGGATGTGGATGTATGGATGTGGATATGGATGTAGATGTATGGATGTGGATATGGATATGGATGTATGGATGTGGATATGGATATGGATGTATGGATGTGGATGTGGATGTGGATGTGTATGTGGATATGGATATAGATGTATGGATGTGGAAGAATGGATGTGGATGTATAGATGTGGATGTATGGATGTGGATGTGGATGTGGATGTGGATGTGGATATGAATGTATGGATGTGGATGTATGGATGTGGATGAGTATGTGGAAGAATGAGTGTAGATGTGTATGTGGAAGAATGAATGTGGATGTGTATGTGGAAGAATGGATGTGGATGTATAGATGTGGATGTGTATGTGGATGTATGAATGCGGATGTGTATGTGAAGAATTGATGTGGATGTGAATGTGTACGTGGAAGAGTGGATATGGATGTGTATGTGGAAGTATAAATGTGGAAGAATGAATGAGGATGTGTATGTGAAAGGATGTGATGTCGATGTGTGTGAATGGATGAGATGTAATGTGATGTGAATCGGGATGAGAATGAATGAGATATGATGTCATGTGAATCAGAATGTGAATGAATGATATGTGAATGTGAATGAATGATATGGGATGTGAATGGATGATATGTGATGTGAATGAATCTGATGTGATGAGATGAAAAATGATGTGATTGGATGAGAATGGGTACACATATGAATTGGACGTGGATTAAGTAATATGGATTGATGTGGAACAATGTGGAAAGATGAGAGTTCATTATAGAAACTGTATTTGTGACCTGTTTTAAATAACTGTTTTACGTCAATAATGCTGGGATGTGAATGGATGATATGTGATGTGAATGAATCTGATGTGATGAGATGAAAAATGATGTGATTGGATGAGAATGGGTACACATATGAATTGGACGTGGATTAAGTAATATGAATTGATGTGGAACAATGTGGAAAGATGAGAGTTCATTATAGAAACTGTATTTGTGACCTGTTTTAAATAACTGTTTTACGTCAATAATGCTGGGATGTGAATGGATGATATGTGATGTGAATGAATCTGATGTGATGAGATGAAAAATGATGTGATTGGATGAGAATGGGTACACATATGAATTGGACGTGGATTAAGTAATATGGATTAATGTGGAACAATGTGGAAAGATGAGAGTTCATTATAGAAACTGTATTTGTGACCTGTTTTAAATAACTGTTTTACGTCAATAATGCTGGGATGTGAATGGATGATATGTGATGTGAATGAATCTGATGTGATGAGATGAAAAATGATGTGATTGGATGAGAATGGGTACACATATGAATTGGACGTGGATTAAGTAATATGGATTGATGTGGAACAATGTGGAAAGATGAGAGTTCATTATAGAAACTGTATTTGTGACCTGTTTTAAATAACTGTTTTACGTCAATAATGCTGGGGAAGCATTTTGACCGTCTTGTGATTGAATAAGGTCATGGAGACCTAACTGCTGATAAAGTTGCAACAGCTGACAGAGAGTCAACGGAGGACATCTCGCGTAGCAAGGTCGACCGAGGTCTTGACTAGCCTTACTTCGATTTAAATGGTGAGCTTTCGGTACGGTGGATGAGGGACCAAGGAAGCGGCCTATGAGTGAACTTATTTGACCTGCGAAGGATCCTAGAGGGTGCTGACCGTACGGTGCTCGGGCTCTGGGTCGCCAAAGATACCCACACGTGCGTCATGGAAGATATTGGAACAAGGAGTAAGAGTTGTTTTCTGAAACCGGGTATAGATCTGGTTGATTGACCTTGCTGGTCCTCAACGGATGAGTCCATGGCTCTTTTATATGGATCTGTTGGTTGATCTTTTGCTGATCTTCAACAGAGATTCCCTCTTGAATTTTTTATAAGTGAATATATTACCGGGTACTATGAGCTAGGAACTATCGAAAAGGCCCCTGAGTGGACAGGTGGTGAGCGTTTTGGTTGCCAATGATGCCATAGATACTCCAATGAATGAATGATTGGAAATTGAGATTCAACTGGATATTTTGGAGGATTGTGATTAGTGATACCATGGCTTCATTAAATGATTGTGATTAGTGATACTATGGCTTCATTAAATGATTGTTTTAAAGATACTTGAATCTATGAAGAAAGCAATTTCATATTGGGTGTGTAAGTGGTGTGACTAGCTTTAAGTTTGCATGAACATCCGGCTAGGGGGCCTTGGAACTCTCGTCCCTGGTACCCGGGACAAAACCTAACCAAATTCTTAATTGGATCCCATCACTACAATGGTTGGGCAGTTGGCTAGGTGGTTGGCTAACCCATGGGACTGATGGATCCATAAAATGAGATTCAATTTCTGTTGTGGTACGCTAGATGAAGTAAATTCTAGATAGTAATTGTTCTATGGAAAAAGGAATCAACGGCTGTGCCTCTCGATGGGGAAAAAAGCATTGATCTCTATGATCCAAGTGCAAGTTTCTTTCTTGCTCTGACCAAGTAATTGCAAGTTTCTTTCTTGCTTTGACCAAGTGACTTTAGGTCCGGTCGGATCAGTTTGGTCAGTAATGACCTTGACTACGTTAGAGTAAAAATATCCTGGAGGAATCGCCCACGCTTTCGGAGCAAGGGAAGTTTTTCTAGGCTCGGTTTTGGAAGAACCGAGGGATTAGTCTCCTGTCCGGATATCCGTGGGCGAGGCCCCGATTGAGAGGACCCTGCACCGTGCAAGGAGTGCTACTTCCGCTGCTAGCAACCCTGAATCCGTTGCGTGGAGGGGGCAGGGATCTTTCAATTATGAGTTTACAGTCATGCCGTTTGGATTTACTACTAATGCCATGGCGACATTCAATCGTCTTATGCAAGATATTCTCAGAGAATTCTTGGATGATTTTGTTCTTGTCTTCTTTGATGATATCTTGGTATACTCAAAGAATGCTGCAGACCATGAAGATCATGTGCACAAGGTCCTGAAAATCCTAAGAAAACACCAACTCTTTGTAAAGAAGAGCAAATGTTCGTTCTCTGTGGACCAGGTGGAATACTTGGGATTCATAGTGTCAAAGGATGGGATTTCTCTTGACCCCGCAAAGATCCAACCATTCGTAGAATGGCCAGAATCCAAGTCAGTAAAGGAAGTCAAAGGATTCCTAGGGTTAACCGGATGGTATAGGATCTTTATACCTAGGTATGCTTAGATAGCATCCCCCTTAACTAATCTTCTCAAGAAGAGTACACTTTTTCAATGGAGTGCAATGTGTCAGAGTGCCTTCGACAAGCTAAAGACAGAGCCTTAGTAACCAACCCTATCCTTAAATTGCTTGATTTTAGCAAACCCTTTGAGGTAGTTTTATTGATGCCAGTGGGTTTGCCTTAGGCAGTGCTCTGATGCAGGAAGGTCATGCAGTGGCCTATGAATCCAGAAAACTCAAAACACATGAAAGGAATTATGTCGTCCATGACTTGGAGTTACTCTCAGTAGTGTATGCTCTGAAGTTGCGGAGACTATCTTTTGGGACAAAGGTTCACCTTGATGACAGATCATCAAAGTCTGAAGTGGATCTTCACCCAAAGGGATCTCAACATGCATCAAAGGAGATGGATGCAAACCCTATAGGAATTTGATTTTGAAATAAAGTATCAGCCTGAGAAAGAAAATGTGGTTGCAGATGCGCTTAGCAGAAAAGCCTCTTTGCTTGCAATAACAGTGGTGTCAAATCCATTGATCAATGAAGCAAAGGAGAAAATCTTGCAGGACAAATTCTTTGCCCCTATTGCTACCCTTGTGATGCAGGAAAGCAAGACTCCTCAAGAAATGAGTCGAGTTCTTGGATACAAACTGGATGAAGGATGCATGTATTATAATAATTGGCTATATATCCCCAATGATGAGGGAATAAAGGGAAGAATTCTGAGAGAAGCCCATGATAGCATGATAGGTGGACATCCATGGTTTATAAAAACCTATATGTTTGTGAAGAAAAGCTTCTTCTGGCCAGGACTCAAAAAGGATGTACTTGATTGATCATGTGCAGAAATGCTTGATGTGCCAAAGAGTCAAGGCAGAGAGAGTCAAGATGCCAGGGAAACTGCAGCCTCTAGACATTCCACAGATGAAGTGGGAATGCATTAGTATGGACTTTGTCACTGGATTACCTTCAGTGCAATCAGGTTACAACTCCATTTTTGTGGTAGTTGACAGACTAACCAAAGTTGCCTATCTGATTCCAGTGTGAAAGAAACATACTCTGCAGTGGATGTTGCTAGAGTCTTCCTTAAGGAGATCTTCAGATTGCATGGTTTACCCAGGAGGATAGTAAGTGAGAGAGATCCCAAATTCACATTGAAATTTTGGACTGCGTTCTTTGAAGCAGTAGGATTTTTCTTGGATCTCAGCACAGCCTATCGCCTTGAAACAAATGGCCGAACGAAAAGGGTGAATCAGGTAATAGAAGATATCCTTCGATCATGCTGCGGTAGGGAGCCCAAGAAGTGGTTAAGTCATCTGCATATGGTCAAATTTGCTTACAATGCTTCTTATCATCGGAGCATTGGGATGAGTCCTTTCAAAGCTTTGTATGGACAAGATTGCCTTACATCGTTTACTTGGTCTGACCCATTGATCAGAGTCAAAATGTCCAGACAAATGCTTGATGACATAGACCAGCAAATGCAATCAATCCGTAAAGATATAAAGGCAGCCCAAGATAGACAAAAGCATTAAGCAGATAAAAAGAGGTCAGAGAGAGAGTTTGAAGAGTCAGATATGGTCTTCATTTGAGTATGACTAAAAAGAAGTTCCTTATCCTTAGGGAAGTACAAGAAGCTCTCTCCAAGATACTGTGGGCCATATGCCGTCATAAAGAAAGTAGGCGATCTAGCCTACAAACTTCTTCTGCCTCCCCATCTCAAGGTACATGATGTATTGCATGACCTTTTTTCATCTTGTTCAATTTTTGCATGTCCACCATGCAAACCAATGTCTGATAGAACTTTCTCTAGTGCTTTGATGGATGTAGCCTTTGCTGTATTGGGTTGTAGAGTCCATGCAAAACATATGTATAAAAACAAGAGTTTTTCAATGATTCTGCAAAGAGCATGCATTGTACAAATGTGGACACTTGACAATGGAATATCGAGAATTGGCTTGAAGTTTGGGTCTTTCAAGTGCCTATCCGGTACCTTCTTCCAATACCTCTTATCAAACACCTTTGTACTGCACATGCAATATAAGCAGGGACTTTCTGAATTGGCACCCTTTGACACATTGTGCATACATTTTAGAGTTTTAAGATCACCCGCCATATGCCACTCCAACTTATATTGTCCCATACCTTCCACATCCAAGATTTTACCATTTCTCTGCTCGCTAATGATCTCGGGTATCGATGTCTTATGAAAGACCCATTGCAAAACATCAAAATTCTCTGATTCTACCTGCAATACATAAGAAACATAGGAATGCAACACCCATTAGTGTTTTTTATATGTAATTCTTTTTTCACAAACATATCCGAGTCTAATAAATTTTACCTCAAACGATCCCAATGACAATATATTGTTTTCAGATTGAACACTAAACCATCTAGGATAATATTTTAGAATAGATGTATCAAGTGCCCTGTTCATCAATGTGATGGTGGTAACCCTTTCTAACTTTCTCTCCTTCACAATTTGACACTCATTAAGCTTTAGCACAAATTTGAGGACACCATCACATTCTTCAGGAGTAACTTCAAACAACTAAACAGCATATGATTGTAAGGCCTCCAAGTTGTAGAAAATATTATTGTAACATACCCATTGTAAATAACAATGTACTTGCTTCAGAGTTGAACATACCCATTGTAAATAACAATGTACTTGCTTCAGAGTTGAAAAATATAACTTAGTTTGTCATTTTTACGATCAAAAAACTTCTATTTTTGGAAAATGAGCCATTTTTGCTTAGAAATTTGTAATTTTGAATCCAAATTTGGAATCTACGCGTAATTTTATGCTTAAAATAGTTTTTTCTAAACTAAAAACGGGTACCCGGAATGGGTTTAATCAAGCTTTTAAGCCTTTAATCTGCGAACTTCCGACCAAAAATAGTAACTATCCAGGCGTCTAATCAACGAACGGAACACGCCTCCATGGTCACGGGGTAAGGCCAGACATTTTTGTCAAAAAAAAATTTTGACCCCCCCCCCGAGACAACGGCGGGCGGCCGGCGTGGGCCCCACCACAGGCGCCGCCCGTGAAACGACCGACAATCCACCTGGGACACCCAAGTGTGTACACGACCTAGACGCACCCTCCAGCACACCCCTACACGTACCCCCTCCTCCCAGAACCCTCTATCCACAGGTGTCGCGCTCTCTCTCTCTCTTGGGGACACCTCCACCCCCATGTGTCACACTTTCTCTCTCTTCGAGACACCTCCACCCCTAGGTGTCTCACGCCTCTCTCCCGGACACCTACACCACCCAGGTGTCACCTTCCCGCACCCAGACGTCCACCCTCCAGCACCTATAAAAGGACCCTCCCAGCCCCCTTCTCCGAGCAAGCCCCCAGCAAGGCCCTAGGCGCAAGCCCTCCCTCAAGCTCTAGGACATGTCCTACACTCTTCTCCCCCCCCCATGTGAATAGACTTAAAGTGTGCTTGTCCAACCCTTGCCTTGCTCTTCCCTAGGCCTCCCTAGACGTACACTCTTCTCAAGAGCTCTCCAACTTGACACCTCTCAAATCCCCCCCCATATGCGGTGACTTAAACTTAGGCTAAGAGGTCGTTCCTACCCATAAGCCCAACAAGCTTTTCCTACCCTAAACGGACTCCGTTTTCGAATCCGTTTGAACCAGTAGAATTCTCTCTTTTCTCTCCAAGTTCCCAACCTCTTATATTCACCCCGTTCTCTCTCTATCCTCTTAAAACTCTAGTGCTCCTATGGCGCCGAAACGCCGTCGAAATGAAGAACCGCACGCTGCCCAAGGAGGGAATGAAGCGAATCGCGTCCCTGCAATCGACTTCGCCCCTCTTGAAGCGAATAGGCACGAAAACGATAACCAGGTTGGTCATTTAACAAGTTTAAGTAAAATTCTCTCTTATGAAGCTTAGTGCAAAGATTCGAAATAATAGGAAAGGAACCAAGGTTAAACCCCTAGTATAGATGGCCTAAAGTACCTTATGGTTACTCTTAAGTAAAGTTATAGGAAAATAATCTTGCTTTTGAATCATTGTCTTTCCGAAACGATGGTTTTTGTTAATGTGTGAATTCATTGAATAAAGGCTATGTCTCTTTTTATTGAATAAAGCCTATGTCTCTTTTTATTGAATAAAGGCTATGTCTCTTTTTATTGGATACACTACTGGTTTATTGCTAACATGCAGGTACAGCTTCTCCCCCCCTTAGCTGACTCCGTGCTTGCCTGTGTAGCCGGGCGGAGGATATAGCGAGGCCGGGAGTCGACCCAGGGCAATCCCCTCCTATGCCACTGGGAATTGGATTTCACCACCAGGGTGATGTATATATGCTGCCTAGTTCTGTGGGTCCAGGCTAGTGCAGTGACTTAACCCCCACCTCATGAGGAGACATCCCCTCCGAAGGGCGAGAGGGTTTGGTACAAGCGACAGTACCTGAGGGGGTGACAGGACGGCTTGGCCCTCATCGGCTGGTTGACGACGAGGGGAGACGGTCCGTGAGGTTTACCCAGTTGGTTGAGGCTGGAAGATCGAATTCTAGATCATCGGTGTGGTTGTGATTGGATTGTGGTTATGGTTATGGTTATGGTTTGGACATGGAAGTTTGGATTGGAATATCGGCCCGATTCCAGGGTCTTTGTAAATATTTTTCACTGTAAGTATGTTCGTTGATTTCAATGTTATGCTAAGGAAGATTTCTTTTAAGGAATCAAGTGTAATTAATTAACAAAGGAATTTGTTTTTAAGTGTTTCACAGTGTGGTAGGACTTAATTAGAAAACAATTGAACGGGGGAGTGTGTGGAAAGTGGGAGAATGGATGCCCTGACGGTACCATTCTAAGGATGGGTGGACCCGATCAGTCGGGTAGCTTTCTACTAGTTGTAACTTACGATACTTAGGGAATAGTAGAGTCCCGAACAAGACTTGTTTTAGGGGACCGAGCCAGCGGTCGTGCCTCATGAAATACGGGGGGAAAAAGGCGTTGGCTTCCTTGAACCAAGTGTGGGTCTTGTTCCATCTCCACGCACATTCCGTGCTGGGGATTAGAATTTTCCTTTAGGATGACTATGCTTCCCCTGCGAGATAGAGTTAGGTCCCTCCGTTTGCTCGTAACCTCGTATTTCTACGAGATCGAGGTGTCGTCAATCGGAAAATAACACGAGACTTAACCGCCTATCACAAAAGGATTCCCCTGCCCTACGTGTGTGGGTCCGTACAATTATTGTATCTATTGTAGACCACATCTCCTGTTGGTGCAGCATAGGTGTCTTCAATATGAAATGGGGTTCCTAGTGCTTGCAGTACCTCTTCGTTTACTTGTTTACGCATTTTTTTTAAAACCAAAGAAGGATTTGGCAATAATGATCCTTTCATACTAGAATCCTTTATCTTTTCTTGCAAAGTCTTATAAATGGCTGAGTACCCTCTGTGTGATATATATCGGCCTCATCAAGTATTGCCTGGATGTCTTGTGGATTGAGTTGATTATCTTTGAAAAATTCGTCTATTTGCTTTTCTGAGACCTTCTTATATTTCTTCTCGTTCATCAGTGCTTCTGCATAGTGGCGATCTAAAAGAAGACTTAAATGTACGCCAGAAGGTTTTGTCATTAATTCTTTATCAGGGTACAATAATGATCTGATATCATATTGAAATGCAAAAAATGATATACATGAACATATGCAATAATGATTGCTATTCATAAAATATCACAATAGAAACAATAAACCAGTTAATAGAAAGGAGCTTACTTGATTGCATGTATTCTCTTCTTGATGCCACCACCTCCTAGCTTCATTTGCTCAATATCCTTTAGTTTTTTTTGTCGTTTATGGAGACCTAATGAGGTCTGCTTATGTCTTAATTCAGACATTTGTTTTTCAAGCCCTAAAATGGTTTCTTTATTGCTTAATAACTTATGCACACAATGCTCCATGGTTTTCTTCAAATAAATGTTCTCCTTCTCAAACAAATCTCTTTCTAATTTAAGAACATTGCTTGTTGCTTCCAAATGATGTGTATATCCTAGGAGCCCATTATAGCCATCTCCAAAAACAAAGTTAAGCAGAGATGTCGTATTCCTAAATGGGGGTGTGGAGTTTGTAAAAGGATCTTTTGGATATAACCTCCCATCGATCCATAAATCTATGTTTTTCTTCCCTTGCATCCTCAACATTTCTTTACAAGTAGTACCTCTTTTCTCTGTATTCCTCCTTTCTCTTGATCCCTCTGCCATCCTCTTGATTCTCTCTATGTTCCTCCTTGCTCTTGATTAGTAGAAAAATTTGAATGGAAAGAGAAAGGTGCCAAAATAGTAAAAAGAAGTAAAGACTCCAACTAATTTGCAAGAAAAACCTTGATTTTCAAGGTACCAATACCTGCAAAACTTTGATATGTAATAACTTCAAAATTTGAGGTAAAGTTTCTTGTAGGGAGGGAAGTCGAAAACCTTCAACATTTGAGGTGAAATTTTTTGCAGGGAGGGAACTCGAACTATTTTTGGATGATCCTTGGTTCAAATTTCAAGAAATATTCTATTTCGGCTTGTACGTAGAGATTTTGAGATATAAGCCATTAAACTTGGAGAATTGACCAATTCATTGTTCACGTAGTACATATAGTACATGAACAAATTGAAGACTTCGAGAACTGGAAATATTCTATCATTTTTATGTACATTTAAGAATAGAAATATATCTTCTATATCTCAAGAAAATGCAAAGAGAAAATACACCAAAATCAATTTTACTTTATTTTTTAGGCTTTTTGGATTATCTCTCTAAAAGCTTAGTTGGCACTTCTTAGAGGGCCCAAAGTTGAGTCCAAAATTCCCCTAATACTGTTGTGGAACTAAGCACATGGTGCATCACACAAACAATTGCTCACTTTTATCATCAACCACCACCCTATTTACTTGATGATGCATAGTTTCCTTGCTGTAACTTTTTACTTCTAATATCATTGTACTTTTTATAGCGGTCCTTTGCCATGTGCCTTTGTGGTTTGCCACAATAATAACACTTTACTCTGATTTCTTTGCCAACCTTGGTCCCTATGGCTCCCCTTGCCTCTAGAGTGGCCTCTTCCACCTATTATATATCTGAATTTGGTTATTTCCCATGATTTCTGTTTCTAAAATGTCCTCCATCTTGGCCTCTAGATGTTGATCTCCCTCTTCCTCTATCGGTATCTAAGTAAAAGACATTTAAATTTCTAGAGGATGAACCTTCCTCAATATTCAACTCCTCACGGATGAGAAGAGCAACCAATTCTTAAAAATCAAGAAAGTTCTCTCTGACTCCAATGAGGTCTAGAATCGGTTGTATTCTTTGCCAAGTCAATTCAAGGTCATAGCGAACACCATATCATCATTATGTAATATGGTGATCCTGTTGAGATGTCAAGCTCAACATGAGATAACACTCACGAGGCGCCTGCATGACTGTTTGGCATTTACATCACTGGCGGGTTTGATAGCTGGCACCGACATCTTCGCTAGAGATTCTACAGCTGGACTACATTGACAGTTCCACACCTATCCACTCCACTCAGCGTGTTCACATTATGGATTGACTCTATTATGTGTGTTAGTCACTTTATCTTCATTATATAGATTATAGACCTCTTTTGTTATGTGAAGAAGAATAATAATTTTCAGCCTCTCACCTTGTGTGTTCTCTTCTAGGGTTTGTATGAGTGTGTGTTTGCTTACAAGAGCTCAAGATCTATGCTCCCCTGCATCTTTTCATGGTATAAGATCTTGGTTCATGTTAAGGCAAAGCAAGAGAGGCACAGGAAGCGGTACGAGGGTGAGATCTTCATCTACTCTTCTCCCTTTGTGTTGGCTACTACACCCTTGTCGGGAGCTCTTCGGGAGGCACCAGCAAACGAACTCTGATTGAGGAGCTTTCTTTGTGGGAGGAGAGCTATAGGGCAACTATTTTTTCATTGGATGCTATTTTTTGGGATGAAAATGCATTTTGGGTGCATCTTGATCTCAATTTTTCAGTTCGCATGCGTTCACAAGTACTATGGGTAAGCTTCGATTCTCTACAAAACTCTGTTTTTGAACTGCAGGAAGGGCTATTAGTTGTGCAGACACTGTGTGTATTGCAAAGAGGTCTTAAAGTTGCCATTGGGTGTATGTATGAAAATTGAGGTCACTGGTTGTGACAGTTTGGGTGTAGTGTAGTACCGCTATAAAGAATACAATAGTTTGTATGCAGGTCAAGTAAGAGTGTAGTACCGCTATAAAGAATACAATAGTTTGTGTGCAGGTCAAGTAAGAGTGTTGTTTTTGGTAAATTTGTGTTGCAAACAAAATGTCAAATGATACAATAAACCAGATTGTTGGAGAGAAGCTTGACAAGAAAAACTTCCATGCTTGGAGGTTTAGACTGACAAATTTCCTGATGGGAAAAGGTTACTGAGACTACATTGAAGGTGAATATGAGGAGGCACTAGATATACCGGAGATTAATCTTACTGCTGTAGATATAAAAGAGTTCAAGGAAAGTCATGTATTGGCTTTCTATTAGTATATAGAACACCATGGTTGGGAATATACATGATGCCAAGTCACCTAAGGAGGCATGGGATACCTTAGTGAAGCTGTATGAAACTAACACCAAGGCACAAAAGATTCAGTTGAAGAATGAGCTTCATATTGTGGAGAAGAAGAATATGTCTGTGAGTGATTATGCCTTGAAGATCAAGGGCATTGTGGAATCCCTTGCATCAATTGGTGTTTCTATTGATGATGATAATAAGGTGGAAGTGTGTCTATGTGGTCTCGGGCTACAATACAAGGCGTTCAAGATATCTATTCAGACTCAAAACTTCACAGATTTGGTGTCAATGCTGATCATTGAAGAGAAAAACCTAGGTGAAGATCAACAGTCTTCACAAAACAAATACAATTCAGAGCAGTAGGTCTTCTACACAAGTTCAGGTAGAGGAAGAGGTAGAGGTCATGACGTGGCCAAGGTGGTGGCCGAACAGGTAATTAGAATTATGGTCAGTAGCAGTAACAGTCCCAAGATTCGCAAAACAACAACAACACACAGGTGGTGGAAGAGGCCAATTTACAAGCAGGGGGAGATAACGATGTTAAACAATCCTAAAATAGGATTGATCATGGTGATAGACATAGATTAAGCAACATAATTAAGGTGGATTAAACCATGATCAATCCTAAAATAGGATTGATCATGGTGATAGACATAGATTAAGCAACATAATTAAGGTGGATTAAACCACACTAAGAACTCCATAAGCGAGAGAGAGAGAGAGAGATTGCACACTCAACACTCAATTCTATTGCATATCTCAAGTGAACCATACAATGATATCAATGATATAGGCCTTCTAGCCTTATCCCACTTTACAAATCATCATCCATGTGGCAACTCCTTTTCCACTCTTTTGGTCAACATTCACACACCATACAATATTACATGTGACGTTCTTATCTTGGCACAATATCTTGCACCTCTAGGCTGCTTTCCCACATACACACAACACTGCGATTACATCTCTCAACACCCCCTCTTAATCGAGGTGTTCCACAACTCACCCATCATCCATCAATGTGGCATTGCACAACCGCAATCGCTACCTCTCAAAACTCACCCATCATCCATCAATGTGGCATTGCACAACCGCAATCGCTACCTCTCAAAACTCCCCCTCAATGATACATTGGAGTGTCGATCAAATGAGCATGTGTGCGTGTGTCTACCATCGTAGACACCAATTCCATTTTGAGCCGACTCGCTCATAGCAGAACCACTGAGTCCAATTTGAACATAGAAGTTCGGATGGGAACCAACCCATGCGCATGCACCTCACACGTGCATCGCTCATGCACACATTACAACAACCATTTTGAGCTTCTCGGTGAGCTTGGGTAGGGCAACCCTCATACCAATGCGTGAGAACAAAAAATACATATCTCGTTTTGTGAGCATGAAAGCTCGGGCATAGTTTCCCATCATCAGTTGTGGGTGAGAATAAAAATTACAAAGTCTTTTGGCCGAAGCGCCGAAGCCAAGTAGAAAAATTTTGGGCGCGTGTGAACTAAATTCAATGCTTCTTCTCACATCTTCAACTAATAATGTGAGCAAGTTTGTGAAATTCAGGTGTGTGTGAATGAACCCTTAATTCTAAGGGTTAAAGAACCTTAGATTTTTTTTAGAAAATTAAATGCTCTGCACGCTGCATGCTGCGCGCATTGAATGCACTAAAGCTAACGCTCTTCAATTTTGTGTGTTGCTCCTCACACTCTGCAACCCTGGGACCCGCTTCATTGTCATCTTCTTCGATGCGTTCTTTTCTCAATGTTTACTGCACACAATGGCCGTCATAGCTTTTTCTCAGAGCTGGTTTATTCTTCTACAGCTTCTTCTTTAGCTGGTTTATTCTTCTACAGCTTCTTCTTTAGAGCTGCCTTTGCTCCTCTCACTTCTCCATACTCTGTGGGGTTGTTCAATTTTGTCGTTTGCTACTGTTTCTATTGTTTGCTTTGTTGATGCTATTCTAAGCAATGGCCTGCTGCTACCTCATGATTTCTCTCACAAAAGCTTATCATAGACATCTCAATAGTATGAGAAATGTTGGCTTCCCTTGCTCTCCAACCGTTTGCTTCAACCTCTGTTGTGAGATTTTCTTATCCATTCCTTATGCTTTTGACTTGTCGTGGATGTGCGCACTCACTGTAACCCATCGGTCCAAAGCTTCAATAATCAAGCCTCGCCTCATGAAAGCCACTGCCTCCCTTGATGCTACCTCATTGCTTCTTTGATGGCCGGACAATATACCTTTGCTGCTTATGCATTTTTTTTCACAGTCTTTTACTTTTTTTTTCTCTTGAGCCCCTCATCTTACAAAATCCCTCTGAGATCCTTTGGATTGTTTGGTGCGACCTTTCCTTTGGTATACTTGATGCCAAGCTTGCTTTTGAGCCTTGGTTGTGTTGGGTCTCTACCCACTCGACACCCAAGTTCCTTGTGTACATATGCAGATCCATTTAGCTATAATGATTCGCCTCCATAACCTCTTGCATGAGGTTCACAATGACCATCAATATGGCCACATGAGCTCCAAATATGCATGCTCCTCCTTTGTGCATGCAACCACTCAAGGGTGCTTTGTCAAGTTTCTCCCATTGAGAAACCATAGGTGCATACACATATTGAAAGTTCCCACACAACTTCCACCACTCTGCTCATCTCCTTGAGCAACCATAGGTGCATACACATATTGAAAGTTCCCACAACTTCCACCACTCTGCTCATCTCCTTGAGAAACATCCACAAGTACATCATCTTCCTGATGCACACACATGTGAACTCCATTGAGTCCACCATCTCACTTGCCATCATCCTGAAAAGCATGCATCTCCACACATGCTCTTTGCCCAAGTGCAAAGAACCATAGGATTCACAAATCCCAACATGGCAACCCTTTTCAAATACAAGCATTCTTCCATGCTCAAATACCAAATTAGAGGTAAAAACAACAAAATACCTTCACAAATCTCCTTGGCAGCTTCTCCTTGATGACACCACCGAAGACTTCATAGCCTTTATATTTGTTGAAATCTCCATTTTTAGCTTCTTTGATGATGAGTAGGCTTTCCATGTTGCAAAACTCCCATTTGCAACTCTCTTGGACAGCTTCTATGTAGCCTCCTTGTTGCAAATCTCCTCACAAACTTGAGAATGGCAGCTCCAAATCTCTCTCAAATCCTTACAAATGCAAATCCAAATGATAATATGAGTGTGCATAATTTTTTTAAAATCAAAATGCAACACATAACAATGAAAAATATATACATAAATATTCACCCATGACCAAGAGCCCACCCAAGCTCTGATACCATGTTAAACAATCCTAAAATGGGATTGATCATGGTGATAGACATAGATTAAGCAACATAATTAAGGTGGATTAAACCACACTAAGAACTTTATAAGAGAGAGAGAGAGAGAGATTACACACTCAACACTTAATTCTATTACATATCTCAAGTGAACCATACAATGATATAGGCCTTCTAGCCTTATCCCACTTTACACATAATCATCCATACAATGATATAGGCCTTCTAGCCTTATCCCACTTTACACATAATCATCCATACAATGATATAGGCCTTCTAGCCTTATCCCACTATACACATAATCATCCATGTGGAAACTCCTTTTTCACTCTTTTGGTCAACACTCACATACCATACAATATTATATGTGGCATTCTTAGCTTGCCACAATATCTCGCACCTCTAGGATGCTTTCACACATACACACAACACCGTGATTACATCTCTCAACAAATGAGGTCCTGGTAATTGGCAAAGGCAACATAATGATACATGAGGTTGTTTTTACTGTGGTGAGCCTCGGCATGTGCAGGCAGATTGCTATAAGAAGCAGAGTGACATGCGAAATGGAAAAGTGCAACAAAACAACTATGCATCCTCTAGCAGAAATAATGAGGATAATAAGAGGTTGTTTGTTAAGCAACATGTGGTTAATGCTATGTCTAGAAATGATGTAGCATCATGTAAGGATGACGTATGGTAGGTTGATTCAGGTGCTTCGAACCATATGACAAGTCATGGTGAGTGGTTCAAGGGAATGAAGAGTCTTGAAAGACTAGGTTTTGTTGAAACATGGGTGACACTGCTCATCCGATTGCCCATGTTGGAGACATGCCGTTGTCTATGCATAATGGACAAGTGAAGTATCTTGAAGATGTACTTCATGTTTCGAACATTACAAAGAATCTGGTTTTTGTTGGTTAGATGATTGAGTAGGGTTTGTAGGTTCGGTTTAACCCTGATGGCTGTTATGTAGAAGACTTCAAAGATAAGTGCAGGTTGGTTGTAAAAGGCAACAAAGTGGGCAGAATGTTTACATTAAATGTGAATATACCTGATGGCTGTTATGTAGAAGACTTCAAAGATAAGTGCAGGTTGGTTGCAAAAGGCAACAAAGTGGGCAGAATGTTTACATTAAATGTGAATATACCTGAAGTGAGTGCTGCAATGTTTACAAATGGTTCAGGAGGAGTTGTAGATATAGACATTTAGCATAAGAGAATTGGGCATGTAAATGTGCAAAGAATGAAGTCTATGCAAACTAAAATAATTGTGACAGGGCTGCCTAAGTTTAAAGTTGAAGGTAGGTAAGTTTGTGAAGCATGTCAATTTGGAAAGCAAACAAAACATGTATTTCCACATGACAGAAATGTGAGTAGGAATGTAATAGATGTTGTGTACTCAAATGTATGGGGTCCTGCAAAGACTATGTCTATAGGTGGGTAGGTACTATGTAACATTCATTAATGACCACATGAGGAAAGTGTGGGTGTACTTCATGAAGGAGAAGAGTGAAGTGTTCATTCATTTTCAGAATTTCAGAGTTATGGTTCTGAAAAACAGACAGGAAAGCATGTGAAGTGCCTAAGGTTAGATGGAGGGGGAGAATACTTATCCAATGAGTTCTCTGAATTCTTGCGAAAGAATGGCATTCAGAGACAATTTACATGTAGATACACTCTGCAGCAAAATGGAGTTGCTGAGCAAAAAAATATGCACATTGCAGAGATAGCACAAGAATTAATGGTGGCAGAGAAAAATATGCCACATAGCTATTGGGCTGAGGCTATGTCTACATCAGTTTATATCATGAACAAGACTGCTACTGCAACCATACATGATGTAATGCCAGAGGAGAAGTTTATTGGCAAGAAACCTGATTTGTCTCACTTGAAAGTTTTTGGATGTATTGCTACATATGTGCATGTGCCAGATGAGTTGCGTACCAAGCTAGATCCAAAAGTAGAAAAATGTGTCTTTATTGGGTAATCCCTTGAGCAAAAGGGATACAGATGCTATAATCTTGCTACATGTGAATTGAGGGTAAGTAGGGATGTTGTATTTGATGAGATGAGTAGTTTGTATGCTGCTGAAAAAGATGTTGTTGGGGCTGATGTAAGTGGAAATGTGGTTGCACAGAATGCAAGTCAGCAATCATAGTCATTGAGGCTGATGTAGTGGAAATGCGGTTGCACAAAATGCAAGTCAGCAATCATAGTCATTGAGTGGACTAGGAGAGTCCTCATCCAGCAGTTCTATTGATAGACCATGGAGTGGCAGGCTGCATCATAATACCAGTCCCTGAAAATGTAGTTGGTACATAACATAAAGGCAAAGAGAAAGTGGTTGAGTCCCTTGGTATGCCTGATATTTCTTCAAGGCATTCTCTTATCGATGGAGATTTTAGTGGCTCAAAGATGAGCCTTGATGAGGATCTTGGGATTCCAACAAGCGCGTTTGGTAGCTAGCACCAACATATCTTTGCCAGAGATTCTACAGCTAGACTACACTGACTAGTCCACACCTATCCACTCCACTTAGCATGTTCACATTATGGACTGCTTGTATATATTCTATTATGTGTGATAGTCACTTTATCTTCATTGTAGACCTCTTTTGTTGTGTGAAGAAGAAGAAGAATTTTCAGCCTCTTACCTTGTGTGTTCTCTTCTAGGTTTGTGTGAGTATGTGTGTGCTTTGCAAGAGCTCAAGCTCTATTCTCCCCTGCATCTTTTTAGATCCAATAGAACTAAGGGAATCTACAAGCCCTTTAACCTTCACTTAGTAATCATTTATACTTAGTTTTCCTCTAGTCACATTATGCAGCTCTTGCTTTAGCTGCATCTTTCAAGCTTGGGTGTACATAACCTGGTTTTTGCATTTTTTACATGTTTTATCTAAATCACTCACCGAAATGATCATGTGGTTATAGGTGCAAAAATCCACATACTTAACACCTCCTATTGTGGAACTAAACACATGATGTATCACATGGTTGTACATAACCTGGTTTTTACATTTTTTACATGTCTTGTCTAAATCACTCACCAAACTGATCATGTGGTTAGAGGTGCCAAAATCCACATACCAAAAACCTCATGTTGTGGAACTAAGCACATGCTACATCACATTAAACAATTGTTCATGATCAACCACCACCCTATTTACTTGATGATGCATAGTTGCCTTGCTGTAACGTTTTACTTCTAATATTATTCTACTTTTTATACCAGTCCTTTGCCATGTGCCCTTGTGGTTTTCCACAATAATAACACTTTACTCTCATTTCTTTGCCAACCTTAGTCCCTATGGCTCCCCTTGCCTCTAGAGTGGCCTCTTCCACCTATTATATATTTGAATCTGGTTGTTGCCCATGATTTCAGTTTCTAAAATGGCCTCCACCTTGGCCTCTAGATGTTGTCCTTTGCCATAACACTTTACTGTGATTTCTTTGCCAACCTTAGTCTCTATGGCTCCCCTTGCCTCTAGAGTGGCCTCTTCCACCTATTATATATTTGAATCTGGTTGTTGCCCATGATTTCAGTTTCTAAAATGGCCTCTACGTTGGCCTCTAGATGTTGATCTCCCTCTTCCTCTACCAGTATCTGAGTTAAAGACATTTAAATTTCTAGATGTAAGATTCCTCCTTAGCTTGAATAATGAATAAGCTTTACTTCAATCTCCTGTAATCATTCCCTATTTTTGAATACAAGAAAATATTGTTTTTCCCTGTTTTTACCTAGAGAGATAAAAAATTCTAGAGAGAGGTAATTCAATATTGAGATATTTTTTGATAAACAAATTCTCCTAATATAAAAAATATATTTCCCTGAAATAGAAGCTCAAAATAATTTTTCCAAGGTGCATTAGGAATCAATTAAAAATGATTTAAAAGACCTTAGCCTAAGGGTCAAGATTTTTTGAAATTTTTTGGATTATGGTCTAATTAAGGTTCCTATGGACCAATAAGATTAATCCAAGTGTTGAGATGAGATGAATGCAATGAATAAAAGAAAATACCCAAAATTGAGTAAATGCTCACATAAGATGAAGAGTTGACTGAGTACAAGGTTTATTAGTTAAAAACTATGAGATATTACTAAAAAAAATGAGATATTTTGAAATAATGATACATTTTTGACACCTTGGTATAAGGAGGGGGGAGACTTTGAGGTAGGCGCCTATTTCACACATGTGGATGAGTTTTTAATTAAAAAATATTTAGATATTTTTATCTCTCCTCTCTCCTGAATCAAACTAGATCAAAATGGGAGCTAAACTGGTCCAAATCTTATCCAAATTCAACCAAACTGAACCTGGAAAATTCTAGAACTTAGTTGGACTCAGTTAGTGGCCTCCCTCACCTATAAATAGACCCTCATTCTTTTGTATTCTCATTTGTGAATAACTAGACCATGCTAGTATTACATTAAAATAAGCATATTTTTTATTATCCCTTAAAAATCCTCTACATTTTGGAGAGATTAGAGCTTCTCTTTCTCTTCAACCATCCTTGGAGCTTTCCTCTCAACACACTAACCAATTGATTGGTTGGGGGCTTCTTCTTAGATAGAGAAGCAACCAAATCAAGAGGTAAGATGCAATTTCATGGTTTTTTCTCTAATATTCTCAATGTTTTCACTTCTCAACCCCTCTCAAGCTTGAGAAGTTTCAAATGAATTATTTTTCAATGCAGATTAAGCTTTCTAAAGAATTCTAATGATTAGTCACAAAAAGTTTACATTTATGCTTAATTAGGTTGCTTTTTATGTATATCTCTCTCTCCCCCAAAGAATGGTCATTTCTATGACCAATTCTTATTCTAATGATGCTTCTCATTGATAAATTCTCAATTCAAAGATCAAACTCTATGCTAGTTAAGCTAGAGGTTAGAAAATGGTTTTTTTATGCTTTTATACTAATAAAATTATGGTAAAATTATGATTAATTCCATAAATTAGATTTAGATCCAAATGATAGTTACTCTATCATAATCGTATTATTAAGTCTTATTCTTTTAGAAAATATTAAAAATTATCACTAATAGCAGCGGAGCTATGGTAAAATTTTTAGGAAATTAATACATAAATCATTTTTATGCGTAATGTAAAAAGAGGACTTCCTACCATATTCTAGGATTAGTCACCCTATGCTAAAAGAATAATTTTCATTACATTCATGGAAAACTAATTTTTAGTGTTTATACTTAAATAATTAATTAAAGAAAAAGAGAAATTTTAAGTAATTTCATTTTTATGCAAGAAGAGGAATTTCCATGATAATGGAAATCCATGTATTTCAATGGGGAAAGAAAAAATTTAGTATATTAAAATAATAAATATTTTTATTTAAAATTAAAGAGAAATTTTAGATAAATTATTTTATGCATGAATAAATTTAAATGATGAAAGAGGAATTCCCATCATATTTGGAATTAAATCATTTAAATGGTAAAAGTGGAATTCTTGTCATATTTAAATTAATGGATATTTTTATTTAATTTTAAGAGAAATTTTAGTTAAATTTCTCTTTATGCATGAGAAAACTTAAATGATAAAAGAGGAATTCCCATCATAATTGGAATTCAATCATTTAAATGGTAAAATTGGAATTCTTGGTATAGTTAGAATAATGCATATTTTTATTTAATTTAAAGAGAAATTTTAGATAAATTAATTTTATGATAAAAGAGGAATTCCCATGACAATTGGAATCCATTCATTAAATGAGGAAATGAGGAATTTTAAGCTTATTAAAAAAATGGGTATTGGTATTTAGTTAAAAGAAGAAATTTTTATGGTATTTAAGTAGAGAAAGAATTGAATTCATTTTTGGTGACAAAAGAGGAATTTAAAGAGGAATTTTCACCAAAATTCCACCTAGAGAATTAGGATTCATAAATTAAGTGGTAGAAAGAATATCTTTAGATATTTTATGTGGTTAAATCACTAAATTGGTATTTACCCAAAATTAGATTAAATGGAAGAAGAGTATTTTCATTAAAATTTGATATTCTCATATAAAACCAATTCTTAATCTATTATGGTTAAGAAGGAAGAAATTCACAAAGTTGGAATTTCCTTATGGTTAGAAGTTCAGTAGATGTTTATCTAAAGAGAATCCTTGGAATCAAAGCTAGAACAACTAAACCGACTGATTTTGGTTAGACCATGACTATGAGAGGGACGGTCAGCAAACTACTTGTCCATCTCTCGATCTGAATCAAGCAAAAACTTCGTTGACCAATTCCAGTTCTTAATACAAAGAATAGACTACTGTTGAATTAACTAGTTTTCCCTTGACCGAAATCACCAAGGATCTAGTTGGACAGTCAGTCAAATGATGGGTAGATTACCCTGATGAGAGATCATGGATTCTCATTATGAAATTATGGATTAATGAAAAAGGATTTTGTGGAACCAATCTCAAACTGGGAATTTTACTTGCATAGAACCTCTGTTTTCATTTAAAGGACTGTTTTACGCCAGAATGCTAGAGGAAGCATTTGGCATGTGTTTTACTAAGAGGAGGTTTGTTGTGCAATAGTTGGCGGGGAGTCGTCGAGGGATGTCGCTCGACGGCAAAGCCTGCCGAGGTCTTGACCAGCCTCGGTATGGTTAAAATGGTGTGCTTCTGGTACGATGGGCGAGGACCGATGAAGCGGTCCCTGAGTGAAGTGCTAGGACACCTAAGTAGGATCTTAGAGGGTTCTGACCAAGTGATGCACGGGCTCGTGGTTGCTAGGATACCCATGCGTGCATTCAGGAAGATTCGGATGGACTAAAAAGAATGACTTTTGTGAATCAAATTTTGATATTGGATCTCATTGGTTGGCCAGCTGGTCTTCAACGGAGAGTCCAAATGACATATTTTGTAATACAATGGACTCAAAATTTCGGAGGATGATGATCATTAATATTATGATTTTCATTGAAGGATTGTTTTAAAGACAACCGATTTTGTTTTAAAGACAACCGATTTTCATTGAAGGATTGTTTTAAAGACAACCGATTTTGTTATAATGGCAATTTCATATTGGGTGTGTACGTGGTATGCCTACCTTAATTTTTGCATGAAACATCGGCTAGGGGGCCTGGGAACTCTTTTCCTCGGTACTCGGGCAAAACATAACTAAATCCTTATAAAGGAATCCCACCAATATAGTGGTCGGGCGGTTGGCTAACCCATGGGCCGGTTAGGCTAGATCGCGGGATTCCTGCGATACCATTAAGTTACGATTAGTTATGTTAGATAGATTAAGTCCTGAGAAGACCCTTGTTCTGTGAGAGGGAATCAGTTGGCTATGCCTCATTAAAGGAGGAAAAAAGCGATGATTCTATGGACCAAGTGCAAGTCTCTTCTTTGATGTGACCATGTGACTTTAGGCTCGGTCAGATCAGTTTGAATAGTTAAGACTTTGACCCGTTAGATTAATTCTCCCGTTTGAAGATTTTCCCTGGAGGAATTGCCCGTGTCTTCCAAACAAGGGAAGTTTTTTCGGGTTTGGTTTTGGAGGAACCACCGGACTAGTCTCTTGTCCGGACATCCGTGGGTGAGGCCCCGAGTGTAGATCCGAATGCCGCCCGCACGAGAGGCTGATGCTGCTTTCACCCCCAGCACCCTCGGAGGGGGCACCGCAGAGGGGGAAGGGGTCTCACACCAGAGGATGAACCTCCCTCAATATTCAACTCCACACGGATGAAAAGAGAAATTGATTCTTAAAAATTAGGAAAGTTCTCTCTAACTCCAATGGAGATCTAGAATTGACTGTATTCTTTGCCAAGACCATTCAAGGTCATAGCGAGCACCATATCATCATTATGTACGATGGTGATCCAATAGACCAAGGGCATCTACAAGCCCTTTAACCTTCACTTATTAATCATTTATACTTAGTTTTCCTCTAGGCACATTATGGAGCTCTTGCTTTATCTGCATCTTCACCAAGCTGTCCAAAGCCTCCTTAGGTGTTTATGCATCCTATATATGCACAATCATAGAATCTATCACACTGATAGACAACCAATATAATGCCTTTCTTCTGGCCTTTTCATGCCATGCTTTATATGCTACACTTGTTGAGGGGTTAAGTTTTCTTCAGCAATCTTTGGCTCATTTTCATCACCTATGATGAATTCCCATATCCTTTTCCCATAAGGACATTAGTCATCCTAAACTTCCATGCCTAGAAGTTATTCTTACCTAGCTTCTCACTTATAATCTATTGATAGACTGTTAGATATCTTTACTTATAGTGCAACTTACCCAATAGTGCTTGCAAAAAGACTTATGCACTTGCAACAACAAATCTATAACCTTCTATAGTAGTGGACTATAAATCTGTTATAATGCCACTGTATGTGAATGAGTCACATACACATACATGCAACAACACCTACAACACTTAGATCTCTGCGTAGACTGTCCTGTAATCAAATTTCTACTGCAACTTTGCATTGAACCAGAAATTGGGCATAAATAGTCAAAATCAACACTTCACAAAGTGTCTATAGAAAACTTGTAAACACAAAACGAGGCCCAAAATGCACTCGAATAATGCAAAAACGTGCAAAATATGGTCTTCTTTCTTCACCCAAAAGGATGCCTCAATCCGAGACAATGATTTCCATGTTTGCCTATAGCTCTTATATCAAAGGTGTTGCTTAAAATTAAAGAGGGAAAGAGATGGAAATACCCTTACCCATGTACTTCTTCCGTACTTACCGTGTTCTTGCCTCCTTAGCTCTCACACAAATTGGAGCTTTGATATAGGGGAAAGGGAGAGCTTGAGTTTCTAACAAGCAACACCAGAGAGAGATGGATGGCTGAAATTTTTTATATAATATATATTCTTCTCTTCTCTACAACCATTAAGATAGAGAGGTAAGAGTACATACTATAAGGGAAAGTACTCTCCTTCTATAACATATAATGGTCGATCCATACTGTGAACCTGACTACATAAACTAGTGCTATAACTATCCCATAACTCTAGTACTCCAAAGTGATTGTCACATAGCCTATTATCCACTAGTGGTAGCATATTAACCATAATCTCACCACAATGATGCTAGTGGAATAAGTGTAGAATCTACCACCCATGTAGGTCATCAATGTATTCATCAATGTATATGGCACTAGCTGAGCTTGATATACCAACACCTCTCTTTCAGAAATAAATAATATTAGTTATGTTCTTTTTATAGGCATATTGTAAAATTAAACTTGGGAATTTTATATGAGAAGCAAGCTAGAAATATTATTAAGTAATATAAAGAGATAAAATATTACTTCTTAATTTTGAGACTAAAAAATATAAAATATTGGTTATTATTTAAATTTTACAAGGCAATGGTATATGAGACAAGAAAATTCTTAATAGGTAAAGAGATTTAAAAAAATTAATGGGTAAAGAGCTAGAAAATTTCTTAAGCAAAGTGTTATAAGGCACTCAAACTTATGGCATTGGTTATGAGGAGGCATTCACTCCCATTGGTTATGAGGAGGCATTCAGTCCCATTGCTAAGATGGCAACAATGAGAGCTATTATTACGGTGGTTGCATCAAAAGGATGGATTTAATATTAAATGGATGTTAAGAATGCATTCTTGCATAGTGATTTGCAAGAAGAAGTGTATGTGGATTAGCCTTCAGGTTATGAAAATGTGGGTCAGCCTGATTTTGTATACAAGTTGCATAAAGCCTTATATGGCTTGAAACAGGCACGGATAACATGGCATGATAAGATAGCACAATATCTTATCACCATTAGTTTTCATGTGACAGATGCTGATCATTCACTCTACGTGCCGAAGAGTGATAAAGTCCTTGTAGTCATCACAATCTATGTGGATGACTTGATTATTAGGGGTAGGGGTGACAGTGGAGAGGAAGTTGAAAGTGTGAAATGTCTCCTCAAGAAGAAATTTGACATGAAGGATTTGGGTGAGTTGGGATACTTTCTTGACATTGACGTTATTAGGATGGCCAAGGGCAAGGCAGTATGCATTGGACATGCTATCTAATATGGTATCGCTAGTTATAAGCCAATTTCTATGCCATTAGACTCAAATGGCAAGCTAAGTGTAATTGCGGGTGAGATCTTGGAGAACCCCAATATGTATAGGAAGATAGTGGGGTAGCTTGATCTACATGACGAGATCACCAGGCCAGATATAAACTATACAGTTGGATTGGAGAGTCAGTTTATGTAGGTTCCTTGGAAGCCACATTTGGATGGTGTGAGGTGCACATTGCGCTATGTGAAGTCCACATTAGACTGTGGTCTCTTTTATGAGGCTGGTACAAAGTTGCAGCTATTTGGATACACCGATGCAGATTGGATTGGTAGTATCATAGATAGGAGATCTACCAGCGGATTTATGTTCTCCTTTGGGAGGAGTGGTGCTGTGACATGGAGTAGCAAGAAGTAACAACAATTGTCTTATCGAGTATAGAGGCAAAATATAGGGGTGCTGCAATGGTAGCATGTGAGGTAGCTTGGTTGTGTAAGCTACTTGGTGATTTGGGGCTACAAGTTGACAGGCAGGTTGTCATCTATTGGCAACAACCTTAGTAGTATATAGTTGGAAAGGAACCCAATTTTTCATGCACGAACCACACATAGAGGTCCACTATCACTTCATCAAAGAGAGGGTCTTATCAGGAGACATTGATCTCATATAAGTTAGCACAGAGGAGCAAGTAGCTGACATTTTCACGAAAGCCCTAGGAGAAGAGAAGCTTTGCACAGATTTTGGACTATGCTTGAAGTCCTAGAGATGGAGTTGATCTTGAGAGGGAGTGTTGAGATGTAAAGATCAAAAAGAGCCGACACTTATAATATGCTTGGTTGACCGTTTTTGTGAGATCCCCGTCCCCTCTGCGATGCCCCCTCCGAGAGCACTGGCGATGGAAGGCGACGGAAGCAGCGTTAGTCTCTCATGCGAGGTAGGGATCCACACTCGGGGCCTCACCCACGGATATCCAGACAAGAGACTAGCCCGACGGTTCTAAACCTAGAAAAACTTCCCTTGCCCGGAAGGCACGGGCAATTGTACCAAGAAAATCATCTAACGGGAGAATTGATCTAACGAGTCAAAGTCTTAACTAACCAAACTGATCCGACCGAACTCAAAAGTCACATGGTCAGATCAAGAAAGAGACTTGCACTTGGTCCATAGAATCACCGCTTTTTTCCTCCTTTAGCGCTTTAGCGCTTTAGCGCGAGGCACAGCCGTTGATTCCCTCCCACAGAACAAGGGTCTTCCTAGGACTTAATCTAACTAACGTAACTTAATCGTAACTATTTGTATTGCAAGAATCCCCCGATCCCAACTAGCCCATGGGTTAGCCAACCACCCAATCACTGTATTAGTGGGATTTCTTTATACAAATTTGGTTATGTTTTGCCTAGGTACCTAGAAAAAGAGTCCCTAGGCCCCTAGCCAGCGCTTCAAGCAAAATTCAAGGTAGTCATACCACTTACACACCCAATATGAAATTGCCTTTTTAACAGATTTGGCTATCTTTAAAACAATCTTTCAATGAAATCATAGTATTATTGATCATAATTCTCCAAAATATTGTGTCCATTGATTCACAAAATATATCATCCGGACTCTTTGTTGAAGACCAGCTGGTCAACCAACGAGATCCAATATCTAAATTTAGTTCACAAAAGTAATTCTTTTCAGTTGATCCATATCTTCCTCGACATATGCATGGGTGTCCTAGCAACTGTGAGCCCGTGCATCACCTGGTCAGGACCCTCTAGGATCCTACTTAGGTGTCCTAGCACTTCACTCAGGGACCGCTTCGTCAGTCCTTGCCCATCGTACCAAAAGCGCACCATTTTAACCATACCGAGGCTGGTCTGTTAAAATTACAGCAATGTGATGAGCTATGGTGGATCAAATGCTAGAATCAACATCATTAACAAAGTGATTAGATAATAATTAAGATATGATTAGTGAGTTTAATTGCTTAATGTAGGCATGGATAATCAAAAACCAGCAAATTCTCATTAGGCCAATGCCTCAATTTATAGAGTTTACATCCAAGCATCTAATCCCACTGATTTCTCCTTGATTCACTCCACCTCTTTTGCTTGATTCTCTCCACCTCTCCCAGAATATCTCCACACTTCCTAAATCTTCTCATGCTACCCTTTATTCTCTCCTAGTAGATTCTTCTCACCTTTTCACAGGTTCTTTCACATTTACAGATCCTCTTTTACAGCCTCTAGCCAAGGGCTTGTTCCCGCACACACCCTATTCACTTGTATATTTCAACATGGTCAAGACATCGACATGCTTTGTCGCGAGTGACATCCCTCGATGACTCCCCGCCAGCTGTTGCAACGAGGCTCTCCTTAGTTAATCACATACCAAATGCTTCCTCCAGCATTCTGGTATAAAACACTCCTTTAAAAGAAAACAACGGTTCTATGCAAGTAGAATTCCCAGTTCGAGATTGGTTCCACAAAACCCTTTTTCCTTAATCCAGATTTTCTTAATGAGAATCATTGATCTCTCATCAGGGTAATCTACCCATCATTTGACTGAATTTCCAACTAGATTCTTGGTGATTTCGGTTAAGGGAAAACTATGCTAATTCAATGGTAGTCTAGTCTTTGTGTCAAGAATTGAAATTGGTCATCACGAGGTTTTTGCTTGATTCAGATTCAAGAGATGGGCAAGTAGTTTACTAGCCGCCATTCTCACAGTCATCACGGTTTAACCAAAATTATCCGGTTTACTTCTAACTTTGATTCCTAAGGATTTTCTTCAGATAAACATCTACTGAACTTCTAACCGTAAGGAAAATTCTAACTTTATGAATTTAATTCCTTCCTAACGATAATAAATTAAGAAATGGTTCTATACAAGAATATCGGGTTTTTATATAAATACTCTTCTTCCATTAATCTAATTTTGGGTAAAAAATAAAATTTGGTGATTTATCCACATAAAATATCTAAGAGTATTATTTCCACCAATTTAATTATCAACCCTAATTTTCTAGGTGGAATTATGGTGAAAATTCCTCTTTTGTCCATCAAAAATTAATTTAAACCTTTCTCTACTTAAAATACCATAAAAACTCCTCTTTTAAATATTTACAAATATCCATTTTTTTGAATATTCTTAAAATTTATCTTTTTGTATTTAAATGATTGAATTTTGAATGTCATGGGAATTCCTCTTTTATCATTTAAAAAATTCTTATACATAGAATAAATTTATAAAAATTTCTTTTTTTAAATTAAATAAAAATATCCATTATTTCAAATATACCAAAAACTCCTCTTTTTGCATTTAATTGATTGAATTCCAAATGTCATGGAAATTCCTCTTTTATCATTTAAATATAAATTTATCAAAAATTTCTCTTTTTCTTAATTAATTAATTATGCATAATTATGCATAAAAATAAGATATGGATTTTTTTCAAAAAAATTTACCATAGCTTCGCTGCTGCTATTACTAATAATTTTTAGTTTTTCTAAAAGAATAAAACATTGTAATGAAAATATGATAGAAGATCTTTTTTTAAGCTTAAATGTAAACTGTGAATTTAAATCATAATTTTACAATAATCATAAACTTAATTATGATTAACTCACTAGATTAAGCTAATTCCATTATTCCTCTTTTTTGAATTTGATAGGATAATCTATTTCTCATTTAGAATTAATTAAAGTAGTTTTTAACTACTTATAAATAATCTAAAAGAATTAACCATTATTTTGTTAACACAAAATCATGAAAATACCATTTTCTTAATCTCTAGCTTATCAAGCTTAGAGTTTGGTTTTGAAAAAAGAAATTATCTATGAGAAGCATTCTTTTGCTAAAGAATTAGTCATAGAGATGACTTTTCTTTTTGAGAGAGAGATATACATAAGAAAGTATTCAAAATAAGCATAATGATTAATTTTCTCTTAATTGAACATTATGATTCTTAGGGAAAGCTTGATTTGAATTAAAACAACCATTTAGAAAACTTCTCAAGCTTGAGAGGGGTTGAGAAGAGAAGTCATTTGGGAAAATTAACAAAAAACCATAAAATTCATTCTTACCTCCTCAAGGATTAGCTTGTTTCTTTTTCTAGAAGTGAAGCCCCCATTCAATCAATTGGTTAGCAAGAGGAGAAGAGAACTCCAAGAGTTGTTGAAGAGAGAGAGAAGCTCCAAGCTCCCCAAAAGTAGAGGAAAATTAAGGGATAATAGAAAATATGATTTTTTTAATGTAATACTGGCATGGTATAGCTCACAGATGAGAATACAAAGGAATGAGGGTCTATTTATAGTAGGTGAGGGAGTCCACTAACTAAGTCCAATTGGGTTCTAGAATTTTCCAGCTTCAGTTGGACTCAATTTGGACCAATTTGGCTCCCTTTTTGATCCAATTTGGTCCAGGAGAGAGGAGAGATAAAAATATCACAATTTTTTGAATTAAAAAAATCTTCCACACCTGTGAAAAAGGTGCCTACCTCAAAGGTCCCCCTCTCCTTACCAAGGTGTCAAAAATTCATCATTTCTCCAAAATATCTATTTTTTTTAGTAATATCTCTTAATTTTTAACTAATAAACCTTGTACTTCGTCAACTCTTCATCTTATGTGAGCATTTACTCGTTTTTGGGTATTTTATTTTATTCTTTGGATTTATCTCATCCCAACACTTGGATTAATCCTATTGGCCCATGGGAACCTTAATTGGACCATAATCCAGAAATTTTTGAAAATCTAGACCCTTAGGCTAAGCTCCCTTATATCATTTTTAATTGATTCCTAATGCACATTGGAGAATTTATTTTGAACTTTTGTTTCAGGGAAATATATTTTAGATATTAGGAGAATTTTTACATCCAAAAATATCTCAATATTGAATTACCTCTCTCTAGAATTTTTCTTCTCTCTAGGCAAAAACAAGGAAAAATAATATTTTCTTGCATTCTGAAATAGGGAATGATTACAGGGGATTGAGGTAAAAGCTTAATCATTATTCAGGTTGAGGAGGAATCGTACAGTTTTTGCCACTTACATTATTGGCGTGTTTGGTAGGTTGTTAACATGATATGGATCTTTGCCAGTGATTCTACAGCTAGACTATACCACCTATTGGTCCACCACTGAGTTATGGTATATTGATCTTGCCAACTCACTCACTTAGTGTGTTCACTCTATGGACCGCATGTACATAGTACTTATGTTGTATTTTCCTTATCTCTTTTGTAGAACTCTTTTGTTGAGAAGAAGAAGAACAAAATTCTCAGCCTCTCATCTTGTGTGTTCTCTTCTAGGGTTTGTGTGAGTGTGTGTGTGTGCTTGAAAGAGCTCAAGCTCTCTTCTATTGGATATGCTCCATCACATGCACACATGAACACATCCCCTCTTGATAGAGTTCAAATCTCAAGGGTTATTAAGACATTAGTCTTGGCCCTTTTTCACTTATTAAAGTTCTTAGATATACCACAAAAAGACATGCCTTAGATTGAGATATTCTTGGCTATAATGGAGATATTCCTGCCCCTAATCAAGCAAGAGGTGAAGATAATTATGGGAAAGGTTTTGTATCTAATCATCATTAGAGCCAAGATTAGGCGTGTAACTCTGCCTATTTAAAGAGGCATCAAATCAATGTAATCGGGGTCTCTATTTCAATAATCTATAGTGTTACTATGTCTTTATCTAATTGTTATTATCCTCCTCAATCATTATTTGGTATCAGAGCCACTTATGCACCTGTGCATTCCTGTTCAATTAAGAGCAGTCTCGACATTTCTTTTGCCATAGCGGTAGCTTCCGCACTTCACTCACTGCCGCTGCCATGCTTCACCCGATTGCCATGGGCCCGGTGTCACCACAAGCCAGCAAAGCCAGTAGCATAGCCGCTTCAAACGGGCAGTCTATGTGTGCTCGACGTCACCACTAGCCAGCAAAGCCAGCAGCGTAGCCACTTCAAACTGACAGTCTATGTGTTAGCAGTTCTGTGTACTCACCTGCCACCACGAAGGCCTCTGCCACATGAACCAGAAGTTTTGTGCACTCATCTGCCACCACGAAGGCCTCTGCCACCACGTGGCCAGTCTTCAAAGCCTTAATTAAAGGCTTAAGGTTTATAAGGTTTCTAAAGCCTTTTATAAGGTTTATACGCCTTAGTAATAAGGCCTATTAAAAACCAAACTCATCTGCTCAACGGTCATGCCTTGGTGAATTGATTTTCTTCAGCTTTGCTCAACTCAATCGGATTTGTGACAACAAAATACAAGGTGGTTCTCTTTGAACGGCAAATCTTTGAACACTCTTTTACATTGCTCTTTTAATTATTGATGATATGACTAGTTCATATGCAAAGAAATTATATAGATATCATCTGACTTTGAAGCTTTGGTAAATCATCATCCAGCTAAAAGAACTGAAAATCAAAATCAAGGCTTGATAGAAAACCATGGTATTTTAATTATGCCAAATATATTGGTTTAGGTGATTTTCTTACCATAAATAAACATGCATTTGTATGGAACTGGAATGGATAACTAATCTCTTTCTATCTCAGTATCTTTGTGTACAAGGCATTAGACACTACCTGAAGAGAGTCTCTCAAGTAAGACCTTGCCATCATGTCTAAAACTTCATAGCTAGAAAGATTTACTAGGGGAAATTTTCATACTTGGCATACTAGGCACAGGTTTATCCTTCAAAAGAAAGATTTGAAAGTACATCTGAAAATGATAAACCCATCACAAGGGAAGGAAAAGCACAATGGGAACTCTGTGACACTACTTTAGCACTTGGGCTTAATCAATATTTACATCATATTTCAAACATAGAGACAGCAAAAATAGCATGGGAAAGTCTTGATAGGCTTTTTGGTGCTACTGGAAAAAATTCAAAGATAAATCTGAAGCTACAAATCTTTAGGCTCACATGAAGACCGGAGATTCCTTTTCCAATCATCTTAATAAGATGAAAAGTCTCCTTGCACAACTATCAAATATCAAGGCACCTATCAACGAGGAAGATACAATAGCTTTATTGCTTAAGTATGCCTGAAGAATATGATAGTATTGTAATTACACTTCTGAATGTTCCTGATCTCAAAATTCAAGATGTGGAGTCCTCTCTTATGGAAGAATATAAAAAGAAACAACTACGACATGAAGCCTTTGAAGAAGAGAAGTTGATGGATTAAGCATATGTCATTCAAAAGAAGAATATCAAACCTCCTCAATGCACTCATTGTGGTAGTATTGGCCATCTTGCAAAGAATTGTTATCACAAGGATAAACCAAAGCTTCAATGCACAACGTGGAAAGCTAGGATATCTTGCAGAAAAATGCTACAACAACAAAACATTACCAGCACGTCTACACTGAAAGAAAACCTTGCACTATGCAACCATGTAAATGCCTCTTATTATGATGAAGAGGCATCATGGGCTTTTTAAAAAATCCATGTAATGCTCTTCATTTCCAATATGTAAAAATCACCTATAGCCACCGATGATGTAGGTTATGTGATATGTCTATGCCCACACTATCTCTCTCACTTGGCCATGTAGCCCTTAAAGGGGAGATTGATGGGGAGTGTTGGGTCTCCATGCCGAACTCATGATAGTGCACATGAGGCACTATGTTTCATGGAGTGATGATGGGGCTTTGGAGGGATGCACTATGATTAGAAAATATCTAGGACTTATGCATTTTCATGTAGAGCTATGCTCATAGGAGTGATGCTATTGCATTATGTTTTCATGTTCCATGTATGGATCAAGGAGGGTGTTGGATGGAGGGTGTTGGATATGCTCCATCACATGCACACATGAACACATCCCCTCTTGATAGAGTTCAAATCTCAAGGGTTATTAAGATATTAGTCTTGGGCCCTTTTTCACTTATTAAAGTTCTTAGATATACCACAAAAAGACACGCCTTAGATTGAGATATTCTTGGCTATAATGGAGATATGCCTGCCCCTAATCAAGCAAGCGGTAAAGACAATTTATGGAAAAGGTTTTGTATCTAATCATCACTAGAGCCAAGATTAGGCATGTAACTCTACCTATTTGAAGAGGCATCAAATCAATGTAATTGGTGTCAATAATCTGTAGTGTTACTATGTCTTTATCTAATTGTTATTATCCTCCTTAATCATCATCTTTCCCCCTATATCTTTTCAATTTATGAGAGTGATACACACCCAACTTCTGTGTACAGATTACGCAAAGCTTTGTATCACTTGAAGCAGGCACCCAAAGCATGGTCAAACAAGATCGAGAGTATCTTGTTACCATTAGATTTCAGATATCCAATGTAGATTTTTCACTATATGTGAAAAAGACAGATAGAGGGATCATGCTATTAGTCATCTATGTGGATGACTTGATTATCTCACTGGTGATAGTGATGCAGACATACATGATGTCAGGATGCTTTTGAAGAAGAAGTTTGAGATGAATGATTTGGGTGAGTTGCAGTATGTCTTGGGCATAGAGGTGGTGAGATCACCTCATGGCATTTTGCTATTGTAGAGGTAGTATGGCTTAGACATGTTGTCCAAGTATGGTATGACAGGTTGTAAGCCTATTTCAGTGCTATTGGAGCATAACACTAGCACTCATGCATTTTCATGTAGAGCTATGCTCATAGGAGCTATGCTTATAGGAGCTATGCTCATAGGAGCTATGCTATTGCATTATGTTTTCATGTTCCATGTATGGATCACGGAGGGTGTTGAATACGCTCCATCACATGCACACATGAACACATCCCCTCTTGATAGAGTTCAAATCTCAAGGGTTATTAAGATATTAGTCTTGGCCCTTTTTCACTTATTAAAGTTCTTAGATATACCTCAAAAAGACACGCCTTAGATTGAGATAGTCTTGGTTATAATGGAGATATGCCTGCCCCTAATCAAGCAAGCGTTGAAGACAATTATGGAAAAGGTTTTGTATCTAATCATCATTAGAGCCAAGATTAGGCATGTAACTCTACCTATTTAAAGAGGCATCAAATCAATGTAATTGGTGTCAATAATCTGTAGTGTTACTATGTCTTTATCTAATCATCATTAGAGCCAAGATTAGGCATGTAACTCTACCTATTTAAAGAGGCATCAAATCAATGTAATTGGTGTCAATAATCTGTAGTGTTACTATGTCTTTATCTAATTGTTATTATCCTCCTTAATCATCATCTTTCCCCCTACATCTTTTCAGTTTATGAGAGTGATACACACCCAGCTTTTGTGTACAGGTTACGCAAAGCTTTGTATCACTTGAAGCAGGAACCCAGAGCATGGTCAAATAAGATCGGAGAGTATCTTGTTACCATTGGATTTCAGATATCCAATAAGGATTTTTCACTTTATGTGAAAAAGATAGATAGAGGGATCATGCTATTACTCTCATCTATGTGGATGACTTGATTATCAATGATGATAGTGATGCTTACATACATGATGTCAGGAGGCTTTTGAAAAAGAAGTTTGAGATGAAGGATTTGGGTGAGCTGCAGTATTGCTTGGGCATGGAGGTGGTGAGATCACCTCATGGCATGTTGTTATTGCAGAGGCAGTATAGCTTGGACATGTTGTCCAAGTAGGGTATGATAGGCAGTAACACTATTTCAGTGCCATTGGAGCAGAACACAAAGATTTCCACATATATAGGTGAGATTTTGGAGGATCCCATTACGTACAAGCGCATAGTGGGTAGCTTGATCTACATGACCATTACTAGGCTAGACTTGAGCTATGTGTTTGAATTGTGAGTTAGTTTATGCAAGCCTCTAAGAAGCGACACTTAGATGCAGCTAGATGGATTCTTAGGTATATAATGTCCACAATTGATTATGGATTTTTCTATGAGGCTGGTACAAAGATACAACTACATGGGTACACACATGCTGATTGGGCTGGTAGTGTTATGCAGACATGATATCTACCACTAGTTTTATGTTTTCATTTGGGAGTGCTGCTGGTGAGTTGGAGCAGTAAGAAGTAGCCAACAGTTCCCTTATCGAGTAGTACAGAGATAAAGTACAGGGGTGTTGGCAGCTTGTGAGGTAGCTTGGTGATATGGTTGAGTCCATGGATAGGGAAGTTGTTATTTACTATGAGAATATGAGGAGAATAAATTTGGCTAGTAACCCAATATACCATGCTAGCACAAATCACATTAAGGTGCATTATCACTTTTGTGAGGGATAAGGTTCTAGCAGCAGGTGATGTAGATCTAGTATATGTCAGCACATAAGAGGATTAGGTGGATGACATCTTCATGAAGGCATTGGGCACAGAGAAGCTCCATAAGTTTAGGAGATTAATTGGACTGTAGTGTGTGGAGTTGAGTTGGAGGAGGAGTGTTGAGATATCGAGCTCAACTAGTGCTACTGGTGGCGGACATTGATGACCTGCCTGGGTGATAGATTCTGCGCTTATGCCACTGGCATGGTTGGTGAGATTATGGCTGATATGTCGCCAGTGGATAACAGGCTGTGTGATAGCCACTTTGGAGTACTAGAGTTATGGCATAGTTATAGGCTCTAGCTCATATAGTTGGATTCACACTATGGACCAACCATTGTATGTTATTGTAGGAGAGTACCTTACTTTTATGTATGTAATCTTATCTTTTATATGGCTGTAGAGAAGAGAAGAAGAAATAAGAAAATTCAGCCATCCATCTCTCTCTTATGTCTTGCACTCTTTTGTGTGTGTGTGTGTGTGTGTGTTTTGCTTGCAAGGAGCTCAAGATCTCCCTCTACCCTACATTCTCTTTATCTTCCATCTATGTATGATTAATGCTAGCTGTGAATCATCAGACTATTGTTATCCATAATTCTAGTTTCCATGTTGGCCCCACCACCACCTTGGCCTCGACCATGACCTCTTCCTCAGCCTCTACCTGAAATTGGAGTATAAGGCTTGTTTTGATGTCTTCTTGCTTTGTGAAGTGTTGAGATATCAAGCTCAACTAGTGCTATGGACATTGATGACCTGCTTGGGTGATAGCTTCCACACTTATGTCACTGGCATGGTTGGTGAGATTATGGTCGATATGCTACCAACGGTCGGATGATAGGCTATGTGATAGCCACTTTGGAGTACTAGAGTTATGGCATAGTTATAGCACCAGCTCATATAGTCGGGTTCACACTATAGACCAACTACTTTGTATGTTGTTGTAGGAGAATAATTTCCCTTTATGTACTCTTATCTTTTAGTTATATGGTTGTAGAGAAGAGAAGAAGATAGAAGAAAATTCAAGAAGCGTCCTCACCAATGAGACTTTTCTTCTATGATCAGCATAGACACTAAGTCCCAAAAGTTGGGAACATTCGATGGAGGTTTTGAATGGCTTGTACTCTTTGCCAAGTCCATTCAGATAGATGCTCACTAAATCATCATCTTCCATCGATATATTGATAGACCCAAGGGATTCAACAATTCCCTTGATCTTTAAAGAATACTCATTGATAGACATGCTTTTCTTCTTCACAGTATGCAACTCTTGTTTTAGAGCTGCAGTTTCGTTGCCTTTGTGTTGGTCTAGAATATCTGCACCAGGTTCTACCATGTAACTACTAGAGTGATGGCATCATGTATGTGTCATATCATTGTGTCTATGACATTGATTAAAAGCCAATACATGAATTTCCTTGCACCTTGGTTCCAGTCCTTGAATGCCTTTGTATCTATTGGAATGGCATTCTCTTCAGACAACTCTAGAGGATTATCTCCTTTGACATAGTCCACAATCCTTTAGCCATTATGAAATTGGGATCCTGAACTTCCAAGAGCATGGAAATTGTTCTTGTCTAGCTTCTTACTGACAATATTATTGAGTCCATTGGACATGTTTGCCTATAAGAAACCTGCACAAACAGAACAACCTTTAACACAATAGTATCTTTTGTGAGGTTGCTGTAATACTTTAGCACAACTTGTATGTCAACATATGTGACCAGAGTACATGTACATACACCCAAGATTAGAAATACATGTGTAAATACTTTTTGCACTCCCAAAATGCACTACTGCACTATAATAAAAAAATTTTTGACTAGAGACCGTTCTCAAGAAGAACTTCCCGAAACTACCAAAAACACCTTGTAGTGAATGGAGACCGTAACGTGCCTGAAATGCAATTCTGGCAAAAAACCGATAGTACAAAGTACTATGCACCTTATAGGCACTTCCAAGCTTGCAGGATGACTCCTTAACCGAATATGTATAGCTGCTAGAGCTACCCAAGGGTTGTTGTACCTAAACAAGAAGGGGAAGAGATGATGATGCTCTTACCCGTGTACTGCTTCCTTGCTTACTTTTCTCTTGCATTTTTCTTGCCTCCTTAGCTCTCAAACAAAACGGAGCTTTGATACCATAAAGAGAATGTGGGGGAGAAGGAGAGCTTGAGTTCCTTTGCAAGACATTATGGGGTAGATGGAAATTCTTTCCTTATCATGTGGAATTGAAAACCATTGACATTCATCACATTGCTTGACATATTCGGCTATGTCCCCAAACAAGGTTGGCCACCATAAGCCTGCGAGGAGAACCTTTTGAGTAGTGGTATCTACTATTGTGCTGGGAAGTGTCCACCACATGTATCCCTAAAGTGGGCCTGTTCCAAAATAGAGACATACTCATCCTCATGAAATCCCCATCTCATCACTCCATCTTTTCCTTATTTGTACAATTGTCCCTACAATCAATCAGTAGGGGATCGCCTTCTTAACAAGGTGTCTTGCTTGATCCTTGTTGATTAGCATTTTGGTGGGTAGGCCATTAGCCAAGAAATGTGCAACTTTCTCTCCGATTCTAGAATCAAGCAAAGTTGGAATAGAGGAGCGTCTGGCAAGTCATCACATCGATCCCCACCAACAATTCTCCATTGGGAATACATGACATGTGGTTAGCTAGCATATGTTGGGAACCATTCTACACAATGATGGTAAAATCAAATTCTAATAAAATTAGCAGCCATCTTATGATTCTGCCTATGGTGCAAGGCTTATTCACACAAGGTAAAGAAGAGCTTGATGGTCTATAAAGAAAATTATTTTAGTCTCTGGAAGATAATGATAAATTTTTTTTATTGTATAGACCGTGGCCAATGCTTCTCTCTCTATGGTTGTGTAATTTTATTCTACTTTATTCAATTGGCAACTAGAAAATCTAATAGGAAAGTCCCTGTTATGTTCTCCATGCATACAACCAATTGCAAAAGTTGAAGCATCTATGGGGACATGGAATATTATTTCCCAATTGAGGAATCTCAAAACGGGAGCCCTTTGCCAATGATTTCTTGAGAGTATCATATTCTTACTAGCATTTCTCTATCCATTCAAAAACAACCAAGAGCCCATAAAGAGGACGCACTATGTCTGCATACATGAAGATGAAATGTTAGCAATAACCGACATGCCCTATGAATCACTGGACTCCCTTGAAGTTGGTAAGAGATTGGCAACTCGAGAATGAGTCACACCTTGCTGTCATCTATGGAAATGCCATGTTCTAAGACAATTTGTCCCAAGATCACTCCATGTTAAACCCAAAACTAGCATTTCAAAAGATTAAGAGAGATTTTGTAAAGTCTACATCTCTCTAGTACTGTTCTCAAACACCATAGATGTGCTTTCCATTTAGAGTTTACACATAGGCCGTCCATAAAGACTTCAAGAAAAAATTTTAGATACTCCTTATAGGCTGTGTACATTGTTGAGATTATTACAAGCTAGATGACAACTAGAGCTAGGCATGATATGTGCTAGCATGGTAGATAGCAACATGTGTGTGACAATAAATGGCCACATCCTGTTGGCCACAATGTGTGGACATTAGATAGGGTTATTTGGTGTGTGAACACAGCAGCACATTTAGTGTGTGGTGTGTAGTTCTCTTCTATTATGCATTGTGTGAAAGTGGATATGCCTTCCATCTTGTAAGATCCTTGTTCCCACCGCGTAACGAATTCAGGGGTGCTAGGAGCGAAAGTAGCACTTCTTGCGCGGGGTAGGGTCCCACACTCGGGGCCTCGCCACGGATATTCGGACAAGAGACTAATCCATCGGTTCTTCCAAAACCAAACCCGAAAAAACTTCCCTTACCCACAAAGCACAGGCGATTCCTCCAGGATAAATTTTTCTCTAACATAGTCAAAAGCCTTAACTAACTGAACTGATCTGATCGAACCCATAGTATCAAAGTCAGATCAAGGAAAAGATTGCACTTGGATCATAGAGACCAACACTTTTTTCCTCATTGAGAGGCACAGCCGTTGATTCTTTTCCACAGAATAATTTTTATCTGGGATTTACCTCATCTATCATACCATAACAGAATTGAGTCTCATTTTAGGGATCCATTAGTCTAGCCTACTAACCCCATCCAGTCCCGTGGGTTAGCCAACTGCCCAACCACTGTAGTGATGGGATCCAATTAAGAATTTGGTTAGGTTTTGTCCCGGGTACCAGGGAGAAGAGTTCCCAGGCCCCCTAGCCAGATATTCATGCAAACTTAAAACTAGTCACACCACTTACACACCCAATATGAAATTGCCTTTTTCACAGAATTAGCATCTTCTAAAAACAATCTTTTAATGAAACCATTGTGTCACTGATCATAAACCTCAAAATCTCCGGTTGAATCCTTTTTTCCAATCATTCCTTCATCGGTGTACCTATGACATAAAACAGTCATTTAAAAACAGATTTCACATATAAATACAGTTCCAACAATATTTCCATTTTTTCTCATCACTCCACATCCTTTCACATTAGTCCCCATCTTTTCTCATCTTCTCACAATTTTTTTTTCTTCATCGATCCCTATCACATCACATCATTCCCACATCAAATCACATCCAATCGCACCATCCACACATCAAATCACATCCAATTGCATCATCCACACATCAATCCACATCAAATCACATCTAATCGCATCATCCACACATCAATCCACATCATCCATACATCCATCCACATCATCCACACGAATCCACATCATCCATACATCCATCCACATCAATCCACATTATCCACACATCCATCCATAACTTCCATACATCCATCCACATCAATCCACATTATCTACACATCAATCCACATCATCCATACATCTATTCACGTCAATCCACATTACCCACACATCAATCCATATCATCCATACATCCATCCACATCAATCCACATTATCCACTCATCCATCCACATCAATCCACACGTCAATCCACATTACCCACACATCAATCCACACCATCCATACATCAATCCACATTACCCACACATCAATCCACATTACCCACACATCAATCCACACCATCCATACATCCATCCACATCAATCCACATTACCCACACATCAATCCACATTATCCCTACATCCATCCACATCATCCACATCAATCCACATCCATCCACATCAATCCACATTATCCACTCATCCATCCACATCAATCCACATTACCCACACATCCATCCACATATTTCATACATCCATCCACATTAATCCATATGTCAATCCACATCATCCATCCACATCAATCCACATTACCCACACATCAATCCACATTCATTTCATAAGTATTCCCATTCTCATCTAATCACATCTTTTTCTATCTCATCACTTATTTCCTCATTTATCTCATCACATCACATCCACTTGCATCTACCCATACATCTCATCACTTCACATACATTAACATCTATCCAGTTTACATCGCATCTTATCACATCCATTTCACATCACATCTCATTCATTCACAGCCCAATTCACATGCTAACACATTCATTCACGTCCCTTATCGTTCATTCACATCCTGATTCACATGTTATCACATTCATTCACATCCTATATCATTCATTTACATCTTGATTCACATGACATCACATCTCATCCATTCATTCACATTTATCTGATTCGCATCACATATCATCATATCTATTTATCTTTCATTCTCATCACTTCTATCCTCATCACATCACTTCTATCCTCATCACATCCATCCATCCATTCTTTCCCATCTATCTGATTCACATTACATCTCATCACATCTATTCACCTCACATTCTCGTCACTTCTATTCTCATCGCATCCATCCATTCATTACCATCTATCTGATTTGCATCACATATCATCACATCTATTTACCTTTCATTCTCATCACTTCTCATATATCATCACATATGATCACATATCATCACATATCTATTTACCTTTCATTCTCATCACTTCTATTCTCATCCATCCATCCATTCATTCCCATCTTTCATTCTCATCACTTCTATTCTCATCCATCCATCCATTCATTCCCATCTATCTCATTCTCATCACTTCTATTCTCATCCATCCATCCATTCATTCCCATCTATCTGATTCGCATCACATATCATCACATCTATTTACCTTTCATTCTCATCACTTCTATTCTCATCACATCCATCCATTCTCATCCATCCATCCATTCTTTCCCGTCCATCTGATTCGCATCACACATCATCACATCTATTTACCTTTCATTCTCATCACTTCTATTCTCATCACATATCATCACATCTATTTACCTTTCATTCTCATCACTTCTATTATCATCACATCCATCCATCCATTCTTTCCCATCTATTTGATTCGCATTACATCTCATCACATCTATTCACCTCACAGTCTCGTCACTCCTATTCTCATCGCATCCATCCATTCATTCCCATCTATCTGATTTGCATCACATATCATCACATTCATTTACCTTTCATTATTATCACTTCTATTCTCATCACATCCATCCATCCATTCTTTCCCATCTATCTGATTTGCATCACATATCATCACATCTATTTACCGTTCATTCTCATCACTTCTATTCTCATCTCATCCATCCATCCATTCTTTCCCATCTATTTGATTTGCATCACATATCATCACATCTATTTACCTCTCATTCTCACTTCTATTCTCATCACATCCATCCATCCATTCTTTCCTATCTATCTGATTTGCATCCCATCTCATCACATCTATGTACCTCTCATTCTCATCACTTCTATTCTCATCACATCCATCCATCCATTCTTTCCCATCTATCTGATTCGCATCCCATCTCATCACATCTATTTACCTCTCATTCTCATCACATCCATCCATCCATTCATTCCCATCTATCTTATTCATATCACATCTTATCACATCTATTTATAGAATGTAAGAGAATTCTTATTTTTGATATAAAGATTCTTTACGCATCTATTTATGCATAAGAACAACTTCAGTGGGAAATAACACTTTTATAAAAATCCGTTTATGCATCTATTTATGCATAAATTCAATTTTAAGGAGAATAACACTTTTGAAATAAAAATAAATCTTTTATGCATCTTTCTATGCATAAAATCAATTTTAATGAGAATAACTCTTTTGAAATAAAAATAAATTTCTTTATGCATCTTTCTATGCATAAAATCAAAATTAATGAGAATAACTCTTTTGAAATAAAAATAAATTTCTTTATGCATCTTTCTATGCATAAAATCAAAATTAATGAGAATAACTCTTTTGAAATAAAAAATAAATTTCTTTATGCATCTTTCTATGCATAAAATCAAAACTTGATGAAAGTAACGCTTTTATAATTAAAAAATTCTTTTATGCATCTATTTATGCATAAATTCAATTTTAAGGAGAACAACACTTTCGAAATAAAAATAAATCTTTTATGCATCTTTCTATGCATAAATTCAATTTTAATGAGAATAACTCTTTTGAAATAAAAATAAATTTCTTTATGCATATTTCTATGCATAAAATCAAAATTGATGAGAATAACTCTTTTGAAATAAAAATAAATTTCTTTATGCATCTTTCTATGCATAAAATCAAAATTTGATGAAAGTAACGCTTTTATAATAAAAAAATTCTTTTATGCATAAATTCAATTTTAATGAAAGTAACACTTTTATAATTAAAAAAAATTCTTTTATGCATCTATTTATGCATAAAAACTAATTTTGATGAAAGTAACACTTTTATAATCAAAATATTTCCAATATGCATCCTTCTATGCATAGAAATTAATTCTAATGAAAGTAACACTTTTATTATAAAAATATTTCTAATATGCATTTTTCTATGCATAGAATAAAAATACACAAGCGGTGGGGATTACTCTTTTTTCTATGCATTTTTCTCTGCATAGAATAAAAATAACACTTTTAGAATACACAAGCGGTGGGGATTACTCTTTTTAAATAATAAAAGATAAAACTTATTTCACAAAATTTAAGAAACTTTTGCCATAACCTCCTTTGTATGGCTGACTATTTTTCAAATTTTTTCATTCTCAAGTTACTTAGAAATTATCCCAAATGGTTTAAAGCATTCTAAACTAATCAAGTTCCACTTTTTCAAGTGAAACAATATGAAAAGTTTAATTCTAACAATTTGATTACACATCTAGGATAAAGAAAGGCTGAATTCAAGAGTGAACAGAGGGGGAAAGCCTTTCCAACAAGGCATAGCATTTTTTTCATTTTAAAGAAAATAAAAATTAGAAAACCATTAAATGGAATAAAGAAAAAGTAGGATTTCTAGCTTACATGAATTTTTGTGAGCTTTCCTTTGGCTTGATGGTTTGAGGGATCTACTCTTGTTTGCAACAAGAGTGGCCACCAATTCTTTTGAAGAGGAAATGGTCAAAAACTAATGAATTATCAATAAATTCACTATTTTTTGCTATGGGGAGAGGAGTAGAGTAACAATGCATAAAACACTATTAACCATTTACAAAGGAGGAGGCTTCATTTATAGAAAAAAATGAGCCTCTAACCAAGCAAACTGATTCTAGAATTTTCCAGATCAGTTTGGTCAATTTTTGAGCATTTTTAGGTGAGTTTAGCTTACTTTTTGGATCTAGTTGAAGCAGGAGAGAGGAGAGATGAAAATATCTCATTATTTATGAGTTTAAAACTCAACCATACATGTGAATTATGCGCCTCCTTCATGAGGGGAATTCCCCCACACTGAGGTGTCAAAAATGCATCATTTCTTCTAAATATATCTTCTTTTTTTAACTAATAACCTTGTCCTAGTCAACTCTTCATCCTATGTGAGTATTTACTCATTTTTGGGGGGTATTTCCTTTTATTCTTCAATTTATCTCCCCCCTACATTTGTATTAATCTAATTGGTCCATAGGAACCTTAATTCAAAAATTTTTAAAAATCTGGACCCTTAGGCTAAGGTCCTTTTTACCTGATTTCAATTTATTCCAATTGCACATTGGAAATTTCTTTTTGAATATCTATTTTAGGGGAAACCATTTTAGACACTAGGAGGATTTTTATATCCAAAAATATCTCAATTTTGAATTATCTCCCTCTAGACATTTTCTCTCTCAGGGGAAAACATGATCTTTCTTTTATTTCAGAGAGGGGAATAATTTTAAGATCAGAAGGGGAGGTTTTTACACCTGCACACCTCAAAAGTCGGAGGAAGGAATCTTACACGTCTTTGGTTAGGGTTTGCTCTCTTGTGTGTGAGCTCTCTCTTTATCAATCTTTTATCATGGTATCAGAGCCTCGTGCTCTCTATTAGGGTTTTGTGAGTGAGTAAAGAAGAGGGAAAAACTCTGTTTTGGAGCTATCCATTGGAGCTTGGAGCTTGGAGAAAAGAGAAGCTGGGAGCACACCTCTACTCAACAGATCTAAAATCTAAGGACCACGGGTAAGCAAAGCTAAACACCCTTGAGTAGATTGCAGGTGATTTGACACAAGCAAAGCAGGATTTGAGTTGCCCAAAGCAAGTGAAAATTTTGGTTTTTTGCAAGCTTTAATGGAAGCTTGAGAGCTTCATTGGAAAGAGGCAAATGTATGTATTAGGTGAAGAACACATGTATGTGGCATTGTGATATGTAATAGCAACTCGGGAGCAAGCACAACCATCGATTTGGAGCCATTTGATGCATTGCAAAAGAGGGTAAATCACTGTTTTGGAAGCCTCACAAAAACAGAGGATATATGCTTAAAATCAAAGCCATTGGAGCCCATTTATATGCAAATTGCAAGCATTGATGTGTGGGGAGCATATCTAGGACCATTGCTAAACCATGTATGAGCTCATTGGTGATCACAAACACTCTAAACTCCCATAGGAGCAGGCGGCGCTGAAAATACAGGTTCTTGGAGCAGATTTTAAACATCTTGCACATGTTTGATGCCTCCCAAAGCTATATAATGTGGTTGGATGCATATAAAGCTTAGTAATTGTGTGCATGTGAGCTTGGAGAAGCCTTCTGGGAGTTCATTTGTGAGAAACAACAAGATTGGAGCTGATTTGGAGCAGATTAGTAAAGGATTAAGCCTATAATTAGCAAACAGAGCTTACCAATTCATCAATTACTCACTCACTACTCAAAATTGGATTGAATTCCTCTTACACAGAGGTGGAGCAACATCATATGGAGATAATGAATTCCTGGGCCCTGAATTTGGATCTCATTTTTGAAGTGATTAGTGTGAGATCCCACTGCCCCCTCCACGCATCGAATTCCCGGTTGCTAGCATAGCAGAAGTAGCTTCCTCTTGCATGGGGCAGGGTTTCCCACTCGGGGCCTCGCCCTCGAATTTTTGGACATGAGACTAATCTAGTGGTCATTCCGAAACCGAAACCAGAAAAATTTCCCTTGCCCGAAAAATGAGGACGATTCCACCTTTTTGATTTTCTTAACGAATTTTCTAACGGGGTCAAGAGACTAAGTTATCCTTCACCTGGTTAAACCAGATAGAAGGAAAACTATTACAGACTTAACTTGAAAAAACCAACGCTTTTTTCCTAACTGAAATCAGGCACAGCCGTTGATCTATTCATTTGAGAAATCTTCAGGTTTTTATTTAACTACTCGAGTTCTAAGCGTATTCTTAGTAGTCAATTTCATTATTAAAACTCCACTGATTCCAGCCTAACCCCATCCAGCCCATGGGTTAGCCACTGCCCATTAGCCATCACCCAACCACTGGAATTGGTAGAACCAGACAATTACTCACCCACCCATAATTGAATGCCTTTCTTAACTTTTGCTTTCGAATACAGATACGCACACACTCCTCTTTAAACTTTAACTTATAAAACAATCTATTGACAAACAGTTATTGGTTACAACTTACAGATGTCATAACTCAATTTTTCCATCCAATCCTTGTTTCTCAAAAAAAATAGTATCACTCTGGACTCTCCGTTGAGACCAGCTGGTCAGCACAACTAGTAACAGATTACAATAATCATTTCTCTGTCATACAAATCTTCCACGACATATGCATGGGTGTCCTAGGCATCGCCAGCCCGTGCATCGCCTCGTCAGAACCCTCCAAGATCCTCCTTAAGTCCCCTGGCACTTCACTGAGGGACGTTTTGTCGGCCCTCATCCATCGTACTGGAAGCACACCATTTTAACCGTATCGAGGCTTACTCATTAATCCTGATTTGGTAATACCCTGATTTGAGATCCATCTTTGTGAAGATCTGGGCTCCACTTAGCCTGTCCAAAAGCTCATCAATTATGGGGATAGGATACTTATTCTTAACTGTCAGTTGATTGAGACCTCTGTAATCCACACAGAGTCTTAGCATTCCATCTTTCTTTTTCTGAAAGATGGGGATAGGATACTTATTCTTAACTGTCAGTTGATTGAGACCTCTGTAATCCACACAGAGTCTTAGCATTCCATCTTTCTTTTTCTGAAAGAGAACTGGCCCACCCTAAGGTGAAACACTTGGTCTTACAAACCCTTGTTCTAATAGTTGCCTAAGCTGTTCCTTGAGTTCGATGGCTTCAGGGACTGGCATCTTGTATGTGCGCTGGGCTACTGGCTAAGCTCTGGGTGGGGGTCAATTCTATCACATGATCTACTTCTCGAATTGGAGGCATCTCTGTTAGCTCTGCTGGGAAAAATCATCATACTCACTTAACCATTTTGGTTCTTTAGCTTTTAACTTTATGTCTACCGGATTCATTTTGACAACGTAAATGAGTTGCTTCTTTCTAAATCCTTTCAATGAGTTGCTTCTTTCTAAGTCCTTTCAATAACTTAGAAGCTTTTTGGAATTGCAGATCTGGGGATCTTGAAATTTCGGTTCCTTGAACTTTGTTTCCGTGAAGGTCACGCCGAGGAAATGGTTCCATTATGACAGTGAATGTCGGCTTGATTTTTGTGGAGCCAATCCATTCCAAGGATCCCGTCAAAAAACTCCCAAAGGTAGGACTCTGAATTGATAGTCAGCTATATTCCCATCTAGATTACACTAAATATGATCTGTCTCATGGTGAGTGAAAAGTATCTTCCCACTGGCCAATTCAACTTGCATAGGTTTCCCTGATTTTCGTTCTAAGACTAGCTTACGCAAGCATCCACCAGGGAAAATAAATGAATGAGTACTGCTTGAATCAATCAAAAGCTTAAATGGCTTACCCTTATACTCAGCTAGAGTATGGATGACAGAGATGGATGATAGAGATGTGAAGATTTGGCCCTTGGTTTTCAATTGTAGCATAAATTTGGCCTCTTTCCTCTTCCACTACTTCTGCTATTGTAATTGCTCTAGCTGCTGCAGATTGGGGCGGAACTCTTTCTCTTTTGTTACCCCAGTTTTGGGAGGGAGTTCTAAGATTACTCTGTACAGAGGCAGATGGCTGAGCTGGATTCCTCTTAGGATTGCCCTGATTTTGACGAGACGAGGACCCTGATTTTGATGAGACGAGGACCCTGATTTGACTGATACGAAGGGGCTGGTCTCTGCATTCTAGGTCGTCCTTGACTTCCCTCTCCTCTTGACATGGCATGAGTCGGGCAGACTTTAAGCTGGTGACCAAAACCTTGACATCCAAAACACCTATTCTCACTTCTAAGCTCATCCCTCTGAGTCCTTGAAAAAGGTGGGGCTCCTGAGAAAGTGTTCTAAGAGGGAAGGGTCTTCCTTCACTTTTGAATCTGCCAGCATCTTGATTCTGACCTTGGTGCCTCTTTGGGGGAGGAAAGTTTGAAGTACTTCCTAGGGTTTGGAACCTTTTAAAGTTTGAGGGTGCAGGCTTTGGCCGGACCTTGACAACAAATGCCTTGGCAAAGTCCTTTGCCATTCTGATAGCTTCCGCCACCATTGAGACTGGTTTGGCATTTTTCACTAAAGTGTCCAATGGCTCGTTCATTCCTCGAATGAATCTGGCCCCATCAGCTACTCTTCATCCAAAAGTGGAGAATATTTGAGAAGAAGGGCAAATGCCCGATGGTATTCTTCAATTGTCTGGCTATCCTGCTTCAATTCCAAGAACACATTCATTTTGGTTTCTAGGAAGCCCGGGGGATAGAACCTTTTCCTGAGGTATGCTTTAAGATCTAACCAGGTCTGGGTATTTCGATCGAGATGGTTTGTCTCGCAATGGTTCCTCCATGCGACCCTCGCCGTTTCCATAATTTTTAATCTAGTGAGAGCCATCTTGCTCCTCTCATTATAACCGATTACATCAAAGTACTCTTCCATGTCTCAATCCATTTTTCCACTGTTTCTCCTAACTATTCTCCTTCACCCTTAAATGGACCACGTTGGGATCGGTGCAGGGCTTTATGAATGTCTGGATCTAACTCTTCATCATCCGTAAGAGGATCCGACTGCCTAAAACGGGCCGCGCGCCTCATGATTCTGATAAAACGAGATTTTTGTCAACTTAACTTCGACATCAGATTTATGATTATTTAATTTTTGAGATTTATCTCTTAACCAATTATTATTCCATCATAATTCTTAAAAACAAGATTCACTGATAATTTTATTAACTAATATTCACAACCACGAAAACAATTTGGAATCTTTTGCAAAACGTCATTTATTATCAAAAGTTTTTGATATATACATAGCGTCTTGGCTCCAAAAGTCACTGCCTCAATCGCGTATGCATAAAAAGGTGATACTGCTATGGAGACATGCTATGATGGTATTCACGATCCATCACTGATAAGGGTGCTGTAATTCTACTTCTAGGAATAAAGCGGCTTAGAAGTCTAAAAATTTAGCAAGAATTTCTAAAATTCCGAGGCGAATGATTAAAGAGTTGGACATAATGAACAACTCCTAGCCTTATCAAGATCATGGCTAGAGAGATATTATGCTTGAGTCTTTGAAGCTGATTGGTATTGTCGTTAATACATCGCTCTCTAGAGAATCACATGTGCTGACATCGCTCTACTGGATCAGGGAAGTATAGATCCTCAAAGTGATAAGCGACCTCACTCTGCTTTCTCGGTTTGTAGCAGAGTTGATGAGATGTTCGAAGGCAAAGGCGATCATATCCTGACTCTGGGAAAGTTTAGGAATGCTCAGATTTGGGGTATCCATCTAAAAATCCAATTCAATTTATGAGTTTTCAATTTATGAATTCATTTCAAACATAATCTTAGCAAGTGAAAATATTTTTTTACAGATTTACTTTAAATTTTTTGGTAATTTCTGCTGGTGTTTCATAAGTTTACAACAGCGCTCTAATACTAGCTGTGAGATCCCCTCCACGCACTGGATTCCCCGGTTGCTAGGAGTGGAAGTAGCTTCCTCTTACACGGGGCAGGGTTTCCCACTCAGGGCCTCGCCCTCGAATGTCCGCACACGAGACTAATCTGGTGGTCATTCCGAAACCAAAACCGAGAAAATTTTCCTTGCCCGAAAAATGGGGACGATTCCACCTTTTTGATTTTCTTAACGAATTTTCTAACGGGGTCAAGAGACTGAGCTATCCTTCACCTGATTAAACGAGATAGAAGGAAAACTATTACAGACTTAACTTGAAGAAACCAACGTTTTTTTCCTAACCACACCCGTTGATATATTCATTTGAGAAGTCTTCTGGTTTTTATTTAACTACTCGAGTTCTAAGTGTATTCCTATTAATCAATTTCATTATTAAAACTCCAAAGCCCGGCCCATGGGTTAGCCACCCCCCAACCATTGGAATTGGTAGAACGAGACAATTACTCACCCACCCATAATTGAATGCCTTTCTTAACTTTTACTTTTTCGAATACAAATATGCACACACTTCTCTTTAAACTTTAACTTATAAAACAATCTATTGACAAACAGTTATTGGTTACAGATGTCATAACTCAATTTTTCCATCCAATCCTTGTTTCTAAAAAAAAGCAGTATCACTCTGGATCTCCGTTAGCTAGTTAGCAACAACGAGATCTAGTAACAGATTACAATAATCATTGCTCCAGCATTCTGACGTAAGACAGTCCTTTAAGAAAACAGGGTTTCTATGCAAGTTTTCGTTTGATTTTCTTTTGAATACAATGAGTATATCTTAAATCAATATCCCCAAAACTTCATCATCGTAATACTGAATTTCAAAACAGAATTCCTCGAATTCTGTAACCTTGATCCTCAGATCAATTCGAAGGGTCTTAACTTAGTTTCAGATTTGGTGGGAGATTTGAGTGCATTTTCCTGAGCTGCTCACATCTTCTTTCCTCGAAACTGACGAAAGAGTCTAGTCTTGGTCATAGTCTAATTCAGGGTTCAAGTCTGAAAAGGTTCTTCCTGAACTATCTTTCTCAAAAAGGGGGTGATATTTCACTTACTATTTTACTGAATTTCATTTCATTGAATATTCACTTAACTGATTTCTAAATTAATCATGAATTTTGATGAGAAATAAATTAATCATTTATCTGAATATTTCGACTTTGATAGATTTCTTGAATTTTCTCTTTATAATCCGAGTGAATATGAAACGATAGAAATTTCTCTCTGAGAGTATTTACTTATTCATTTATCAAATATTCATGGAAATTGAACATAGAATTAAAGAGAATCTAATTTTGATATAAAAATTTCTTTATGGATCTATTTATGCATAAAATCCAACTTCAATGGAAATAACACTTTTATATAAAAGAAAATCCTTTTATGCATCTATTTATACACAAAATCAATTTAATAGGAATAACACTTTTAAAATAAAAAGAATTTCTATTATGCATCTTTCCATGCACAGAAATTGAATTCAATGAAAATAACACTTTTATAATAAAAAAAACTATTATGCATCTTTCCATGCATAGAAATTAAATCTAATGAAAATAACACTTTTATAATAAAAAAATTTTCTATGATGCATCTTTCCATGCATAGAAATTAAATCTAATGAAAATAACACTTTTATAATTAAAAAATTTCTATTATGCATCTTTCCATGCATAGAAATTAAATCTAATGAAAATAACACTTTTATAATAAAAAAATTTCTATTATGCATCTTTCCGTGCATAGAAATTGATTCAATGAAAATAACACTTTTATAATAAAAAATTTCTATTATGAATCTTTCCATGCATAGAAATTGAATTCAATGAAAATAACACTTTTATGATAATAAAAATTTCTATTGTGCATCTTTCCAAGCATAGAAATTAATTTCAATAATTAATATCAATGATATCCATGCACATTCATAGGTGAGTATGTACATGGAGTAAATAAAAATATTTCTTTTAGAATGCACGAACGGTGGGGATTACTCTTTTAGAATAACATAAAAATAAACTTTATTTTCCACAAAATTCAAGAAAATTTTACCATAACCTCCTTTGTATGGCTGACCATTTCTCAATTTTTACATTCTAATACCACTTTAAAATTAATCCCAATTTGAAGTAAAGTACTCTAATCTACTCAATTTTCACTTTCTAAAGAGTAAACAATAAGAAAAGTTTAAATCAATTTATTTGTTACTCATTTTAGGATAAAGAAAGGCTGAATTCTTAAGGAAGAGAAGGGGGTGGCCTTTTCATCAAGGCATAACATCAAGATTCACTTTAATCAACTAAAAAAAAGCAAAGAAACCAGAAAATCATAGATTAGAAATTAAAAAGTAGAATTTTTAGCTTACATGGAGTTTTGTGAGCTTTCCTTTGGCTTGAGGGATTGAGGGTTCTACTCTTGTTTGGATCAAGAGTGGCCACCAATTCTTTTGGAGAGGATTTAGTCAAAAACAATTGAATTATCAAGTGAATTCAATGTATTTGGCTCTGGGAAGGAGTAGAGTAACAGTGCATAAACACTATTAAGCTTTTACAAAGGCGGAGGCTTCTATTTATAGGAAAAAGTGAGCCTCAAACCAAGCAAACTAATTGTAGAATTTTCCAGATCAGTTTGGTCAATTTTTGACCATTTTTGGTCAGTTCAGCTTACTTTTTGGAACTAGACTTGAAATAGGAGAGAGGAGAGATGAAATATCTCATTTTATTGATTTAAAATGGAAAGCAATGATGAGAAAAAAGGTGCCTCCTTCATGAGGGGGAACCCCCACTCTGAGGTGTCAAAAATCCATTTTTTAATATTTCCTTTGGTCCATAGTCCACTCTTCATCTTATGTGAGTAAAGTTACTCATTTTTGGGAGGTTTTTCTTTATTTCTTCAATTTATCTCCTCCCTAAATTTGGATTAATCTTATTGGTCCCTCAGAACCTTAATCCAAAATTTTTAGAAAATCTGGACCCTTAGGCTAAGGCCTTTTGAGTAGATTATAATTTATTTCTAATGCACCTTAGGAAATTCTTTCTAAACTTCTGTTTTGGGGGAATTTAGTTTAATAAGAAAGGATATTTTTCCATCCAAAGATATCTAAAAACTGAGTTACCTCTCTCTAGAACATTTTCTCTCTCTAGGCCAAAACAGGTAGAAACAAGATCTTTTATTATTTTGAAAAGGGGATTGATTACAGGGGAAGAAACTAGACATCTTGAGGGCTTGGGGAGGAATCTTACAATTAGAGTAGGATTAGTGACTGTAAATCATTGTTTATGGGTTTTTATCAAAATAGAGTACAACAATTGGCATGTATTTGGCATGTAATGACCTCGAATGATGTTTATATGCTATATGGAGGATGTATGGATGTTAATACATATCTTCCACACTTGATTTGATCATTTCCCAGTGTTTTGGAAGATTGGAAGGCTCAGAAAACCCTGTCATAACAAGGCAAAGTGGATTGTGTGCACATAGTTGAGCTCAAATGCTATGTGGATGATCAACTTGCCATTCTGATCCAATGGCACTGAGATAGGCTTATAGCATGTCATACCATACTTAGACAACATGTCCAAGCCATACTCTCTCTGCAGTAATCCAATACCATGTGGTGACCTAACCACCTCAATGCCCAAGAAATATATGATCTCCCCCAGATCCTTCATCTCAAACTTTTGTCTAAGCAAGATCTTTACATCAAAGATCTCTACATCATGGTCCCCCATAATGATCAGGTCATCTACATAGATTACAACAAGCACAACCCCTCTATCACTGTGTCTCACATACAGCGAGAACTCTGCATTGGCTAAATGAAAGCCAATAGTGACAAGATATGCAGAAACCTTGTCAAACCATGCTCTTGGTGCTTGTTTCAAGCCATACAAGGCTTTCTTCAACCTGCAAACATGCTCGAGGTGACTCACATCCTCATAACCAGGTGGCTGCAACATATACACCTCTTCCTGCAAATCCCCATGCAAGAATGCATTCTTTACATCCATCTGATGTAAAGACCATTGCTTTGATGCAGCCACTGCTATCACAACTCTCACTGTTGCCATCTTGGCAACTGGGCTGTCAATGCCACATGTCTGCGCATATCCTTTGGCTACCAATCTAGCCTTGTACTTGCTTATGCTTCCATCATTGTTATGTTTTACTTTGTACACCCACTTGCATCCAATGGCTTTCTTGCCTTCAGGCAATTGCACTAAATCCCAAGTCTCATTTCCATATAGTGCATCCATCTCCTCATCCATAGCTTTCTCCCAACACACATTTCCAATAGCCTCATCAATGCATGTGGGCTCTACAACCTGTACAACTTTTGCCATGTATACATAGTGATGTGCCACATAACCATCATAGGTAAACCTCTTCACAGGATTCTTCACTCTCCCAGATCTTCGCAGCTTTGCATTCATGGCTTCCATAGCCTTCTTTACACCAGGAGTTCTCATAACTGGTATCCCAAGATCCTCATCAAGGCTCATCTCTGAGCCACTAGACTTTCCATCAACATGAGAATGCCCTGCAGAAATGTCAAGCATACTAAGGGGCTCAACCACTTTCTCTTTGCCTTTATGTGATGTACTAATCACATTCGCAGGACTGGTATTATGACACAGCCTGCCACTCCATGGTCTATCAACTAAACCACTAGATGAGGAATCTCCTGGTCCACTCAAAGACTATGATTCCTGACTTGCATTCTGTGTAACCACATTTCCACTCACATCAGCCCCAAGAGCTTCTTTTTGAGCAGTATACCAGCTGCTCATCTCATCAAAAACAACATCTCTACTTGCCCTCAACTCACGTGTAGCAGGGTTATAACACCTGTATCCCTTTTGCTCAAGGGGATACCCAATAAACACACATTTTTCAGCTTAGTTCTCAGCTCATCTGGCACATGCACATATGCAATGCATCCAAAGAATTTCAGATGAGACAAATCAGGTTTTCTGCCAGTAAACCTCTCCTCTGGAGTTACATCATGTATGGCTACAGTTGGAGTCTTGTTCATGATGTAAACTGCTATAGAAACGGCCTCAGCCCAATAGTTATGTGGCATATTCTTCTCTCCCACCATCAATGCTTGCACAATCTCAGCAATGTGTCTGTTTTTTTGCTCAGCAACTCCATTTTGCTGCGGAGTGTATCTGTATATAAACTGTCTCTGAATACCATTCTTTTGCAGAGAACTCATTGGAGTACTCTCCCCCTCCATCTGACCTCAGGCACTTTACATGTTTCCTTGTTTGCTTTTCAACCATAACTCTGAAATTCTGTAAATGAGTGAACACCTCACTCTTCTCCTTCATGAAGTATACCCACACTTTCCTTGTGTGGTCAATAAATGTCACCTAATACCTGCAGCCTCCCAGAGACGGTCCTCGTAGGACTCCATACATCTAAATGCACAACATCTAGTGCATTTCTGCTCACATTTCTATCACGTGGAAATACATGCTTTTTTTGCTTTCCAAATTGGCATGCTTCACATATTTTCTGCATACCTGCAACTTTAAACTTTGGCAGCCCTGTCACAATTCTCTTCATAGACTTCATTCTCTGCACATTCACATGTCCAATTCTTTTATGCCAAATGTCTGTGTCTGCAACAATTCCTGAACCATTTTCAAACATCGCAGCACTCACTTTAGGCATGTTTACATTCAATGTAAACATTCTGCCCACTCTGTTGCCTTTTGCAACCAACCTGCACTTGTCTTTAAAATCTTCAACATAACAACCATCAGGGTTAAACCGAACCTGCAAACCCTGCTCAATCATCTGGCCAACTGAAACCAGATTCTTTGTTATGTTCGGAAGATGAAGTACATCTGCAAGGTACTTCACTTTGCCATCCTGTATAGACAATGGCACATCTCCAACATGGGCAATTGGATGACCAGTGTCATCCCCTGTTTCCACAAAACCTGGTCTTTCAAGGTTTTTCATCTCCTTGAACCACTCCCCAATGACTTGTCATGTGGTTCGAAGCACCTGAATCAACGTACCATACATCATCTTTATGTGCTGCTTCAACATTTTGAGACATGGCATTAACGACATGCTGCATAACAAACAACCTTTCATTATCCTCATTGTTTCTGCTCGAGGGTGCATAGTTGTTTTGCTGTAATTTCCCATTTTGCATGTCAGCCCTGCTTCTTATAACAATCTACGTGCACATGTCCAGGCTTACCACAATAAAAGCATCCACGTGTATTGTTATACTACCTTTGCCGATTTCCACGACCTCTTTGACTTCCCTTGTCTCTGAATTGGCCTCTTCCACCTGCGTGTTGTTGTTGTTGTGAATTCTGGGACTGTTGTTGTTGCTGCTGCTAGCCATAATTCTGATTACCTGTTCGGCCACGTCCACGGCCTCCTCTACCTCATCCTCTTCTTGAACTTGTGTAGAAGGCCTGTTGCTCTAAACTGTTTTTGTTTTGTAAAGACTGTTGGTCTTCACCCAAGCTCTTTTCTTCTATAATCAACATAGACACCAAATCTGTGAAATTGGGAATGTTTTCCTGAGTCTGAATAGACGTCTTGAATGCCTTGTATTGTGGCCCGAGACCACGTAGACAGACTTCCACCTTATCATCATCATCTACTGAAACACCAATAGATGCAAGGGATTCCACAATACCCTCGATCTTCAATGCATAATCATTCACAGGCATACTCTTTTTCTCCACAGTATGAAGTTCATTCTTCAACTGTATCTTTCGTGCCTTGGTATTCATTTCATAGAGTTTTACCAAGGTGTCCCACACCTCCTTGGGGGACTTGGCATCCTGTATGTCCAATCATGGTGTCCTGTATACTGATAGAGAGCCAATACATAACTTTTCTGGCTCCTTGGGGGACTTGGCATCCTGTATGTCCAATCATGGTGTCCTGTATACTGATAGAGAGCCAACACATAACTTTTCTGGCTCCTTGGTTCCAATCCTTGAACTCTTTCACATCTGCAGTAGTCGGATTGATCTCCGGTAGTTGTCTTATCAAGCTTCTCAATAACAATCTGGTTTATGCCATCATTTGACATCTTGCTAGACACACAAATTTACCAGAAACAGCACTATGGTTTGTCCTACACAAACTGCTGTATTTTCTGCACATCAGTACTGTACTACACTCAAATGTCACAACTAGTGACCTCAATGTGCATACATACACCTAATAGCAACTGTTGACCTCCTTTCAGCACACACAATGTCTGCACAACCAATCTGTCTTCCTCCAGTTCTTAAAACAGAGTTCTGCATAGAATCGATGACTTACCTGTAGTGCTCGAAATTGCATGCTTTCTAAAAAACGGAGGTCTTAACGCGCCCGAAACACATTTTCGGCCTGAAAAATTTTATCCAATAGGACCAAATAGTTGCCCTATAGCTTTACTCCCGCAAAGAAAGCTCCTCAATCAGAGATCATTTGTCGGTGCCTCCCGTAGAGCTCTCGGACAAGGGTGTAGTTCTAACACGAATAGGGAAGAGTAGATAAAGCTTTTACCCTCATACCGCTTCCTGTGCTTCTTTTGCTTGCAGGTCAGCCCTTAGCATGAACCACACTCTGATACCATGAAAAGATGCAGGGGAGAAGAGAGCTTGAGCTCTTGCAACAAGCACACACACACTCACAAAACCCTAAAAGAGAACACACAAGGTGAGAGGCTGAAAATCTTCTTCTTCTTCACACAACACTCAACACACCATATACAAAGATAAGAGTACACACAATATGAAAAGGTACTCAACCAAATACATACTAGGGTTCTCTATAGTGTGAAGCCAACTAAATGAGCTGGCGCTATAACTATGCCAGTCTCTAGAATGGCTGTCACACAGCTTGTCATCCCACTGGTCGCATATCACCCATGATCTCACCAACCATGCCAGTGGTGTAAGTGTGGGGCCTATCCCCCAGGCGGGTCATCAGTGTCCATCGCCTCACTAGATAAGCTCGATATCTCAACACAGACACAAGGAAGGGGAAGAAAGCACCACGGTGGAGAGCGGAGATAGGACCCGCACACCATGTTACATGGAGGATAACACGAAGGAGAGTGAAAAAAGTTTGGGCCCCTACTATTGACATCTAGGGTTTTGGTTATATGGTCTAGGGTAATTAGGTTACAGGGTTGGCTATTCCAATGCTTATAAATAGCCTCCGTGGGATCCCCCTCTCATTTTTCTTTCCATCGCTTCTCTAAGCGCTCCTCGTCATGGTAACCATGAGTGCTAAGGAGCTTACACAATATTTACTTGACCTAGAGATAACTATTCTAATTGAAGAGCAGGCCACCTCCCTATCCCAGAAGCACGCTTGGAGAGAGGGAGATTGTGTTCCCACATCCAAGATTTGCAAAACCTTGGCAGCCGCATTGGCCATACTACTTGGGTAAGTAATGTGTAAGAGTGTTAGAGCATCATTTGTTTCATGGTGTAAATTTTTTGATGCTTGGAAAACTTGTTTTGTAGGTTTTTGCAGTGTAAACCAAAGTGCATTCTACCATGTCACAGGTGGTAGATCCCCCAAAGATCCGCAGTGCCGCAAGAAGACCAAGCCTTAGCCTTGCGCTACGCTAAAAATATTGCACAACACCGGGAAGCTATCGTGCATAACATTGTCCAAGTACTGGAGTCCCCTACTATTTTAAGCACAATTAAATCTAGTGTAGCTCTAAGCTTGCTCCAAATAATCTATTTCCCTACTAGTTAGAATCTTGTAAGGGATGGAATTTTGATGGAAAATTTTGGCTTGTAAAACTTCTACCCTCTATGTAATATGATACGAATAAATGCTATTTTTGTTTTTTACCATTTATGGAGTCGTGTCATTTTGCCACAATTTTTATTTTTACATTTAATGTCAGAATTATGGATTATCAAGTAAGGGAGATTGTCAAATATTATAGAATTGAGTTTTTTCAACAATAAAAAATGCGGGCCTAAAGGGTGCAAAAATGCCTTGTGCGAGGTGCCTTGACTGGGCATTTTTGCACCCTAGTGGCCCGTGCAAAATGACTCCTAAAATTAGGGTTTCTTGTAATGATGATGTATTTTTGAGCTCTATATAAGGAGATTTCCCTCTTTTGGCCATTTCATACATTCAAGAGCATACATCCTCTTCAAGCCTTTCATACATTCGAGGCCATCGTGCGCACTAAGAAGACTATGAAGAAACTCACATCGCAAAGGAATTTAATGGCTCCAGTAGTAGTAAAAAGCAAGGAAGGGTGCTTGTCAATTATGACAACACCGACAGCAACAGTGAGCAATGACTCCAATTCAGAGAGGACTCAATCGAAGGACAACATGCCATTGGGGGAGTCCTCATGGGTTGGCATGAGATTCCAGCACACTCAGCAGTAGCCATGAAAACTTTTCCCAGAGGTTGTGCCCCTTCTAGATAACCAAAGGCCACCGAGACTCCCCAAGAGCCCTAACAGCCAGAGGTTGCTGCTCTGCAACGCCTCTGCCATAAGAGCACATTTTCTAGGGCCCCACACGCATGGCCCAACCCCACAATCTCTTCCACGTGGTCCACGATGCAAAATGTGCTTTGGCTTCAGAGTATTCCAGGAGATACACCACTACCAGAAGTTGGCGGAGCTGCCAATCCAAGCTGCCAATCCGAAGGGCTCCATTTGCGTGAACATGCAAGGAAATTCTATGGGATTATAAGATGGAATGTCGCATACAGTCTGTTGCCCTTGAAGCATTGCAGCATGAGGCGGTGGAGGCCTACATGGTCACTCTTTTGGTTTGGCCATCATGACAAAGGACATGCAGTTGGAAGCACAGTGAATTGGGGGAGAAAAAGGCCACAGAGATGGACCATCTGATTTTTAATGTAATTGGCCTATTAAGTACAAATGTAACATTTTTACAATTGTTAATGCAAGAGAACGTTTTTGTCTTTGTTTCATAGTCTGCGATTGTGTTTGATGGGATTGATTGTGTTTTTTATAATTTTACCAAATAAGTGGGCCAAAAGGGTGCGAAAAAGGCATGTGCGGGAGGCCCACGTAGGGCATTTTCACACCCCTCTCACCCCTTTGAATTTTGATGTTTTCTACAATGTTTGAGCTTTTTTAAAGCAATGTCACATAAGCCACATGATGTTTAAGTTCTTACCAGCAAGACCTTTCTAATTGGTGGGCCAGAAGGGTGCAAAAAGACGTGTGCGGGAGGCCCACACGGGCATTTTCGCACCCCTCTAGCCCCTTTGGATTTTGATATTTTATGCAAGACTTAAATAACACAAAATCTCATGTCAATTCTATTCATATTACGTTTAAATGTATATCCTTTCATTGAGAATGGTTTAAAATCTTACGTTTAAATGTATATCCTTTCATTGAGAATGGTTTAAAATTTTACTTGTACTATAAGGGTTCATTCTCTCTTTCGAATTTACTATGGTTCACTGGTGTTTAGCCCTTAATTTATTCCAAAATTTATCAAATTAAATCTAAGTTCAAGGAGTTTGTAGGCTGTTTTGAGTAAACAAATATCAAATAAATGAAAAAACAAGTGGGTCAGAAGGGTGCGAAAAAGGCATCCTGAGGCCCGCACAAGGAATTGAGCATCCCTCTGGCCCCTTTGGATTTTAACCTAAGACACACTATAAATTTTTAGAAATATTTAAACGTAAGACACAAAATGTTAATTTTTATAGTATATATAATTTAATTGATTCACCCAAAAATTTACGAGTTAAACTAAAGCTAATAAATTAAACCAATTGAGTATAAAATAAATGAAAAAACAAGTGGGCCAGAAGGGTGCAAAAAAGGCCTATGCAGGATACCTGCAGGGCATTTTTACACCCCTCTGGCCCCTTTGGATTTTAGCCTAAGACACACTGTAAATTTTTAGAAATATTTAAACTTAAGACACAAAATGTTATTTTTTACAATATGATTAATTTAGTTGATTCACCCAAAAATTTATGAGTTAAACTAAAGTTAACAAATTAAACCAATTAAATCAATGTGTAGGTTGTTTTGAGAGTAAACAAATATCAAATAAATGAAAAAACAAGTGAGCCAGAAGGGTGCAAAAAAAGCCTGTGCGTGGGAGGCCTGCCCCCACAGGGCATTTTTGCACTCTTATGGCCCCTTTGAATATTAACCCTAAACACACTATAAATTTTTAAAAATATTTAAACCTAAGACACAAAATGTTAATTTTTACAGTATGACTAATTTAATTGATTCACCCAAAAATTTATAAGTTTAACTAAAGTTATCAAATTAAACCAATTAAATCAATTTGTAGGTTGTTTTGAGTAAACAAATATCAAATCAATGAAAAAACAAGTGGGCCAAAAGGGTACAAAAAAGACCTGTGCAGGAGTCCCTCACAGAGGGCATTTTTGCACCCCTCTGGCCCCTTTGGATTTTGATGTTTTGTGCAATTTGAACGCACGGAGAAGAGAACATAAAAAGATGAATCATATACAAACTCCACATATAAGACGATTCATAGAGATTGCAATACAGTTGAAAAACGAGTCATAGACACATAAATTTATGAAAGAAATCATTTACAAAAGATTTTACATATGAGATGGTGAGATTCGGGATACAAGGGCTATCCGATGCTTTTTAGCTATGGGTAGCTCCCCTATTAAGACTACTTCTGCTATGTCCTTGCGCGAGTTTTGGCTTGTGGATTGTGCAATTCCTATTTGGGCCAACACCTTGCCTCTATAGTTCGTACCAAATGTAGTCATTACAAGAGATTTCTTAACCAATATGGCATAGCTAACTGACTGGCCTAAAGTGGCCGCACACAGTTGCTTTGACAACGCTTTCAATGCAAAAAGTGGAAAAGTGGCAGACGGGGTGAAGTCCTTATGGATTATTACAAAATCATCCATAGGGAGATGGGGAATATAATGGTTCAGGGCTGGGTATGGGCCCCTGGAACTACATGACCCCCCACCTCGCATGGCCCAACTGTCAACTTCCGCCACAACTTCGTACCTTTCATCGTCATTTTTGTCATCTTTGCGTTCCAAATCAATCTTGGACTTTGTCTCATCCAAATCTGCCCTCTTTGGACTTTCGCCACCACCCATATCCCGGCATGGCATGCCCACAAGTTGGAGATTTTTCTAGGCAGTTTGAAACTCCTCCTCCGTTACACATAAGCTTGTTCCATGATCTTCACTGCCTCTCGCGTGATCGCCACTGTGTCCCCCATGGAATTTTTCAATGGCAAGAGGATATCCTCGAGGTAGGTTTTACCTGAATCATCTATAGAAAATTTGCATTTCACTTTCAGCATGCTAAGGACTCATCCATGCGAATCCCACAAGATTTTTTGATGTCGTGAAAAAAGAGAATCCCAACCACCACTAGACATAAACATTCAATTTCTATTTCTGGAATGGGGGCAAAGTCATCTTCCTCTTGAATTACCCTACCGTTAGCATTGGCCTTGAAGCGGTGAGGGTCCTTGGCTAGCCATAGCGCACCCTCCGAGAAGTCCTTTTGGTGGATGAGCACTCATTCACTGGGATCGGCAACGGCTACCATGCCTTGGTCACCCTTCTCTATGATAAATCCCAAAGGCGTAGCTGGGGGAGCTCAACCTCACCTTCCTTGGTTCCTTCAGAAATGTGGAAGACAAAACATGCAAGCCACAAGAGGAAGCATTGCGCCAATATCCCCTTTGTTGAGCTTGCAGTCTTGTTTGTTTTCAAAGCTCTATGAAGTGATCTAAGAGTGCCGCCATATGTTCAAATCTTTTAAGACTTTTTTTGAACAGTTTTTTGTTGTGGGCTATGTGCTTGAGAAGTTTACACATCACCCATAAGCCATGATCATCCCGTAATCCAGTGAGTGCGGCCTTAGGTGGGTCTCAATGTAGGTGAGCATGTCAACAAATAGATCTGAGTGTGCAGTCAAATGGTGGAGGTCCTGTAAACCATACGAGTGAACATAACTTTCAAGTGCGTGGCCTCAGGGAAGTTAGTCTCATGTAGAAAGTCCATGAATTGCTCTAGGGGCATCATGATGAGGAGGGTTGTTTAGGTGCTTTGGTGCTCTAGAGAGTGCGAAGAAAAAAATGACACGTAAAAGGGGCCATGAGTATTTATAGAAAGTTTTTGTCCTATCACATTGGACCAAAAAAACCCTAAAAGGGTCCTTGGGAGAAGGCTTGTATATGAATATAAACCAACCATACCACCACAAAACCACAATTTCAATAAACCAAAATGCCTATTCATTAAACCAAAGTATGGTAGAAAATAAATATATTTATAAAACTCTATAACGGAGTGAGATTACAGACCAACTCCAAAATGGAGTGAGACTACAAAACATCTACCCAGAAAGTAGTGGGATTAGAAAATGGAGACTTTCAACTTAGGTCCCTTGAGCCAAAGTGATGTCATCTTGCCACAATCCAAGGACACCTTGGTGCTTGCTTCTAGCTGCCTTCCAACCTATCCATACACACCTCATTGTTGTAAGTGATAGTTATGAGCAAATACATTTTTTTAAAGAGCAAACAACCCTTACCTTCCTGCCTTGCAATTTGAAGCAAGCATTGTTGATTCCCTCGTATCCCAAGATGCATAGATGATCACACAAACATTCAATAGGTTCCAATGCTTGCTTGCTTGGACAATCTCTACCCCCACATTTGGTAATCATATCAAGAGAGCTATAGGCTCTGCAACCTCCTCTTGAGCTTGTAAGGGAATCCATGCTCCCTTCTTCCTTATCCACCGCTCATAAAAAAATTGAATGCACAAAGTGGCATGTGCTCGCAAGAATCAAAAGGAGACACTGGAATGTACTACATTGTACTTGAAATTCTCCCCTTTGTGCTCCCCCTCCACAAGGTCCCACCCTTGGCCAAGTAAATTGACCATCTCTTCAAGACCCACAACCTTGGACATGTAGATTGTGGGAATTTGTGTGCACTCAAAGGCCTGAAACATGTGGGCAAACACATGCATAGGGCATGCCCAAGTAAGGTCCACTGATCTCTTAAGGTCTTGGTGTACTTTAAAGAGGCTTGTATATCACTAGCCATCTTTTCCATAAGATCAATCATAGTCCAAACATCAAGTGTTGGCCATTTAGTGCTAGAGAGAGGAGGGGAGGGGATTTCTTCTAGCTTACCAAACCTGTTGGCCTGTGTGGGCACTATATAGTTGTGTGTGTGGAAGAAAACTTTCCAACAAGCAAGGTTAGAAGGGGCAATGTTGGAGAGTATTCCATCCCCTATATGAGCATGAATGGCATATAATTTCCTTGTTAGGCTTCGTACAGGCTGCTCCTCAATGAAGTTAGAAGGGAAAATATCTAGAAACAAACAAACCCATTAATTTTCATCAAGATGTTTGAGGATATATAAATCGAAAAAGTTGATGAGGATGGAAATAAAAAGAAAAGGAAGTATCTTATTGTGAAAATATGACCTGCATGGACCTAACTTGCTTGTTTAGAAAACATTTGTGGAGTTTCGCGAAGCATAACTTCGTCTATAGGTGGCAAGTTCAACAATTCAAGAACTATGTCTCTAGCTTCCCAAGTGCCTACAGTGGTCTCAGTTGTCAACTTTTCTTAGAACTACTCTTTTAAAGAGTAACATGAGATTCAGTCAATGCACTGGCATTTAAGCTAGGTGACCATACTAGTTCACATCCCATATTGCCAAGTGTAGTTAGGTGATGTGAAGAAGACTTTGCATTTCTTTGTGTCAGATGATTAAAAACATGAGAACATGTTTGTACACACAGCACTGCTTTCTACTCCATGATAGGTGGTTAAGGGATCAAGGATTTGTATTGAAGAAGCATTGGGTATGGTTTGAGGAAGCTGCATCTCAATTCAAGGCAAAGAGGCCTTTTTTACTTCATTATTACAAGATTCTACAATCTCACTTGACTAGAGATGCAATGGAGCTTTTTTGGTTCACACCATGGGAAAGGGGAGCACGATGGAGCTGGTGTAGTCATCAAGAGTGAGTAGCTAAAGCCATATGGAGCCCAAATTTAAAATGTGCAGCTAATGTGGTGGCTTTTTTGAAGGTTCATTTCAGCCAGGATGCCCACATTGGTAGTTGAGCTAAAACCAAGCAGGTCACTAGAAGACTCTATCTGGATTATTATAGAGGCCTTCACCAATGCACCATCGCGAATAAATATCTCCTATTCCCCACATTGATGAGATTTTTGATAGGTTACATGATGGTGTCAAGTATTTCACCAAGATAGACTTGAAATCAGGGTGCTACCAAATCAAGATAGATGACATTCCAAAAAAAAAATCAGTTCTTGATATGGTCACTATATGAATTCAAGGGGATGCCTTTTGTATCAGCCAATGCTCTAGCTAGTTTTAAATCAGGGTACTACCAAAATCAAATACAAGAGTAGGAGGATATTCTAGAAATTTCTTTCAAATCTTGCTATGGTCAGTATGAATTCAAGGTGATGCCTTTTACATTAAACAATTCTCTAACTACTTTTAATAGATTGATGTCTCTCTTTGTATGTGCACAAGAGTGATAAGGATATTTGAAAAGATGCAGGGGGGAAGAGAGCTTGAGCTCTTGCAAGTACACACACACACTCACAAAACCCTAATAGAGAACACACAAGGTGAGAGGCTGAAAATCTTCTTCTTCTCTACTCAACACTCAACACACCATATACAAGATAAGAGTACACACAATATGAAAGGTACTCAACCAATACATACACGGGTTCTCTATAGTGTGAACCCGACTAAATGAGCTGGCGCTATAACTATGCCAGTCTCTAGAATGGCTGTCACACAGCCTGTCATCCCACTGGCCGCATATCTCCCATGATCTCACCAACCATGCCAGTGGTGTAAGTGTGGGGCCTATCCCCCAGGCGGGTCATCAGTGGCCACCGCCTCACTAGACGAGCTCGATATCTCAACACTCCCCCTCGAGCTCAACTCCATCTCATGTACACCAAGCGAAGCCCTGAATCTGCGGAGCTTCTCTGTACCCAATGCTTTGGTGAAGATGTCAGCTACCTGATCCTCTGTGCTGACATAAACAAGGTCAAGGTCTCCTGCTAAGACCTTCTCTCTGACAAAGTGGTAGTGGACCTCTATGTGCTTCGTACGAGCATGAAAGACTGGGTTCCTGGCCAATTGTATACTGCTAATGTTGTCACAGAAAATGACAACTTGTCTATCCACTGATAGACCCAAATCTGCAAGTAGCTTTCTCAACCAAGCTACCTCACATGCTGCCATAGTAGCTCCTCTATACTCGGCCTCTGTACTCGATAGAGCAACCGTAGGCTGCTTCTTGCTGCTCCAAGTCACAGCAGCACTCCCCAAAGAAAACATGAATCCACTGGTAGATCGTCTATCTGAGATACTACCAGCCCAATCAGCATCTGTGTATCCATGTACACATATCTCTCTCCCAGTCTCATAGAATAGTCCACAATGCAAAGTAGACCTCACATACCTCAGTATGCATCTCACTGCATCCAAATGCGGTTTCCATGGAACCTGCATAAACTGACTCACCAACCCAACAGCATAGCTCAAATCTGGTCTGGTGATCGTCATATAGATCAAGCTTCCTACTATGCGCCTGTACATAGTAGGATCCTCCAAGATCTCTCCTGAATCTGCACTCAACTTGCCATTCTGATCCAATGGCACAGAAATAGGCTTACAGCCTATCATACTATACTTGGACAACATGTCCAAGCCATACTGTCTCTGCAGTAATCCAATACTATGTGGTGACCTAATCACCTCAATGCCCAAGAAATATCTGAGTTCCCCCAGATCCTTCATCTCAAACTTCTGTCTAAGCAAGATCTTTACATCAAAGATCTCTGCATCATGGTCCCCCGTAATGATCGAGTCATCTACATAGATGACAACAAGCACAACCCCTCTATCACCATGTCTCACATATAATGAGAAATCTGCATTGGCTACATGAAAGCCAATAGTGACAAGATATTCAGAAATCTTGTCAGACCATGCTCTTGGTGCTTGCTTTAAGCCATACAAGGCTTTCTTCAAACTGCAAACATGCTCGGGGTGACCCACATCCTCGTAACCAGGTGGCTGCAACATATACACCTCTTCTTGCAAATCCCCATGCAAGAATGCATTCTTTACATCCATCTGATGTAAAGACCATTGCTTTGACGCAGCCACTGCTATCACAACTCTCACCGTTACCATCTTGGCAACTGGGCTGAAAGTTTCCTCATAATCAATGCCATATGTCTGCGCATATCCTTTGGCTACCAATCTAGCCTTGTACCTGTTTATGCTTCCATCACTGTTATGTTTAACTTTGTACACCCACTTGCATCCAATGGCTTTCTTGCCTTCAGGCAATTGCACTAAATCCCAAGTTTCATTTCCATATAGTGCATCCATCTCCTCATCCATAGCTTTCTCCCAACACACATTTCCAACAGCCTCATCAATGCATGTGGGCTCAACAACCTGCACAACCTTTGCCATATATGCATAGTGATGTGCCACATAACCATCATAAGTAAACCTCTGCACAGGGTTCTTCACTCTACCAGATCTTCGCAGCTTTTCATTCATGGCTTCCATAGCCTTCTTTACACCAGGTGTTCTCATAGCTGGGATCCCAAGCTCCTCATCAAGGCTCATATCTGAGCCACTAGACTCTCCATCAACATGAGAATGCCCTGCAGAAATGTCAGGCATACCAAGGGGCTCAACCACTTTCTCTTTTCCTTTACGTGATGTAGTAATCACATTTGCAGGGCTGGTATTATGACGGAGCCTGCCACTCCATGGTCTATCAACAGACCCACTAGATGAGGACTCTCCTGGTCCACTCAAAGACTATGATTACTGACCTGCATTCTGTGCAACCACACTTCCACTCACATCAGCCCCAACAGCTTCTTTTTCAGCAGCATACCAGCTGCTCATCTCATCAAAGACAACATCCCTGCTTACCCTCAACTCACGTGTAGCAGGGTTATAACACCTGTATCCCTTTTGCTCAAGGGAATATCCAATAAACACACATTTTTCAGCTTTCGGATCCAGCTTAGTTCTCAGCTCATCTGGCACATGCACGTATGTAATGCATCCAAAGACTTTCAGATGAGACAAATCTGGTTTTCTGCCAGTAAACCTCTCCTCTGGAGTTACATCATGTATGGCTGCAGTTGGAGTCCTGTTCATGATGTATACTGCTGTAGAAACAGCCTCAGCCCAATAGCAATGCAGCATATTCTTCTCTTCCATCAATGCTCGCGCAATCTCAGCAATGTGCCTGTTTTTCCGCTCAGCAACTCCATTTTGTTGCGGAGTGTATCTGCATGTGAACTGTCTCCGAATATCATTCTTCTTCAAAAATTCAGAGAACTCATTGGAGAAGTACTCTCCCCCTCCATCTGACCTTAGGCACTTTACATATTTCCCTGTTTGCTTTTCAACCAAAACTCTGAAATTTTGAAAGTGAGTGAACACCTCACTCTTCTCCTTCATGAAATATACCCACACTTTCCTTGTGTGGTCATCAATGAAAGTCACATAATACCTGCAGCCTCCCATAGATATGGTCTTCGTAGGACCCCATACATCTAAATGCACAACATCTAGTGCATTTCTGCTCACATATCTGTTACGTGGAAACACATGCTTTGTTTGCTTCCCAAATTGGCATGCTTCACATATTTTCTGCATACCTTCCACTTTAAATTTTGGCAGTCCTGTCACAATTCCTTTTGTCTGCATAGACTTTAATCTCTGCACATTTACATGTCCAATTCTTTTATGCCAAATGTCTGTGTCTGTAACTATTCCTGAACCATTTGCAAACATCGCAGCACTCATTTCAGGCATGTCTACATTCAACGTAAACATTCTGCCCACTCTGTTGCCTTTTGCAACCAACCTGCACTTGTCTTTGAAATCTTCAACATAACACCCATCAGGGTTAAACCGAACTTGCAAACCCTGCTCAATCATCTGGCCAACTGAAACCAGATTCTTTGTTATGTTCGGTACATGAAGTACATCTGCAAGGTACTTCACTTTGCCATCCTGCATAGACAATGGCACATCTCCAACGTGGGCAATTGGATGAGCAGTGTCATCCCCTGTTTCCACAAAACCTGGTCTTTCTGGGTTTTTCATCTCCTTGAACCACTCCCCATGACTCGTCATGTGGTTCGAAGCGCCTGAATCCACATACCATACATTATCTTTTTGTGCTGCATCAACATTTTCAGACATGGCATTCACAACATGCTGCATAACAAACAACCTTTAATTATCCTCATTATTTCTGCTTGAGGATGCATAGTTGTTTTGCTGCACTTTCCCATTTTGCATGTCAGCCTGCTTCTTATAACATTTTGCATGTCAGCCTGCTTCTTATAACATTCTGACTGCACATGTCCAGGCTTACCATAATAATAGCATTCACGTGCATCATTATATTGCCTTTGCCAATTTCCACGGCCTCTTTGACTCCCCCTGCCTCTGAATTTGCCTCTTCCACCTGCGTGTTGTTGTTGTTGTTGATTCTGGGACTGTTGTTGTTGTTGCTGCTGTTGGCCATAATTCTGATTACCTGTTCGGCCACCTCCTTGACCGCGTCCACGGCCTCCTCTACCTTGTCCTCTTCCTGAACTCGTGTAGAAGGCCTGTTGCTCTGAACTGTTTTTACTTTGTGAAGACTGTTGATCTTCACCCAAGTTCTTCTCTTCGATAATCAGCATAGACACCAAATCTGTAAAGTTGGGAATGTTTTCCCGAGTCTGAATGGACGTCTTGAACGCCTTGTATTGTGGCCCGAGACCACGTAGACAGACTTCCACCTTGTCATCATCATCTCTACTGACACACCAATAGATGCAAGGGATTCCACAAATACCCTTTATCTTCAACGCATAGTCATTCACAGACATGCTCTTTTTCTCCATAGTATGAAGTTCATTCTTCGACTGTATCTTACGTGCCTTGGTATTTGTTTCATAGAGCTTTACCAAGGTGTCCCACGCCTCCTTGGGAGACTTGGCATCTTGAATGTGCCCAATCATGGTGTCGTGTATACTAATGGATAGCCAATACATAACCTTCCTGGCTCCTTGGTTCCAGTCTTTAAACTCTTTCACATCTGCAGCAGTCAGATTTATATCCGCTATCTCCAGTGCCTCTTCATGCTCACCTTCTATGTAGTCCCAATAGCCTTTTCCCATCAGGAAATTCGTTAACCTGAACCTCCAAGCATGGAAGTTATTTTTATCCAGCTTCTCAGCCACAATCTGTGTTATGCCATCATTAGACATCTTGCCAAACACACAATTCTACTAGAAACTGCACTCTGGTTTTTTCTACACAAATTCTATATTTTCTGCAGAGCGGTACTGTAGTACTCTCAAATGTCACAACCAGTGACTTCAATGCGCATACATACACCCAATGGCAACTGTAGACCTCTTTGCAGCACCCACAGTGTCTGCACAGTCAATCTGTCTTCCTGCAGTTCTTAAAACAGAGTTCTGCAGAGAATCGATGACTTACCCGCAGTGCTCGAAATCGCCTGTTTTTTGAAAAATGAAGGTCCAGACGCGCCCGAAACGCATTTTCGGCCCGAAAATAACAGTCCGATAGGACTATATAGTTGTCCTATAGCTTTACTCCCGCGAAGAAAGCGCCTCAATCAGAGACCGTTTGCCGGTGCCTCCCGTAGAGCTCCCGACAAGGGTGTAGTCACCAACACAATAGGGAAGAGTAGTTGAAGCTCTTACCCTCGTACCGCTTCCTATGGTTCTCTTGCTTGCAGCTCAGCCCTTAGCACAAACCAGGCTTTGATACCATGAAAAGATGCAGGGGGAAAGAGAGCTTGAGCTCTTGCAAGTACACACACACACTCACAAAACCCTAATAGAGAACACACAAGGTGAGAGGCTGAAAATCTTCTTCTTCTCTACTCAACACTCAACACACCATATACAAGATAAGAGTACACACAATATGAAAGGTACTCAACCAATACATACACGGGTTCTCTATAGTGTGAACCTGACTAAATGAGCTGGCGCTATAACTATGCCAGTCTCTAGAATGGCTGTCACACAGCCTGTTATCCCACTGGCCGCATATCTCCCATGATCTCACCAACCATGCCAGTGGTGTAAGTGTGGGGCCTATCCCCCAGGCGGGTCATCAGTGGCCACCGCCTCACTAGACGAGCTCGATATCTCAACAATATTGTGATCATCACCATATATGTAGATGATCTTATTGTTGGGGGTGACAACTTGGATGAGATTGAGCATGTGAAAAGTCTTCTCGACCAAAAGTTTGAGATGAAGGCTTTGGGAGATCTGCACTATTTTTTTGGGAATTGAGGTCATTCACACACCTGAGGGTATTTGGCTATCAGAAAGACAGTATGCATTGGACATGTTGTCCAAGTATGGGACGGTTGATTGTAAGCCAATCTCGGTGCCATTAGATCAAAATGGCAAGCTTAGTGTGCAGATGTAGGTTATGTGTTGGAGTATCCCACTATGTACAGGAAGATTGTGGGGAGTCTAATCTATGTCATTGATCAGCAGGCCAGGTTTGAGCTACACTGTTGGCTTAGAGAGCCAGTTTATGCAAGTTTCATGCAAACCACATCTTGAAAGTGTGCGACACACACTTCGATACTTGAGGGCCACTGTTGATTATGCATTGTTTTATATGCAGTAGGTGTACCATTGGAGCTATATGGGTACACAGATGCAGATAGAGCAGGTAGCATCTCACACAAGAGATCTACCAGTGGATTTATGTTTTCATTGAGGAGTGCTGCTGTGACATGGAGCAGCAAGAAGCAACCCATAGTTTGTCGAGCACAGAGGCAGAGTACAAAGGAACTGCAGTGGCAGCGTGTGAGGTAGCTTAGTTATGCAAGCTACTTTGCTGATTTGGGGTTGCATGTGGAGAGAAAGGTTGTCATATATGTGACAATCTTAGTAGTATAAAGTTGGCCAGGAACCCAATTTTCCATGCGTGGACAAAACACATTGAGGTACATTACCACTTTATCAGGGAGAGAGTCTTGGCATGCGACATCGACTTGGTCTCAGCACACAAGATCAAGTTGCTCGCATCTTTACGAAGCCCTTAGGAGCTGAGAAGCTTCGTAAATTTTGAGATATTCTTGGAGTTCATGAGCTACACTTGAGCTTGAGGGGGAGTGTTAAGATGTCAAGCTCAACATGAGCTAACACTCATGAGGCACCTGTATGATCGTTCGACATTTATATTACTGGTAGGTTTGGTAGCTGGCACCGACATATCTTCGCTAGAGATTCAACAACTAGACTATACTGACTAGTCCACATCCACTCACTCCTCTTAGCATGTTCACATTATGGACCGCTTGTATATACTCTATTATGTGTGTTAGTCACTTTATCTTCTTTATAGACTTCTTTTGTTGTGTGAAGAATAAGAAGAATTTTCAGCCTCTCACCTTGTGTGCTCTCTTCTAGGGTTTATGTGAGTGTGTGTGTGTGCTTGCAAGAGCTCAAGCTCTCTTCTTGCCTGCATCTTTCACATATAGGCAAAGCTCTGAAGAAGGTGCTCACCATATGACTAATAAGCAATGATGAAAAGTGAGGGAAAGGGAAACATATATGTACACTCCATATATGAGCTCACCGACTCCCTCCTAAACTCTCCTACACAACTTGAAAATTGGAAAATAAGCAGAAAAGACATAGAAAAAAAGGTGGCCCGAAGGCCCAATAAAATAGGGAAAAATATGGAAAAAATAGGGGGTGCCTAAGCATGGGAAGGGCACCCCCATAGGACACCAGAATAGCCACCAAAACAAAAGATGATATATGCTAACACCCCCTCTCAAGTCCTAGTGGTAGCCCAAGGCCCAAGGAGCTACCATGACTGCCAATAGCTGGCTTAGATAATCCTTTGGTGAATAAGTCCACAGTGTTGTCATGGGTAGGACAATATTTAAGGATAATATCTCCCTCCAAGTTCCCCTCCTGCACAAAGTGGTACTTGGTGCTCACATGAAATATAGCCACCAAGAAACTATGGTTGTCGCATGAGATAAGGGTAGGTTGCTACTATTGAAAATTGATCTCCTCAAGTAGCCACCCTACAACCAAATCACTTACAAGTAGCCAAATAGACCTCTCGATACTCTGCCTCAGTCAATAAAAGCACCACCATAGGCTACTTTTACTCATCCAAATCACCTCACAAGTAGCCAAACAAACCACTTGATACTCCATCTCAGTAGGTGAAAGTGCTACTTTTTACTCATCCATGAAATCTAAGAGTAAAGAAATACCTACAATAGATCATGAGTGGCGGGTATCCGCATCTCTAGCCCAATTGGGGTTGCTCTAGTGGCCACACAAAGTGGCTCCCTCTCCATAGAAAATACCAAAATCCTTGGTACCTTGCAAGTACTACAACATGTGGAGTGATGTCTGCTAATGAGCATCCAAAGGTGCGTGCATGAAGGCAATGAGAGTGCCCACCATAAATGCATAATTAGGCCATACGTTAAGCAACTAAATCAAGGAACCAACCAATTTTCTATGCAAAAGTGTATATGCTATTGGATTGGGTTTAGAAGAGGAGAGTTTGATGTGGGGACCCATGGAGGAAGTGATGGTCTTACAATCTATCATCTAAAATCCTCTAACAGCTCTATAACATACCGTTGCTGAGAAATGAATATGCCATCTGAGCACTAAAAAATCTCCAATCCAAGAAAGAAGTGATGCAACTCAAGATCTGTCATCTCAAATTCCTTACTATGAGGGAAACCTTTGTCTAATAAATGTGCATTGTATGGCTACCTGTGATGATCAAGTCATCCACATAGAGAATGATAAGAGTATAAAACCCTTTCTTGAGAAAGATGTAGAGATTTAGATCAACTGCGCCAATCGGTTGAAACCCTTATGTTGGAAAGAATCAATCTTCTCATACCAAGATATGGGAACTTGTTTCAAACCATACAAGGCATTTTTTAGCCTGTAGGCCATACCTTTGGAGCCAAGAACCTGAAATATTGGGGGATGTTCCACATAAACTACATCCTTTAGCTCCCCATTGAGGAATGCTGACTTGATATAAACTTCCTCCTTTAGCTCCCCATGGAGGAATTCCGATTTGACATCTATCTCAAAGATGGGCAAATGAGAGTGTGCAGCAAGAGCCAAAACTATCCATATGGTTGCCATCCGAGCAGTCAGTGCAAAAGTATCATCAAAATCCACGCCCAGATTTTGAGAATAGCCTTTTGGTCCACAAGCCTAGCCTAGTACCATAAGATTTGTATTTTGTCTTATAGACCCATTTGACACCAATCACCTTCTGCTTTGCCAGTCTAAGAACCAATTCCCAAGTTTGATTCTGTTCAATAAAGTCAAGCTCTACTTCCATGGCTTGCTTCCAAATCGGTTTGGAAAGCACCTCCTCAATATGAGTAAGTTTTGAGTGCTTCTGGATGCATGACATTAGTGCAGCATAGATTCTAGATGATGTCATGGTACGAAATCACTCTCATCAGCAAGGACCCCCTACTGTAGGTGAAGGCAACCATGTTACCCTTGAGTCCAGTAATGTCTAGTATGACCAATCGAGAATATGAGATCCTCCCTCAAAAGTCAAACCCTGCTCTTGAGGTGTAGTGTGCTGTGGTGCATTGTTATGGCTCACCCTAACCCTCCTTGAAACACATCCAAAAACAGATTACCTGGTGAACCACAACTATCATGATGAGGATCTTTCTAATGGCCGAGCTCGTAACCCTTGAGGTCTCCAAGCTCGTAACCCTTGAGGTCTCCAAGCTCTACAACTCCTTGAGAAGCAATTCCATCGTGTCTCTGCGAGTGTTGTCACACCGCCACATTACACTATGGGTCCTCATCTCCCTCCTCTCACCTCACTTCACTCACACACACTCACTAGCATGCATTAAGGAGAGAGATTAGCAAGAGGATTAGCAAGAGAAAGACTCAATTGCACAATGGGAGAGTACGTTGTATTATGAGAGAAATTCACTTATATACATGGCCATAAGTGTTCACACTCACTTAAACTGTGGCTAGCCGGGCGATCAAACTGGATCAAAATGGGAGCTAAACTGGTCCAAATCTTGTCCGAATTCAGCCAAACTAAAGCTGGAAATTTCTAGAACTTAGTTGGACTCAGTTAGTGGCCTCCCTCACCTATAAATAAGCCCTCATTATTTTGTATTCTCATCTTTGAGCTATACCATGCCAGTATTACATTAAAATAAGCATATTTTCTATTATCCCTTAAAAATCCTCTACTTTTGGAGAGAGTGGAGCTTCTCTCTCTCTTCAACCATCCTTGGAGATTTCCTCTTAACACACTAACCAATTGATTGGTTGGGGGCTTCTTCTAAGATAGGGAAGCAAGTAAAATCAAAAGGTAAGATGTAATTTCATGGTTTTTCTCTACTATTCTCAATGTTTTCACTTCTCAACCCCTCTCAAGCTTGAGAAGTTTCTAATTAAATGTTTATAATGCAAATCAAGCTTTTCTTAATAATTAAGAAAAGTTTATCTTTATGCTTAATTTAGGATGTTTTTTATGTATATCTCTCTCTCCCCAAAAGAATGGTCATTCCTATGACCAATTCTCTATTCAAATGATGCTTCTCATTGATAAATTGTCAATTCAAAAATCAAACTCTGCTAGTTAAGCTAGAGGTTAAAGAAATGGCTTTTTAATGCTTATATGTTAATAAAATTATAGTAAACTTATGATTTAAATCCATAAATTAGATTTAGGTCTAATGATAGTTATTCTATCATAATGGTACCACAAAGTTTTATTCTTTTCAAAAATATTAAAAATTATCAGTATAACAGCGGAGCTATGGTAAAATTTTTAAGAAATTAATACATAACTCATTTTTATGCATAATATGAAAAGAGGACTTCCTACCATATTCTAGGATTGAAATTAATACATAACTCATTTTTATGCATAATATGAAAAGAGGACTTCCTACCATATTCTAGGATTGAATATCCTAGGCTAAAAGAATGATTTTCGTTAAATTCATGGTAAAGTAATTTTTAAGGTTTATGCATAATTAAATAATTAAGAAAAGAGAAAATTTTAGTAATTTTATTTAATGATAAAAGAGGAATTCCCATGACATTTGGAATTCAATCATTTAAATAGTAAAAGTGGAATTCTTGGCATAATTGAATTAATGGATATTTTTATTAAAATTCAAAGAGAAATTTTGGATAAATTTATTTTATGCATGAGAAAATTTAAATGATAAAAGAGGAATTCCCATGACATTTGCAATTCAATCATTTAAATGGTAAAAGTGGAATTCTTGGATATTTTATTAAAGAAAAGAGGAATTTTAGATAAATTTATTTTATGATAAAAGAGGAATTCTCATGACATTTGAATGTAATCATTTAAATACAAAAAGGGAAATTCCCATGATGATTGAGATCCAAGAAATTAAATGGGAAAAGAGGATTTTTTAGCATAATTCAAATTACGAGTATTTATCAAAAGAAGAATTTTGAGCATTATTGAGAAATATGGGTAGAATTAAATTTTGTAAATCCCATGAATTCTTTTACTCAAAAGTAGAATATTGAATATATTCACTTGAGAAATTTGAGAATGAATATGAAAATATCCATCGAGAAAAAGTATTGGCAGAAATTTAGAAAAAGTCCCATCATCGGTATCGAAGTAGAAAAAGTTACTAAATCTGAATGAGATGTGATAAGATGTGAATGGATGTGATAAGATGTGAATGGGGTGTGATAAGATGTGAGTGGATGTGATAAGATGTGGTGTGATGTAAATAAATGTGGTAAGATGTGGTGTGATGTAAATAAATGTGGATGTGATAAGATGTGGTGTGATAAATGTGAGTGGATGTGATAAGATGTGGTGTGATGTAAATAAATGTGGATGTGGATGTGATAAGATGTGATGTAATGTAAATGAATGTGAATGTGGATGTGGATGTGATAGGATGTGATGTGATGTAAATGAATGTGGATGTGGATATGATAGGATGTGATGTGATGTCAATGAATGTGGATGTGGATGTGATAGGATGTGATGTGATGTAAATGGATGTGGATGTGGATGTGAAAGGATGTGATGTGATGTAAATGGAAGTGGATGTGGATGTGAAAGGATGTGGTGTGATGTGATGTGATGTAAATGGAAGTGGATGTGGATGTGAAAGGATGTGGATGAGATGTGGATGTGAAAGGATGTGATGTGATGTGGATGTGGATGAGCGTTTTGGTTGCCAATGATGCCATAGGTACACTGATGAAAGAATGATTGGAAATCAGAATTCAACTGGATATTTTGGAGGATTATGATCAGTAATACTATGGTTTCATTAAAAGATTGTTTTAAAGACAGCAGAATCTGTGAAAAAGAAAGTTTTATATTGGGTGTGTAAGTGGTGTGACTATCTTGAAGTTTGCATGAAGCGTCGGCTAGGGGGCCTAGGAACTCTTTTCCCTGGTACCCAGGACAAAACATAACAAAATTCCTAAATGGATCCTATCACTACAACCCATGGGATTGGATGGGGTTAAGTTGGACTGATGGATCCCTAAAATGAGACTCAATTCTGTTATGGTACGATAGATGAAGTAAATCCCGGATAGTCTTGCTCTATGGAAAAGAATCAACGGCCGTGCCTCTCCAATGAGGAAAAAAGAATTGGTCTCGATGATCCAAGTGCAAGTTTCTTCCTTGATCTGACCATGTGACTTACAGGTTTGGTCGGATCAGTCTGGTTAGTTAAGGATCTTGACTACATTAGAATAAAAATATCCTGGAGGAATCGCCTGTGCTTTCTGGGCGAGGGAAGTTTTTTCGGGTTCGGTTTTGGAAGAACCAAGGGATTAGTCTCTTGTCTGGATATCCGTGGGTGAGGCCCCGACGAGTGAGAGGCTCTGCCCTGCACAAGAAGTGCTACTTCCGCTGATAGCACCCCCGAATTTGTTGCGCGGAGGGGGCAGGGATCTTTCATTCATGTGGTATAATTGTCCCAAAACTGCTTCAAAATTCCGGCTCCGAAGTGCTTATCTTTTCCGTTGATCTACCCGATAGATGAACCGCCATCTTCCCAGAAATCAAAAAATGTAGCATCTCATCATACCATGTCCAGGGAATTTGTATACTGATATCTTCCGCCTCTGACTTGTGGACTGCAAACAAGTGTGCATCAGGAAATTCATCTTCCACCTCGGCTTGCAATTCTCCATTATCCAGTCTGGATAAATAATTGGCTATAACATGACTGCTTGGTCGATGCACCACAGTGTACTCAAATTCCTGTAACAATAGCACCCATCATGCTAATCTGCCCATCAGATTCTGCTGCTTCACCAGGTATACAGCAATGCAGAATGATCCACATGAAAAATGAATGGAAGCCCTAGCAAATAATGCCAAAATTTCTTCACAGAATAGATCATCCCAAGACACTACCGTTCTGTCTCACTGAATAATTCTTTTCAACTTTGGATAGCCGGCGGACTAGCGTAAAACACAGGCTAGAACCACCCATCCACATTCTTTTGCATCAAAACACTGCCTATTTGCGGTATCCGAGGCATCCACAAAAACATGAAATTCCTGTTCCCAATCCGGGGGGCATCAACACTGGAGCCTTTGACAGTAATAACCGCAATCTGCGATATGCTATGTTGCAATCAGGAGTCTGCTGGAATTGAAAGTTCGGAATATGGGTCATCATATTTAGCAAAACCACAATATGGGCCAACAACTGGAGATGTCTTCCATGCCACCTGATTTGCCCCAAAAATCGGCTTACTTCCCTTGGGTTGCGTGGTGCACGCGCCTGCATAATTGCTGCCACTTTACTGGGATCCACCGAAATGCCATCCTTAGAGATGATATGACCCAGTAACATGCCACTTTTTACCTGCAAACACACTCTTCAGCGGCGGCAGGTTGAGGCTCAACCTAGCCTCTTGGCACATAACCGCAAATGCATCAAATGCTTACAAAATTCACTAAAAACACTAAAGTCATCCAAGAACACCCGCATAAACGCCAGGAAGTAATCTCCAAAAATTTCTTGCATGTCCCACTGAAAGGTGCATGGAGCATTTCAGAGTCCAAACCACATAACAGTATAGATGAACACTCCCTATAGTAGTTTGTAATAAATGCAATTTTAGCTTGATCCTCCGATGCCATCCGCACTTGGTTATACCCACTGAACCCATCCAAAAAAGAGTAAATGTCGTGGCCTGCTACATCATCCAAGATATTATCAATTTACGGCAAAGGAAAAGGGTCCAGAATAGTGGCCACATTCAACTTGCAGTAATCCACACAAATCCGCAATTTCTTGTTTTTCTTGGGTACTATAACAGTTGGGGATATCCATTCTGCTTTATCCACCGGAGTAATAAATCCCACTCGCAGCAATCTATCCAATTTTTCCTTATCCTGTTTGGCCACATGGATTCATTCTGTATCTCTGTTGCCTAACAGGTACCGCATCATGCTTCAAGTTGATCTTATGCTGGTAAAACTTTGGATCCAAACCCTTCATATCTGAGTAATCCCATGCAAACACATCCTTGAATTCTCACAACAACAGGTTAATCAGATCCTCCAAAAACTCCACTCGAAGAACAACACTAACAGGTTTGTCTTCCGATGGCTCACCCAAATTTACTGTCTGCAATTCCTATTCCTTGGCCCTAGTCATTATTTGCATCTATTTCTCAAAATTCCTTTCCCGCAGCAGTATCTCCTTTATGTCCAACTCGGCCAATTCATTAGCAACTTTCTGATTATCCCTGCCTTCTGCTTCACTTTCGGCTCCCTTCACAGATTGATACCCATGTTGTATTTCTTCAATATCAATAACACAGAGTGACACCAGACCTTCATTAATTGCCAGAAACTCTGCTTCCTCATCATCATCCAATCCTTATACCATATTGATAGTTTTTGCAATGATTGGTTTGGCAGTAGCCGACGGGCACTACTCTTCCAGAGTTGCTTTAACTTTCTTCTTCCCCCCCTACGGAGTGTCAGCACATTTGTTTTCCAATTATGCTTAACTTTTGCCTGCTAGAGCCAAGGCCGTCCCAACAACAAACTGGAATTGTATTCCAGCCAACTCCACCACCATATCCCATAGAATTCCTAGAGGATGCACCGTCTTTGATCTACCATTCGAACCAGAAAAGGTGCTACCTCCCATTGCATTGTCATACTTCCAACAAGTGGCAGTGGTTATAATATTGACTCCAAACCCACCATCCAATAGCACTTGATCAATCAGATGTCCTCTATATTTTACTGTGGTTACCAGAATACAAGTATCTGACAGTGGTACCGCATCCACCAGGCCTTCCATCTTCCTACACTGCATGGCTTGCGGGTTCTTCCACATGTTGCTTACTTGGGTTAATAATCGGATCTCTGAATATACGGGTACTAGTTCCAACAGTTGCCCAAGTAAAATAGTGATAGGATACGCCATAAAGATGGAATTTTTGGAGTCAAAGTTGGACTCGGCACCTTGAGAGTCCCATTGCTCAATCCACCATGTTGGCTAATGTTCTCCGGCATGTCCCTTCCTGACATGGTACTCTGGCCCCTAGTATTGTTTTCTCCGATGTCCCGGATAGGATCCGTACTACGCCTCACTTCAGAATAGACTGGCGGTTGGTTGGCAACCCAAGTGGACAATTCATGCCATACCACCTCTTGTTGTGGCCAGTTGATAGGATCCTTGTCCATGATATCTTGTGCCTTCACCTTCGCACCGGATCTGGTTACAAAATGAACTGTCGGGGGTTCATCTAATGCGACCAACTGCACCATACTGACACTCGGTGCCTTTCCTACCAACTTTACTTGCTTTTCCACCTTCTGGGCATCGTACGCTGCTGCCTGCAGACATTTCGACCGCCAATGGCCCTCCTCCAAGCAAAATAGACAAGTTTTAGTGCGTGGTGTGACACCGCGACCTCGACCTCTTCCACCACCTCGTCCGCTACCCTAGAATTCCTGCTGTGTCTGGGCAAAAGATACCATCGGATTAGAAGATTCTATACCCTGCCATCCGCCTCTGCCGGGCTTCCTTGCTCGACCATATTAATGGCAATCTTCCATATTATGTGTAGAAGATTTACAAATCTCACACCAGCGCTGATTCAAAGCACATTCATGTGCAGGGTGACCAGGATTCTTGCTTGTAACACACCAAATACTCTTATTTGTGTTCTTTCTAGTCTCACTTTGATTCGGGGAGCTTTGCCGAGTGCTCTGCATGGTGCTCATGTTTATGGTCTTTCCCTTTCTTTGACCCTTTCTTGGACTTTTGGGCTTCCTCATCCTCTGAGTCCTCACTGTCATCCGAATCAGACTCCAAAATATCATCAAAATCTTCACTATCACTTTCCTTATGCTTTCCTTTTTCGGTCTTCTTCTTGGTTTTACTGCCCTTGCCTTTCCCATAAGTGTCTAATGAGTGGCCTGCCCTTATCGCTTGCTCAATGACATCTTCCAAGGGTACAGTTACCATACCTACTGTGGCCATTGCCGTCTGTAAGATTCCTCCCTCCAACTTTTGAGGTGTGTAGGTATAAGAACCTCCCCTTCTGATCTTATAATTATTCCCCTCTCTGAAATAAAAGAAAGATCATGTTTTACCCTATTTTGGCTTGGAGAGAGATAATGTCTAGAGGGAGGTAATTCAAAATTGAGATATTTTTGGATATAAAAATCCTCCTAGTGTCTAAAATGGTTTCCCCTGAAACAGAAATTCAAAAAGAACTTTCCAATGTGCAATTGGAATTAATTGAAAATAGGTAAAAAGGACAGCCTAAGGGTCCAGATTTTCAAAAAAAATTGGATTATGGTCCAATTAAGGTTCATATGGACCAATAAGATTAATCCAAATGTAGGGAGGAGATAAATTGAAGAATAAAAGAAAAATCTCCAAAAATGAGTAAATGCTCACATAAGATGAAGAGTTGACTGAGTACAAGGTTTATTAGTTAAAACTTAAGAGATATTTAGAGGAAATGATGCATTTTTGACACCTCAGTGTGGGGATCCCCCCTCATGAAGGAGGTGCCTATTTCTCATGTATGGAGGAGTTTTAAACTAAAAAATAATGAGATATTTTCATCTCTTCTCTCTCCTATTTCAACTAGATCCAAAAAGTGAGCTAAACTGACCCAAAAATGGTCAAAAATTGACCAAACTGATCTGAAAAATTCTAGAATCAGTTTGCTTGGTTAGAGGCTCACTTTTTCCTATAATTAGAAGCCTCCCCCTTTGTAAAAGCTTATTGGTGTTTATGCTCTGTTACTCTGCTCTTGTCCTGAGCCATTTACATTGAATTTTTTAATAATTCAATTGTTTTTGGCCTAATCCTCTCCAAAGTGAATTGGTGACAACTCTTGCTTCAAACAAGAGTAGAACCCTCAATCCCTCAAGCCAAAGGAGAGCTTACAAGCTCTATGTAAGTTAATTTTCTTGTTTAATTTTAAATCTATGATTTTCTTGATTTTTATGTTTTGCAGTAAATTGAATTATTCCTTGATGAAAAGGCCACCCCCCTTCTCTTCTTTACATTCCAACCCTTCTTAATCCTAGAAAGATCAACTAAGGATTAATTAAACTCTTCTTATTGTTTACTCTCTTGAATTTAGAAAATTGTGTAGATTAGAGTTTTATGAATCTAATTTGGGTTAATTTAAGTCAATTAAAGAATGATAAAAATGAGAAATGGTCAGTCATACAAAGGAAGTTATGGCAAAATTTTCCAAATTTTTTTGGAAAAGAAAGTTTGTTTTTATGTTATTCCAAAAAAGAGTAATTCCCATAATTTTTGAATCTAGAAGAAATATTCTGATTACTCCATGTAAATATTCACCTATGAATATGCATTGATATCACTGATATTAATTATTGAAATTGATTTTTATGCATAGAAAGATGCATAAAGGAATTATTCTTATTTCAAAAGTGTTATTCTCATTAAAATTGATTTTTATGTATCGAAAGATGCATAAAGGAATTATTCTTATTTCAAAAGTGTTATTGTCATTAAAATTGATTTTTATGCATCGAAAGATGCATAAAGGAATTATTCTTATTCAAAAGTGTTATTCTCATTAAAATTGATTTTTATGCATAGAAAGATGCATAAAGGAATTATTTTTATTCAAAAGTGTTATTCTCATTAAAATTGATTTTTATGCATAGAAAGATGCATAAAGAAATTATTTTTGTTTCAAAAGTGATATTCTCATTAAAATTGATTTTTATGCATAGAAAGATGCATAAAGGAATTATTTTTATTTTAAAAGTGTTATTCCCATTAAAATTGATTTTTATGCATAAATAGATGCATAAAGAATTTTTATATCATTCACCCTTTTCACTGCTGCTACCCACTCATTTATAGAATCTCTTTTACAACCTCTTGCTGGGGCTTGTTCCCGCACACACACCCATTCACTGTGTATATTTCAATACCTCCCCTCAAGTGAATAATCCTAGCATACATGGGACCCTATACCAAGTTTCCCTCTTACTTGGTAGCCCGCGACCAGTGCCTCAAGTCCCTAACTCATAGTCCTTGACACCCTCTCTCTCTCTCTCTCTCTATGTGTCCAATGCTACTACAAGTGCCCGTGACCTTGACTTAAAGTGCTCACACATACATTTACCACATGGCCTACATCATCAGTGGCTCATAGGTGGTTTTACTTTGTTGGGGCAGGTTATATTGGGTTGTGGGGTTTCTATATCTCTTCCTTACAGATTTTCACATGGCTCCTTACTTCTTGGAGCCTCACATCTTCTCTTGTCTTCAGTCTTCTTGTTGTGGCAACTTCTCTTCATGGGTCCATGTCTTCCTTCAATGCTTTGTCTAGCTCTTCTTCTCGGTGTTGATCCTCCTCTTGAAAAGAGATGTTCTTCTTCTTTCATGGTTGGGGCCACCATGAGCTTGACCTTCATCTCTTTCTCCATGTGAGAAACATATTTTAATGTATTGTTGATAGATCTTTTGTGCTTTTGATGTTTATCTTGTGTAAATTGTGTCATTTTTTTAATTATGCAATGCAAACCCAAATCTATGCGGGAGGTCTTACCTCTCGCCTTATTCTGGACAAGGGTAGTGTTTAATCCCATATTACAATGATGTAATCACCCATGTGTGCCCAATACATAATGCATATAGCATCATTTCTTATGCACATTCTTAAATGCAACACTGGCTTGTGAAGAATAACTTGAATTTGAGTGTGATTTGCAAGCATTAACTAAGGAGCAAATGTAAGATGATGTTTTTTAGAGTTATATCAACACCCAATTATAATTTTTAAACCCTGTATAATTCAAAATGATAAGATTTTTAACCAATTAATGACCAAATTACTTGGATCAATTTTTTGTTCACAGTGCAGAAAATAGAGCAACTTGATGAAGCTCAATCGTTGAGGGATCTTTTGTGATTTGATGGTACACAAGGCTGTTGCACGTCCCCAATGGCACTAAAGAAGCACCAATGCTTCCAATTGGTTGGAATTCAATCATTCAGATGGGAAAAGAGAAATTCCTAGCATATTGAAATTATTGGATATTTTATTTAAATTCAAAGATAAATTTTAGATAAATTTATTTTATCTATGAGAAATATTTAAATGGTAAAAGAGGAATTCCTATGACATTTGGAATTCAATCATTCAGATGGGAAAAGAGAAATTCCTAGCATATTGGAATTATTGGATATTTTATTTAAATTCAAAGATGAATTTTAGATAAATTTATTTTATCTATGAGAAATATTTAAATGGTAAAAGAGGAATTCTTATGACATTTGGAATTCAATCATTTAGATATTGGAATTATTGGATATTTTATTTAAATTCAAACATAAATTTTAGATAAATTTATTTTATCTATGAGAAATATTTAAATGGTAAAAGAGGAATTCCTATGACATTTGGAATTCAATCATTTAGATGGGAAAAGAGAAATTCCTAGCATATTGAATTAATGGATTATTTATTTTTGATGAATTTATTTTATGAGAAATATTTGATGATAAAAGAGGAATTCCCATGATATTGGAATGCAAATAATCAAATGTAAAAAGAGGAATTTCCATGATAATTGAGGTCCAGGAAATTAAATGAGAAAAAGAGAAATTTTTAGTATAATTAAATTTAGATTATTTATCAAAAGTGAAAATATGGATAGAATTGATTTTTGTAAATCCCATGAATTCTTCTATTCCAAAAGAGGAATATTGAATATAATTCATTTGAGAAATTGAGAAAGAATATGGAAATAGTCATCGAGAAAAATAACCTTTATCTAGGCCAAGCAATTGGTAGAAATTTTTAAAAAAAGTCCCATTTTATCGGTATCAAAGTAGTAAAAACTACTAAATGGAAATAGGATGTGAATGGATGTGATAAGATGTAAATGGGATGCGATAAGATGTGAATGGATGTGATAAGATGTAAATGGGATGCGATAGGATGTGAATGGATATGATAAGATGTAAATGGGATGTGATAGGATGTGAATGGATGTGATAAGATGAAAATAAGATGCGATACGATGTGAATGGGATGTGATAGGATGTGGTGTGATGAAAATGAATGGGGATGAGATGTGAAGTAAATGGATGTGGATGAGAATGAGCTGAGAGGATATGTGAAAGGGTGAGATGGAAAGTACATGAATGTGGATGTGGATGTAGATGTGTATGTGAAAGAATGGATGTGCATGTGTATGTGAAAGAATGGATGTGGATGTGTATGCGAAAGAATAGATGTGGATGTGTATGTGAAAGAATGGATGTAGATATGTATGTGAAAGAATGGATGTGTGGATGTGTATATGTATGTGAAAGAATGGATGTAGATATGTATGTGAAAGAATGGATGTGTGGATGTGTATGCAAAAGAATGCATGTGGATGTGTATGAATGGATGTGAATGTGTATGTGAAAGAATGGATGTGGATGTGTATGTGAAGGAATGGATGTTAATGTGTATGTAAAAGAATAGATGTGGATGTGTATGTGAAAGAAGGGCTGTGGATGTGTATGTGAAAGAATGGATTTGGATGTGTATGTGAAAGAATGGATGTGGATGTGGATGTGGATGTGTATGGATAGATATGGGTAGTCGTACATGTGAACAATTGGATGTGTATGTGAAAGAATGGATGTGGATGTGGATGTGTATGGATAGATATGGGTAGTCGTACATGTGAACAATTGGATGGATGTGGATGAATGAAATGCGATGTGTATGAATGAGACAAGAATGTATGGGATGGGATGGTGAGATGAGAATGAATGTGATGGATATGAATGAATGTGATGTGATGGATGTAAATGGATGTGATGTAAATGAATGTGATGGACATGAATAGATGTGATGTGATGTGAATCGGGATGTGAATAAATAAGATGTGATGTCATGTGAATCAGGATGTGAATGAATGAGATGTGATGACATGTGAATCAAAATGTGAATGAATGAGATGTCACGACATGTGAATGAATAATATGGGATGTGAATGGATGAGATGTGATGTGATGTGAATTGGGATGTGAATGAATGAGATGTGATGTGAAATGGATGTGATGAGATGTGATGTAAATTGGGATAGATGTGAATGGATGATATGTGATGTGATGAGATGTGGATATGGGTAGATGCGAGTGGATGAGATCTGATGAGGATAAATGAAGAAAGATGTGATGAGATGGAAAATGATGTGAGATGAGAATGGGAATACATATGAAATGAATGTGGATTAAGTAATGTGGATTGATGTGGAAAGACGAGAGTTCGATATAGAAACTGTATTTATGACCTGTTTTTAAGTGACTATTTTATGTCAAGAATGTTGGGGAAGCATTTTGACCATCTTGTGAATGAGGTCGTGTGGGAGACCTAACTGATAAAGTTGCATCAGCTAATGGAGAGTCAACAAAGGACGTCTCGCGTAGCAAGGTCGGCTGAAGTCTTAACTAGCCTCGGTTCGATTTAAATGGTGAGCTTCCAGTATGGTGGATGAGGGACCAAGGAAGCGGCCTATGAGTGAAGCGCTAGGTGACCTGCGAAGGATCCTAGAGGGTGCTGACCATATGGTGCTCAGGCTCTAGGTCACCGAAGATACCCACATGTGCGTCAAGGAAGATATTGGAACAAGAAGTAAGAGTTGTTTTCTGAATTTGGGCATGGATCTAGTTGATTGACCTTGCTGGTCCTCAACAACGGATGAGTCCATGGATCTTTTATATGGGTCTGTTGGTTGATCTTGCTGATCTTCAACGGAGATTCCATTTTGATTTTTATAAAGTGAATATATTGTTGAGTACTATGAGCTAGGAACTATCGAAAATGCCCCTCAGTGGTGAGCGTTCTAGTTACCAATGATGCCATAGGTACACTGATGAAGGAATGATTGGAAATGAGAATTCAACCAGATATTTTGGAGGATTATGATCAGTGATACTATGGTTTCATTAAAAGATTGTTTTAAAGTCAGCTGAATCTGTAAAAAAGGCTATTTCATATTGGGTGTGTAAGTGGTGTGACTAGCTTTAAGTTTGCATGAATATCCAGCTAGGGGGCGTGGGAACTCTTTTCCCTGGTACCCGGGACAAAACCTAACCAAATTCCTGATTGGATCCCATCACTATAGTGGTTGGGCGGTTGGCTAACCCATGGGATTGGATAGGCTGGACTGATGGATCCCTAAAATGAGACTCAATTCTGTTATGGTACGATAGATGAAGTAAATCCCGAATAGAAATTGTTCTATGGAAAAGAATCAACGGCTGTGCCTCTCAATGAGGAAAAAATCTATGATCCAAGTGCAAGTCTTTTCCTTGATCTGACCATGGGACTTACTGGCTCGGTCGGCGGATCAGCTCAGTTAGTTAAGGCTCTTGACTATGTTAGAGTAAAAATATTCGTGGAGGAATCGCCCGTGCTTTCCGGGCGAGGGAAGTTTTTTTCGGGTTCAGTTTTGGAAGAACCGAGGGATTAGTCTCTTGTCCGGATATCCGTGGGCGAGGCCCCGAGTGAGGGACCCCGCCCCATGCCAGAAGTACTACTCCCGCTGCAAGCACCCCCGAATTTGTTACGCAGAGGGAGCAGGGATCTTTCACATGCTACTCTTTATTCTCTCCCAGGAGATTAGACCTGATTAATTTGTGTTTAGCAGACGTTTATCTCTGCTCACTCTGCAGAAAATTGGTGTGCTTGGAGCACTCAATTGATCAATTCGAACTTATCCAACTTCAAGGGGCTCTTGGGGAAAGATTTGGCAATGAGTTAGCATTACCTTAAGCACCATAAACTCAAGATTAGAAATAATAATTAGTGCTTAATCTCAAAATTATCACAACTGCTTTCTGTGAGTACCAAGAGCTGAAATCAATTGCTTGGCGATGATTGTGTGATTCTGATCACACAGGCATGTTCGCAGCATTGGAAAACCCCTGGGAACTCTCTCTATCACAACCAATCCATTCCATGTCTTCTTCACATAAAGTGAAGAATTTGAGATTCCCACATGAAAACCAATGCTCATAAGATGCTTATTTTGTCACTCCAAGCACTTGGTGCCTGCTTTAAACCATACAATGCTTTCTTCAATCTGCACACACGTGTGGGATACTTAGGGTGTACATGCCCCTCCTCTGGCTATTCCATAAATACTTCCTCTTGTAGCTTGCCATTGAGGAAGGCATTCTTCACATCCATTTGAAACAAATTCCATCCACCATGAGAAGCAGCCATAGATATCATAGACCTAACTGTAGCCATCTTAGCCACTAGGCTAAATGTCTCATCAGAATCCAAACCATGTGTCTGTGCATATCCTTTTGCAACTAACCTTGCTTTATACCTCTCTATTGAACCGTCTACTTTACACTTCACTTTGTAAAACCATTTACAGCCAATCACATTCTTGCCATCTGGCAAATCTACCAAATACCATGTGTCATTATTCACCAAGGCATCCATCTCCTCATCCATGGCTCTATCCCATTTTTCCTTGCCAATATCCTCTTCACAAAACATGAAGGCTCTACATGCTTTACCACTGATGTCATAGATGCATAATGTATAGCATAACCATTGTATGTCAACCTCTATACTGGGTATCTCACTCTCTGTGATCTCCTCACTAGTTGTGGCTCACTACGAGCTCCCTGTTCTCTAGCATGTGGTGGCACATACCTGTCATTTCTAACACCTGGAGTTCTTATTTTTGGAGTCCCCAATTCTTCATCAAGGCTTTCTGAGCTTGATGAATCATAACATGTAGTACCAATGCCAACATCTTCCACTTTCTTCTTTCCTTTGTCCACAGCACTACTCTCAGTGCTCACATCATGTCTCAATCTTCTTGACCATGGACTCACATTATCACTGGATGACTCAAGTGGTCCACTCATACTCGTAGATTCTTACATAGAAAGATTCACATCCTCATTTGCATCTATGTCATCAACTATGACATGCTCACTTTCTTTGTACCAAGTTCCCATCTCATCAAAGATCACATCTGTGCTAATGACAACCTATTTTGTCACTGGATTATAGCATTTGTATGCTTTTCTCTCTTGTGCATACCCAATGAAAACACATTTTTCAGCCTTTGGATCCAATTTCCTTCTTCTCTCATCTAGTACATGAACATATGCAACACATCCAAAGACTTTCACAAGTGACCAATATCTAGCCTAAATCTTGTCATCCTCATAATAGGTGTACGCTCATGTATGGCTGTGGCGGTAGGAGTCATGTTCAACAAGTACATTATAGTAGCACATGCTTCTGCCCAAAAATAATTTGGCAGACTTCTCATTAAGCATAGCTCTTGAAATCTCACCAATGATCTTGTTTTTCTTCTCAGTAACACCATTATACTGAGGTGTGTACCTGCATGTAATTTGTCTTCTTATCCCATGCTCTCTCAAGAAGGCATCAAAATGCACGTGATGTGTACTCACCACCACCACCATTTGTCCTCAAACACTTGATCCATTATACTGAGGTGTGTACCTGCATGTAATTTGTCTTCTTATCCCATGCTCTCTCAAGAAGGCATCAAAATGCACGTGATGTGTACTCACCACCACCATTTGTCCTCAAACACTTGATCCATTGACCATACTATTTTTACACCAATTCTTTGAAGTCAATGAACTTCCCAAGTGCTTCACTCTTCTCTTTCAAGAAGTAAATCCAAGTCAGCCTGCTATAGTCATCAATAAATGTGACATAATACCTGCAACAACCATTGATAGTTGGAGTCTGTGCTGGACCCCATATGTCGTTGTGAATGATTTTCGATGGTTTTCTACTGATTTGACCATCTTTTGGAAATGGCAACCTTGCCTACTTCCCAAATGTACATGCTTCACATATATGATTACTACCATCATATTTGAACTTGGGCAAACCACCCAACTATACCTTTTGCTTGCATAGATTTCAGCTTTTGAATATTCATATGCCCAATTCTCTTATGCTAAATATCAATGTCTGGCACAACCCCTTGACTTTTTGAAAACATGGCAGACTTCAACTCTGGAATACCTACACTCAATTTGAAAAATCTACCTTCTTTATCCCCCTTTGCAATTAACTTGCAACCATTTCTGAAGTCCTCAACAAAATAGCGATGTTGATTGAACCTAACTTGCATTCCTTGATCCACCATTTGACCAATTGATGCAAGACTCTTTGTAATTGTTGGCACATAGAACACATCTGACATGGTTTTTACTCTACCATCATGCATACGCAATGGCACACTACCAACATGTGTAATACGATGTTGAGTATCATCCCCAAAGTAGCAACATAGCCCTGATGTGTAGGTGTCATCCTGTCAAACCACTCACCATGGCATGTCATGTGGTTTGATGCTCCAGAATCCATATACAAAATATCATCACTCTCCCTTTGTGATGTCATAGTACTTATTACATGTTTCATGGCAAATAAGTCCTCCTCATGTTCTACATTACTAAATGATGCATAATTGCCATGCTGCACTCTTCCACCACGAAATTCATTCTGCTTTTTATAGTAGTCTCTAGCCATATGTCCCATTTTACCACAATAGTGACACCTCAATGCTACTAGCAATCTGTTTTTGCAGTGTTTTCCATCTCCCCCTACCTCTAGATACAGATCTTTCTCTAGCATGAGGGTGAAAACCATGACCACCTCTAGCACCAAAGGATGGCTGAAAATTCTATTGAGACTGTGATGATCGATCCTGCCAACCATAGCCACCTGCACGTCCTCTTGGGCTGAATCTCCCCTTGCCTTTAGCACCACAATGAGTGAAAAATGCTTGATCCCTTGAATTTTCATTTGTGCTAGATGAGGCACCTATTCCAAGTTTCATCTCCTCTTCCACAATAAGCAATGAAATCAGCTCATCAAAGTCTGGGGAGTCTCCACTCTAACCCTCATAGAGGTTTCAAATGCCTTGTACTTTTTACCCAAGTCATTCAATGTAATGGCTACCAAGTCATCCATCATCATAGTAGGAACACTAATAGATGATAGTGCATCAACACATTCTTTGATCTCTTGCACATAATCATTTACACTTCTATTGCATCGAGTCACACCATGAATCTTTTGCTTCAATTGCATCTTCTTTGGTGTTGTAGTCGTATCATACAACTTTACCAAAGTATCTCATGCATCCTTGGGATTTTGTGTGTCCTGTATATGGCATAACATGGTGTTTGTAACACATATCGAGAAGTAATGCAACACTTTGAATTTTTATTTAAAAAAACCCTTTGCTATATGCTCCACACAGAATGGTGGTGTTTGTTTTTCCCAATTTCACCAATTTGGGTGCTCAATTGGCCGATTTGTTTTCTTTTTTATGCAAATAAAAGTGAACAAATTTGAAACAATAATGCAAAATGGAAGTGCAAATGAACGATTAACATGAAATTGAACAACAAACACATGAAATTGTATTTAAAAAACACATTCATGGGAGGTTTGTTAGTTGATCGCATCCATCCCAAACGCATTAGTAAAACAATTCAAGCAAGCAAGCTATGCATTATGCTTGGAAATAGAGCGAGGTCTTGATAAACATTAAAAAAACATGTGAAGCTCAGCATTGTCGACCCCTCAACTAGGACTCCACTCTATTTTCCTCGGGAGTAGACACTCTGACCCAAACTCAATATTCCATGAGAAACCTAATGCATAAGAAGAGGTAACTCTCACTTACCTCACTCACTTGCTTGTCATCAAGGGAATCTCTATAGTCGTTGCATTGAAGGGAAGAAGCACACAAGAGCTCAACCTCCTCATTAGCCATTGCACACCAATAGAAGCTTAACCCTTCTCACAACTTAATTTCACACCCTCACTCTCTCACATACATGCAAGCAAGAACATAAGAGCTCAACAAGCAAGCAATAACGATAGCAATAGCATAAGATGGTAGATAAGAAGAGAACTCTATTGAATTTGCATAAGAGAATACCATTTATGAGTTACAAATTAACCTATATACTTGTCCCATAGTGTTCACACTTTGGCCAGTCATACTTTAAAGATACGCCATGGGTGTGTGCAAGACTGCCTAGGCTTGTATAAACACCTAATACAAAGTATGTAACCTCACTAATAACTAATCCCATGGCATGCCCTTTATAGCCAATTGGCGATCATGCAAGCAAACTATACAATACATGGCACATGAGTGAAAATCAGGATTGTCATCGACTTGGCCAAAGTGGGCGGAATTTGTTGGGTGATCGACATCAACGTCGTAGAAGTTTCAAGGTTCTATGGGCAGGGGTTAATAACATTGCTTAGAATCATGTGTTTCATGCTTGCACATTGAGATTCATTATCACTTTATGCACAAGCTCATCATGTTCACGGAGGTCGAGATAGTCTACTGCCCACAAAACAACAAAGAAATGTGCAGACATCTTCACGAAGACTCTTAGAGAAAAGATCAAATAATGGAGTAGCATATTCGTCGACTTGGCAAAGCATCGGACCACGGAGATAGTTTACCTTTGGGTGGGCATTAAGGGGGTTGTTGGATATCAATGCTCCATTGTCAAATAGGCTACATACTACACTTAACCATTATGAGATAGACCATTATCTCATTATGGTCCACACATGGAGTAGGTAAAGTTTACTCTTAGACCCTATCTTGACATTGTGGGGTAGAAACTGGGCCCAAGATGAGCCTAGATGGCTATGGTGGTGGGGAGGTGGGGGAACTGCTATGCAATTTCTAGTACATCTTTATGGGCTGAGTCTACACCATAGATGATGGCACCGACTATGGCCATCACTTCAAGAATACAATATTCTTCTCTATCTCTACTATTATGCAATTTGAGTTTTAAAGTTTAGTGATGTGAAAGATCCTACTTCTTGTGTGAGTGTTCTCTTGTATACACCACATGTTATACTCTCTTACATGGTATTAAGATATGACTTGGTATAAAACTTATTTTTTAATTGATGTCTAGCGTCCCTTAGAGAAATGGAATCTTCTACAAGATCCCACCCCCACCACCATTTCAATCTTGATGGAAAGCTTAAATGGTTCCAATTATCCTCTTTGAAAGTTCACGCTTAAGGCCATTCTTTTCTCCTATGAGCTTTAGGACACTATCATTGGTGTTAATATTCACCTATCACCTATTCACGCTTAAGGCCATTCTTTTCTCCTATGAGCTTTAGGACACTATCATTGGTGTTAATATTCACCTATCACCAACAAGGGATGCCGACGACAACCCTATACCCTTGTTGCAAACCTTTTCCAAGCTTGGAGACAAAGGGACTCAGATGCTCTCTATGACATAGTCATGAGCATGGAAAATGGTGTGTTGACCATGGTTTAGAATGTCTCAAGAGTTACAGAAGAATGGACATTGCTGGGAGAGCCAGTATCAAACCACAAATCCCTCAAGGATTCACAATCTTAAAAATCAGCTTTAACAAGAAAAGCTAAATGAAGGGTTGATCTGTAGAATCAAAGATCTCCATGACCATATGGCTACAACATGTTTCCACAGCTACAAAAGCATGGACCTTTTTACTAGGAAAGCTAATACGAGACCACAAATCCCCCAAGGATTCAGAATCTCAATAATTAGCTTCAATAAGAGAAGCTAAATGAATAGTGGAGGTGTTTCTTTATAGAATCAAACATCTACATGACCAAATGACTATAATCAGCATGAGTGTGCTCTCCCTAGATCTCACTTGTAAGGGTGATAGTTTTGTTACATCTTTGAATGTTTATGCTAGGCCTAGTCCTCTCACATTTGAGGAGTCCTGCTCATTGCTTTGGGATGAGGAGACGAGGATGAAAATTCATAATGGTGGGGACTATGCTTTCTCTATTAACACCACGAAGACATGTTAGAGTTAGAACTCTTCAAATTAGAAGAAAAAGGTTAAATTCTTCCATTGTAACAAGAAAGGGCACATAGCCAAAGAATGCAAGAAAAGCAAGAAAATTCCAAGAATGGCACTCTAAAGAATCTAGTCATGCTACAAAAATAGAGCTATTTATTTCCATTCAAAGACCAAGGAAATGCCAAGAATGGCACTCTAAAGACCAAGGAAGAATCCAGTCATATTGCAAAAATAAAACTATTGAAAGAAGTGTGCAGTGAGATAGCTAATGTTGTAGCACATGATGATTCTTGGGTCATCGATAGTGGGGCTTCTAGGCACATAACTAGTTGTAAAAAAATGGTATTCCTCCCTAAAGCCTATGGGTGGGAGATGACACCATGGTGGTAGTGGGCAATGCTACAAACTATCTAATAAAAGGTTTATGTACTATTTCAATTATGTCTAAAGAAGGTTGTACGAAAAGTCTTTCAAATGTTCTTTGGGTTTCAACCTCCTTTCTGTCTCATCCATCATGGAGTGTGACTCACTGGTTCACTTCAACAAGAATGGTGTAGTCATACTTGATGGAGATGATAAGGTTGCAAAGGGAATTTAGAGGAGCAACTTATATGAGGTTTCGGGAGCTTTTGGCATTTGCAATGTTCAAACTGACAACTTGAGTAGCAGCAAACTTTGGCATGAGAGATGTGGGCATCTCAACATGCAGACTCTTTTGGAACTCTTTTGAAGATATAAAAAGGTAAGCTAAATTTGAGAATTTTCCACCAACGTCTAACAGACTAGATGTATGTGAAGCTTTCATGATAAGTAAGTAGCACTAGAACCCTTTCCACAAGATGCCAGTTTTAGGGGGCCAGGTCTCCTCTTCAGCTCATATATGTTAGAATATACCAAGGAGAAGAATTCATGTATGATTGTAAGATTCCTCCCTCTAGCTTTTGAGGAGTAAAGGTGTAAGAACCTCCCCTTATATTCTTGTAATTATTCCCCTCTTTGAAATAGAAGAAAGATCTTGTTTTACCCTGTTTTGGCCTAGAGAGAAAATATCTAGAGAGAGATAATCGAAAATTGAGATATCTTTGGATATAAAAATTCTCCTAGTGTCTAAAATGGATTCCCCTGAAACAGAAGTTCAAAATGAATTTCCAATGTGCATTAGGAATTAATTGAAAATGGTATAAGGGACCTTAGCCTAAGGGTCTACCTTTTCATATATTTTTAGATTATGGTCCAATTAAGGTTCCAATGGGCCAATTGGATGAATCCAAGTGTTGGGATGAGATAAATCCAAAAGAATAAAAGAAAATACCCAAAAATGAGTAAATGCTCACATCAGATGAAGAGTTGACTGAGTACAAGATTTATTAGTTAAAAATTATCAGATATTACTAAAACATGAGATATTTTAGAATAATGATGCATTTTTGACACCTTGGTAAGGAGAGGGGGACTCTTGAGGTAGGTGCCTTTTTCACATGTGTGGAAGGGTTTTCAATTAAAAAAAAATTGTGATATTTTTATCTCTCCTCTCTCCTCGATCAAACCAAATAAAAAAGGGAGCCAAACTAGTCCAAATCTTGTCCAAATTGAGTCAAACTGAACCTGGAAAATTCTAGAACCCAGTTGGACTTGGTTAGTGGCCTCCCTCACCTATAAATAGACCCTCAACCATTTGTAAAAAAATATTGGAGCTATACTATGCCAGTATTATATTAAAATAATCATATTTTCTATTATCCCTTAATTTTTTCTCTCTCTTGGGAGCTTGGAGCTCTCTCTCTCTACAACAACTCTTGGAGTTGCTCTTCTCCTCTTGGTGGACCAATTGATTGGTCGGGGGCTTCACTGCTAATAGAGAATCAAGCCAAACTTAGAGGTAAAATCAAATTTTATGGTTTTTTTCAATTTATCTCAATGACTTTCTTCTTCTCAACCCCTCTCAAGCTTGAGAAGCTTTCTAAATAGTTTTTTTAATTCAAATCAAGCTTTCCCTTAAAGTCTTAATGCTTAATTAAGAGAAATTCAATGTGGAAGTGGATGTATGGATGTGGATATGGATATGTATGTATGAATGTGGATGTGGAAGTGGATGTTTTATGCTTATTTGTAATGCTTTCTTTAAGTAAATCTCTCTCTCTAAAAGAATAGCCATCTTTATGGCTAAATCCCTTGAAAAAGGATGCTCCTCAATGATAGTCTCTTAATTCAAAGCTAAACTCTAGGCTTGATAAGCTAGAGATTATGAAAATGGTATTTTTATGATTTTGTGTTAATAAAATAATGGTTATTTCTTTTAGATTATTTATAAGTAGTTAAAAACTACTTGGATTCATTCTAAATGAGAAATATATTATCCTATCAATTTGGAAAAAGAGAAATAATGGAATTAGCTTAATCTAGTAGGATAATCATAACTAAGTTTATGATTATGGTTAAAATTATGATTTAAATTCATAGTTTTATTTTAAGCAGTGAATGGATGAGATGTGATGTGAACGGATGTGATGAGATGTGATGTAAATCGGGGTAGATGTGAATGGATGAGATGTGAATCGGGGTAGATGTGAATGGATGAGATGTGATGTGAATGGATTTGATGTGATGTGATGTGGATATGGGTAGATGTGAATGGATGAGATGTGATGAGGATAGATGTGGATAGATGTGATGAGATGTAATATGATGTGATTGGATGAGAATGAATGAAGATGATGGGAATACATATGACTGGATGTGGAATAAGCAATGTGAATTGATGTAGAAGAATGTGGAATAACGAGAAATGATGTGGAACAATGTGGAAAGATGAGAGTTTGTTAGAAACTGTATTTATGAAACCTGTTTTTTAATGACTGTTTTATGTCAAAAATGCTGGGGAAGCATTTTGACCATCTTGTGAATGAGGTTGTGAGACCTAAGTGATAAAGTTGTAGCTGACGGTCAATGGAGGACATCTCGCGTAGCAAGGTCGGCCGAGGTCTTGACCAGCCTCAGTCCAATTTAAATGGTGAGCTTTCGGTTACGGTGGATGAGGGACCAAGGAAGCATCCTATGAGTGAAGCGCTAGGTGACCTGCGAAGGAGCCTAGAGGGTGCTGACCATACGGTGCTTGGGCTCTGGGTCGCCGAAGATACCCCCACGAGTGCGTCGGGGAAGAAAATTGGAACAAGGAGTTAGAGTTGTTTTCTGAACTCGCGCACATGGATCTGGTTGATTGGCCTTGCTGGTCCTCAACGGATGAGTCCATGGCTCTTTTATATGGATCTTTTGGCTGATCTTGCTGATCTTCAATGGAGAGTCCATTTGGATTTTCTTATGTGATCATATTGCCGAGTACTATGAGCTAGGAACTATTGAAAAGGCCCTTGAGTGAACAGGTGGTGAGCGTTATGGCTGCCAATGATGTCATAGGTACACCGATGAAGGAATGATTGGAAATTAGAATTCAAGCTGGATATTTTGGAGGACTATGATCAGTGATACTATGGTTTTATTAAAAGGTTGTATTAAAGAGAGCTGACTCTGTGAAACACGCAATTTCATATTAGGCGTGTAAGTGGTGTGAAGTTTGCTTGAAGCGTCGACTAGGGTGCCTAGGAGTCTTTTCCCTGGTACCCGGGGCAAAACATAACCAAATTTCTAAATGGATCCTATCACTGCAATGGTTAGGTGGTTGGCTAACCCATGGGATTGGATGGGGTTAGGCTGGACTGATGGATCCCTAAAATGAGACTCAATTCTATTATGTTATGATAGATGAAGTAAATCCCGGATAGTCTTTGTTCTATGGAAAAGAATCAACGGCTGTGCCTCTTGATGAGGAAAAAAACGTTGGTCTCTATGATCCAAGTACAAGTCTTGACCATGTGACTTACGGTGGGTTCGGTCGAATCAGTTTGGTTAGTTAAGGCTCTTGACTACATTAGAATAAAATTATCCTAGAGGAATCGCCTATGTTTGTTGGGCGAGTGAAGTTTTTTCGGGTTTGGTTTTGGAAGAACCGAGGGATTAGTCTCTTATCGTCTGGATATCCGTGGGTGAGGCCCCGAGTGAGAGGTTCTACCCTGTGTAAGAAGTGCTACTTCTGCTGCTAGCACCCCCGAATTCGTTGCACGGAGGGGGCAGGGATCTTTCAATGATGAATTCTTGGGTTTTTGCAAGTAAAGAAACATAAAGCAATAGCTCACTATTTCTCACACTCCATAGAAAAAAGGTATGATAAAGTGTAATAATAGTGCTATAGTTGAGAAGGCGAGGAGTAATCCTAATGGCAAGAATCTACCTAAGTCCTTTTAGGCTGAGGTAGTTAACATGGCTATGTACATTCTTAATAAGAGTGCAAAAAAGGCCATAAAATGGATGACTCCGTTACATGCCTACTCGAGTAAGAAACCTTATATTACACACTTGAAAGTTTTTGGTTATGAATGCTATGTACATGGTTTAGATGCTCAAAGGACCAAATTGGATGGCAAAAGCCAAAATGCACCTTCTTGGGTTACAACACAAAGTCTAATGGATATCATCTCTATGAAAGATCATAGTGAGCCAACATGATGTGGTATTCCAAGAGCAACCACGTTAGGTGGAGAAGGAGATTCCTTCTTCTTCATCAGACAACAAGGAAACCACCAAACCAACAGAACCTGCACATGCAGCACGGGCTTCCTCACATTTTGATGGACCACGTTAGATGGAGAAGGAGATTCCTTCTTTTTCCATCATGCAACAAGGAAACCACCAAAGCAACACAACCTCCACATGCAGCACAGTCTTCCTCACATTTTGATGGAGGTAACCCACCCCATTTCATGGAAGTTGAAGATAAAGACAAGTTAACGATGTGCCATAAAAAGGTCATTCATTCTCTAAGTGGTGTATGCAACTTTTGGATGGATCAAAACCTCCAGCCATCAAAGATATGCCTCAAGATGTTTGTAGATCTAGAAGGTTAGAGGAGAAAAACAAGGCTCGAGAATCTTGTAAATTTTTCTCTTAGACAAAGGTACTCAAGATTCAAGAGCCTACCACCTTTTGTTGAAGCACAAGAAGATCTGAAGTGGATGACAGCCATGCAAGCACAATATGCCTCCATCCCAAAAAACCACACTTGGGACCTTGTAGGTCATCCTCTAAGGCATAAGGTAATTAGCACTAAGTGGGTTTATAAAGAAAAATGCAGATTTAATGGTACTTTGGAAACGTTTTTCACAAGTTGAAGATTTTGACTTTCAGGAAACTTTTTCTCTTACATCTAGGTTAACAACAATCCACATTGTTCTTGCATTAGCAATGCACAAGAGGTATGTTCTATACTCTAAATGGATGTAAGTCTTCTTTCCTCAATGGGAACGTTTAGGAGGAGGTATATGTGGAACAACCACCTAAGTTCATGGTTCTTGATTCCGAAAGTAGAGTTTGAGGTTACTGAAGGCACTCTATAGGTTGAAATAAGCCCCACAAGCATGGTACTAGAGGGTTGATGCTTACTTTATGAGTATTAGTCTCTTATATAGTCCTTCACATACAAATCTATATGTCTTTTGTGGATAGGGAAAGTATATGGTCATTGTTCTCTATGTAACATGATCTCAGCTTGACAGGGGATCACCAAAAAAAGACTCACAAACATAACACATTCTTAGTGCAGAGTTTGAAATAACATGTCTTGGACTCATGCATTATTGTTTAGGGATTGAGGTATGTCGTCACAAGCTAGAAAACACTTTCATCTCTTAGTGGAAATATGCAGGTGAGATACTCAAGGTATTGGCATGACTAAAGGCAGTTGGCACCTCAATGGAGGGTTGATTTGAAAGTTGTCTGCTAAAGACACCTCAGGGTGAAAGCATGGTATGGTGTATATACTATTGGCAAAATGCTTTAGTACTATGCCTATGTAATATAGTGCCTTTTTCATAAGAAAAATATTAGAGACATTTAGTGCATTTTTAAGATTTGGTATGAAATCCATGCATCATGCACACTATACGATACACACAGACGCACACACGCACTCTCTCTCTCTCTCTCTCTCTCTCTCTCTCTCTCTCTCTCTCTCTCTCTCTCTTTCTCTCTCTCTCTCACACACACACACACACACACACATTTTTGATTTTGGATTCCCATTGTCGCTCATGTCGTCTTGAAGCTTCCATCGTCTCTCTCAAAGCTCTCTCTCTCTCTCTCTCTCTCTCTCTCTCTCTCTCTCTCTCTCTCTCTCTCTCTCTCTCTCTCTCTCTCTCTCATTTTCTTCTCATCCTCATCATCGATCAATGATGAAGAAGGAAGTGAAGAACTCCCCTGTGAACCAAAAGAAGCCCTGTGAAGAAATCTCCTGTGAAGAAGTCTCCCTCCTTGAAGAAATCACCTGTGAAGAAGTCTCCCTTGAATAAAGAGACTAAGGTGCAGAGTACACCAGAAAAGGGAACTCAAGAAAAGGCAAAGAGAAAGGAGCCTAAGGTGCATACGAGTTCACTCGAGATTCCTAGAGGAGTGAAGCTCGCGTTAAACTTCTTCCTCTATACGAGCTAGGCCGAAAACTTACACAGACTTGAACAAGTGGTTGTCAACTACTACATGGGGCTCCTCTTCTAGCACACGTAAAGGCTTCCACATTAGTGGCCTCAACAAGGATTCGTAGGACGAGTTTCACAAGCTGTACCAGGAGGATTTACCAAACTGACAGCGTCATCACAATGAAGTTGCCACTGTCCTTGCCTGTGCCCTTGCCTCATCAACAGCAAGGAGTCATTGAGGTTGATTGGGATGATTTTGCTCAACATAGGTGTGCTTTTCAAAGGGGAGGTACTTCTAGAAGCACATGCGTCAAATTAGAGGACCCAAACCCTTTGAAATTTGTTAAGGTCAAATAGGAAACACCATGCAAGGCTGAGAGAGCGAGTCAAGTGGTGGTTTAGGAAGACCTATTGACTCATGGGCACCTAAGTGCATTGTTCATATGCAAGTCTTGTATAGAACTCATGAACCAGTCATTGCAAGCCAAATTTTAGGAAGCCTCCATCTTGGAGAATGAAGCAGAGAAGAAGTGCGACTCCATTACAGCCACTTCTGATTGGATTTTAAGCAAAATTCAAAATTCGCAGAGCAAGGTGCTTGAAACCGAGTTGCAAAAAGAGGCAGAGATGATGCAAGGAGAGCTAGATACTGCTAAGAGTGAGCTACAGTCTGCAAAGCACACTCGTATTTGTATTGAAGAGCGGATGAAGGGCAGCGCAATCAATTTGTGCAGAACATAATGTGCCTAAACTAATGCTCTTTATGCTCAGGGGTTTAGTGTAGTTCATCCTACTCCAATTGTGCATCCTTCAGCCCCTCCCAACCTGCTTGTTAACATTTCATGGTAATATGCATTAGGTTTAGGGTTTTATGTTGTTTGTGCTTATGTACCAAGAAGCTTATATTGATCTTCTTGCACATTGTCTGCAGGTGTGTGTCTTATGGCCTGGGCTTCAACTTGGAGGAATTGGATGTTGTGTTTACCCCTTGCATACACACATACCATATGTTGTGTGCATCAAATCACTTCTCCAACTCCACACAGTGTGTGGCTTAGTCATGCAATGAAAGCATATCCAATGACTGGATGGCTGCAATGGGTTTTAGACCCCCTATAGGTATGTGTTTTTTTTAAACTCAGAGGTTCAATTTAATATACTACTATCTCAGTATAATTTAGTACTGTGTAGTACTATTTAGTAACTCTTTTGGTACAGTTTCATAAGTGATTTAGTACTGCCTACTATTTAGTACTTTGTTGTTCCTATTAATACTACTAACTATTAGTACTATGAACTACTTTCTAGAATTATTTAGTACTCCTTAGGTACCGCTTTAGATATATTTTAGTACTCTGTTAAAACTCAGAGGTCCAATTTAATATACTAGTATTTCATTATAGTTTTAGTACTCTTTAGTACTATTTAAAATACTAATTTACCAATATTGTAACTTTCTTAGTAGAGTTTCATATACTTTTAGTACTCTTTGCATTTAGTGCTGTTTGTATACACTTTTAGTATTCTTTGCATTTAGTGCTCTTTGCATACACTTTTAGTACTCTTTGTATTTAAAATACTAATTTAGTACTTAATATTGTAACTCTTTTAGTAGAGTTTCATACACTTTGCATTCAACTACTCTTTTAGTACTAATATTGTAGCTCTCTTAGTAGAGTTTCATATACTTTTAGTACTCTTTGCATTTAGTGCTCTTTGCATATACTTTTAGTACTCTTTGCATTCAACTACTGTTTTAGTACTAATATTGTAACTCTTTTAGTAGAGTTTCATACACTTTGCATTCAACTACTCTTTTAGTACTAATATTGTAACTCTCTTAGTAGAGTTTCATATACTTTTAGTACTCTTTGCATTCAACTACTCTTTTAGTACTAATATTGTAACTCTCTTAGTAGAGTTTCATATACTTTTAGTACTCTTTGCATTTAGTGCTCTTTGCATATACTTTTAGTACTCTTTGCATTTAGTGCTCTTTGCATATACTTTTAGTACTCTTTGCATTTAGTGCTCTTTGCATTTAGTACTCTTTGCATTTAGTGCTCTTTGCATACACTTTTAGTACTCTTTGTATTTAAAATACTAATTTAGTACTTAATATTGTAACTCTTTTAGTAGAGTTTTATACACTTTGCATTCAACTACTCTTTTAGTACTATTTAAAGCTTTTTAGTTTGCATGACTACTCTTGAAGTACTTTTAGTACTAGGTTGGACCTTGTTTCCAATTGTTCTATATGTCATTATTCTATAGTACTATACATGATGTTAATACTTTAGTACTAAACTACCACTGTCTTAGGACTCTTTAGTACTAGTATGCTAGTAGTATTTTCTTTTGAATTAGCACAGTAAGAGGTTAGTACCATACAAATTTTTACTCTTTAGTACTATGCTACCACTGTGTTAGCAATATTTAGTACTATTTTGTGTAGTATCTGGTAAAGGATTGTACACAATGTTAATTGGTAGTTGTTAGTACTAATTAGTACTCACAAAGTAAGCATTTATGTTAGTACTATTCAGTACTATCATAGTGCTTACTTAGTACTATCTTATATTAGTACTATATGTGGTTGTTATTAGTACATTGTTGTGTTTGTACTGCTTGCAGGTGCAACATCCACTTTTGAACATGTTGAATATAAAATGCCCGGAAGCATTCGCTCAAAGCAGCATGATGGAGATGCCAGTATGGTCTGCAGCACAAGGCTCATCACAAGGCTCATCTGGCAAGCTGCTTAGTGTGGCAAGATGCACAAAGCCCATCTGACATATTGAAGCCATCATGAGGGAGAAGCCAATTCATATGGTGCCACCTGCCTTTGATGCTAGCCACCTAGATGGTGGGGAGGAGGAGAAAGGAGGTCAAAGCAGCCTGCACTTGGAATCTACGGAGGATGCACGAGACTTATACAATGAAGATGAATGCAAAAGGAAAGCCCTCCACCAAAAAGAGCTTCTAAGCTCTAGCAGAATACTCAAGGCTGCCTAAACGAGGATTCAAGTGATGGAGCTCCTCTTCCAGGAAGGGGTAGTAGATTGTGAAGGTAGGCACTTTAGATAATACATTTTAATTGGCATGCTGGTTTACATAATACAATGGATTGATTCAGTTCCTTGCCAAATTGGGGCCTCGTTATGATGTAGGAACCTGGAGTAGCACATGGCCCTCAAAAATATAATGCCAATTGCTAATTTGATAGAGAAAGAGCATGTTGCCGTGGGTTCAGACTTCAAGTTCAAATTCCACTTCTCGTCGCAAGATGAGTGTGTGCAGCAGCCAAGCATATACCATCCCAAGCGGACTAAGGATCTCCTATTCCTAAAGCCGTTCAACTCGCTTCTTGACAGGGGCATACAATTGGACCCATGCATACCCTACTCGTCAACGACATGCCAGATAAGGGATGTTTGAATCCAATAGGGACAACTTGTTGTGTCTCAACATATGAAGGTGATGCCAAGGATAAAGAGTTGCTCGAGGTGTTGTTGCCTTACTTGCAGAGGCTATATAAATTTAAGGGCACTGTCCCGGAGTTCTCATATAAATTTCCTTAGGACATATGCTCGAGCTGTGGGCAAGGCAATGGAATACAAACCCCCTCCATGAGCTGCTAAAGGTAATTGAGGCTGAATATGCCAAGGTCGAAAACATCGAGTTTCTGCTGCCATGAAGTTCATTGGAGCTGATCCTACCAACAAGCTGGCCTTCCACTCAAGAAAGAATTCGGATGTTGCCACCCGATCTAGCTACAGCCATTATTGAAAAGAACCCCTTTCATGCATATGCGAATTGGTGACCGAGCAGTAGGGTTATGTGATTGGGTTTGGCCTTTGTAATCAGATATACTGTAAATCAATTTCAATGCGACAGCCTGTATATAACGATACATGTTTTTTTCTCTCAAAACCACTTTATATGAGCTCCCTAGTAATTAAAGTTCTCTTTAACTTGTTATATTAGCCTTTGGTTTTCATCTGACAATCTTGGGTCTTTTTGTAATTTTTGGACATCTCTGTAAATCGTCTTTTATAATTCAAGTTATATTTTACAAAAAAAAAAATGTTGATTAAAGTTCTTGTTGATTAAAGTTGTTGTTGATTAAAGACTAACACAGTACTAACATAAGACTAACACTATAATGGCACAGTACTAACATGAGACTAAAATAGTACTAAGATAGTACTAGCATATATCTAACATAGTACTAGCATAGATCTAACATAGTACTAAGATAGTACTATGCTAGTACTAAGATAGTACTAGCATATATCTAACATAAGCATAGATCTAACATAGTACTAACATAGTACTAAGTCAATACTATCCAGAGATAACACAATTAATTAACTAGGACAACAATTAATTATTTTAAGTACTATTGTTGATTAAAGACTAACATTGTAACATACCCATCTTCACTAATAAAGAAATGTCCATGTAATAGATAAATTTATGAGTTTTTATGGTATAAAAATCAATGATTTTATTAAATGAGTCATTTCTACTTAGAATCTTCAAATTTTGATTCCAAATTTGGAATCTGCGTGCGATTTTACCCTAATATAGGATTTTATGGCATCCAAAACGGACACCGGATCAAGCTTATACGCAAATTTCAGTCATTTTTAGTTAAAAATGACGACCTTTAAACCTTAATAAATGCACAACCGGGCGTCTGATTGATGAACGGTCTGAACCCCAACGACCAGGAGAACCTCCCAGACAAAAAAAAAATCGCTTCCCGGGGCGGTCCGGCACGCAAATTGAGACCGGTACCCCAAATTTGGGGACCCCGCCCCAAAATTTAGACCGTACACACTTACTAGGGTGCCCGTACGATGGTCGCACAAGAACCAAAGGATAGCCACCCCTCTCACACCCCCTCATTTGCCTCTTTTCAGATAAGGCAAATTTCCTCTATCCCCCTCTTGCTAGGAGGCAGTGTCCTTAACTCTTCTCTCTCTCTCTCTCTCTCTCTCTCCCCCCCCCCCGTGTGAAGAGATTTACAGCAGCCCTTAGCCCTTCTCCCCTTTTGCAAAACGTTTTTGTGTTAAGGACATCTCACAATCCCCCCCCCCATTTTGCGTGGACTTTAATAAGAGGTTTTAGCCTCAAGAGAGGGTTCATGCGCTATAGTCTTTTGCTCATATGGTGAGCAAACGATCTCAGAATTGAGATCCAACTGAAGCATTTTGACCATGACAGTAAGCCCTACAAGACGACGTCCAAGATGGTCCCTTCCCAGAAACATCAAAATATTGCCTCGGGAGGAGCGCGCAACAACGAGATTAGAGAAGATGCTCCCGATGCGGCTCCAACCCTCACTTTACAAGCTCCTCAAGGAAATGGTGGCCAGGACGATCACCCTCCACTTCCCAATGCTCTTTACACTGATACCCAAGAGAAGAAGCTCCTGCTCAAGCAAATGCAACCTCCCTCCTTTAAAGGAGAAGGTTCAAAGATTGAGAAGGATGCTGAAGTCTGGATTGAAGTAATGGACGATTATTTCTCTACCGCCAGTACTGGAGTAGCAAATTAGTCTATGCTTGCACGGTTTCGCCTCATCGGAGATGCTAAACTCTGGTGGAAATAGTGGTGCCGTGACAAGGAAGTCACCGAGCATTCTCAAACGTGGGAAGACATCAAGCACGCCGTGAAGGAAAGATATCTTCCCCCATCCCAAGAATCCGTAAAGATGAATGAGTTTCTTAGTCTTAGGCAGTGCAACTTAACTCTTGAGGACTACTATTCCAAATTTATCACTCTTCGAAAGTATGCCCCAACTATGACTACTTCCCAGCAAGTGGCTCGTTTTTGCAAGGGTTAAATGAACCCTTAGATTCCCGCCTTGAAGCAGTGAGTCCAAGCACATTACAGGATGCTCTCATATGAGCAAAGCCCCTTGTGAAAGAAATGAGGACTAACAAACCTAAGCATCAAAAGAGATCTTACCCTGAGGCAAATCCTAAAGATCAACCCTACAAGAAACCCCAACAGAATTTCCCCTACTACAACAGAGGGCGACAAGGCAACTCTTTTGTCCCCCGCTCGTATGCTGCTTCTTCCATAGAAGGCCCTCTGTGTTTTGAGTGCAATGAGCCAGGACACTTTAGAGCCAACTGTCCCAAGATTGCAACATCATTTCCCCAAGGTAGCAAAGGAAATCAAGGCCGTGGAACCCCTATCCACCAAGGTGCAAGAGGCGGTGGGCATGGCAGAGACCGCGGAGGAGCAGTTGCTAGGACCGCCTATATTATAAGTGAAGAACCGACCTTGGAAATGGCTGAAGAAGAGCGCGCCACTGTCCATGCGGCAGTAGAACACCAAGGTCTGAATAAACAATTTGGTGTAATCCAAACCCCAGCCACTCATCACGTTAAGCCATTTCAGCTTTTGATTGATTGTGGCAGTACCCATTCATTTCTTACTTCTAGGTGTTTGCAAAAATTAAACTTGGGTCAAAAAACAGCTAGAAGAATGACTGTAGAGTTAGCCAGTGGGAAAGAAGTAGTATCTCGCCACTCTATAGGAAACCTTGACTTTGAGTTGGGTAAGGAGCGAACTCATGGCCACTTTAGAGTCTTGCCATTAGGAATTTATGATGGAATCCTTGGGATGGATTGGTTAATTGCAAACAAAGCCAGCATTCATTGTAACCAGGGGAGTATCACTTTTGAAAATGAGCATGGCCAGGTAATATCTGTTCAGGGGATAACAGGAAAACCTAAATCTAGGGTAGTCAAGGCAAAACATCTTCTCAAGGGAACATGTAAGGGTCAGCAAGTTTTCTTAGTCAAGCTCAACAAAGCCATTGAACCTAGTAAGGAGACAGAACCCTCTTGGCTCCAAGAATTCTCAAACATCTTCCCTGAGTGACGAGCTTATAGGGCTACCGCCTCCTTGAGAAGTCGATCATGAAATCGAGGTGATCCCTGGAGCTCTCAACCCGTCTCAAAAACGCCCTATAAAATGTCCCTTCCTGAAGCCATTGAACTTAAGGAGCAACTTTCCCAACTCATTGAGCAAGGATTCATATGCCCCAGTAGCTCTCCTTGGGGGGCACCTGTTCTTTTCCAAAAAAAGAAGGACGGAACTCTCCACCTCTGCATAGATTAGTGAGGGCTAAATCAAGTCACTGTCAAGAATAAGTATCCTATCCCTCGCATCGACGAACTTCTTGACAGGCTTCATGGGGCCAAAGTCTTCTCAAAAATAGATTTGAGGTCTGGTTACTATTAGATCAAAGTCAAGGAAGCAGATATACCCAAGATAGCCTTCAATACCCGTTATGGCCACTATGAGTTTACTGTAATGTCATTCGGGTTAACCAATGCTCCTGCAACCTTCAATCGCCTAATGCAAGATATATTCCGTCCTTACTTGGATGAATTTGTGCTTATTTTCTTTGATGACATCTTAATCTACTCCAAATCAATGGAAGAGCATGAGGAGCATGTGCGTAGAGTTTCGCAAATTGTTGTGCAAACATAAACTCTATGCCAAGAAGAGCAAATGTACCTTCTTTACTCATCAAATTGAGTATCTTGGGTTTATCGTCTCCAAAGATGGCATTTCAATAGACCCCACCAAGGTCAAAGATATTTTGGAATGGCCATCCCCTAAATCAGTTCGTGAAGTTCATGGGTTTTTGGGAATCACAAGATGGTATAGGATTTTTATCAAAGATTATGCCTTGGTAGCTGCACCTTTGATGACGGATCTTCTTAAGAAGGATTGCAAAATAGTGTGGCTGATCAACTCAAGGTCATTATTACTTCTGTCCCAGTCCTGAAACTTCTTGATTTTGCCAAGGAATTTGAAGTGGTTATTACTGATGCTAGTAGTCTAGCACTTGGTGGTGTCTTAGGCCAAGAAGGAATACTTCCCGCAAGCTAAAGCAATATGAAGCAAATTATGCCACCCATGATTTGGAGCTCTTAGCAATTGTTCATTACCTCAAATTATGGAGACATTATCTCTTGGGGGGCAAATTCCAGCTTGTAACTGACCACAAAAGTCTAAAGTGGATCTTCACCCAGCCTAACCTCAACATGCAACAAAGGAGATGGATTGAAATTCTATAAGAATATGACTTCGACATCAAATTCCGCCTTGGGAAAGATAATGTGGTAGCAGATGCACTTAGCCGCAAATCTTTCTTGAGTGCAATTTCAATGCCAAATAATCCCATACTGGTCAAGGTGGAAGAAGTCTCATCTCATGATCCAGATTATCAGAGGATGATGAAATTAGTAGAAGAAGGGGGAAATTCAGAGAAAGAGAAGAATCTAATCAAGGGATAGTCCACTCATGAAGAAGGAAGCCTCTACTTCAATCACAGGCTATGTATCCCTAAGGATCCTGCTTTAAAGAAACTAATCCTCCATGAAGCTCATGATAGTCCTGCTCTGCAGGACACCCAGGCTATGCGAAATCATTAAATGCCGTAAGAAGGAGCTTTCATTGGGCAGGCTTGAAAAATGATGTCATTCGGTACTTGAAGCAATGTCTCTCATGCCAAAGGATCAAAGCTAAAAGGGTCAAGATGCCTGGAAAACTTCAACCCTTGTATATTCCCCAAATGAAGTGGGAGTGCATTAGTATGGATTTTGTCACAAGTCTCCCCATTGTTCAAGGAGGATATGACTCCATTCTGGTAGTAGTGGACTTACTTACCAAAGTAGCTCACCTTCAAAGCTTCTGATGTTGCTCGAATATTCATCAAACTTCATGGTCTCCCAAAAAGGATAGTAAGTGACCGAGATTCTGACTTCACTTCAAAGTTCTGGCAGTCCTTATTTCAAGCCCTGGGAACTCAACTTTGCTTTAGCACAGCTTATCATCCAGAGACCAATGGCGAGACTGAGAGAGTCAATCAAGTAATTGAAGACATTCTCAGAGCATATTGTGGACGGGAACCAAGAAGGTGGATTCAATACCTTCCTCTAGTAGAATTTGCCTACAATGCATCTTATCATCAGAGCATAGGAATGTCACCATTCAAAGCACTCTATGGGCAAGAATGCTTGTCTCCTCTAAATTTCTCTGATCCGACCATAAGAGTTGAGGCATCCAAGAAAATGCTCGAAGAGATGGAGGAACAAACCAAGGCAATCCAAAAGGATATTAAAGCTACCCAAGATCGACAAAAGCATTATGCTGACACCAAGAGGTCTGAAAGGATCTTCAAGGAAGGAGACAGAGTTCTTCTATGAGTGCGACCCAAACGAAGTTCTCTATCACTTGGGAAATATAAGAAGCTCAGCCCTAGGTATTGTGGTCCCTATATAGTTATCAAGTGTCTAGGTAAAAGTGCCTATAAACTCCAACTCCTAGCCCATATCAAAGTCCACAATGTATTTCATGTAAGCATGTTAAAACCTTATGTACCCAGTCTCGATCATATTCTTGATGATGAACAAGTTGTAATCCCTACTCAAGGAGTCCTTGAATTACAGCCTAGTAGCATCATAGATTCTAGGGAAAGGCAACTCCGAAATAGAACTCTTGTAGAACATTTAGTATAGTGGAAAGATTACCCTGAAGAGGATGCAACTTGGGAAGATGAAGCTACACTCTTAAAGGATTATCCCCAATTCATGACGAGATGAGGACATCTCGATTTCTTTGAGGGGAGAAGGATGTAACATACCCATTGTCACTAATAAAGAAATGTCCATGTAATAGATAAATTTATGAGTTTTATGGTATAAAAATCAATGATTTTACTAAATGAGTCATTTCTACTTAGGATTTTCAAATTTTGCCCCACTGATCCACAGCCTTTGCTGGTACACCGTCCTTTCATCCTTGCTTTGCGCAGCGCCCATACCCGTACCCCATAGCTATATAAACCCCCGGGGTGCTCCATGGACAACACGTATTTCTACGTAGCGTATGCTCTATCGTGCCACCGTCTATACCGCCGTCTGTCCATGTGCAGTGTACCTTCTGTAGTACAGCCGGTTTGGCTTGTATGGAATTGATTCATGTATAAACTTTTTATATATATATCTTGTCTTTGGCATGATTGTGTTGTGTAAAAAGGCTGTTTTAACAAACCTTGGGAAAAGAGCCGTAATTAAGGAACATGTTTATTTATGTCAAACAATGTGGTAGGATTAATTAGAAAACAAATTGACGCGTGAGTAGGGTGGAAAGTGGGAGGATGGAATGCCTCAATGGCACCATCCTACAAATGGGTGAACCAGTCGGGTAGCTTTCCAACATATTAAGTGAAAGCCCTACGTTAGATAAATAGGTTCTCGGGCAATTCTATTCTAGAAGACTAGGCCAGCGGGCGGCTGTGCCTTGCATGGATGAGGAACCACGCTCCCCCTGCGGGATAGAACTAGGTCCTACCTATGAATCGTATCCTTGAATCTCTACATGGTCAAAGTGTCGATGAGTAGGAAATTTTCTCCAAGATAAGACTTAGTGGACTATCTTAAGTGTTTCCCCTATTTTTGGAAGGGGGGAACCTTACAAGCATAAGACTAGCACTGTAATGGGACAGTACTAACATGAACTAAAATAGTACTAAGACAGTACTAACATAATAGTAACATAGTACTAACACACTTAAGTAAAGATCTAACAATAGTAACATAGTACTAGCATAGTCTGCAATTTGTATGGAGATGAGAAAGGGAAAAGTAACTAATTGTTAGCAATTACCACAATGTGAAAATAACAAACCACTAGATTACTGCCAAAACTTGATCATAGCCCAAATTACATAGCCAAAAAGGGCCAGCTTAGTAAAATCAAAATTACAATCAGAAAGGGAATGTCATCTATTTAGCATGTTCTTCATCGGTAGAGCTGTCCTCGTCCTCAACCTTCTTCCCAGCACCATCCTTCTTCACAGCACCATCCGAATCATCATTTTCATCATCCCCACTATATGTAAATGCCTCTTCCTCTTCCTTGTCCTCTTCTACCCACTCCTCTTCTTCGTCCTCCTTGTTCTCCTCATGTTCCTCCTGTTCCTCATTCTCCTCTTTAGCCCACGCCTCCTCTTCCTTGTTCTCTCCTCATGTTCCTCCTCCTTTGAGGAGTTCGAGGTCTCCCCGTCCTTATCCTGGGACATTGGTGAGTATAGGTCGTCATAATCCACTTCATCCTCTGAGGTTGTGCTATGGTGGTCCGTACAGTCGTCGCAGGTCCCCCTCAGGCACTCCTTATACTTGTATTTAGGCATACTAAAGATTAATTTGAAATAGTGAGGCTATAGAGATGGCCGTAGTGAGGCCGTAGAGAGGCAAGCAAAATAGTGAGGCTATAGAGATGAAATTGCATTCCTTTATAGGAGAGAAGGCCTTTGAGAAAATTCGCTCACTGTCACGTGTGAAACGGAACCCTAAACGCTTTTCTCTCAACAACTAATTAATTAATAGCAAATAAATATTTTGGTCCCAGTTTCTCTCCTTAAGTTTTCTAACAAAGTAAGGCTTTAGGCTCTGAAAAGCACGAAAGCCGATGTTAATGGAGGGATGTTGTTCTTTGAAGTTCATGAAGAATTCTGCCCGTGCACATAACCAGAACAAAAAATTTACAAAATCAAGAGTTCGTAAGTATGAGCTCTAATAGTACCAATAGTAGTTTCAGTGGTTTTAGTGTTGATACTACTAGTACTAATTGTACTAATTGTACTACTAGTACTAATTATTAGTACTAATTGTACTAATAGTTAGAATAGTTCAAAGAAGAAGATCAAAGAGGTAATATCATGTTGAAGATAATAATGATGTAGATAGTGCCCTTGACTCCCTTTGGCAGAAGCAAAAAGAAAAACTTGGCCAATGATTAGTTTAGGTGCTGAAGGGAGTTTTGATTGATGTATCTCTTATAATGCAAGATTTTGTCTACACTTAGATAGCAATTTAAGGAGCTAAATTTCCTTTCCTAAGAAAAAAATAATGATGCAGATATACCTCGGTAAGCTCCAAGTAATGGCTAGGATGAACTCTGTAGTTTTTTCAACTTATCCACTGCCTGCAGACATCCTTCTTGTTTGGAGACACCCTTGTGTTGCTTGTCCAGAATTGAATGACAGAGTGAACAATCTCTTCGCTTAGATAATCATTCATGTGTTTGCGACCTTCTCCCACCCATATGAACTGTTTAGCTTATACATCAGCATGATGTTTCTTCAAATTCCTTGGTTGGATACCAAGGGCTTTAGCAACTCTCCTATCACTGTATTGTTTTTTTGCCACATTGTTAGCAACCATGTGAAGTGCTGCTCTCTTTGTAGCTAGCTTATCTGCACTTTCCATGCCTTTGACCATGCTCAGTGATGTCTTTATGTTCTCTACAATCGCTTCCGAAATAATTTGGTTAGGAAACACTATCTTCATTATAATTTCTTGTAGTTGTGGATGTGGTAAAATCCTACCAAGAATTTCTGATCATCTTTCTCTATCAAAACTGCTAGTAACGTTGAGGAAGTAATGCACTGCAGACAATGCAAGACCACGCTTGTTCCTGTCCGAGCACTTTGAATATCCACCTGATGATCCCATGGACACGCATGGCTCAGTTGAATGTTCCATATAAATGAGATATCTAGAGAGAGAACAAGTGGGGCAGGGGGAGAGGCAGAGAGAGGGGGGGGAGGGGAAGAAGCATGGTAGTGGCAGAGTAGGAGAGAGCTTCTGAGAAACGAGAATCATGCAAATCAGGGAAGATTGAGCACTCAATGAAGTCGAAGCGAACTACCATGCACATCCAAAATGTTTTGAATTGCGGGAGGATCTCTATTTTTTGAGTTATAAATTTTCTTGCCATGGATCTTTATTTAGTACTAAAAGTATGCTTATTACCCCTATCAATTTTTTGCCAAAAACACTACTAAATGGGTACACTTGGGTACACTGTACCATGCTTTCACCCCTCAAACCTTGTGGATGAGACCTTATACATGAAACGAGTTTGGTAGTCTTATCTTATTGTATAATACTAGACTAAACATCAGTTTTGTTGTTGGTGTTTTGAGAAGGTTCTCCAACAAGCCCTAGAGAATCATTGAAAGTTACAGGTGTTTGTTAAGATTTATGGTGCCTCTTATTACAAGAAACTAATTACGCTAATGACACACTAAGCATACACTAATGACACATGATTAATTTAATCCTAATGTGGATGATTCCTAAGTAAGATCATGATTAGAGTATGTGAAACAAAGTGATGATCACAAGCTAATTAAGTTGCAAGATAGATTAACTTGTAATCATAGAGAAGCTTAAGATGTGCTTGTACCTCCATTTCTTGGAAATGACCCCTTTTATATGGGTAGCGTACATCTATGCTTGTTTCATGCATGTGCGATAATCTAGTTTTGCCATATGGCTTCATGCTCACCTACTCACTCCCTACCTCTACATGTGCTATATGGCACCACATTTCTCAACACCCCCCCTTGGTGTGCCATATCTCTAGGCTACTCAAGGTGGTCTGATGTGAGTTACAACAAACATTACCCCCCTAGGTTCTCAATTGGCTACTCTTAGGTGGTCAGGTAGATACGCAAAACAAACAAGATGAAATGATAAGATGGGTGTGTACTCATATGGTGACCCCTATTTTACAACTGATGGCTAGGGTAGTGGTGGTGCTTGCCTCCTTGCTCTTTCGAAGATTTGATCTCTAGGGATCTCTTTATATTGGGTGGTTGAAGTAGTTCCCATAAAGTTTCCTTCGCTTTTTTACAATTTGCAATATTCTTCTTTGTGCCCGAATTTGTTGCAGTAGTTACACTTAAGCTTGTCTTTGAACTTGCATTCATTTTGAAAGTGTCCTTTCCTGCCATACTTGTGACACTTCACATTGCTTTTGTCGAACAATGCATGCTCAATGGTGCTGGATTTCTTCCTTTTAATTCTCTCTCCTTCTCCAAAAGGGATGAGACACATCCATCAAATATTGGCTCTGGTAGATTCTTCAAGGTTGTGACAAGTGCATTATATTCCTTTGGCATGCTTTTTAAGATTATTTCGACTGCATTTTTATCTCTAATCTTAGCATTTATGCCATCTAATTGGGTCATGATGCTTTCATTTTATTGACAAATTGAGCCAAAGATTCATTAAAATTCATTTCTAGACCATAGAACTCAAGCTTTAAGTGAATTTTGTGGTTCTTTGCCTTAGCTCCAAACACAAGATTCAATGTATCCCATGCATTCTTTTAATGTACCTAGGTGTAAACCAATGAGTGACAATGCTTTCTCATATTTTTCAACCCACCCTTCAAACCAGCTCAAAGCATCAAAATTTTTTCCAAATCTGAAAAAAATCAATCGGCTAGTTTTCATCTTGCCTGTGAGGACTTGCCTGTGAGGACGACTCAACCAATGGACCATTTTCCATGAGATTTGGTATGTAAGGTCCTCATATCAATGCTAAACCACATATGAGAGGGCTTTCCTTATTGTGAGCAATGCCTTATACTCAGCCTCTGTGGAAGAAAGTGCCACTGTAGGTTGCTTTTTATTGGTCCAAGAGAAAGCACTGGAACCAAGCAAAAAACAATATCCAGAAACTAATTTCCTAGACTCGCAATCTCCTGCCCAATCTGAGTCACAATAACCTATTAGAGTGTCACCCATGCTGTAAGTGATGCCATACTGAAGAGTACCTCTGATGTACCTAAGTACCCTCATCCCTTCCTTCTAATGACTCTCTCGTGGCTTGTTGGAAAACCTGCTCAACACACCAACTGTGAAGCTGATATCAGGTCTAGTGTTAATGAGAAAGATCAAACTCCCCACTAACTTCATGTACTTCCTGATGTCAACAAGTGATGAAGAATCCTCTGCAGAAAGCTTCATGTTCACTTCCATTGGCGTAGACAGTTTGTCATCCCAAATGCTTTGAGAATCTCACAAGCATACTTTTGCTGTGAAATGAAGATTTTACTTGACTCTTGCCAGACCTCAATCCCCAACAGAAATGCATAAGACCCAAGTCTAACATCTCAAATTCATGGCTCGGCATATCCATTGTCTTCTAGACCAGCTCTTCATTGTCACGTGAAATGTTTAAGTCATCTACATACAAGACAACCAAAACAATCTTGCCATGACTTTTTAGAACATACTACTTAGCATTAGAAGCACTTCTTATAAACCCAATCTTTTTGAAAAATTGGTCTATCCTGTGATACCATGCCCTTGGGGCCTATTTCAACCCTTACAATGCCTTCTTTAGCCTGCAAACTTTGTTTTTTGATCTGGGCATCTCAAAACCTGGTGGTTGAGCTACATATACCTCCTCCTCTTGAGATGTCCATTTAGAAATGCTGATTTGACATCCATGTGAAAGACTGGCCACTTTTTGTGAGCAGCCAAGGCAAGTACCGCCCTGATAGTTGTCATACGAGCTGTGGGAGCAAAGGTTTCATCAAAGTCGAAACCCTCTACTTGTGCAAATCCCTGTGTAACCAACCTAGCTTTGTATTTTTCAAGTGAGCCATCAGCCTTATACTTCTCCAAACCCATTTGGTACCAATTACCTTTCTGTTTGGTGGTCGGTCAACTAGCTCCCAGGTGTTGTTCTTTATGATGCTATCATACTCAGACTGCATCACGGGGCTTTCCACTTTGGATTTGCTAAGGCTCCATCCAAGGTGGCTGGCTCCTTCAATGTTCCCATTATCTCAGCCATCAAGGCCATATTGACAATGAGATCCGATGCTCTTCTCTGCTCCTCTATTCTTCTTGATCTGTGTGGTCCATCTGCTGAAGATTCTGGCTTCTCAGGTACTGGATTACGCTCATCAAAGAGCTGTTGTGCCCACTTTGGAAGTGGCTTTCCTTGTGGTGTAGCAACAGGCTATTGTGATGTGTGAGAGTCTTCATCCTCTGAAAACTCCTCCTCCTTGAGAGGAAATCTGACTGGTGGGTTGGGCTCATGGTGGACTATTTCTTCGGCTAATGATAGAGTGGACGGACCTCCTTCCTCCACTGAGTGTGGCTGTTCTGCAAATACCACATCTCGGCTGGCCACAATCTTCTTTGCCTCTATATCATAGAGTCGATATGCCTTCAACTCTTGACTATATCCAAGAAAGATACACTTCTTGCTTTTGGCATCTAGCTTGGTCCTGGATGCATCTGGAATATACACATAACATTCATAGCCAAATGTTTTGAAATGAGAAACTGAAGGTTTCTTACCAGAGTAGGCCTCTTGAGGTGTAACATCCTTGAGCACCTTTGTGTAGCTCCGATTGAGGACATACACTGCTGTGTTGACTGCTTCAGCCCAAAATGTATTGGGCAAACCCTTTGCCTTCAACATGCATCGAGCCATCTCCATGACAGTTTGATTGCGGCGTTTTACAACACTAGTTTGTTGAGGTGTGTGAGCAGTGGTTAGTTGGCGCTTGATGCCATTCTCCTTGCAGTAGCTGTCAAATTCCGTTGAAAGGAATTCTCCTTCTCGATCTGTATGAAACTTCTTCACCTTCTTTCCTGTCTCATTTTCCACAAGCTTATGTCACTGTATAAACTTGCTAAAAGCTTCAGCCTTATCCCGAAGGAAATAAACCCACATCTTCCTACTGTAATCGTCGACTAACAGCATAAAGTAAGAAGATTCCCCTAATGCAGTAGTAGACATTTTACCCCCACAAAGATCAACATGTATCAGCTCTAGAGGAATCTTTACCCGATTGCTGCTTTCCTGTGGAAATGCCTTGCGTTGTTGCTTGCCCATAATACAAGCTTCACATGGTTCCTGCAATTCTGAAAATGCAGGCAAATTAGCTACCATACCCTTTTTCTACATCTCCTTTAGCACGGTAAATCCAATGTGACCAAATCGCTCGTGCCAAAGCTTACTTGTGCTCTTATTTGCTGCTGCAGACACTGTAAGGGCACTTAGTTCGTAGAGATTGTTACGCCTTACTCCTTTGCGCTGACTACCTTGCTAATAACATCTAGAATTTCTGCTTCAATTTTCTTGAAGCGTACTTCAAGCCCACGATCCGTCATCGCAGCAATTGATAGTAGATTTCTCTTTAATTGGGGTATATAGAGCACATTTGACAGCTTCTTCTCTTCACCTATAGCTGCCACAAAAGATGTGGTTCTCCAGACCCTTCGGTTGGACATTTAGCATTATTCCAAACAACAACACTGATGGGTTCCTGTAGAGGCTTCCAGGAACTATACTAGGCCTTCTTACTGGTCATGTGTCGGGATGCTCCACTATCCATGAAATCGATCATGAAATCGAGGTGATCCCTGGAGCTCTCAACCCGTCTCAAAAACGCCCTATAAAATGTCCCTTCCTGAAGCCATTGAACTTAAGGAGCAACTTTCCCAACTCATTGAGCAAGGATTCATATGCCCCAGTAGCTCTCCTTGGGGGGCACCTGTTCTTTTCCAAAAAAAGAAGGACGGAACTCTCCACCTCTGCATAGATTAGTGAGGGCTAAATCAAGTCACTGTCAAGAATAAGTATCCTATCCCTCGCATCGACGAACTTCTTGACAGGCTTCATGGGGCCAAAGTCTTCTCAAAAATAGATTTGAGGTCTGGTTACTATTAGATCAAAGTCAAGGAAGCAGATATACCCAAGATAGCCTTCAATACCCGTTATGGCCACTATGAGTTTACTGTAATGTCATTCGGGTTAACCAATGCTCCTGCAACCTTCAATCGCCTAATGCAAGATATATTCCGTCCTTACTTGGATGAATTTGTGCTTATTTTCTTTGATGACATCTTAATCTACTCCAAATCAATGGAAGAGCATGAGGAGCATGTGCGTAGAGTTTCGCAAATTGTTGTGCAAACACAAACTCTATGCCAAGAAGAGCAAATGTACCTTCTTTACTCATCAAATTGAGTATCTTGGGTTTATCGTCTCCAAAGATGGCATTTCAATAGACCCCACCAAGGTCAAAGATATTTTGGAATGGCCATCCCCTAAATCAGTTCGTGAAGTTCATGGGTTTTTGGGAATCACAAGATGGTATAGGATTTTTATCAAAGATTATGCCTTAGTAGCTGCACCTTTGACGGATCTTCTTAAGAAGGATTGCAAAATAGTGTGGCTGATCAACTCAAGGTCATTATTACTTCTGTCCCAGTCCTGAAACTTCTTGATTTTGCCAAGGAATTTGAAGTGGTTATTACTGATGCTAGTAGTCTAGCACTTGGTGGTGTCTTAGGCCAAGAAGGAATACTTCCCGCAAGCTAAAGCAATATGAAGCAAATTATGCCACCCATGATTTGGAGCTCTTAGCAATTGTTCATTACCTCAAATTATGGAGACATTATCTCTTGGGGGGCAAATTCCAGCTTGTAAACTGACCACAAAAGTCTAAAGTAGATCTTCACCCAGCCTAACCTCAACATGCAACAAAGGAGATGGATTGAAATTCTATAAGAATATGACTTCGACATCAAATTCCGCCTTGGGAAAGATAATGTGGTAGCAGATGCACTTAGCCGCAAATCTTTCTTGAGTGCAATTTCAATGCCAAATAATCCCATACTGGTCAAGGTGGAAGAAGTCTCATCTCATGATCCAGATTATCAGAGGATGATGAAGTTAGTAGAAGAAGGGGGAAATTCAGAGAAAGAGAAGAATCTAATCAAGGGATAGTCCACTCATGAAGAAGGAAGCCTCTACTTCAATCACAGGCTATGTATCCCTAAGGATCCTGCTTTAAAGAAACTAATCCTCCATGAAGCTCATGATAGTCCTGCTCTGCAGGACACCCAGGCTATGCGAAATCATTAAATGCCGTAAGAAGGAGCTTTCATTGGGCAGGCTTGAAAAATGATGTCATTCGGTACTTGAAGCAATGTCTCTCATGCCAAAGGATCAAAGCTAAAAGGGTCAAGATGCCTGGAAAACTTCAACCCTTGTATATTCCCCAAATGAAGTGGGAGTGCATTAGTATGGATTTTGTCACAAGTCTCCCCATTGTTCAAGGAGGATATGACTCCATTCTGGTAGTAGTGGACTTACTTACCAAAGTAGCTCACCTTCAAAGCTTCTGATGTTGCTCGAATATTCATCAAACTTCATGGTCTCCCAAAAAGGATAGTAAGTGACCGGGATTCTGACTTCACTTCAAAGTTCTGGCAGTCCTTATTTCAAGCCCTGGGAACTCAACTTTGCTTTAGCACAGCTTATCATCCAGAGACCAATGGCGAGACTGAGAGAGTCAATCAAGTAATTGAAGACATTCTCAGAGCATATTGTGGACGGGAACCAAGAAGGTGGATTCAATACCTTCCTCTAGTAGAATTTGCCTACAATGCATCTTATCATCAGAGCATAGGAATGTCACCATTCAAAGCACTCTATGGGCAAGAATGCTTGTCTCCTCTAAATTTCTCTGATCCGACCATAAGAGTTGAGGCATCCAAGAAAATGCTCGAAGAGATGGAGGAACAAACCAAGGCAATCCAAAAGGATATTAAAGCTACCCAAGATCGACAAAAGCATTATGCTGACACCAAGAGGTCTGAAAGGATCTTCAAGGAAGGAGACAGAGTTCTTCTATGAGTGCGACCCAAACGAAGTTCTCTATCACTTAGGAAATATAAGAAGCTCAGCCCTAGGTATTGTGGTCCCTATATAGTTATCAAGTGTCTAGGTAAAAGTGCCTATAAACTCCAACTCCTAGCCCATATCAAAGTCCACAATGTATTTCATGTAAGCATGTTAAAACCTTATGTACCCAGTCTCGATCATATTCTTGATGATGAACAAGTTGTAATCCCTACTCAAGGAGTCCTTGAATTACAGCCTAGTAGCATCATAGATTCTAGGGAAAGGCAACTCCGAAATAGAACTCTTGTAGAACATTTAGTATAGTGGAAAGATTACCCTGAAGAGGATGCAACTTGGGAAGATGAAGCTACACTCTTAAAGGATTATCCCCAATTCATGACGAGATGAGGACATCTCGATTTCTTTAAGGGGAGAAGGATGTAACATACCCATTGTCACTAATAAAGAAATGTCCATGTAATAGATAAATTTATGAGTTTTATGGTATAAAAATCAATGATTTTACTAAATGAGTCATTTCTACTTAGGATTTTCAAATTTTGCCCCACTGATCCACAGCCTTTGCTGGTACACCGTCCTTTCATCCTTGCTTTGCGCAGCGCCCATACCCGTACCCCATAGCTATATAAACCCCCGGGGTGCTCCATGGACAACACGTATTTCTACGTAGCGTATGCTCTATCGTGCCACCGTCTATACCGCCGTCTGTCCCTGTGCAGTGTACCTTCTGTAGTACAGCCGGTTTGGCTTGTATGGAATTGATTCATGTATAAAATTTTTATATATATATCTTGTCTTTGGCATGATTGTGTTGTGTAAAAAGGCTGTTTTAACAAACCTTGTGAAAAGAGCCGTAATTAAGGAACATGTTTATTTATGTCAAACAATGTGGTAGGATTAATTAGAAAACAAATTGACGCATGAGTAGGGTGGAAAGTGGGAGGATGGAATGCCTCGATGGCACCATCCTACAAATGGGTGAACCAGTCGGGTAGCTTTCCAACATATTAAGTGAAAGCCCTACGTTAGATAAATAGGTTCTCGGGCAATTCTATTCTAGAAGACTAGGCCAGCGGCGGCTGTGCCTTGCATGGATGAGGAACCACGCTCCCCCTGCGGGATAGAACTAGGTCCTACCTATGAATCGTATCCTTGAATCTCTACATGGTCAAAGTGTCGATGAGTAGGAAATTTTCTCCAAGATAAGACTTAGTGGACTATCTTAAGTGTTTCCCCTATTTTTGGAAGGGGAGAACCTTACAAGCATAAGACTAGCACTGTAATGGCACAGTACTAACATGAACTAAAATAGTACTAAGACAGTACTAACATAATAGTAACATAGTACTAACACACTTAAGTAAAGATCTAACAATAGTAACATAGTACTAGCATAGTCTGCAATTTGTATGGAGATGAGAAAGGGAAAAGTAACTAATTGTTAGCAATTACCACAATGTGAAAATAACAAACCACTAGATTACTGCCAAAACTTGATCATAGCCCAAATTACATAGCCAGAAAGGGCCAGCTTAGTAAAATCAAAATTACAATCAGAAAGGGAATGGCATCTATTTAGCATGTTCTTCATCGGTAGAGCTGTCCTCGTCCTCAACCTTCTTCCCAGCACCATCCTTCTTCACAGCACCATCCGAATCATCATTTTCATCATCCCCACTATATGTAAATGCCTCTTCCTCTTCCTTGTCCTCTTCTACCCACTCCTCTTCTTCGTCCTCCTTGTTCTCCTCATGTTCCTCCTGTTCCTCATTCTCCTCTTCAGCCCACGCCTCCTCTTCCTTGTTCTCTCCTCATGTTCCTCCTCCTTTGAGGAGTTCGAGGTCTCCCCGTCCTTATCCTGGGACATTGGTGAGTATAGGTCGTCATAATCCACTTCATCCTCTGAGGTTGTGCTATGGTGGTCCGTACAGTCGTTGCAGGTCCCCCTCAGGCACTCCTTATACTTGTATTTAGGCATACTAAAGATTAATTTGAAATAGTGAGGCTATAGAGATGGCCGTAGTGAGGCCGTAGAGAGGCAAGCAAAATAGTGAGGCTATAGAGATGAAATTGCATTCCTTTATAGGAGAGAAGGCCTTTGAGAAAATTCACTCACTGTCACGTGTGAAACGGAACCCTAAACGCTTTTCTCTCAACAACTAATTAATTAATAGCAAATAAATATTTTGGTCCCAGTTTCTCTCCTTAAGTTTTCTAACAAAGTAAGGCTTTAGGCTCTGAAAAGCACGAAAGCCGATGTTAATGGAGGGATGTTGTTCTTTGAAGTTCATGAAGAATTCTGCCCGTGCGCATAACCAGAACAAAAAATTTACAAAATCAAGAGTTCGTAAGTATGAGCTCTAATAGTACCAATAGTAGTTTCAGTGGTTTTAGTGTTGATACTACTAGTACTAATTGTACTAATTGTACTACTAGTACTAATTATTAGTACTAATTGTACTAATAGTTAGAATAGTTCAAAGAAGAAGATCAAAGAGGTAATATCATGTTGAAGATAATAATGATGTAGATAGTGCCCTTGACTCCCTTTGGCAGAAGCAAAAAGAAAAACTTGGCCAATGATTAGTTTAGGTGCAAAAGGGAGTTTTGATTGATGTATCTCTTATAATGCAAGATTTTGTCTACACTTGGATAGCAATTTAAGGAGCTAAATTTCCTTTCCTAAGAAAAAAATAATGATGCAGATATACCTCGGTAAGCTCCAAGTAATGGCTAGGATGAACTCTGTAGTTTTTTCAACTTATCCACTGCCTGCAGACATCCTTCTTGTTTGGAGACACCCTTGTGTTGCTTGTCCAGAATTGAATGACAGAGTGAACAATCTCTTCGCTTAGATAATCATTCATGTGTTTGCGACCTTCTCCCACCCATATGAACTGTTTAGCTTATACATCAGCATGATGTTTCTTCAAATTCCTTGGTTGGATACCAAGGGCTTTAGCAACTCTCCTATCACTGTATTGTTTTTTTGCCACATTGTTAGCAACCATGTGAAGTGCTGCTCTCTTTGTAGCTAGCTTATCTGCACTTTCCATGCCTTTGACCATGCTCAGTGATGTCTTTATGTTCTCTACAATCGCTTCCGAAATAATTTGGTTAGGAAACACTATCTTCATCATAATTTCTTGTAGTTGTGGATGTGGTAAAATCCTACCAAGAATTTCTGATCATCTTTCTCTGTCAAAACTGCTAGTAACGTTGAGGAAGTAATGCACTGCAGACAATGCAAGACCATGCTTGTTCCTGTCCGAGCACTTTGAATATCCACCTGATGATCCCATGGACACGCATGGCTTAGTTGAATGTTCCATATAAATGAGATATCTAGAGAGAGAACAAGTGGGGCAGGGGGAGAGGCAGAGAGAGAGGGGGGAGGGGAAGAAGCATGGTAGTGGCAGAGTAGGAGAGAGCTTCTGAGAAACGAGAATCATGCAAATCAGGGAAGATTGAGCACTCAATGAAGTCGAAGCGAACTACCATGCACATCCAAAATGTTTTGAATTGCGGGAGGATCTCTATTTTTTGAGTTATAAATTTTCTTGCCATGGATCTTTATTTAGTACTAAAAGTATGCTTATTACCCCTATCAATTTGTTGCCAAAAACACTACTAAATGGGTACACCTGGGTACACTGTACCATGCTTTCACCCCTCAAACCTTGTGGATGAGACCTTATACATGAAACGAGTTTGGTAGTCTTATCTTATTGTATAATACTAGACTAAACATCAGTTTTGTTGTTGGTGTTTTGAGAAGGTTCTCCAACAAGCCCTAGAGAATCATTGAAAGTTACAGGTGTTTGTTAAGATTTATGGTGCCTCTTATTACAAGAAACTAATTACGCTAATGACACACTAAGCATACACTAATGACACATGATTAATTTAATCCTAATGTGGATGATTCCTAAGTAAGATCATGATTAGAGTATGTGAAACAAAGTGATGATCACAAGCTAATTAAGTTGCAAGATAGATTAACTTGTAATCGTAGAGAAGCTTAAGATGTGCTTGTACCTCCATTTCTTGGAAATGACCCCTTTTATATGGGTAGCGTACATCTATGCTTGTTTCATGCATGTGCGATAATCTAGTTTTGCCATATGGCTTCATGCTCACCTACTCACTCCCTACCTCTACATGTGCGATAATCTAGTTTTGCCATATGGCTTCATGCTCACCTACTCACTCCCTACCTCTACATGTGCGATAATCTAGTTTCTCAACACCACATTTCTCAACACCCCCCCTTGGTGTGCCATATCTCTAGGCTACATGTGCTATATGGCACCACATTTCTCAACAACCCCCCTTGGTGTGCCATATCTCTAGGCTACTCAAGGTGGTCTGATGTGAGTTACAACAAACATTACCCCCCTAGGTTCTCAATTGGCTACTCTTAGGTGGTCAGGTAGATACGCAAAACAAACAAGATGAAATGATAAGATGGGTGTGTACTCATATGGTGACCCCTGTTTTACAACTGATGGCTAGGGTAGTGGTGGTGCTTGCCTCCTTGCTCTTTCGAAGATTTGATCTCTAGGGATCTCTTTATATTGGGTGGTTGAAGTAGTTCCCATAAAGTTTCCTTCGCTTTTTTACAATTTGCAATATTCTTCTTTGTGCCCGAATTTGTTGCAGTAGTTACACTTAAGCTTGTCTTTGAACTTGCATTCATTTTGAAAGTGTCCTTTCCTGCCATACTTGTGACACTTCACATTGCTTTTGTCGAACAATGCATGCTCAATGGTGCTGGATTTCTTCCTTTTAATTCTCTCTCCTTCTCCAAAAGGGATGAGACACATCCATCAAATATTGGCTCTGGTAGATTCTTCAAGGTTGTGACAAGTGCATTATATTCCTTTGGCATGCTTTTTAAGATTATTTCGACTGCATTTTTATCTCTAATCTTAGCATTTATGCCATCTAATTGGGTCATGATGCTTTCATTTTATTGACAAATTGAGCCAAAGATTCATTAAAATTCATTTCTAGACCATAGAACTCAAGCTTTAAGTGAATTTTGTGGTTCTTTGCCTTAGCTCCAAACACAAGATTCAATGTATCCCATGCATTCTTTTAATGTACCTAGGTGTAAACCAATGAGTGACAATGCTTTCTCATATTTTTCAACCCACCCTTCAAACCAGCTCAAAGCATCAAAATTTTTTCCAAATCTGAAAAAAATCAATCGGCTAGTTTTCATCTTGCCTGTGAGGACTTGCCTGTGAGGACGACTCAACCAATGGACCATTTTCCATGAGATTTGGTATGTAAGGTCCTCATATCAATGCTAAACCACATATGAGAGGGCTTTCCTTATTGTGAGCAATGCCTTATACTCAGCCTCTGTGGAAGAAAGTGCCACTGTAGGTTGCTTTTTATTGGTCCAAGAGAAAGCACTGGAACCAAGCAAAAAACAATATCCAGAAACTAATTTCCTAGACTCGCAATCTCCTGCCCAATCTGAGTCACAATAACCTATTAGAGTGTCACCCATGCTGTAAGTGATGCCATACTGAAGAGTACCTCTGATGTACCTAAGTACCCTCATCCCTTCCTTCTAATGACTCTCTCGTGGCTTGTTGGAAAACCTGCTCAACACACCAACTGTGAAGCTGATATCAGGTCTAGTGTTAATGAGAAAGATCAAACTCCCCACTAACTTCATGTACTTCCTGATGTCAACAAGTGATGAAGAATCCTCTGCAGAAAGCTTCATGTTCACTTCCATTGGCGTAGACAGTTTGTCATCCCAAATGCTTTGAGAATCTCACAAGCATACTTTTGCTGTGAAATGAAGATTTTACTTGACTCTTGCCAGACCTCAATCCCCAACAGAAATGCATAAGACCCAAGTCTAACATCTCAAATTCATGGCTCGGCATATCCATTGTCTTCTAGACCAGCTCTTCATTGTCACGTGAAATGTTTAAGTCATCTACATACAAGACAACCAAAACAATCTTGCCATGACTTTTTAGAACATACTACTTAGCATTAGAAGCACTTCTTATAAACCCAATCTTTTTGAAAAATTGGTCTATCCTGTGATACCATGCCCTTGGGGCCTATTTCAACCCTTACAATGCCTTCTTTAGCCTGCAAACTTTGTTTTTTGATCTGGGCATCTCAAAACCTGGTGGTTGAGCTACATATACCTCCTCCTCTTGAGATGTCCATTTAGAAATGCTGATTTGACATCCATGTGAAAGACTGGCCACTTTTTGTGAGCAGCCAAGGCAAGTACCGCCCTGATAGTTGTCATACGAGCTGTGGGAGCAAAGGTTTCATCAAAGTCGAAACCCTCTACTTGTGCAAATCCCTGTGTAACCAACCTAGCTTTGTATTTTTCAAGTGAGCCATCAGCCTTATACTTCTCCAAACCCATTTGGTACCAATTACCTTTCTGTTTGGTGGTCGGTCAACTAGCTCCCAGGTGTTGTTCTTTATGATGCTATCATACTCAGACTGCATCACGGGGCTTTCCACTTTGGATTTGCTAAGGCTCCATCCAAGGTGGCTGGCTCCTTCAATGTTCCCATTATCTCAGCCATCAAGGCCATATTGACAATGAGATCCGATGCTCTTCTCTGCTCCTCTATTCTTCTTGATCTGTGTGGTCCATCTGCTGAAGATTCTGGCTTCTCAGGTACTGGATTACGCTCATCAAAGAGCTGTTGTGCCCACTTTGGAAGTGGCTTTCCTTGTGGTGTAGCAACAGGCTATTGTGATGTGTGAGAGTCTTCATCCTCTGAAAACTCCTCCTCCTTGAGAGGAAATCTGACTGGTGGGTTGGGCTCATGGTGGACTATTTCTTCGGCTAATGATAGAGTGGACGGACCTCCTTCCTCCACTGAGTGTGGCTGTTCTGCAAATACCACATCTCGGCTGGCCACAATCTTCTTTGCCTCTATATCATAGAGTCGATATGCCTTCAACTCTTGACTATATCCAAGAAAGATACACTTCTTGCTTTTGGCATCTAGCTTGGTCCTGGATGCATCTGGAATATACACATAACATTCATAGCCAAATGTTTTGAAATGAGAAACTGAAGGTTTCTTACCAGAGTAGGCCTCTTGAGGTGTAACATCCTTGAGCACCTTTGTGTAGCTCCGATTGAGGACATACACTGCTGTGTTGACTGCTTCAGCCCAAAATGTATTGGGCAAACCCTTTGCCTTCAACATGCATCGAGCCATCTCCATGACAGTTTGATTGCGGCGTTTTACAACACTAGTTTGTTGAGGTGTGTGAGCAGTGGTTAGTTGGCGCTTGATGCCATTCTCCTTGCAGTAGCTGTCAAATTCCGTTGAAAGGAATTCTCCTTCTCGATCTGTATGAAACTTCTTCACCTTCTTTCCTGTCTCATTTTCCACAAGCTTATGTCACTGTATAAACTTGCTAAAAGCTTCAGCCTTATCCCGAAGGAAATAAACCCACATCTTCCTACTGTAATCGTCGACTAACAGCATAAAGTAAGAAGATTCCCCTAATGCAGTAGTAGACATTTTACCCCCACAAAGATCAACATGTATCAGCTCTAGAGGAATCTTTACCCGATTGCTGCTTTCCTGTGGAAATGCCTTGCGTTGTTGCTTGCCCATAATACAAGCTTCACATGGTTCCTGCAATTCTGAAAATGCAGGCAAATTAGCTACCATACCCTTTTTCTACATCTCCTTTAGCACGGTAAATCCAATGTGACCAAATCGCTCGTGCCAAAGCTTACTTGTGCTCTTATTTGCTGCTGCAGACACTGTAAGGGCACTTAGTTCGTAGAGATTGTTACGCCTTACTCCTTTGCGCTGACTACCTTGCTAATAACATCTAGAATTTCTGCTTCAATTTTCTTGAAGCGTACTTCAAGCCCACGATCCGTCATCGCAGCAATTGATAGTAGATTTCTCTTTAATTGGGGTATATAGAGCACATTTGACAGCTTCTTCTCTTCACCTATAGCTGCCACAAAAGATGTGGTTCTCCAGACCCTTCGGTTGGACATTTAGCATTATTCCAAACAACAACACTGATGGGTTCCTGTAGAGGCTTCCAGGAACTATACTAGGCCTTCTTACTGGTCATGTGTCGGGATGCTCCACTATCCAAAATCCATGAATCATCAACTGGAGCCTGAGTAGATGAACATACTCTTCAATGGCAACCCAAAGTTCAAGCTCGGTCTCGACATTGTTGACTGACTCCTTTCCCTTCCATGAAGACTTCAAGGTGCCGTTCTTCTCGTCAGCCTGCTTCTTTCTATAGTCTTTGACAGTGTGACCCTTCTTGTCACACAGTAATAACAACTCCCTTGAAACTTCTTCTTCTTTGGCTTCTTCTTCTCATATCAGATGATGTCGTGTCTTTGCCTTTAGCATTGGCCGAAAATGCAGCATCACTACCATCTTTGGTCTTAAGCCGCATCTCCTCCTCAAGTAGCATAGCGCTAAATTCTTCAAATGATAAAGATGGTACTCTAACCTGAGTGTTTAGTGATGTAGCCAAGCTGTCATACTTCTGTGGAAGAATTCGGTACACCTCCGGGCCAACTCCTCACTAGTGTGCCCTACAGTAGCCATTTGATCTCGCAGATTTTTGATCCACGAGATAAATGCTTCAGCAGCTTCTCCTTCAGCAAACTTTTCAGTAGCAAGCTGATTCTCCAGGTTCAAAATCCTAGTCTGATCTGCAAGTCTCAAACTGATTTCTTAGTATGATCCAAGTCTCTGTAGCCTTGGTAGTATGTTGAATCAGAGTGAGAACAGAATCACTTACTCTGGTGACGATGGCACAAAGTGCGTCAGCATTGCACCTTCTCCATGCTCGAAGAAGTGTAGCATCTGGCAAAAGCATGTTTGTAGGGTTGTTGGGGTTGAGACTTCCCACTGGTTCTGCATCCATTCCCAGAATAGTTTCTAGGAGCTCATAAGAGTCTAGAATGGCATTAATTTTGAATTTCCAAATAGTATAGCTCGTCCCATCAAGCTTGCCTTCCGTGAAGGCAGGTGGACGAATGTGCAAGACTGGTGCAGCTGAGGTAGAAGCAATCACTCCCAGGATTCTATGCAAAGAAAGACTAAACTTTATGCATTATTCCTGCTAAGAGCACCTAAGCTCTGATACCATATAAGAATATGGCACAGCGGAAAGAGATAGCAAGACAAAGCACAATAGACAATGCATATAGATACACAATGGAAAGAATTTAAAATTCTGATTATACCAAAGAGGTACAAGTGATGGTGCTGTCCACCCGTGCGCTCTCAAGTAGAGCTTAGATGACGATCTAGACAGACTCTGGATGGAGTATGCACGAGGTGTAGAAGGGGGTGGATACTCACAAGCATTGAATACCTTAGCTCATTGGATACTCACAAGCATTGAATACCTTAGCTCATGGCAACCATGTCCATATATAGTACTGTTAGCTGATGTGGTAGACACGAATACAACGAGGGCGATTACACTGCATAGACACGGTCACCACCCGTGTATCAAGAACGCGGCCCACCGACCACCGCCCACTAATGATGGACCTAGTATCGAAGGGAATATTCCTCATACCGTCGCCTAGGGGGCTCCCGCCTCTCGAACCCCTGCCAGGGGGGCTGCTAGCCCCCCTGGGATATAGATGAGTGCACATAATAGAATCACCCCAATATGTAAGGTGATTTCAACCAATGAGGAGCATCATGATGCCATGTAAGACCTGTGGTACTAAAGGAAAAGAAGATGCCATGGTCCCTGGATCCCAGCTAACGCTCGTACCTCTGACCATCTCCTAACCATCATCAATGGTCACAATAATGACCCCATCGGCGTCTAAGCCGGGGCTCCCACTAAAGACATATGTACCATGGCTATTCCTCATAATGCACCATGTGCATTATACATCAAAGTGAGATACATGAATGGTGAGAGGCGGGCATTGAGTGTATACTAACATGACATGCATCTTTCAGGCTTTTGTTCACATCAAAGAGTGGATCAAATGGTACATCATGCACAAATTTAGGGCCCATAAATAGAGGAGCTTTGGAGAACAAGTCAGAGAAAGCTTGCCTTTTAGAGAAAAGGATATTAAAAAACCCTCTCCCAAGATAAAAGGTTTGGAGCACCACCTTTTCATGCAAAACTTCTTCTTGAAGCCATTTGCCTAGTTCAGCTTTAGAGGGGGTCTACCAGAGCAGAATAGTATAACGCTACAGAACGAGAATAGATTCACATGCTTCCTTACCAAGTTAGTAGAGACCTTGGTACATCAAGTGCACAGAAGAGATACTCGGGCGTAGTTTGCTTGCTACCCAATCTGGATGAAGCCTTTTCTTCTCTTGAGTCTCGTCTTCTTCATCGTGAGACCGCTTCATTTCTTCACTATCATCTGCACCCAGTTGCCCCAGCTTTGGGCACCTTGTTCCCCTGACCCCCCAACGTCTTGTATCCAATCTAATCCCATGCCTAGCTACAGCAAGCCTGCATGCGCGACATATGTCACCCACGCACCCCATTTAACCCTACACGAGTGAAGCTGGCCACGTTTCCACTACTCCTTACCATGCAATGATACAAGCTCTACGTCACCCCTACTGTGATTTTCTAACGGGAGAGAGAGAAGAAGTGTTGTGAAGATAACAATCGATAATGCTATTTCCAAATTGATAACATGCTTTTTTAAGAAGATAACACTAATGCTATTTACACATTTACAAAACCTTTCAACTCTTGGTTAACACAAACTAAAAAAAGATTTATTGATGGTGTATATTCACTTGATTTATTGATGGTGTATTAATTAATGCCTGCTATTCGCGGGCATTAATTAATAAAGCATCAACCTTACCCACTCCCTCTCGTTGGACTCGCCACTCGCCTACACCCGTCCCACCTCTCGCCCACGCCCCTCCCGTCTCTCGTTGCCTCTCACCGGACTCGCCGCCTGCCTACATGCCTCCTTGCCCACCTTCGCCTACACACCTCCTCGTCTCGACGACCGAATGATAGCTTTGCCCGCAAGCTCTCAATCACCAGCATCCGCCATCTCAGTCTAATCTTGATTAACCCTCTATAATTACCTCTTAGTTCTTCACGCACTAACCCAACGTCTATCCAGCACACTAGTTCCCAACGTCTACAGATGCTTGGCGCTGAGAGAGATGGAATGAACTCTCCGCGTGAGAGAGATGGAGACATAGAGAGAGCAGACGTAGAGAGATGGAGAGAGAGACAAGGACTCGATGCTGGGAATATGAGCAGGTGGCCAACGTGTCAGAATATACTATAAGTGGAAGATTCCACTTATAGTATAAAATCTACGAAGATGTAGAAAAATAATTGAAGAAAACCTTAGAGATAGCTTTGAAGACCTTCGGAAAAAAAGAATCAATTAATTTTTTGTAATGCCAGATTTTTATTTGTACCAAGCAGTGTCCTTATGGTCCTTATGGATAAGAGCTGGAAGTAAGACTCGATCACGAGACCTTACCCCAAACACACACACTTCACTCTACGGCACTGCTGGCAAGAATCAATTAATTAATCAATCGCCAAAAAAGTTTGGGGTGCGTATATATTCGTCACAATTTCAAGGTTGCTCAACCTTGAAACCGTCCGCCCCATTAATCAATCGCCAAAAAAGTTTGGGTGTCGTCACAATTTCAAGGTTGCTCAACCTTGAAACCTTCCGCCCCAGCTCTCTCCTATAGCAACTCGTATGTCTGTGTTTCTAATATGATTTTTTGACGAGCACTCTTACTTGCGACTGTAATTTCCAAAAACCTTGAATATGGGGCGTCAACAATCAGTCTAGTGTGCATGCAGACTTTTTTTTCCGCATATATATATATATATATATATATATATATATATATATATATATATATATATATATAAAATAGTACATATACATATATATATATTAACCAAGCGAAGAGTATTCAAATTCAATTTTAGTCTTCACTTGTAAAAAACTCAGGCATGCTTATTGTAATCTCATGACAGAGATTCTTGGAAAATGGTGAGTTCATTGAGTAAAGTGTTGCTAGTGTGAATTGCGCTATGGTTACAATAGATGTGGGTAAGGTATACCTTCTTTTGTGATGATTTATCTGGCCATTGCTTTCACAGGAATGTGTCTAAGAAGTAGAAAAGGAGTGGTTTTTGATGTGCTGTTACAACTTGTTAGTTTCAAAATGACGAGCAATTTATCAAGGCATCTGCATACATGTGCCCACATCCATGCCAGCATCTCCACACCTGTATACCTGCCAGAAAGGTATGTTGGACATGCCCCTGACACATGCATGCCAAGTCTCACATTGCTATCCAAGCTTTGTTGGTAAGCTGTTTGCATAAAGTCCAGCACAGTTCATGATTTCATCTCTAGAGGGTATGTCAAGACTTTGAATGCCTTGTAGACCATTGTGAAGAAGGTCGGCTGGTATGATGGGGCTAAATGTAGTACTGCTTGCCTTCAAAGTAGGTGTGGAACAGTCATTAGCAGATTGATTTGTTGTTGCTCTTGAGCTCGTACCACTCTCATGTAATCCAAGCTGCTGGAGCCGTGCTCTCGCTAACTTTGACGCCAACTCGGTGTCACCCACCTGCACGACATATAACCACTCTTAGGATTCTCACACATAAATTTTGCTTTTCAAATAATTGATCAAGGTAGTGATTATTGGAATGTCTTAAGGTGAGGACCCTATATATCTTTGCCTTATTTATAAATGTAGGAGGTTCTCCATGTTGCTTCAACTTAGCTCCTACAAAAAGGGCTGAGAAAAGAAAGCTCAAGAACAGGAACCTTGTGGACACTCGCGGGCAGCACAGAGTTGTTATTGATGTTGGAGCGCAACCAGCTAGACTCGGGCGCTGCCCACAAGCACAAACGGGCATGTAGGCTGCCTGGAACAGCCCCAAAATCAATGTGCCCCAAAATCAATGTTCACCACCGGGTTGATTGGCGGCCAGTGTCAAAACAGCCCGACCAGCGCTGAGGAGCCACATAGGCTGTCCGGACAGGTCGTACTGCTGTACGGCTTAATGATGTGGCAACCATACATCCTTGTTAGATCGGTCTGCAGGTTTGTGCGTGTGTTGGGGTGAAGAAGGTCACACACAACTTGCTGATCTTCACGGGTAAGGCTTCGGAATTCCAAACGGATGAGTGTAGCACCTTCTATGAGCAAAAACAATGGAGACGTAAGCGTGCGGGAGAAGATGATGATTCGCTTCCAGTAGAAGAGAGGAAACCCATGACCATGCAAAATAGGTGGCCAATTGTCATGTGCAGACTGATCCCAGAGCCGACCCTTGAGGGGCAACATATAAAAAGACAAGACTAGAACCAGATTTGGAGCATGTCCTGTTTGTGTGATGGCAAGAAAGAACTTGTGGAGGACATAGGAAGGCTGCGCATGAAAGAGGATAACTGCTGTCGGCTGCAGCGTTTGTGGAATATTTTGTCCAAGAGTTGGCCGACAGTAGGTCGGCTAGTCCATGAGGACTTCCCAAGGCCTATTTAAGGCAAACTTGCTCATTGTTTTGCATTCGGTCCCTTCCTTGGGATTGGGTCCTACAATAGGGATTAGATTAGGTTTTCTACCTTGTACTTCCTTTTTGTACATTATGAATTTATTGAATACTCAGCTCTCTGTCTCTCTCTTCTCTATCTTTTGTATGCGTTTTGCATTAGCATGTTCCAAGATGGTGTTTAGGGCTGAAAGAAGACTCCCAAAGCTTCCGCATGGAACATTGGTATCAGAGCATCAGGCTCAACAAGGCTAAACACTGATTCAGTCCCATATGAAGGTGCACAGTCCAAGGAAAGGAAGAAGTTTCCCAGGAGGTTGGTTAGTGGTGTTCCACAAGACCCAAGGGGAATGGTAGTCCTATGAGTCGGGTCACTTGGGGCACACCAGGAAAGGATTTCAAGCAACGGTTCCAAGGGAGGATGATCCTCCAAGGGGTGGAGTGAGAGTGACTCAAGAAAAGAAGACCAGAGATTCGAGAAAGTGTTCAGGGACAGGGCATGAAGGGATAGGAGGCAGGATGGAACAGATGCATAGATCCTCATCAGAGTTGGAGTGGATTTGGAGATGGGGCATGAAAAGGTTGCCAAGAAGGGAAGGATGACATGTTTGGTACTCCAGGGATGGACAATGGGATGATGACAGTCATCCAAGAATAGAATTTGGAATCTCATCATCAAGTTTAGCAGAGGGGGATGTCATGTGCAAGATATGTGCAGGCTGATCCCAGAGATGACCCTTGAGGGGCAACAGATAAAAAGACAAGACTAGTCACTAGAGCCACATTTGGAGCATGTCCTGCTTGTGTGGGAAGAACTTGTGGAGGACACAGGAAGGCTATCGGCCAATGCATGAAAGAGGATAACAAGGACTATTTAAGGCAACTTGCTCATTGTTTTGGCATTCAGTCCCTTCCTTGGGATTGGGTCCTAGAATAGGAATTAGATTAGGTTTTCTCATAGTCACATGGGACGGAAGGGACGGACTGTTGGAACAGAGGGACGCCGGGCCGGGACGGTTCAGCAACGGGGACGGTAGGGGACGGTCGGACGTCCCCGTGGAGGCGTCCCTCACAAGGGATGGTGAAGGGGACGGCAGTAGGAACGGGGACGGCTGGGAGCCGTTGCACGCAGTCAAACTGGTTTTTTTTGGCCGTTTCTAGTCGTTTGCCTTGGCCGTTTCTAGCCGTTTGGCGAGGCCTTGAGCCTTTGAGGCTTGGGCCTTGGCCCTTGGCCCTTGGCCCTTGCCTCTCTCTTGCCTTGAGGCTTGGCCTTTAGGCTTGAGCCTTGGGGCGTTGGGCCTTGGCCCTTGAGGCTTGGCCCTTGCCTCTCTCTCTTTGCCCTCTCTGCCCAGTTCGCCTCTGCCCGCCAGTTCGCCTTAGGTCTGGCCCGCATTCCATTTGGCCTCTCTGCCCGCCAGTTCGCCTTAGGTCTGGCCCGCATTCCATTTCGCCTCTCTGCCCGCCAGTTCGCCATTCCGCCTCTCTGCCCTCTCTGCCCAGTTCGCCTCTGCCCGCCAGTTCGCCTTAGGTCTGGCCCGCATTCCATTTCGCCTGTCCGCCCCGCTTTCCCCACCTACCCTTGCTCAGGCCCCCAAGGCAGCAACATAACTCTCTCTCTCTCTCTCTCTCTCCTCCCTGCCTGTGGGAAGGACTGCAGAGTGATTTGGAGGAATGGCCCCGAGTCTCCAAGAGAAACTCGAGGCCCTCGAGATGGCAATGAAGGCACTAATCAAGGAGAACAAGAAGACATCCGATTCCAACCTCAATGAGGTGGAAAACAAAGTACACAGGCACATCATAGCTCTCAAAGCACGGGTCACGAACCTCGAACAAGAGAACACGGCACTCAAGGAGGAGGTGAGTGCATTGAAAGTGGAAATGGTAGCCATCAAGAATGCTGAGAAGGAAGAAGGGGAGATCAATGACAACACTCTCACGGCCATCAAAGAAGAGATCTCCAAGGAGATCACAAAGGACATGGAGGGAAAGCTCGAAGCCAAGCAGTCAGGATGGGTCGAGGTGGTGAAGAAGAACATCCGTAAAGAAGTGAGGGAGGAGACTCAAAGGGAAGAAAACCAAATCATTCACACCACCATTGAGGAGAAGATGAGGCATGCTCGCCGCCTCAACATTCGAGTCACAGGTATAGCCGAGACACCCGACGCCACTCCCGAGAAAGATGGACAGCTTCTATGCATGAAGCTCGGCTACAAGGAAGAGCACCCTCTTCCCTTCACCAAAGCATGGAGAGCCGGGAAAGACTCAACACGCAAGCGAGCCCTCATCCTACAGTTTGCAGGAGAGACGGAGAGGGTCACCTTCATGAGGAAGAGGGTCATACTACGGGGTTTAGAGAGAGCTCCCATTTTCTTGGATGATGATCTCACGAGGATGCAGCTTGAGCATAGGAGAACTTGCATGCCACGAGTCTTACACGCGAGGAGAGAAGGCAAGAAGGCCTTCTATCGAGATGGTCGGGTCATCATTGATGGCCGGCCCATGGATTAGCGGTTTGGGGCCTATGGGACACAGACCAGGCCACTGACAGAGATACACATAGCAGTATGGAACTGTAATGGTTCACTATGGGTGCAGCCTGGACGACTGGAGCATGTTATGGTGGGGAGAGACATCATACTTCTGACAGAAACACATCAGAGCCCAGAGAGAAGGCCACCTCGAGTAGAGGGATTCCAGTGGGAGTCAGCATACAGGAGGACCACACGCCAGGGTACCTCGAGAGGGTCGGGGGGAGTAGCAGTCCTATTCAGACGGGAGCTACAGGGAAGGTTGAGAGTGGTAGCACAGGATCCAGAGGCCAGATACATGTGGATCAGCTTACAGCTCTCACAGGACAGGGTTATATACATAGCTCTATGTTACTTTTCTCCATCAGGATCATCCTATGTCATTACAGAGGACATGCCACAGGAGGAGACAGGAGCCTCGCCATACACTTGTCTGTCAGAGGACATTATGCATTATTCTACACTAGGGGAAGTATTTCTTACGGGCGACTTCAATGCCCACACACAGAGCAGACAGTGTGAGGTGTATGACTATGATGACATGGAGATCCTCCACCCTGTGGATCCAGAGGAGATAGGGGCTAGTCGGGCATCAGAGGACACTGGACCAGACAGAGGACATTATGGGGACCACTTACTAGAGTTGGTAGCCAGGCATCGTCTCGTTATTTATAACGGGATGCTACAGTGGCCGGGATCAGGAGGGCTGACATGCTTCCCACATGGGGGTCATACACGGACCGGAGGCACGGTGGTAGACTACATTATGGGGTCTTTGGAGGCATCACAGCTTGTCACCTCATTCTCCATTCCACCTCGTCTTATTGGGGCAGATCATACATACTTGGCATTTTCACTAGCCGGATCACCAGTATCACCAGTCCCCCGCATACCCACGCCACACACTACCATCTACTTCACACATGACATGGCAGACATATACACTGGCAGAGTAGAGGATGGGCTCCTACTCATGGATCCCCTGGCATCTATGGATACCATTACAGCCCAGCTGGCATCACTCCTACACACGGCTGCATTACAGAGCTTCCCACATCGTGTACACTCAGGAGAGCCTGCGAGACCTGGGACTATGCCCCAGAACAGATGGTATGATGACGAGTGCAGAGCCCTATACTCACGGCTCCGCATACAGAGAGCCTTGGGAGCCATCACAGAGCAAGAGTCGAGGAGAGAGATGAGGAGACTTACTCGCCGCAAAAGGCGGGCCTTTGCAGAGACACAGGAGCTAGAGATCTTTCATTTCTTCATGAGTAGAGATAGCCCTGTCTCATGGCGGCACTTCAGAGAGCCCCGGACCCCGACACCTATTGCAGACCCACAGACATGGCACACATATGCAGAGGGTCTATACCATGCCCCACAGCAGCCACCTATACCTCAGCCACTGGAGCCTCGACCTACCACAGCTAGCTTCTTTACCCACTCGATGGTACAGGAAGCTATCCGCCGCCTACAGCATGGACGGGCTGCCGACCATATGGGCCTGCAGGGTGAGCATCTCATATATGCAGTAGATTCTTTAGCTCCTTTTCTTGCACACCTGTTTAACAGGGCACTAGCAGAGGGTTTGCCTGCGGAGTGGACGATGCACACCATTGTGCCGATTCACAAAACAGGGGATATGCTCGATCCGAGCAACTACAGGATGGTTATGGTTGGCCACGTGCTGGCCAAACTCTATGGTGCAGTGCTGGAGCAAGAGCTTAGCTTAATTGCTGAGCGAGCAGGTTTACGCTCATCAGGGCAGGCAGGCTTCAGGAGAGCTTTCTCTACCACTGACCATGTATTCACTTTGAGATGTATGATTGATCAGGCCAGAGTGAGGAAGAGAAAGCTCTATTGCTGCTTTGTGGATTTCCGCAAGGCATTTGACACAGTACCACGAGAGAGGCTCTTTCAGCGCCTGCAGTCTCTTGGCATACCAGCAGATATGACATGGGGGATCTATGCATTATATGAGCAGGTTTTTGGGCGAGTCAGATGTCCAGGAGGTATGTCCGAGACTATTGCTAGCACCATTGGTGTGAAGCAAGGATGCCCACTTTCCCCCACGCTATTTGGGTTATACATTGATGAGGTGGCTGACTTCATTACACGGGGAGGCGGAGATGGAGTTGATTTAGCAGGTACCTCAGTACATATTATGCTCTATGCTGATGATATTGTATTAGTGTCTGAGTCCCCAGGTGGTCTACAGCAGCATCTACATGCACTCGATGATTTCTGCACACAGAGGGGTCTTACTGTGAACCTTGGGAAAACCAAGGTTATGGTCTTTCATACATCGAGACAGGGCAGGAGTCAGCTGACATTCACTCTCGCAGGATGCCAGGTGGAGGTGGTGACATCATACGTGTACCTAGGGGTTACCTTCTCTGCAGCAGCCACACGCTTTACCATGGGTTCAGCAGCCAGAGCTAGATTGACACGGGGATATGCAGCATTGGCTATGCTAGAGAGACAGTGCCACCAGGCGCATTTTCAGGAGCCCCGGACGAAGGGGTGGCTATTTGACACATTAGTCGCACCGGCATTGATGTATGGAGCAGCAGTATGGGCGCCAGGCCTTGCTACCCATTGGTGGACACAGATAGAGAGACCACAGGCCGTCATGATGGCACGCATGATACGCAGCAAACCGTCAGTACCTCATGACATTATCCGAGCAGAGTTTGCTGCGCCTCCTATGATGGTAGAGGCCATATTTCAGACTATATGCCTGCTAGACAGATTCAGAGAGATGCCACAGGACAGATTATCATACAGAGCTTTTCAGGCATCTAGACAGTTGGCTGAGGCAGGAGACAGAGGATCATGGTATGCACAGGTCACACATTGGTTCTCACAGCATGGCCTAGACATGGATCATCTACCACCATTCCAGTATGACAGGGATGCACCACATATCCGTCTCTCTCATAGTGAGAGGAACAGAGTATTGAGACAGGATCTATGGCAGCTCTATACACGAGAGACATGGATATCGCCTACACAGCCTCTTCCACCGAAGATGCTATACTACAGAGATCACTTCATGAGTATCACTGATGATGGATTTATAGAGAGGCCTAGATACATGGAGGGCTTTTTACCACACGGCTCCCGAGTGGCTATTGGTCAGCTCAGAGTTTCATCACACCGATTGGAGATTGAGGCTAGCAGAGTAGCACGGATACCCCGAGAGGAGAGGGTATGCAGATTGTGCAGAGAGGAGGTGGAGAGTGAGGAGCATTATGTATGCAGATGCAGAGTATATACAGCCATCAGAGAGAGATATCCCATTTTATTCAGAGAGCCACATTCCCTACGCCAGATCTTTGAGGCAGCAGACCAGCGCATACTGGGGAGATACATTCTAGACATACAGCGCCACAGAGAGACATTATTACAGGCTCAGACAGCTCCAGAGGGGGGACGATAGACACAGATTACTACATTTTTTCAGAGATCCATATCCCTCCTAGCCCCTACACGGCAGGGAATTACTCTCCAGAGAGCAGAGACACTTAGAGCCCGCAGGAGACAGAGGACACCTGGCTTTCGGACACCATGCCTATACCAGAGAGAGATGACAGAGATCAGAGCTCAGTTTCACAGAGAGGGTGCGGAGCGACTGGCCCGCTTCAGAGCACACCCAGGCATGTTCTTCAGGGAGCTGTGGACACCCCCTTCAGTGATGTATACCATTTTATACCCCCAGTATGGTACAGGATGGAGCTAGCTAGGTTGCATATCATGATTGTATACTCCATGCATATAGCTTTGCATTCTCCTAGTAGTAGAGCTCCATCCCCTGCACACCCAGATTCAGCTTTTTTTATTCAGTACTTTTTAATTTTGTTGGGATGACAGAGGATACCCCATACCTGTAGTCCGATTTGTCTCATAGGCCGAGTTCGGTCTTTTGGAAGACGTTAATAAAATCTTTCTTTCTTTCTTTCTTTCTCTCTCTCTCTCGTCTTGCCGTTGCCTCTCTCTCTTGCCTATCTAATATCTATATAAGAACAAGGCTACAAGGCTACAAGCACACACACACCCCTTCAAGTTTTCAAAGTTCAAGCAACTCTCTCTCTCAACTTTCAAGCCTCAAGCCTCAAGCCACACTCTATGAGTGTATCTACTCTCTCTAGTCTCTCTCCCTCAAGCTTCTTCTAACTTAGTAACTTCCAACTTCCAAGTCTCTCACACAAGGCTCTACTCTCTACTATCTAGACTCTCTCTCTCTCTCTCTCTCACCTTTCCCTCAAGCCTCTTGAGTCTTCCAACTTCCAAGCCCACCTGCTCACCCTAGTTGTAGGGTAGGGTTGTAACCCACCTCCAAGCAGGTAAGGGCTTGCACCTCATGGGGGTGGGGTTCGTGAAGAGCAACCTCTCAAACAGTCCAGCAGTTTGACATGGCCAGCAAGAAAACCTTCTCCGAAACCCTTATCTCCCCTCCTACCAAACCCAATGAAAAACCATCACCATGGGAGCGGTACCTCCTGAGCATGATTCAACATCTTCAGCAAACAAATTCAACCTTGCAAAATAAACTACATCAGACAAAACAACATCTTTCAACCCTGGAGAAACAGATTACGGAACAACAACACGAAAAAGAAAACAGGGAGGAAATCACACAGGTAAATTTACTTGATCCACAGCCTAAAGAAATTCTCATTAAAGAAGTAATATCACAGATTAATGAAGAGAACGAGTAGCAATGGATTGCAAAAGAAATTAGGGTGGGTGGTTTGTCAGAGGGTTGGGAACAGGTGGAGGTATTGGAGGACGAGGAGATTGCGAATGATACTTATGTCCCGGAATGCGAGATTCTACAAAGAAAGCTGTGCAGAGCTATCCCTTTCATCGACATTGGAGATCCCTCAGTGGCAATCAAAGGAAAACATGTGGTTTTGAGGTACGCAGATATGAAAGACAAAATTAAAGTCATGAAGCAAACAAGGTCACTTAAGGGAACGAAGGTGTGGATGGCGGATGAACTCACAGCCACACAACTAAAAAACAGGAAACAAGAACTCAATAAAGTATACAAAGCAAGGAAACAAGGAAAATGGGCAGTCTACCGTAGAGGTAGAGCTGTTATTGCAGATTTCAGGACAACCAAACATGGTAGTAATGAAGAGTAGCTGCTAGAGAAATCCTTCATGTTATCTAGGATTCTCCTACGGTCATGTAGGGAATTTGAACTATTTTTAGTTTTATCTCTATTTTCATTTTGTTGCCCCCGAAGTGGGCCTACTTCAGTTAAGGAAGCTCTTTCCTCGGAGACTTGGAGGAAAGCCATGCAAGTGGAACATGATGCCATAGAGAAGAATAAAACTTGGGAGTTGGTTCCGAGGCCGTCAAAACGGTCAGTCATTGTGTCAAGTGGGTCTACAAGACCAAGTATATGTCTGATGGGTTGGTGGACAAGGACAAGGCCAAACTTGTGGCTAAGGGCTCTGCTCAGCAGCCTGACATCAACTATGAGGACACTTTTGCACCGACAGCTAGGATCACCACGATTCAGACATTTCTTGCCCTTGCCTCTTCTCAACAGTGGCCGGTGTATCATCAGATGGATGTAAAATCTGCATCTTGAATGGTGACTTGCAGGAGGTGTATGTTGAGCAAACTCCAGGCTTTGAGGTGGTTTACAGGTTACTGAAGGCCTTGTATGGTCTTAAACACGCTCCCAGGGCTTGGAACCAAAAGATTGATTCTTTCTTTCTTAGAAAGGGTTTGCAGAGATCGGTTGTAGATCCGAACTTGTATCTCTTTCGGAAGCGAGGTATGGTCACCTTGATTATCCTCTATGTGGATGATCTTATTCTCACTGGCGGTCATGTGGAGCATATAGCTAAGATGGACCTCTTCACGAATCCTCTACCTTAGCAGATACTCCGTTAGCACTCCAGCTTACCGGGGTTGGTTCCACATCCAGGAGCTGAGAGGGGGTGTTAGCAGTCATCTCTTGTCTGTAAGTAGGGAGTGAGGGTCTTTGTTGTGGCTGGCCCGCCCGATTACGAGCTTTCTCCATTTTTCCTCATTGTCCATGTTTTTTCCTAGTTTTGCTAGGAGTAGGGGGGCTGTTTATGCTGGCTGACTTGATCTGTCACATTGGTCGACTGATGTTCTCCTGGCTGACTTGATCTTGTGTCTAGCCGACTGCTGTTATGCTGGCTGATTGGACATATTCTAGTCGTGGGCCCATCAGGGGGCCGTCGGCCCAGTTGCTACTGGTCGACTGTAACTTGGTTGAACACAATGCTAATCAATACACTTAAATATACTAAGATTTGAAGGACACTTGCTCAAATACAAGAAGTAAATTGCTGAATTGACAAGAGACACAATGAGCCGGAACGGCCGACCCCTCCCTTGAGTAAATTGTATTACTATTGGAGAAATTCAATACATAGCTTCACGGGCATCCATTGCCAAATCCTCCATGCCAATGCATATGAAATTCAGCATTTAGAAAACAATGGTATGTCGATGTAGATCACCAAGGAGCTGCCTTGATGCCCGGCCCGACTTCAGTGCCCATATTCTCTACCATTGGCTCTATGTTCTACCAAGCAAGGTAGCAACATCTTCAAGAGCACATAGGACAAGAGAAATACTACACAAGGCGGCTAAACAAGGAGTCCTGTCCTTCTACTGAGTAAGTAATGACAACACATTGTCCAATTAGCTTACCAGTCTTCATAGAAGTTGTTGTAAGCGGAAGCCTTCGCGTTGGAAGCTTTAGAAGTGTTGATATCTTCGATTTGCCGCAATCCTTCGCGACAAAAGTCTTCAAGAGAATGAAGGGAACCCTGGAAAAGCTTCCCCTATGGTTCAACTTGAGAAAGGAAGGCTGAAATTAGGGTTTTCAGCAAAAAGACCAGAAATTACAGCAAAAATGAGAGCTGTTTTGCTGAATTTCAGTCATTGGGAGTGAATAGGAGTGTGATTAGCACTTAGAAACACTCTTGGAAGCTTGGAAAATACCCTAGCAAGTTGCGTATGGCTATGGAGAGCTTGGAAATGGAGAGAAATGGTGGAAAAACAGAGTTTTCAGCCTCCAAAAATCCTCATGAAGAGAAAACACGAATTTCTCTTAATAAGTAAGTGAATTGGGGTCCAATCAGGTGAAGGGAAATGGGGAGATGCCCATTTATGAGTAAAAAGGGAGGATCAGGTCCTGGACATTGAGTCTTGTCCGCCTCGGGACTTCAGTGAGTGTGAACTTGGAAGTGGTCATAATTTATAAGTGACTTTTGGACGCCCAAACTTTAATGAAGTGGGAACGCACTCACTTATAAATATTGGCCAAGTCCTAAGGGCTATTTGAGCCTAGATTGGGAAATACTTACCACCTGTTCACATGCCACACAACCATGTCAGCAGACAGTTTCACACGCACGGTTCACGGGCGGACGTCCCCTTACCCGGAACTACACATAGGTCATGCAGGCATGAAAACAGCATGCAATTTCATTTGCAGGCAAGCACATAAAGATGCTATGCAATGCAGCATTGGCATGAGCAATTTCCGTTCATGAAACCATATAAGACCAGGCGTTTCCAGGCACGTATATGCGATACCAGACCTAGTGGAAAGCCAATCCTCCAGGCGTTTCCGGGCGTGTACACAAAGGCACAAGTCCCAGCGGAAAGCCAAGTCCTCCAAGCGTTTCCGGGCATGTACACAAAGACACAAGTCCCAGCAGAAAGCCAAGTTCTCCAGATATTCCGGGCATGATAACGTCAAGTCCCAGTGGAATATCATATCCAACTATACAGCATGACACATGTCAATAACATGCATAGGCACATTCCATAAGCCATGGACACCAATCCAATATGTACATAGTGTGAAAGCAAGAGTGAACCATTCGGGTGGCCAAATGGTGACATCCCCCCCGCTTCTAAACAATTGTCCGCAGCTGAAATGCATCCAAATATGTCTGAAGCACATGCGGGCAATCTTTGAAGAACTCTTCATCTACCCATTTAGCATCAATGGGAAGATAGTTCTTAAACTTCACAAGGTAACGCCTCACAACTTTGCCTGCAGCAAGCTTGCGCAGCAAGCTTGCGTTTCTTGTGATACACAATCTGCTCTGGCTGCAAGATCTCCTCAAGCTCATCCACTTTTGGTGGATCCTCAATGACCATTTCACTGGGCTTCGGCCCTACATACTTGCGAAGGAGACTCACATGAAAAGCATTGTGTATGTGCCAATGACTAGGTAATGCCAATCTGAAAGCCACTTCATTGATCTTCTCGATCACTGGAAAAGGCCCATAGTACCTGGTTGCAAGCTTAGGATATGCACCCTCTTTGCCAGGCCTCTTTGCAAGTCTTGCTTTCTCAAATTTTAGCAATACCCAATCATTCTCTTTAACATCCAATTGCCTTCTATGCTTGTCGGCAGCCTTTTTATGCTTGTCTTGTGACCTTGCAATGGCTGTCCGCACCTGAGCAAAAGCAATATCCAAGTCTGTTACATACTCATCAGCTGCAAATATCTCATCCTTTGTGCGAAGGATGGGTGGTAAAACCACCTTACCATAAACAATCTCAAACGGGGCCTTTCCCATAGATGCATGCACTGTGTTGTTGTATGCAAATTCCACAAGCGGTAAGTACTTCTCCCAAGAAGACTTCTGATCCGCCACATAACATTTCAAGAGATCCAACACAATTGAATTTGCAGCCTCACTTTGCCCATCCGTTTGAGGGTGATAAGCTGATGAGAAGTCCAATTTGGTGCCCATATTATCAAATAAGGTCCGCCAAAAGAGACTTGTAGTCCTGGGATCTCTATCCCCCACAATGGATTTCGTCATTCCATGATGTTTGAACACTTGTGCAAGATATATTTTAACCATATGCTCAGCTTTGATGGTCTTTTTGACCGGCAAGAAATGAGCTTGCTTGCTAAACCTGTCCACAATTGTCCAAATTGCATCATTACCTTGTTGGGTACGTGGCAAGTCCATAATGAAATCCATTGTAATACTTTCCCATGGCTGCGTGGGAATAGGCAATGGCTGAAGCAAACCTGGTGCCTTTTGCCTATCAAATTTGACCTTTTGACAGGTGATACATGCACGTACATGTGCCTCTATGTCCTTCTGCATACCTGGCCAAAAGAAATACCGCTCAATCATGTGCGTAGTAGGCATTATGCCTCTATGACCAGCATATGGAGGAGCATGGCACTCATCCAAAACCTTTTGCCTCATGTCAGACACCACACATAGGCAATTATCTTTCATGAGATAACCCTCTTTGATCACATATGAGGCATGTGTACGACCAGCCATCAAATCAGCCCAAATAGTGGCAAAATCAGCATCCGTATGATACAAATCACGCATGGTAGACAAGTCCCCATGAGAGGCAACCGAGATAGCTGCTACATACGGCTTTCGTGACAATGCATTGGCCACTAGATTCTTCTTTCCTGGGGTGTGCAAGATCTGAAAATGAAACATAGAGAGGAAATTGGCCATCCTCATATGCTTCTCTGACAACTTAGTTTGAGTAAGAAAATACCTCAAACTCTGGTGATCTGTCTTCACAGTGAAATCAGCCCCAAGAAGGTAATGTTTCCATTTAGTAAGTGCATGAATTATAGCCAAGAGCTCTTTCTCATAAATGCCAAGAGAGAGCTTTGCATCATGCAATCTACGACTCTCATAAGCCACGGCATGTCCCTCTTGATTAAGGACAGCCCCTATGCAATTTCCAAATGCATCACATTCCACACAAAAAGGCTTTTGCAAATCTGGAATGATCAATACTGGACCATGAGTAGTTGCATCTTTCAATTTGAGGAATGCATCTCTCTCTACATTAGTCCATTTGAACACGGCCTTCTTCTTTGTCAAATCATGCAAAGGAGAAGCAATCCATGCAAAGTGCCGAATGAACCTGCGGTAGTAAGAGCATAATCCAAGAAAACTACGGATCTCATGCACCGAACTCAATTCGGGCCAATTCCGAATTGTATCAATCTTTGCAGGATCCATCCGCACTCCATCTTTGGACACAATATGCCCAAGATAATGTATCTCTGACAAGAAGAACTCACTATTCTTTGCATTTATGAAGAGTTTATGCTTATGGAGCTCTTAAAAAACAATAGCCAAATGAGCTTTATGCTCTTCTTCGGTCTTCGAGAAGACAACTTGATGATATCCACTCTTGAGATCAATTCGGCTAAAGCATGCCGATCCATCCAACTTATCAAGGATGTCATCTATGCGTGGAATCGGAAACCTATTCTTGATGGTAAGCTTATTCAAAGCTCTATAATCCACACACATACGAAAGGATCTATCTTTCTTTTGAACTAAGAGGACGGGTGAACAATATGGAGAAGAGCTTGGCTGAACCAAACCCTTCTCAAGAAGCTCATTTACTTGCTTCATGATCTCCTCTTTTTGGGATGCACTTACACGATAGGCTGGCCTATTAGGCGGTGAGCTACCCGGCACAAGATCAATGCGATGATCTTCCGGTCGTACAGGTGGTAACTCATTTGGTAACTCATTAGCAAAACAATCATTGTTCTCTTGCAAAAATTTCAGCCTATCATTACTAAGAGTGTTTACATGTACATTATTTTTCTCAACATGATCTCGTACAAAAATCAAGTACGCAAAAACACTCTTTTTCATTACTTTCTTAATTTGTACATGAGATACAAGGGGAATGGTATCACCCTCTTCACCAGCATCAATTACATGTTCTCGGCCTTTATGCATGAAGGTGATCCTGTTAGTCTTGTAAGCCTTGCACGGATCAATACGTGTATGTCAAGGTTTTCCAAGCAATACATCACAGCCATTCAAAGGCGCCATAAGAAAATCCTCATGATTCACATAGCCTTGAATGTGTATGGGCAACTTGCCAAAAATAGGCATGACCTGCACTTCTCTACCAACAAAGACAGCCCCTGCTTCAATTTGAGGACCCATGTCCTCCACTTCAATACCCAAAGCAGCTGCCATCTGAGTAGATATGAAATTTTCAGATGCACAATCATCAAACATGAACAAAGCGGGCTGATCTTTGAGCTGTCCCCAAGCTTTACATACAACCCTATCTTTGCTATCATGTGAAGTGTTGCCCCGCACATCCGGAACCATATGCACATTAGGCTTCGGTACATTAGCATTTTCAGCTTTGTTCTTCTTATTTGGGCATGCTCTTGCCATGTGCTCAGTGCTTCCACAAGTAAAGCATTTGCCTTCACGCATATATTGCTCCTTCTTCTCAGCACTAAGACCAAAGTTTGCCAGTTTATAAGGGCGTTTTTTAGCAAACTTATTTTCAGCTTTTGGACCTGATTTGGCTTGGTTTTAGGTTTTGGACAGCCCTCTCTTTGCCTTGAAATGAGGGTTTAGCCTTATTGGATCGACTCAATTTGAGTTCCAATTGCTCGGTGGCGGTGGCGGCTGCGATTAATTGGTGTAAGGTATGACCAGGATACATTTGTAATCCCGCTTTGTACACGGGTTGCAATCCCGATTGAAACCTTCTCTTCCTTTCCGCCTCGGTAACATGCATAAATGGAGACACCTCCAAGAGCACTTTCCAAAACTTTTGTACATATGCATTTACCGATTCCCCCTCATTTTGCTTTACCCAATCCCACTTCATTGTTATCTCATTCAATGCATTGGGAGGCAAGAATTGAGCATAGAACCTCTCCTTGAACTCTTCCCATGATCTAACAGGATTCGGTGAGAGCTTCTCCGTGAGCCACCAATGGGCAGCAGTGCCTTTCATGAACATGCTTACATGCCGGATCATGGATTTCTGAGTGAAATCCTCATCACTGAAAGCAATATCAAACTGGGCAATAAAAGCAAGTGCCATAGATGCATCATATTTCCCATGATATGTGTCAAACTTCACAGATTTGTCTCCGGCTTTGAAGTCACGAGACTTTGATGCATGTGTGTGCATCTCAACATGTTTTCCTCCATGTTTGTCCATTGGGACAGCTCCTGTGTGACTGGCATCATTTTTGGACCAAAAGGTGATGCATAAGGCATAGATACATGTGCCCTGTAAGCATGAGGCATGGCTGGCCCCTCAACATGCATTGATACATTTTCAGCCATAACTTCTCCCTCATGAGCACACTCGAAGGCATGAGTGGCATGAGAGATACGCGGAATACCTGCACCAACAGAAAATTGCAGCCCATGTTGCATGTGTTGTGCATGTACATTTTCAGCCGGCAATGGCATTTGACATACATTTTGACCACTGCCATAAACATTGTATCCTTCACGGGCTACGTGAGGTATTCCTGCATGGTGTGAAGTCACTGATTGTTCCTCTCCCATCGCATGGAAATTCATCCTCTTAGACATAAGTTCTTGTTCGGGCACCAGTGGGGATTCCAAGACATGTGGGATGGTTGTCTTTTCTGCATAGGCATCCTCGGTACGAGCCAAGTATGCACGTGCTGCATCCCTCGGTTGCATGTGCAACTCTTGAGCAATCATTGCCATTGCATGATCCATATAAGATTCAGCTTTCTTGGCCTTCAAACGGTCATGTACCAATGGATCCTCGCGGCGATATAGATTCAATTCTTCTTGTTGTGCATGGAGAAGAGCCTGCATACGAGTAAGTTCAGCCCTCAAGACTATGGACTCTTCTTCTTGCATCTTCTCTTTGCCACGGGACGGCTGTCCCACATATTCATGTTCCCTATTGTGCACCACATGAGTTTGCTCATCCTGTAAAGCGTTGGAGGCATGCATTTCATTGTCCCTGCCTCTTGTATTAGCATCTCCAACATTCATTGTATGGCTGTCCATAATGTTCTAAGTGTAGAGATAGCTAGTGTTCACGGTGATGGTCGATGGTCTCTCACAATAGAAGTGAAAGAGAACCGTATGCTCTGATACCAATGTAACTTGGTTGAACACAATGCTAATCAATACACTTAAATACACTAAGATTTGAAGGACACTTGCTCAAATACAAGAAGTAAATTGCTGAATTGACAAGAGACACAATGAGCCGGAACGGCCGACCCCTCCCTTGAGTAAATTGTATTACTATTGGAGAAATTCAATACATAGCTTCACGGGCATCCATTGCCAAATCCTCCATGCCAATGCATATGAAATTCAGCATTTAGAAAACAATGGTATGTCGATGTAGATCACCAAGGAGCTGCCTTGATGCCGGGCCCGACTTCAGTGTCCATATTCTCTACCATTGGCTCTATGTTCTACCAAGCAAGGTAGCAACATCTTCAAGAGCACATAGGACAAGAGAAATACTACACAGGGCGGCTAAAAAAGAAGTACTGCCCTTCTACTGAGTAAGTAATGACAACACATTGTCCAATTAGCTTACCAGTCTTCATAGAAGTTGTTGTAAGCGGAAGCCTTCGTGTTGGAAGCTTTAGAAGTGTTGATATCTTCGATTTGCCGCAATCCTTTGCGCCAAAAGTCTTCAAGAGAATGAAGGGAACCCTGGGAAAGCTTCCCCTATGGTTCAACTTGAGAAAGGAAGGCTGAAATTAGGGTTTTCAGCAAAAAGACCAGAAATTACAGCAAAAATGAGAGCCGTTTTGCTGAATTTCAGTCATTGGGAGTGAGTAGGAGTGTGATTAGCACTTAGAAACACTCTTGGAAGCTTGGAAAACACCCTAGCAAGTTGGGTATGGCTATGGAGAGCTTGGAAATGGTGGAAAAACAGAGTTTTCAGCCTCCAAAAATCCTCATGAAGAGAAAACACGACTTCTCTTAATAAGTAAGTGAATTGGGGTCCAATCAGGTGAAGGGAAATGGGGAGATGCCCATTTATGAGTAAAAAGGGAGGATCAGGTCCTGGACATTGAGTCTTGTCCGCCTCGGGACTTCAGTGAGTGTGAACTTGGAAGCGGTCATAATTTATAAGTGACTTTTGGGCGCCCAAACTTTAATGAAGTGGGAAAGCACTCACTTATAAATATTGGCTAAGTCCTAAGGGCTATTTGAGCCTAGATTGGGAAATACTTACCACCTGTTCACATGCCACACAACCATGTCAGCAGACAGTTTCACACGCACGGTTCACAGGTGGGCGTCCCCTTACCCGGAACTACACATAGGTCATGCAGGCATGAAAACAGCATGCAATTTCATTTGCAGGCAAGCACATAAAGATGCTATGCAATGCAGCATTGGCATGAGCAATTTCCGTTCATGAAACCATATAAGATCAGGCGTTTCCGGGCATGTACACAAAGGCACAAGTCCCAGCGGAAATCCAAGTCCTCCAGGCGTTTCCGGGCATGTACACAAAGGCACAAGTCCCAGCGGAAATCCAAGTCCTCCAGGCGTTTCCGAGCATGTACATAAAGGCACAAGTCCCAGCGGAAAGCCAAGTCCTTCAGATATTCCGGGCATGATAACGTCAAGTCCCAGCGGAATATCATATCCAACTATACAGCATGACACATGTCAATAACATGCATAGGCACATTCCATAAGCCATGGACACCAATCCAATATATACATAGTGTGAAAGCAAGAGTGAACCATTCGGGTGGCCAAATGGTGACATCGACTAGCTGCCCTTCTTGTATATATAGCCTGCCTTGGCCCCCCACTCAGTTTGTACCGGATTATGGTGTATATAGTAGAGTTTATACCACCCTCTACTCACTTTCATTTCTGTACTTCTACTCTCATTACTTTGTCTCATTTCCGCTGCTCATTTTGACAACTACCTGGTAGAGCGCTTACGACACTCCCTCTTTACCTGGCCTCTTGCGAAGTCTTGCTTTCTTAAATTTCAACAATATCCAATCACCCTCTTTGATGTCCATCTACCTTCTATGCTTGTCAGTAGCCTTCTAATGCTTATCTTGAGACCTAGCAATGGCTGTTTGCACCTATGCCAAGGCAACATCAAGATCTCGAACATATTCATCGGCAACAAAGATCTCATCCTCAGTGCAAAGGATGGGTGGCAAAATTACTTTGCCATAACCAATTTCAAACATGGCCTTTCTCGTGGTTGCATGCACCGTAAACTCTACAAGTTGTAGATACTTCTCCCACATGGTTCTTTGGTTTGCAACATAGCAGTTTAGAAGATCTAACACAGCTGAATTTGTAGCCTCACTTTGGCCATCCATTTGTGGGTGATAAGCTGATGACAAATCCAATTTAGTACTCATGTTATCAAAGAGAGCCCTCCAAAATAGGCTCGTAGTCCTAGGATCTCTATCCCCCACAATGGATTTCGGCATACCATGATGCTTGAACACTTGTGCATGAGAGGCCTTCACCATATGCTTAGCTTTTATGGCCTTCTTGAAGGCAAAAAATGTGCTTGCTTGCTAAATCTATCCACAATCATCCAAACAGCATCATTACCCTAATGGGTTCTTGGCAAATCCATTATGAAGTCCATAACTATGCTTTCCCATGGCTGCGAGAGGGAATAGGCAATGGCTGAAGCAATCTTGGAGCCTTTTGCCTATCAAATTTCACCTTTTGACAGGTAATACATGTATGTACATATGCTTCTACGTCCTTGTACATGGCTGGCGAGGGAATAGGCAATGGTTGAAATCTTGGAGCCTTTTGCCTATCAAATTTCATCTTTTGACAGGTAATACATGCACGTACATATGCTTCTATGTACTTGCGCATGGCTGGCCAAAAGAAATAGTGCTCAATCATGTGTGTTAGACACCATGCATAGGCAGTCATTCTTCTTGACATAGCCATCTTTGATTACATATGAAGCATGTGCATGACCAGCCATCAAATCAGTCCATAATCATGAAAAATCAACATCAGAGTGATACAAATCTCGCATCCCCACATATGGCCTCCTGGACAATGCACCTGCCACTACATGCTTCTTCCTGCAGCGTGTACAATCTGAAAATGAAACATGGAGAGGAAGTTTGCCATCTTCTCTGAAAGCTTGGTTTGCGTGAGAAAGTATCTTAGGCTTTGGTGATCTGTCTTCATTGTAAAATCAGCCCCAAGAAGATAATCCAAATGGTTAAGGAATGAAGTACAGATAGTAACTCTTTCTCATAGATGCCCAAAGAAAGCTCGGCATCATACAAACGACGGCTCTCATATTAGGATAGCCCCAATCAATCCCCACAAGCATCAGACTCCACACTAAAAGGCTTCTGCAAGCTGATAATTATTAACACCGGCCCACTTATGAGTGCTTCCTTAAGTTGGAGGAATGCATCCCTCTAATCCAGTGTCTATTTGAACACTACTTTCTTCTTAGTGAGCTCATGTAATGGCGAAGCAATCCAAGAAAAGTACAAGCATAAGCCAAGAAAGCTTCGTACTTCATGAATGGATGTCAACTCTGGCCAATTGTGAATGGCATCAAGTTTTGCTGGATCCATCCTTACACCATCCTTGAATGTGCTCCGAATAGGGAAGAATTCACTCTTTTTGCCGTTTATAAAGAGCTTATGCTTACGAAGCTCTCTAAAAACTATGGCCAAATGAGCTCTATGTTCCTCCTCATTCTTAGAGAACACCAAGATGTCATCAGAGAACACACCTGTAAATTTCTAGTGCTCGTGGAAAATGCGATCCATCATTCTATTGAATATGGCTGAGGCATTCATGAGACCGAGCGGCATACTCATGCATCTCGAAAGCTTTCCAGAATGCCATCTTATGAACATCTTGCAATACCACACGCACCTAGTGATACCCGCTCTTCAAATCAATGGAGCTAAAATATGCCAACCCATCAAGGTTATCAAGTATGTCATCTATGTGCGGAATCGGAAAGCGATTCTTGATAGTAAGCTTGTTCAGTGCTCAGTAGTCAACACACATACAGAATGACCCATCTTTCTTTTGTACAAGGATTACAGGCGAGCAAAATGGCGAGGAGCTTGGCTGAATTAAACCCTTCTCCAAAAGCTCGTTTTATTTGCTTCATAATCTCCTCTTGTTGCTCGGCACTTAGGTGTCATGCTTCCATGCAAGAAGCTCTAGATCTCTGATTCCAGCCTCATGCAAAAAATGTGTGAGAGAAGAAGAACTCAAGAATAGCAAAAATAAACCTAGCTTGGCATACCATATTTAACCACCTAACCATTATATATACTAGTGACCCCAGGCGTTCAGTGTGTACCTTCGTGGCCACACACCATACTCACGTGTCCCTTGTGTCCCCCCCCCGTTGGTACCCCATGCTACACATCACTGGATCTTTGGCCTACAACCGTCACCCACGAATGTTACCCGTTCACACTTATTATTATTATAAGCGATGATGTGCAAAAGTATGCCGCCATTGGCTTTCCCATGCAACGTCTGCCTGTCCCATGCATTGCTGGCGTGTAAATCCCATGTGTCAGTGTGTACTTGTTCCACGTGTTGCCACGTGGAACACGTACACATTCTTTCCCTCTTTTAGGAATCATCGTCCTGGATGACAAACTGAGGATAATGCTTACGAAACTGAAACTCCGTTTCTCAAGTTGCATCTGTCAAGGGATGTCCTTTCCATTTTACTAGAACTCTAGAAGAGTATGATTTCGCAATCATCTTTCTCTTTGTTCCAGGATCTCTTATGGTCCATGATCTTCTTGATCAGGTTCCTGCAAAGCAATCATACCATCAACTAAATTATCACCGTTGTGAAGAGAACGCTTCAATTGACTCACATGAAATACTAGGTGGACACGACAGTCTTGTGGTAAGTCTAACTTATAAGCTACATCTCCGACTCATTTCAAAATCATCCATGGCCCACAATATCTAGGTGACAACTTAGTAGATTTACTCGTATGAAGTGTCTCAGTCCTCCGAGGAACAAGTAGAAACACTTTCTTCTCCTTAGTAAAGGAACGAGCTATCCTTTTGGGATTAGCATACTTAACTGCTCGATCCGTAGCCCGACGGATATAATCTTGAGCTCTAGCTAAATTTAACTCCATCTGAGATAGAAATTTAGCTGCACTGGGTCTCTTCTGTGGATTATGTTAGCACATTCATCCCCAGATTTTGCTCTTTTATGGTGCCCATTTGGTCCCTTTTGCATGGCCCTTGCTTGTGGGCTGGCCACCCCTTTTTCTAGTATTTTTCTGGGATTTTTCCCAGCCTTTCTGGCATTTTCCAGTCGGCCATGTCCAGTAGCTCCAGTTGGCCTGTTATGCAGCTCCAGTCGGCTAGCCTTCCCCTACTATAAATAGTGGGTGCTGGCCTCTCTTTTCTCATTCAGACTTGTACATATTTTGCTCCCTCACTTGTGAGACTTGTAGTGTCTCTTGCTTGGGACTGTTTTGCTTCGGTATATTCAGCATAGTTCTCTCCATATCTCTCTCTCTCTTGCACTCTCTATTCAGCACACATTCTAGTGCCACTCTGCTTCCGCTCTGTGCACTCTTTCATGGTATCATTGCTCCCGGTTTATCAACCTCCTTGCTGCCCCAGATTCAGCCCTGTTTTCAGCACCTTCTCCTCTGCGTTTTCTCTCAGATCTGCACCCTTGCTGCTGCGTTTTCTGGACAGCACCTGCTGGTCACTTCTCTTCCAGATTGGCCTCACCAATTGCAGCCATCAGGTATTTTTTGATCAGCGTTTTCTTTCCACATGGAGATTGGACATAGGCGGCCTGTTTTTTTCTTCAGGACAGCAGCCTTCTGTGCTGCGTTTTCCTCTCCAGTGTTCTTTCCCCTTTGCAGAGGGGGTCTCTGGTGTTGCAAGCTTTGGTGGCACTCTTGGTACCTTTGGAGGACACTTCTTCTTAAGAGTTTGTGCATTCTTTGAGATTGAGCCCAAGCTTTTGTGATGGCTGCACCGACTTCTCTTCATATGTTTGCTGAGTCTGCAAAGTTGGATGGTTCCAACTACACCCTATGGAAGGTGAAGGTGAAATCGGCCTTGCGTGGCGTGGATCTTTGGGATTGGCTTGTTACACCGGCCAATGCCACCCCTCCCACCCTTGCTTCCGGTGGTACGACTCAGGCACAGATTGATATTTGGCAGTCGAATGATCGACGCGTTTTCTCCTTTCTGATTTTGAATTGTCAGGATTCTGTTCTCTCTCATGTGCGTACAGCAGATGCTGCACATGAAGTTTGGAAGGCTTCTGCAGATCTCTATGAGATTAAGTCTCCAGGTCGGATTTTAGCGTTGGAAAAGCAACTTATGAACTTATCAGTTTCTGCCTTTCCATCTTTATCTGCTTTCATCTCGAAGATGAGAGATCTCCGGGACGAGCTTGCTGTTTGTAGCAAGGACATCTCCACAGAGGACATGGCTATTCGGCAGCTCTCCAAACTTCCAGAGAGGTTTGATGCATACTTTCAGTCTCTTGTTTCTTCTCCTCGTTGTGTTCCAGTTACTTGGGAGGAAGTTCTCCCCTCCGTTATGCAGATTGAGTCTCGCTTTGAGGAGTGGACTGGCACCTCTGGTGGCCCTGATGGAGCTTTGACAGCGCAAGATAAAGGGAAGAATCAACAAAAGAAAGGAAAAGGGGGTTCTGACAAGAACTCCAAGGATTCCGACAAGGATAAAGACAACAAATCTTCAAAGAATAAGAACATTGAATGTCATTATTGTGGCAAGAAGGGTCACAAGTCACCCCAATGTCACAAGAAGAAGCGTGATGAAGCACCAAAGAACTCTTTCTCAACGGCGGTATCTCAACCCAAGAAGGATGATGGCATTCTTCTCTTAGCAGGTACTCGGCGTATACTTGCTCTTGTGACTTCTCAGTCACGGTCTTGGATTGTTGATAGCGGTGCTACTGCTCATATGACACCCCATTGAGATTGGTTCGAGGACTTCACTGCCAGATCAGGCGAGATCACTCTCGGTGATTCTTCTTCTGTGCCAGTGCATGGACATGGCACTATCCCCATCTTCCGTTCTGACGAGGACAAGAGGTACTTCTCTGACATTCTGTATATTCCAGATTTGGCTTTTAACCTTTTGTCAGTGAGTGCTCTTACAGCTCAGGGTGCGGAGGTGATCTTTTCTCGTTAGGAGATTACCATTCGTGATAAGGCGACTGGTAGCATCTTGGCTCAGGGAGTCCAAGATAGTGGTTTCTACAAGTTGACCGATCTGCTTTCTTCTGGTGCTTCTTCTGCTCTTTGGCATGCTCGGTTTGGCCATTGAGCTATCAGCTTCTGCAGCGAGCTTCGAAGGATGGGTTGGTTGAGGGATTACCAACCATCAAGGCTCCATCTTCTGCCTGTTCCTCTTGTTTACAGGGAAAGCAACACCGAGCCGCCTTTCCGAAGGAGGCGACACACAGATCTTCGACATTACTTGCTCTCATTCATGCAGACTTATGTGGTCCTATGAGTACCACGTCTTTGAGTAAGGCGTTGTACATGCTCGTGATGGTGGATGATTTTTCTAGATATACTTGGGTTTTCTTTCTGAAGACCAAGGTCACCCGGTCAAGGCTCTCAGGACCGATGGAGGGGGTGAGTTCACATCCCAGGAGTTTCAGCAATATTGCAAGACACATGGCATTTGGAGACAGCTTACTACATCATATACTCCATCTCAGAATGGAGTTGCCGACGAGAGAAAGAATAGGACCATTATGGAGATGGCCCGTGCTATGCTTGAGCATTCTTCATTACCTCGATGTTTCTGGGCTGAGGCGGCTTCCACTGCTGTCTACATTCAGAACAAGTCTCCTACTGCTGCTCTTCCCGACAAAACTCCATATGAGGCTTTCCATGGTGAGAAGCCCTCCATTGTTCATTTCCGGATATTTGGGTGTACGGCGTATGTTCATGTGCCTAAGGAGCATCGCTCCAAGTTGGACTCGAAGTCTCAGCGCATGACTTTTCTCGGATACAGAACTGTGTCCAAGGCATATCGTCTTTATGATCCTCAGGTCGGTAAAGTTGTTGTGAGCCGTGATGTGGTGTTCGACAAGACTCCTACATCTTCAGAGGGGGGTGGTGAGCTTCTTCTTTCTTCATCTCCGTCTCCGCCTCCTTCTCCTCCTCCTCCTGCTTCCGCTGCTTCTGTTACACCTCCAGCTGAGGATACTCAGTCAGATGATGATGACCCTGCTCCTCCTCCGGCGAGTTCGAGTAGATCTGTACCTGGTTGGTATTATCAGACAGTTCGTGATTTTGGGTTACGTGAGCTTCCTTCTACTCCTCCGCCTAGTTCTCTTCGGCGTTCTTCCAGAGTTACAGGGAAACAAATTCATGAGGGCAACATGTTTGTTAATTATGCTCTTATGTCTACTATCATTAATGGTCCTTCTGATCCCACTTCTGTAGACGAGGCTCTTTCACATGAGCCTTGGCGTCATGCTATGCAGGCAGAGCTGGATGCTATCGAACGGAATGGCACTTGGATTTTGGTGCCTCGGCCACTGCAGCGTAATGTGATTGGTGTCTGTTGGATTTTCAAATCCAAGTTCCGAGCTGATGGCAGCTTGGACAAGCACAAGGCGAGGTTGGTTGCCAAGGGTTATGCTCAGCGCCCTGGTGTCGACTTCGATGAGACCTTTGCTCCGATGGCCCGGATGACTACTATTCGTACTGTTCTTGCCACCAGGATTTGTTGTTCCGGGCAAACAGAATCATATGTACCGGCTGAAGAAGGCTTTATATGGTCTAAAGTAGGCTCCGCGGGCTTGGTACCAGCGGATTGATGAGTTCTTTCAGAAGCTTGGCTTGCGCCGTTCTCACGCAGATTCAAACATTTATATCCTCCTTGAGAGGGGGTTGATTATTATCATTGTGGTATATGTTGATGACCTCATCTTTACAGGTTCTTATTTTGTGCGGATCCGTTCTGTTATGGATGCTTTGGAGACAGAATTTGAGATGACGGATCTTGGCCTCTTGCATTATTTTCTTGGCTTTGAAATTTGGCAGACCTCGAAGGGCATTTTCTTCTCTCAGCAGAAGTACACTCCGGAGATTCTCGACAGATTTCAGATGACTGGGTGCAAACCAGTATCTTCTCCTATGGATATTGGTGAGAAGCTTTCTTCACTTGATGCTTCTCCCCAAGGACTGATCAGGGACAGTATCGGGTTCTCGTTGGTTGTTTGGTATGGTTGACCTACTCCCGATTGGACATATGCTTCGCAGTTAGTTTATTGAGTTCCTCCTGTCAGCAGCATTGGCGGTGTGCTCTCAGAGTTCTTCGGTACTTGCATGGCACTCTGGATTTTGGCATCTTTTATGGCCAAGGACGCACTCTTGTTCGATGGTTTGACTCAGAATGGGCTAGAGATCCAGATACACGGCGTTCGACCACTGGTTGTGTTTTTTCACTTGGGTTTGAAACCATTTCTTAGAGCAGTAAAAAGTAGCCTACTGTGGCGCTTTCCTCTACCGAGGCGGAGTACCATGCAGTTTGTTATGCTGCATGTGAGGCAATATGGTTGTGGAGATTATTGGAGGAGCTCGGCTGTCCTCGTACCGGATCTACTCTTCTTTGGTGTGACAATTAGAGTTGCATCGCCATCGCCAAGAACCCTGTGTTTCTTGCTCGTACGAAACACATTGAGATTCAGTATCACTATGTTCGTGAATGGGTTATTGTTGGAGATTTGCGTTTGGAGTATTGTCCTTCCACGGAGAATGCTGCAGATTCGTTCACCAAGCTGGTTTCTCAGGCTTCCTTGGCTCCTCATCTTCGGATTCTTGGAGTTTGTTCAGCATTTGGTGCTGAGAGGGGGTGTTAGCACATTCATCCCCAGATTCTACTCTTTTATGGTGTCCATTTGGTCCCTTTTGCATGGCCCTTGCTTGTGGGCTGGCCATCCCTTTTTCTAGTATTTTTCTGGGATTTTCCAGTCGGCCATGTCCAGTAGCTCCAGTCGGCCTGTTATGCAGCTCCAGTTGGCCAGCCTTCCCCTACTATAAATAGTGGGTGCTGGCTCTTTTCTCATTTAGTCTTGTACATATTTTGCTCCCTCACTTATAAGACTTGTAGTGTCTCTTGCTTGGGACTGCTTTGCTTCAGTATATTCAGCATAGTTCTCTCCATATATCTCTCTCTCTCTTGCACTCTCTGTTCAGCACACTACTGCTTCCGCTCTATGCACTCTTTCAGATTATACCCATCATTCAATTAAAATGGAGAAAAGTTTGTAGAGGAATGCTTGTGCAAGTTATACTACGCAAACTCCAATAAAGGTAAATACTTTTCCCAATAGCTCCATTGTTCCTGACATAAGCTCTCAATATATCCTCCATGACTTTGTTGACTCTCTTGGTCTGACCATCAGTCTGTGGATGATCACCGCTACTCATGCAGAGTTGTGTGCCAAGTTTACTAAAAACATGTTGCCAAAAATTACCTGTAAACCGTGGATCTCTATACGACACGATGGAATTCTGGCAAGCCATGTAATCTAAACACAGTGGCAATAAATAATTCTACTATATGCGAGGGTTTAACTTTGTTCATAGTAGGAATGAAATGTGCCATCTTAGAGAATCTATCCACAATTACAAAGATAGCATTATAACCTTTCCTAGTTCTGGGTAAACCCATAATGAAATCCATGGAAATTACTTTGCCATTTCCTCTCTAGAATAGGCAATGGATGTAACAATCCGGGTGACTTCACACACTCGAATTTAGTAACCTGTCACTATTAACCATGTGTCACATAATGATTAACATGTTTCTTTAACTGTGGCCACCAGTAGAAACATTTAATGAGCTCAATTGTTTCTTAATTCTTGGGTGTCTAGCACATGGACTATTTGTCACGTGCATCCTGCACTTGGATGCCATGTAGACATATCTGAAGAAGAAGGTGTAGGACCTGGAGTGGAAATTGGTCCCATGTGAGCCCAGTCCGGGACGAGTCAGCCAGGGTTCCACTCTATGCGTCCGAGCTTAGGTGTGCATTGTCTTGCATATGAAGCAGTGCCGGTCCGTACTATGAGTCGCCCTCTGGAATGATGTCAGATGATCTGCGTGTTGGGTTTGCGCGGCCGGACACCAAGTGTTTGTAGAAGCATGTAGGATTGCATGTAGAAAGGGGCCAGCCCATAGGGCTACCCCAGAAGAGGGCATTGTGCTCTTGCAGTGGGCATGGGGCAGGCGTAGAGCCACCCCAAGGGGCCAGGAGGGCCCCAGGCCTTGCCCACCAGCCCTAGAGTGGGCTGGGCAGGCTGTTGGCCAGCCCAACGGGGGCCTGGCCAAATAGCCGATTGGCCCCTGGGCTTCTAGTGTGAAAGCATAGCAAAAAAGGCATTTAATTGCATGATAGACTTGGTTTTGAGGTTTTTCAACAGGCCGACCGCTGGTTGGGCCAGCCGACCAGCATAGAAAAAGGGTATAAATACCCAAGCCTGAAATCAGTCAATTCATCTCATTATTCACAAGCAGTGGTGCGTTCCAAGGGCCAGGACAGCCAAGGGAAAGTGCTCCGGCTAAGGTGAAAAGTGCAGGTCAAGATTCAGTCTTTATTTTTAGATTTACAGCATTCTAATAAAGCAGATACACCATTCATCTATGTTGTGCGTTATATTCGTCGTGTGAATGATTACTGAATTCTGGGCATCGAAGTTACCGATTCTTCCACTCCGCATGTTACACTCTTGACATTCTCGTGTCACTAATACCCTCAAATTATTTGAGTCTAGAACACATATCTTGCCATTCCTCTTGAGAATTCCATTCTCAATGGTAAATCTACGTTTACCATACAAAAAATCGGACGGGGCTGATTTCTCATCTACTTGGCTAGCCTTATTCCATAACGATTGAACATATGGATCCGTCTTTTGAGGTTCACGTATTCTATGAATGATCTCATTCTTGACTATACTGAACCTCATTTAATACATTATATGAGACAATGCATCGGCAATAACATTCTCTTTTCCTCGTCTATACAAGATTTCCATACGAAACTTTTGCATCAATTCAGCCCATCTTCCTTGACAGTCTCTTAAATCCGCCTAGTTACAAAAATTCTTTAGTGTATCATGATCCGTGTATACCTTAAACTTAGCTCACACTTGTTTACAGTATTTGGCGTGCTCAGGGAAAATGTGTTGTATGCCAATAAACAAAAGACTTTCCTATGTCACGAGAAAGTTGAGTATTTGGGACACATTATAATGGCACTAGGCGTTAAGATGGATCCGAAGAAAGTAGCAGTATCTTGGCTTGGCCTGTTCCACATGACATTACTACACTCACATCTTTCTTAGGACTGCTCTAGTAAAGATTTACTATAAATCAAAATATCATCAAAAAAATCCACCACAAATTTATCCATGAATGGCCTAAAGACATCATTCACTAACATTATAAATGTGGTTGGCGCATTAGTAAGCCCAAATGGCATTACAAGGTACTCATAATGTCCAAAATACGAATCTGATGATATCCACTTTTTAAATCTATCTTACTGAAGACCTTAGCTCCACCTAGAGCGTCTATCAAATCATCGATCTATGGCATTGGATATCGATGTTTTAGAGTAAGTTTATTTAAGACTCTATAATCGATACACATTTGATAAGAACCATTCTTTTTTCTTAACTAGCAAAACTGGAGAAGCGAACGGTGAGAAATTGGGGCGAATGAGTCCTTCCGCTAGGTACTCCTCAATCACCTTCGACACCTCGTTCTCCTTGACCAAACTCATTCGGTACAGAGGTCTATTGATCACAGTTGCACCGGGCACAAGCTCTATTCGATGCTCCACATTTCTACGTGGAGGCAAAGAAGAGCGCAGGTCAGATTTGAAAACATTAGAAAATTCCGTCAGAATTTTCTCTTGCAAATATTTTGTGGCATTACAAGTTGGAGTTTCACTTTCATGGGTGTCTATAGCACTTGGAACTTTTTGAACCCATCCTAAAAGGAGAGACTTACAAGATATTCTAAGCATTTGTGTAGCAGTAATTAATGCATTCTTGGGTAGATCTGGCTCACCTTTAATGTGATACGTCCTCCCCTCATGCATAAATTGTTAAACATGCATTGCGAAGTCGATAAGAGGCTTCTTGCGTTGCGAAGTCAATAAGAGGCTTCTTCCATGCATGCCATTCTTTCCCTCGCACAACATCAAAACGTGCTAGTCGAGTAATATCAAAGTTGAGCTCCTCAAAGAAGGATTGAATGGTGAGACCAAGGCCTACAACTTGTTGATTCCAAACCTTTGTTCTTTTTTCATCTGTTAGCTCAATTGTGTATTGATATAGCGATGGTTGAGTTTTCAACTTTAACTTCTTGACAAGTTGAGAACTAACTACATTTTGACTAGAGCCCATATCGAAGAGCACCTTCACTAATCGAACTCTTTTTGACAATAAGTTTTGTAGCCGGAAAATGGTAACCGTGACTAGCCTTTGAAGATAAGACTGTATCTGTAGCCGTGGGTATCCGTTTCTCAATTGACACTAAGAGTATCCTAGTAGAATGGTGGGGTGTCTACTTTGGAGTATTATCCAATAAATCTTCCTTGAAATCATCCCCGTGATCTGAATCTATAGGCTCAGCGGCCATATTTGTAGCTATGCACTGCTTCTTCAATGGACAATCACGCCTTTGATGCTTGCCCATACAAGCATAGCATAAACCTTCACTCTTTGCTTTCTTAAATTGCTTGGGAGTGAGAAGATCTTCGGTCATTTTTCATTGACACCTTTGTCTTAACTCCTGCAAGAGTCTGTGTAGACGAATGTACACTAGACATAGATGTCTTTCCCTTTTGCCCACTAGTGTACCTCGAAGCTTCATAAGTAGGTCACATAAAATGAGACTTGGAAACTTGACCCACTGCTTGACTTTGACCCTTTCGACCATCTTCATAAACTAAGGCCATTTCTATAGCTTTGGATAAGGTTTGACAAGGGCTGAGGCTGTTTCTACAGTAATTTACATCATGAACAGGACTCCAACTGTGCAGCCATACATGATGTAACTCCAGAGAAGAGGTTTACTGGCAGAAAACCTGATTTGTCTCATCTGAGAGTCTTTGGATGCATTGCATATGTGCATGTGCCAGATGAGCTAAGAACTAAGCTGGATCCAAAAGCTGAAAAATGTGTGTTTATTGGATATTCCCTTGATGAGCAAAAGGGATACAGGTGTTATAACCCTGCTACACGTGAGTTGAGGGTAAGCAGGGATGTTGTTTTTGATGAGATGAGCAGCTGGTATGCTGCTGATGAAAAAGAAGCTGTTGGGGCTGATGTGAGTGGAAATGAGGTTGCACAGAATGCAAGTCAGCAATCTCAGTCTTTGAGTGGACCAGGAGAGTCCTCATCTAGTGGTTCAATTGATAGACCATGGAGTGGCAGGCTGCGTCATAATACCAGTCCTGCAAATGTGATTAGTACATCACATAAAGGCAAAGAGAAAGTGGTTGAGCCCCTTAGTATGCCTGACGTTTCTGCAGGGCATTCTCATGTTGATGGAGAGTCTAGTGGCTCAGAGATGAGCCTTGATGAGGAGCTTGGGATACCAGCTATCTATGTAGATGACTTGATCATTACGGGGGACCATGATGCGGAGATCTTTGATGTAAAGATCGTTACGGGGGACCATGATGCGGAGATCTTTGATGTAAAGATCTTGCTTAGACAGAAGTTTGAGATGAAGGATCTAGGGGAGCTCAGATATTTCTTGGGTATTGAGGTGATTAGGTCACCACATGGTATTGGATTACTGCAGAGACAGTATGGCTTGGACATGTTGTCCAAGTATGGTATGACAGGCTGTAAGCCTATCTCAGTGCCATTGGATTAGAATGGCAAGTTGAGTGCAGATTCAGGAGAGATTTTGGAGGATCCTACTATGTATAGGCGCATAGTAGGGAGCTTGATCTACATGACGATCACCATGCCAGATTTGAGTTATGGTGTTGGGTTGGTGAGTCAGTTTATGCAGGTTCCTCGGAAGCCGCATTTGGATGCATTGAGACGCATACTGAGGTATGTGAGGTCTACTTTGCATTGTGGACTATTTTATGAAACTGGGGGACAGAGATATGTGTACATGGGTACACAGATGCTGATTGGGCTGGTAGTATCTTAGATAGAAGATCTACTAGTGGCTGATTGGGCTGGTAGTATCTCAGATAGAAGATCTACTAGTGGCTTCATGTTTTCTTTGGGGAGTGCTGCTGTGACTTGGAGTAGCAAGAAGCAGCCTACGGTTGCCCTATCCAGTACAGAGGGGCCGAGTACAGAGGAGCTGCTATGGCAGCATGTGAGGTAGCTTGGTTGAGAAAGCTACTTGCAGATTTGGGTCTATCAGTGGATAGACAAGTTGTCATTTTTTGTGACAACATTAGCAGTATACAGTTGGCCAAGAACCCAGTTTTTCATGCTCACACGAAGCATATAGAGGTCCACTACCATTTTGTCAGAGAGAAGGTCTTGGCTGGAGACGTTGACCTTGTTTATGTTAGCACACAGGATCAGGTAGCTGACATCTCGCAGTGCACCCACATTTAAGTGGCCATAACGAAAGTGCCACAGATCTCCGACCTGAGAACCTGTCAATGAGGAGAGTGTTGAGAGCTTGTAGATACCATTCTCCACACCGCCTTCCCAAACAACCTGGCCAGTCTCACGGTCCCGTAGAGCAATTGAATGCTCCTCAAATTCCACCCGAAAGCCAGTCTTGCATACTCCATGCACTGACAGAAGATGAAAACCAAGAGCAGGGACGTAAAGAACACGGGAGGCATGCTTGCCCCCCTTTCCGTCGGGAATAATCTCCATCCGGCCCTCACTGTGTATCGGAATGGTGGAGTTGTCGCCAATGAAAATGCGACCTGACTGCCGTTTAAGATCCAAAAAGAAGTCTCGGGACGGAGTCATGTGCCTGGAAGCACCACTGTCAAGAATCCATTCCCGGGTATCCTTTGCGGTGAAGCCAACTGCCTCCTCGCTCGAAGACGATGAAGCATCTGAGTCCATCATCTCTAAGTGCACAAATGCAGGAGTCTTTGCAGCAGAGGCTGAAGAATCAGCACTCTTCCCAGTTTGCTTAGGACACTTCCTCCAATAGTGGCCTTTCTCGCCACAATCATTGCAGGACCTCTCGGCCTTCAGTTTCTCTCGATCTGTGTTAGGCTTCTTTTCAGAAGACTTCTCCGGTGAAGCCTTCCCTTTGCCCTTGTTGTTATTCCGGCCTTTCGGCCGTTGGCCAGTTAAGGCCTTCGAACCTCCGCTATGAGGAGGGTTCGTGAATCGTTCCTCCTGGTCCAAGACCATGGGCACAAGCTCCTCCCAGGTAATGGTGCTGAGCCTGCCACTAGTAATCAAAGAAGAGTAGAAAGCGGAATACTGTGCAGGCAAGTGGGACAGCAAAGTAATGGCCATATCTTCTGATGATAACTCCTTCCCAGCCTAGAGGACTTCCTGCTGAAGGACCTGCAGCTTGTTAATGTGCTCCCGCATCGTCGACGACTTTGCACGGTTCATAACCCGCATCTGTACTTCCAAGGAAATCCTCTTCATGGGCGATACCCTATTATAAAGAGAAGCCAAGTGCTTCCATATGCCTCTGGCCAGCCTCATATGCTTTACGTGATTGATTACTTGCGGTGTGCAGTTGAGGAAGATAAATGAACGGACCTTGGCATTGACACGATCCCACATCTGTGCCTGTGCCTCGCGGTCCTTCCTCGTTGACTGTAACTCCCCTTCCTCTGCTTCCGGCCGTGGAACCCCGATAACGATGAAATCAGCAAGGTCATATGACTCCAGCACAGACTCCATCATAACCTTCCAGATGCCGTAATTGTTCCCGTCCAACTGACGGTCCACTGGGAACGTGGGGAGTGTTGGGATCTTCACATGCTTCTCGGCCATCTCGAACAAATCTGCCACCGCGGGGATGTAACTGAAAAAGGGTGGGTGGGTGGGAAAATAAACTTTAAACCTGCAAGTGGCTGTCCAGCAACTCAGCCCACCTTCCTCTTGCTTCTTCTCTTACCAAACAGTCCCTAACAATCCACCAATCAGCAACACAACAATTCCCCTCTTGCTCAGAAAACTCCCAAGATCTTTCAAGAGCCTAGGGCTCTGATACCATGTCAAAATACGCAACGGAGATGATAACCAAATCTCAGACCACAAGAGCAAGTAGAGTGCAGAAAATAGACAGCACAAGAGAAGGAGAGAGATAGGCATGTAACTCTTCTCTATACACAAGATCCCGAAATGAAAACAAGATACAATGGTGTGGGGGCCATGGGGCCATTTTATATGGCCCCATACATGCAGTCGGCCTGTTGAAAATGCAGCCGACTGGGCCTACATGTCCACGACCAACTCCATCCACCAGTCGGCCAGCTGTACACAGTCGGCCAGCATGCATGAGAGGTCGGGGACCAGAAGGGGTAGTCGGCCAGCATCCAGAACCTCCTGACCAGTAGTCGGCCAGTATCTGGATCAGCCAGGGTGCAAAAAACCGCCTCCCACACCTAGTAAAAATAGGAAAAAATGGGGAAAAAATACGGGGAGTGAGGGAAAATGAGAAAACACCTACAAAGGGCGGGCACACCCACAACAGAGGCCCTGGTGTCTGATAAAGACAGGAGATGACTTCTAACATTTTTCCAGGGACTTGGCCAACAGTAGGTCGGCCAGTCCAAGTAGTCTTCCAAGGCTTATAAATAGCGATTGGCCAAGCTCTTGTAATTCATTCAGTCTCTTATAGGCTAAGTCACTAGATTAGGGTTAGATTAGGTGAAGTACACCTTTTCAAGGCAGCCTATGGCTACAAGATTGTACATCCTTTTTGTACCATATGAATATATTGAATACTCAAGATGGTGTTTAGGGCTGAAAGAAGACTCCCAGAGATTCCGCATGTGACATTGGTATCAAAGCATCAGGCTCAACAAGGCTAAACATTGATTCAGTCCCAGATGAAGGTGCGTAAGTCCAAGTTACAGGAAAGTGCACAGGTCCAAGGCCCAAGGAAAGGAACACAAGACATGGAAGAAGTTCCCAGGAGGTTGGTTTGTGGTGTTCCATAAGACCCAAAGGGAATGGCAATCTTGTAAGCCGGGTACCACTTGGGGCACACCAGGAAAGGCAGCAACAGTTCCAAGGGAGGATGATCCTCCAAGGGGTGGGGTGAGAATGCCACACTCAATACTTAGGAAAAGAAGACCAAAGAAAGTGTTCAGGGACAGGGCATGAAGGGAAAGGGGACCGGATGGAACAGATGCATAGATCTTCATCTGAGTTGGAGTAGATTCGGAGACCGGGCAGGGTTTTCAATGAAAAGGTTGCCAGGAAGGGAAGGATGACAGGTATGGGACTCCATGAATAGACAATGGGATGATGATAGTCATCCAAGAATAGAGATTGGAATCTTGTCATCAAGTTTAGCAGAGGGGGATGTCGTGTGCAAGACATGTGTTGGCTAATCCCAAGGGCTAATCCTTGAAGGGAAACAAATAAAGAACACGTTTAGGACCAGAGTTTGGAGTTACAGCAGCTAGGCGTGAGCAAGGAAAGACATTGGAGATGCCCAGGAGGCTGTCGGCCAATTTTCAGTATGGTTTATCTGTGTCAGTCTGCAACATATGTGGGATATTTGTCCAAGGACCTAGCCGACAGTAGGTCGGCCAATCCAAGTGGTCTTCCAACGCTTATAAATAGAGATTGGATGAGCTCTTGTGATTCATTCAGTCTCTTATAGGCTGAGTCACTAGACTAGGGTTAGATTAGGTGAAGTACACCTTTTTAAGGCAGTCTATGGCTGCAAGATTATACATCCTTTTTGTACCATATGAATATACTGAATACTCAGCTCTCTCTTCTGTATGTGTTTGCATTAGGTTGTTCCATGTGACATTTGTGCCACCAGATGAGCAGAGTAGAGCCCTTGATACTTGGTTTTTTCTCTCTCAAAAGAATCTGACAGTTCAAGAGTATAAAGGACGAGTGTCGAGAGGTGCTTATGAAAATTCCCTAAATTTTACCAGATTTCTTACAGGTTCATAAATTTCCCTTGGGGTTAAATGATAAACTTTGACCGTCAGTGCGCCGTAAGCGGCATATTCTTCTCTTCCATCTATGCTCGCGCAATCTCAGCAATGTGTCTGTTTTTCCGCTCAGCAACTCCATTTTGCTGCGGAGTGTATCTGCATGTAAACTGTCTCCGAATACTATTCTTCTTCAAAAATTCAGAGAACTCATTGGAGAAGTACTCTCCCCCTCCATCTGACCTCAGGCACTTTACATATTTCCCTGTTTGCTTTTCAACCATAACTCTGAAATTCTGAAAGTGAGTGAACACCTCACCCTTCTCCTTCATGAAGTATACCCACACTTTCCTTGTGTGGTCATCAATAAATGTCACATAATACCTGCAGCCTCCCATAGACATGGTCTTCGTAGGACCCCATATATTTGAATGCACAACGTCTAGTGCATTTCTGCTCACATTTCTGTTACGTGGAAATACATGCTTTGTTTGCTTTTCAAATTAGCATGCTTCACATATTCTCTGCATACCTTCAACTTTAAATTTTGGCAGCCCTGTCACAATTCCTTTAGTTTGCATAGACTTCATTCTCTGCACATTCACATGTCTAATTCTTTTATGCCAAATGTCTGTGTCTGCAACAATTCTTGAACCATTTGCAAACATCGCAGCACTCACTTCAGGCATGTTTACATTCAATGTAAACATTCTGCCCACTCTGTTGCCTTTTGCAACCAACCTGCACTTGTCTTTAAAGTCTTCAACATAACAACCATCAGGGTTAAACCGAACCTGCAAACCCTGCTCATTCATCTGGCCAACTGAAACCAGATTCTTTGTTGTGTTCGGAACATGAAGTACATCTGCAAGGTACTTCACTTTGCCATCCTGCATAGACAATGGCACATCTCCAACATGGGCAATTGGATGAGCAGTGTCATCTCCTGTTTCCACAAAACCTGGTCTTTCAAGGTTTTTCATCTCCTTGAACCACTCCCCATGACTTGTCATGTAGTTCGAAGCACCTGAATCAACATACCATACATCATCTTTATGTGCTGCATCAACATTTTCAGACATGGCATTCATGACATGCTGCATAACAAACAACCTTTCATTATCCTCATTGTTTCTGCTTGAGGATGCATAGTTGTTTTGCTGCAATTTTCCATTTTGCATGTCAACCTGCTTCTTATAACAATCTGCCTGCACATGTCCAGGCTTACCACAATAAAAGCATCCATGTGTATCATTATACTGCCTTTGCCAATTTCCACGACCTCTTTGACTCCCCCTGCCTCTGAATTGGCCTCTTCCACCTGCGTGTTGTTGTTGTCGTTGTGAATTTTGGGACTGTTGTTGCTGCTGCTGCTGCTGGCCATAACTCTGATTACCTGTTCGGCCACCTCCTTGACCGCATCCATGGCCTCCTCTACCTCGTCCTCTTCTTGAACTTGTGTAGAAGACCTATTGCTCTGAATTGTTTCTGTTTTGTGAAGACTGTTGGTCTTCACCCAAGCTCTTCTCTTCTATAATCAACATAGACACCAAATCTATAAAATTGGGAATGTTTTCCCGAGTTTGAATAGACGTCTTGAACGCCTTGTATTGTGGCCCGAGACCACGTAGACAGACTTCCATCTTATCATCATCATCTACTGAAACACCAATAGATGCAAGGGATTCCACAATACCCTTTATCTTTAATGCATAGTCATTCACAAACATACTCTTTTTCTCCACAGTATGAAGTTCATTCTTCAACTGTATCTTTCGTGCCTTGGTATTCGTTTCATAGAGTTTTACCAAGGTGTCCCACGCCTCCTTGGGGGACTTGGCATCCTGTATGTGCCCAATCATGGTGTCCTGTATACTGATAGAGAGCCAATACATAACTTTTCTGGCTCCTTGGTTCCAATCCTTAAACTCTTTCACATGTGCAGCAGTCGGATTGATCTCCGGTATCTCCGGTGCCTCTTCATGCTCACCTTCTATATAGTCCCAGTAGCCCTTTCCCATGAGGAAATTTGTCAGCCTAAACCTCCAAGCATGGAAGTTGTTCTTATCAAGCTTCTCAGCAACAATCTAGTTTATGCCATCATTTGACATCTTGCCAGACACACAAATTTACCAGAAACAGCACTTTGGTTTGTCGTGCACAAAACTGCTGTATTTTCTGCAGCGGTACTGTAGTACACTCAAATGTCACAACCACTGACCTCAATGTGCATACATACATCCAATGGCAACTGTTGACCTCCTTGCAGCACACACAGTGTCTGCACAGCCAATCTATCTTCCTGCAGTTTTTAAAACAGAGTTCTGCAGAGAATTGATGACTTACCCGCAGTGCTCGAAATTGCCTGCTTTCTGAAAAACGGAGGTCCTTATGCACCTGAAACGGTTTAAAAACGTTGTCCGATAGGACCGATAGGACAGTATAGTTGCCCTGTAGCTTTACTCCCACGAAGAAAGCTCCTCAATCAGAGATCGTTTGTTGCCGGTGCCTCCCATAGAGCTCCCGACAAGGGTGTAGTCGCCAACACAAATAGGAAAGAGTAGTTGAAGCTCTTACCCCCCTCGTACCGCTTCCTGTGCTTCTCTTGCTTGCAGCTCAGCCCTTAGCATGAACCAGGCTCTGATACCATGAAAAGATGCAGGGGAGAAGAGAGCTTGAGCTCTTGCAAGCACACACACACTCATAAAACCCTAATAGAGAACACACAAGGTGAGAGGCTGAAAATCTTCTTCTTCTTCACTCAACACTCAACACACCATATACAAAGATAAGAGTACACACCATATGAAAGGTACTCAACCAAATACATACTAGGGTTCCCTATAGTGTGAACCCAACTAAATGAGTTGGCGCTATAACTATGCCAGTCTCTAGAATGGCTGTCACACAGCCTGTCATCCCACTGGCCGCATATCACCCATGATCTCACTAACCATGCCAGTGGTATAAGTGTGGGGCCTATCTCCTAGGCGGGTCATCAGTGTCCACCGCCTCAATAGATGAGCTCGATATCTCAACATGTCCACCCACTTATGGGGCCACAAGAGTACCCAACGGGGTGCCTACGAGGTTGGGCGCCGGACACTTGGTAAAAATATCCACCCACTTTTAATGAATGTGAACCTACAAAGGTATAAACTTTACAAAGCATTTTTATAAATTAATACAATGGTTTTGAGTGCACTTACCACCTGTTCACACACCACAAAACATGTCAGAATACAAGGCAATCACACGGTTCACCGGTAGGTGCCCCAGGCCCATGAACGAGACATTTATAGCAAGTAGTCACACAAAAATAGTTTCAAACATGCAAACATGTGTGCATATGCACTTTGTTATGAACAAATCTCTTGGTCATGGAACAAGAACAACACTTGCATTTCTATCTGAAATCATGGAACTGGAATCTCGGGCACTCGGATCCACACATTGGCCACAAAAAGGCATGAAGAACTGGGATCCCGGACATTTAGATCCACACACTGGCCACAAATGGGCACAAGAAACTAGAGAGAACCATTCAGGTGGCCAAATGGTGACAAGGGCCCAAGTCCACATGATTACACAAGCTTGTTGGGTAGGGAAAGAAGGCCGAGGACAGTCACACTTCTGGGTAATGGTGGAGAGACAATTGATTAGTGGATGCCATTCATCTTTTGAAAAGCCTTCCAACAAGCATTGGTTTTGGTAACCAAGTGTCTTTGCATGAAATCTTAAATGTGGGGTATTGTAGATGGAGATGAGCTGCTGAAAACATGTGTGTGCGTGCGTGTGCGCGCACGCACACTCCCCCCCACATGCATACATGTGTGAATGTGTTGGTTTTTTTTTAAACTGGCCTTTGGCAGTGGTTACATATTTTTTTGTGTCCATAATAAACCTATCTTATTGAGCAGGTAATGCACGAATTAAGGTGTATGAGCTTTATTGAGGACGCCCATAAGCAATAAATCAAGGTCATTATTGCTATTACTATACATGCAGCCCACACTAGCATTCTTCTTTACTTGATGTAATGTGGCGAGAGGAAAATGGACATTTTAGAGAGGATGATAAAGTCAAATAAGTGTGCATCAAATCTGGCACATAAAATTTATTGCCCAAAATAAATATATCCAATACATGAGCATTAATCTCAAAAAAAAATTCAACCTTACGTGTGTGTGTGTGTGTGTGTGTAGAGAGAGAGAGAGAGAGAGAGAGAGAGAGAGAGAGAGAGATTTATTTACTTCTACTAAAGACACAAATGATATATGAGACCAAAAGATATTACACATGATCCATGACTAAACTAAATGCCAACAAACATAAAAGTAAAAAAAGTTAAGGATCCCAAAAATGGGTCCCACATACTATGCAAGCCTTGCATGTTTAATGAACAATGAAAATAACCCATCTCATCATTGTGGTGGTGCTCTATGGCACTCAAGTATGTATTTGATCTGGATGATCTGGAGTTGGTGAGAGGAGAGTCCAGATCTTAAGGCTTGAGGACATTCAAGAATATGTGCTTTGTCTTTGAGGAGGACATGTGTGTGGGTCGTGAGTGCCTCTTGGGTGGGAAAGTACTTTACCATTAGGGTCAAGGGGGGCTCCCATGAGTTGGTTGCACCCTTGGAGTGCTAACCATATTGTCGGGGGTAGGCCATTTGGGCGGTACCATATCGAACATGTGTCCCGCTGACACTAGGCTTCACTAATTTTGTAAACTACTGTGAGCCATGTGATGCTCTCTGCAAGCTCTGGCAAACGATCCTCCCATAGTTACCAATTTTTCTCCGCCCGTAGGCGTTTATTTATCCACCTGTAGGCGATGCTGCTGAGGAAGCACCAAGGGGGGTTTTGAACGGAGGACCTCTTGAGCTATCACCTCATTGGTGTGAATGTGTTGGTTTTATGTACAAGGTTATCAGAATCAGTTCAAAGAAGGGGGATCATCACTCCTTAACAATAGATACAAGCTTACCTTGTTGGAAACTGCCATCTCGACGTCTCTAGATGTGACAGTTGTTTTGATACGATCCCTCACTTGAGATCTCTTCTGGGCCTTGAGCTCTTCTTCTAGAGAAACCTTCTCTCCCTTTAGCTTATTGATTTCAGTCAATAATTGATTCACTGTGTTCATCAGATCCATTTTTTCCACAGGGATGCGGCCACTACGAGGTTGTCTCACCAGAAACTGCAGGGAAGAACTTTCATGGTAAATGTGACAGAGGAAGCAAGATAAGTAGGAAATAGAATTTCTGCAAAGATTTATAATAGCATAAAGTTATGTCACCTTTTGACTAAGTTTCAAAGTCTCCAGTTCAGTCTTTGTCTTTTCATTGTCCTGCAATACCTAGAATTAGTTAAAGTCACAAAACATATACGTGACTCATATTGTGAAGGCAACCTCTCTCTCTCTCTCTCTCTCTCTCTCTCTCTCTCTCTCTCTCTCTCTCACACACACACACACACACACACACACACACACGAACACATGCGTACAGAAGACATAAAGGACACAATGCCTGTGTGTGTGTGTGCATGCACAACCAGTGTAATCCATGTGTTACGTGTGTATAGCCTCGGTAGATCGTATAAGCCTAATGTATGGGGAATCTGGATCATACTGAAATGGACGGAGCCGGTCCATCTGTAATCCATGTACTCAAAACTAGGTGAGTACTGTGCTTGAAACTAGGTGAGTTCTGTGCCATACTAAGATGACATCAAGCATAGCAGGATTGCTTTCCTTTGGAGAATGCTAGATGCTGTACCTTTTTGAGATACTGCTTCTGTTGCAATAAAATAAATTTGCAAGAGTAGGTACTGAAATTACATGCCATTAGGGTAGGTATGCTCTCCTCCAGCCGCTATCTTCTGTGATGACTGTAGTGCAAGTCGGGGGAGTCGAAGTAGATCCATCTCCCTCACCCTATGTATATAAGTGATTGAGTAGAACAGGGCCATCAATCTAGGAGCTGCAGCAAACTCTGCCTGGATGATCTGGTGGGGAACAGATGGCTTGCTGCCTATCATCCATGATAGCATCATGAACTGAGGATGCACTATGCGCTCCCAATCTGCGGGGGATAAATCTGGTGCCCAGAAGGGAGCTGCATGCATGACTGCCGGGGCGACTAGGGTGTCAAAAGCCAACCCTTCGTCCTCGGCTCCTGAAAATGCACCTGGAAACACTACCTCTCCAATAAGGCTACGGTCGCATATCATCTAGTGAGTCTATCCTCTGTTGCCTGCCTCATAGAGAAGCATGGACTAGTGAAGGTAGCTCCGAGATAGACATATGAGTGCACCACCTCAACCCTGTTACCCATGTCAGTGATCTCTGTACGACCTGCAACTGGGTAGGAGGTGTGGAATACATGGAATTCAATGGGAGTTTGCCAACACAGGTACTCCTTCAGAGAATGGCGTGGTGGAAAGGAAGAACCGAATGGTGATTGAGATAGCTCGGACAATGTTGGAACATTAGAGTCTTCCTCAAAAGATTTGGGCGAAGGCAGTTGCTACTACTGTTTATATTCTTAATCGGTCCCTTACTACTACTGTTCCAGGACAGAATCCCTTTCAGGCCTACCTTGGTAGAAAACCCACAGTTTCTCACTTCGGGTTTTTGGATCAAATGCATTTGTTCATGTACCTGATGGTGACAGGGGGAAGCTGGACGCTAAGTCCAAGGATCATATTTTGGTTGGTTACAGCTCAGAATCCAAAGGTTATCAGGTCTACAATCTTGCAACCTCGAAGATCATTGTTAGCAGAGATGCGGTGGTTGATGAGACTTCATCTTCCATTGCAGAGGGGGTCTTCTTCATCTTCAGGGGGTGATTCGTCTCAGCCTCTCCTTATTTCCTCATCGGATCCTCCCGTTCCTCTTCCTCGACTTGACATGACACGTCCTCGAGCACCTCGGGTGGAGGAATTATCGACATTGATTAGGAGGAGGAGGAGATTTTGGTGGATGCTCCACAACAGGCTACATCTCAAGAGCAGGGTTCGATTTCTTGAGGGGGGGATCTCGTATTCCCAATTGGTTGTACCAGACATTGAGGGATCTCGTATTCCCAATTGGTTGTACCAGACATTGATCGGAGCGGTTGCATACCATGACATCATCTCAGGAGTACCTGTGCATCAATTATGCACTGATGTCATGCATCCAAAAGGACTTGGAACCTACTCATATTGGGGAGGTGCTTTCCAAACCGACTTGGAAGCGGGCCATGGAAGTGGAGCTTCACTCTAGTGAACGGAATCAGACTTGGGAGCTGGTTCCTAGACCGGCAAAGCGGAAGGTGCTTGGTGTCAAGTGGGTCTATAAGACCAAGTACAAATCGGATGGGGCTGTGGATAAACACAAGGCCAGGCTTGTGGCCAAAGCTATTCTCAGAAAGCTGGCATGGATTTTGATGAGACCTTTGCACCAACTGGTCGGATGGTGACCATACGGACTGTTCTTGCTCTTGCTGCACAATCTCATTGCCCATCTTTCATATGGATGTCAAGTCGGCATTCCTCAATGGGGAGCTACAGGAGGAAGTTTATATGGAACAGCGCGCAGGACTTTAGGTTCTTGACTCCAAAGGTATGGTCTATAGGCTGAAAAAGGCCTTATATGGTTTGAAACAAGCCCTTGGGTCTTGGTATGAGAAGATTGATGCTTCCTTTCAACAGAAGGGTTTCAAGCGGTCAGCGCGGCTGCTGATCCAAATCTCTACATTTATCCTGAGAAAGGGTTGTATACTCTCATCATTCTCTATGTGGACGACTGATCATCACAAGTAGCTATGCAGCACACATTGCTTAGACAAAGGTTGCCCTTAGTCAGGAATTTGAGATGACAGATCATTGATTACTTCACTTCTTTCTTGGATTGGAGATTTTTCAGCGCTCAGATAGCATATTCATTTCTTGGCAGTGGTATGTTACAGAGTTGCTAGAGGCTTTTAGGATGACAGATTGTAAGCCCATCACTTCCCCCATGGATCCCGGCATCAAACTCTCCTCTTCTAGATCCAATCCAGTGGCAGTAAAGGAAGTTGGTTGGTTCCTTGATTTGGTTGCTCAACACATGGCCTGATTGTGCATTTGCAGTGGGAACTCTCAGTGCTTTCATGCAGGCACCATTGGACACTCATTGGCAGCAGGCAGCACTCCATGTGTTGCGGTACTTGAAAGGTACCAAGGGTTTTGGCATTTTTTATGAAGAGGGGGCCACTTTACATGGCTGGAGCGACTCCGACTGGGTTGGAGATGCGGATTCCCGACAATCTACTACATGGTATTGCTTTACTCTTGGATTTGGAGCCATTTCATGGACAAGTAAAAAGCAGCCTACGGTGGCACCTTCATCAACTGAGGCGGGGTATCAAGCGGCTTGTTTGCCTCCTTTTGTGAGGTGATTTGGTTGCGGTGGCTACTTGAGAAAATTTGTTTTCGACAACACCAGCCTACCCTTATCTCATGTGACAACTAGAGTTGCTTGGCTATTGCCAAGAATCTGGTATTTCATGCACGGACCAAGCATATAGAGATCCAGTACCACTTTGTGTGGGAGCGGATCTTGGAGGGAGACATTATCCTTGAATATTGTCCTACCCACGACAACGCTGCAGATTTATTCACCAAAGGATTATATGAGTTAGCTATTGGCGGCCATGGTAGCTCCTTGGGTCTTGGGCCACCTCCGAGGACCTGAGAGGGTGTTAGCATATACCATCTCCTGTTGGTGGCTTTTCTGGTGTTTACGGGGGCCATTTCTATTCTTTGGCGTTCCCCTATTTTATGGGCTTTTGATGTGGGTTGCCCACCCTTTTATGGAGTTTTTCACCTATTTTCAGGTCTTGTAAGGGACTAGGATGTAGTCAGCTAGCTCGAGTTGATTTGCAAAAAAATTACCATGAGCCCATTTTTGTGGAGAGAGATTGTGTAGTAAATCCTTAAAGGGCCCAATATATATATGTGTTGCCCTCTTCCTCACAATCTATTCATTCCTTGATTATTCTTGTTGATCACTTTGGTGAGCACCTTCAGCGCTTTGCCTACGGAGTCCACTCCTTCTATTTTCTCTCATCTCTCTCTTGGAGCTTCAACATTTTTGCCATTCATCTCCATCTTTCTATTGCCCTTTGACAGTATCTCCCAGGCAAAGCCAACCCAATGTGGTAATGTCCTTAGTAGAAAAGGGCAAGTTTCAACTCTCCACACTTCTCGAGCTTGAGAGACATGGACTAGAGGACATGAAGCACAAATACGTTGACTTTGAGGAGTGTGGCACACAGTGGGCAAAGCTATGCTTTGGAAGCCACAAGACCATGTCACTTCATCATACGAGATGGTTGGCTCTTTTATAAAGATTGACTCTGTGTGTTAAAATCATTTCAGGCATTGCTCCTCCATGTGTGTTAGCTTCTCCATGACATGCATGACGCCATTAGTAGTGGTCATCGGGGAATGAACTCTACGTTAGAGAAGCTAGAAAGTCACTTATATTGATTGCTTCTCCATGTGTGTTTAAATCATTGCAAGGGAATTGGATGAAGGAGTGAATAATAGGGAACTCCTTATATAGTGCATGAGTGAGCTGGCCGATTGTCTCTAGGGCTGGCCGATTGCTCACAGGACAAATAAATAGGAGAAATACAATAAAATACCAAGATAAATGGTAAAAGCCTCAGAACACTGAGATGCACAATTCTAACACCCCCTCTGCAACTCATAGTGTGCAAGAGTCGGAAGAAGATAAGTCGATGAAGATGCAACCATGGATCCTCCAGCACCGCGAATATTGGAATCACCTCGGAGAGAGCACCCGCCAGCCTGTTTCCTCGAAACAAGATGCCACCACGAATAGCAAGGAAATTTGCTTGGCCACAAATTTCCACACAAGTGTGTAGTGAACTCCAAAAATAGATGATGAGCTACTAGACATACCGTGCCCATAATCCCCAACAGTGGACGGAACACATCACGTCCCAAAAGCCTTGAACAATGAACTTGGAAGAGATCCTATTCATAATCTCTGCTGTACCAAAGATAACCATGTCCTGCCAGATGTCTAATGCTCGGAACTCCGAATCACGGTTCCCATGCACCAGTAAGTGGAGCTGGAATCAGCCCCCTCTCCCGCCCACAAGCCTCTTCTGGCTGGAAGCACATGGGGGGAAATTGCATGTGTACTAGAGAAGCACACCATTTGGGGTCTCCTAAGTCGGAAGCACCTTGGGAGCCCTAGAAGTGGTACTAGAATCTATATCACTATCCTGTGTCGTGTCTTTGCCTTTTCTCTGAGATGAAGCCTTGCCCTTGGTCTTGTCCTTCTTCTTGGACAAACAATCCTTGGACAGATGTCCTCTTTTCTCGCAAGAGAAGCAGCAACTCCGACCTTTCTTTTGAACTGAGGAAAGTGCCTGGTCAGAACTGTTGACTGACACCTTCAACTTACCTTGTGAGATGAGAACGGAATCCTCCTCCAAAAGTAGGGAGCTAAGATCATCAAAATCCAATTGAGTGGATGTGACCTGGCACCGCAAAGATTGAGAAATAACATCATAGTCCGGAGGAAGCTCGGTGAGGATAAGAGCAGCCAGTTGAGAAGAGGACAAAGTAGCACCCATAACCAGTAAGTGGTCATGGATAACCTTGGCCTTCATGAGAAAAGACTGCATTGAATTGCCTTCAGGAAATAACAAACCGTAGGGATGCCCCTGCAAGGTAACTGCCCTCATCGATGAATCTCGTCCTCCAGCTTTGACCATACCTCATGAGCATTGGTGAGAGTTTGCACTGCCGGTGAGACCTCCTTAGTGATGGTCCGCACAAGCACAGAATGTGCCTTCGAGTCTCGATTCTCCCAGTCTTGTAATTCCACAGCAAATTCATCCGCTTGATCTTGAGTCCACCGCCTAGAGTTTTGAGGATGCTCGGGCTTCCTTTCAGTGCCCTGAACAATGTCCCACAAACCCTTGTGGATGAACCTGTCGTCAGAGTGCATGCGGAAGCGGTATGGAGATAAGAAAATGAGAATGAGATAAACACAAGATAGATATCTGAATATATGAAGCAATTACAACAGCCCTGCGTGGAGCAGTGTGTGACTCTATGGGTAGGGCTTGTGCTGTGGATGGAGAAGAAAGTGATGGATAATGAGTGAGAGCATGGGGGTACTTATATACCCCCTCTAGGAGCTGGCCGACTGGTCCTTAAAAGAGGACAAAAGGAAATAATGCTAGAAAGCCCATAAAGGTGCCTAAAATGCATAATAAAAATAGCCGATGCTTCCTAAAATAATCAGAGCTCCTAAGTCCCCCACTGACTCAGTGATGGGGCTCACAACTAGGAGGTGATTCATGCTAACACCCCCTCTCAGATCCTGGGTGTGGCATAAAGCCTAAGGAGCTGAAGTGAGGAGCCATGGAGGGCTGTGGAAGGGCCTTTGTAAACAAATCCGCTGCATTTTCCTTGGAAGGACAATACTCAATGAGAATCTCCCGTGCCATAATCTGCTCTCAAACAAAATGATACTGTATCTCAATATGCTTCATCCGAGCGTGGAATACTAGGTTCTTGGCAATTGCCAAGCAACTCTGGTTGTCACAACGAATCAAGGTAGGCACCGTCTGTGGACACCCAATCTCTGCAAGCAGTCATCTAAGCCAAACCACCTCTTGAGCAGTTGCAGATGCTGCTCGATACTCAGCCTCTGTAGAAGACAATGCCACCATAGGCTGCTTCTTAGAACTCCATGAAATAGCTCCAGATCCAAGAGTAAAACAAAATCCAGATGTCGATCTCCTCGTGTCGATGTCTCCAGCCCAATCAGAATCTGACCATCCTTTAAGAGTAATCGCTTGGGTATACATGATGCCATAGGACCGAGTACCCTGCAAATATTGCAATACCCGCTGTGCTACCTGCCAATGCACCAATAAAGGGGTGGCCATGAATGAGCTGAGAATTCCCACTGTAAAAGAAATGTCAAGTCTCGAATGAATGAGCCAAATGAGAGACCCAACCAAGGTCCTATATCTAGAACCATCTGTAAAGTCACTAGTTGCCTCCGAGGGGACAGCTTCTGCTCTAGGTCCATCGGGGAAGAAATGGGGCGGCAATCTGCCATGCCAAATGTCTCTAAAAGCTCACAGACATATCTCTGCTTTGAGACACAAAAATATCACTGTCCTGATGGTGGTCATCCTGGCCGTAGGTCCAAAGGTTTCCTGAAAATCCATGCCAGACTTCTGGGCATAGCCCTTGGCAACAAGATGAGCTTTGTGCTTATCCAATTTGCCATCCGAACGATACTTGGTCTTATAGACCCAGCGGACTCCAATCACCTTTCGCCGTGTAGGCCGAGGGACCAACTCCCATGTCTGATTCCGCTCAATGGACGCTAGTCGGCTCACTATCCTGTAAAACTCGCGACATGAGTGCATAGTTCACACTCAAATTCCCCACGTGTGTATGACCCTGTTGTTGCTGAAGTCTCTGGGATCTCATCAAGCCATCTTGGCTGGTCTCCGGAAGCTTGGTTACTCCAACATCCCTGACTGTCTGAAAGAACCATCTAGGTACACGCCATGCCCTAGTAGAGCGGTCATGAGTGACCTCTGCATCCTGATGCTCCTCTTGGGCCCCCTCATAAGAGGGTATAGGCGCTATCTCCGGTATGGGTGCGGGAGGAGTAATGCATGGCAACATGGCTGGAATGGATGGAGACTGAGAAGCAAAAGGTTGAGCTGCCTCGTCAATGTCTCCGGACTACGAAGAAGAAGTAGAAGAAGCCCCCTCTGAGAGACTAGGGGTAGTCTCGACAAAGACCACATCTCGACTGATCTCCACCTTCCGAGTATTGGGGTCATAGAGCCTATATCCTTTGGTCATGGTGCTATATCCAACGAGCACTAGGTGCTTGGATTTGGCATCCAGTTTCGTCCTGTCTGCCTTAGGCACATGTACAAAAGCGTCAGATCCAAAAACTCGAAAATGAGTGACGGAAGGACGCGCACCATAATAAGCTTCATAAGGAGTCTTTCCGCGAATAGCAACCGTAGGAGACCGATTGCGAATATGAACCGCAGTAGCAACCGCTTCGGCCCAAAGAGGCCTTGGAAGCCCCTTATGCTGCAGCATGGTCCTTGCCATCTCCACAATGGTCCGGTTCTTTCTCTCCACAACACCATTCTCTGATGGTGTCCCTGAATTCGCAAACTCCATCTGTATGCCATGAGTAGCTCAGTAGTTCTTGAACTGATTTGAAGTGAACTCGCCACCAAGATCGGCTCTCAAAGTCTTGACAGAATGTCTAGACTGCTTCTCCACCAATGTCCTCCAATCACAAAATTTGCCGAATGTCTCATCCTTGGTCTTCAAGAAATAGACCCATGTGTACCTGGTACAATCATCAACAAATAGCAGCATGTAATTGGCATTGCCCACTGACGGTGTGCGCATGGGGCCGCACAAATCCGAATGAACAAGCTCCAATGGGGTAGTGGCTCCCCTGGTGGCCTTCTTTGGAAAGGCCTCTCGATGCTGCTTGCCCTTAAGGAAACTCTCACATACACCGGGCCATGCCCCAACATCTGGCAACCCCTCTACCAGATTTTCATGAAATGCCTGGCGTAAAGCATCATAATGCAGATGTCCAAAACGTGCATGCCACAAAACTCCTGTCTCGGCTACTGATTTGGCCATAAGAGCGGTGAGTTTGTATAGGCCACATTCCTGCACTCCTTGCCATAGAGGCTACCTTGTATCAGATGCCCAAAACGTGCATGCCACAAAACTCCTGTCTCGGCTACTGATTTGGCCATAAGAGCGGTGAGTTTGTATAGGCCACATTCCTGCACTCCTTGCCATAGAGGCTACCTTGAATCGCGATCCTCACGATGACGGAATGCTCATCAAAGATGACTCGGGTACCTAGCCTGGTAAGAGAACTCACAGACAAAAGGTTAAATCCCAAATCTGGAACATAAAGGACCTCAACATCTGACATGTGTCCTTTGCATCTGGAACGAGAGGAATAGTGCCGGATCCTTGTATTCGAATAGTGGACCTATCTCCAATAGTGACATGGCCGGACTTGTCATGAAGGTTCTGAAGCCAATCGTGCCGATAGGTCATGTGGCTAGAAGTGCCACTATCCACATACCAAGGTCGAGAATCAAAAGAGGCCAATGCAATCTCGCTGGACTCCAACTTTGTAATCGTGAGGAATACCCCCTCTTCCACGGTTGCGGCTGTAGAAGAACCTGTATCTTTGGCTTTGGACTTCTCTCTCCACCATGAAGGTCTAAGGTTGGGGTGCTTTTTGTAGCGTTGATCCACGGTATGCCCTGTCTTCTTGCAATGGGAACACTCCACCTCAGACTTGGTCTTTTCCTTTTCACCCTTTTTCTTCTTTTTGGATGAATCCTGCTTTCCTTTCCCTTTGGATTGCCCCCTCTGAGCGGTAAACGCCTTGGAGCCTTTGCTGCTACCACCATCTCTTTGTAGGAACCGGGCCTCCTGCTCCAAGATCATCAGAACAAGATCCTCCCAGGTGATGTCCTCTGTCCGGTTGGAGGCAAGAAGTGAAGAGTACAGGTTGTCAAACTTGGGAGGCAATTGAGCAAGTAGCTTGATTGCCATATCCGTTGAGGCAATGTTCTTGCCACAAGATGCTATCTGACTCCGCAACAACTCCATCTGGTTGATGTGATCTCTCATGGAAGAAGAATCATTACATGTTATCTTCGCAAGTTGCACCTCCAAAGACATACGCTTGGTAGAGGTCTTGACCTCATAGAGGTCCTCGAGCTTCTTCCATATCTGATAAGCCATGGTATAAGACTTGATAAGGGTGAGAACCGCATCCTAGCAGTTCATGAAGATGAAGGATCTAGCTCAAGCATTGAATCGGTCCCATAAAACGGCCTCTTGCAAGGTACGAGATGTAGCCGTCTCTGTTGAGGTATCGGACCGAAGTATAGGGGTGGTGACAAACTCCCAAAGGTCATATGTCTCTAGAATAGACATGGCCTTGACTTTCCATAGGTCAAAATTGGAACCATCCAGCTTTGAAGATTCGGGAATATTGGGAAGAATGGGTATATGCACTGATGGTGCTTGAAGCAAGGGCTGTTCCACAATGTCATCAGCCATGATCCCACAATAGAATGCTGTAAAGAGTACTTACTGATTCAAAAAAAAAAAAAAAACGCAGCCAAGAAGAGGGCTGCAAATCAGCCACAAAAACGCAGCTGAATGAAGTGTTCTCTCTCTCAAGGCAGCACCACGCTTGAAAACGCAAACCCTAGATGATGAGGGAAAGCATAGAGTAGGAGGAAGATGTGGCTGAAGAAAGAGGAAGGACTGTCAGAAGGGGAGGGTGGGAGGCTGAAAAACGCAGCCAAGAAACTGCTGGGTAAGCAGCAAGGAAAAAAGGGCAACAGAAAGGGGAGGGAGGAGGGGCTGAAAAATGGAACCCCTAGGGCTGTAAAGAGGAGGAGCAGCAGCAAACGCAGCCACCAAATCTGTCCAACAGCCGGGAAGCAGAAAATGCAGCTCTCCAATGTCCGGATGATGATGCCTAGGCTGAAAAAGGCCTCCTTGCTGAAAACGCAGCACCCCTTGATGATGACAATGCTGGCTGCCTCTGAAACACACAGAATTCAGCAACTTCTTCGCAATGAAATCCTCCGAAAAGATGCCTGGTGCTCTGATACCATGTCAGAGTGCATGTGGAAGCGGTACGTAGACAAGAAAATGAGAATGAGAGAAACACAAGATAGATATCTGAATAAATGAAGAAAGTACAACAGCCCTACGTGGAGCAGTGTGTGACTCTATGGGTAGGGCTTGTGCTGTGGATGGAGAAGAAAGTGATGGATAATGAGTGAGAGCATGGGGGTACTTATATACCCCCTCTAGGAGCTGGCCGACTGGTCATTAAAAGAGGACAAAAGGAAATAATGCTAGAAAGCCCATAAAGGTGCCTAAAATGCATAATAAAAATAGCCAATGCTACCTAAAATAATCAGAGCTCCTAAGTCCCCCACTGACTCAGTGATGGGGCTCACAACCAGGAGATGATTCATGCTAACAGAACCAGACCTGCATCTGAACCTTCCAATGAGCATAGTTGGGTCCTTTCAACTTGTCATCTTTGTTCGTACAGGGGGGAGCCATATCCACAGCAGCAAAGAACAAATCACAGCTCTCAAACACTTCTCTCAAGTGCTTTCCAACAACGAAGCGAGGCACCAGGAACAATCAGCCCCCTCTCAAACCGTAGAGAGAAAGAGGCGGGACAGCAGAAAAACAGTCCAAGATCCACTAGGAACCGCCTACCAGAAGGGCAGGGACTCGTGGAGGAAGAAGAAAATGTAGAGCCACTTGTCTGGCAACTCCAAATGCAAAGAACTCACCAAAAACAGATGCTGGTGTAGAAAACACAGCCACAACTCCACCTTTACCTCTGTAGAAGAAAACGCAGCCAAGTGAACTAGCCGGATTGCCTCTGTAGGAGAAAACGCAGCCACCAAAACTGGCCTGCAGCAAACAGCCAGCTGGCTGGACCTGAAAACGCAGCACTGTTGGGGAAACGCAGCCACTATTGTCACAGATCTGCAGCCGGGAGAGATGTGGAGAAAAACACACAGCAAAAGGAGGGAAAGGTGGGCAGATTTGCAGAGTTTGGAGCAGCCTGGACCTAAGCATATGATACCATGAAGGAGATAGCACAGGCGGAAGCATAAACAATAAACATATGAGAGAGTGCAAAGTAGAATGAGAGAGTTGGACAAGATCACCTTTTATAACAGCTGTAAAGCTTTGCAATGGCAATGGCCAACAACTGGATGTTGAACTATGTGCAAGGGAATTGGATGAAGGAGTGAATAATGGGGAACTCCTTATATAGTGCATGAGTGAGCTGGCCGACTGCCTCTAGGGCTGGCCGACTGCTTACAGGACAAATAAATAGGAGAAATACAATAAAATACCCAAATAAATGGTAAAAGCCCCAGAAACTGAGATGCACAATTCTAACAAGAAGGTTGGCTCTTGTATAAAGACTGATTGTGTGTTTTAAAATCATTTTGGGCATTGCTTCTCCATATGTGTTTAAAACATTCCAAGCATAGCTCCTCCATGACATGCATGACGCCATTAGTAGTGGTCATTGGGGAATGAACCCTACTTTAGAGAAGCTAGAAAGGCACGATCTCTATACTCATGTGAAGCATTGGGCAATTTGTCAAAAGGTGAAAGTGTGTCATGGGAAGAAGGTGGGACTTTTACAGCCCTTGCCCATTCCCGAGGGTCTGCCTGAGAGTCTCTCTAAGGTATATCTATGGATTTTGTGACAAACTTTTTTTTTTCTGGGAAATACATCCTTTTATTAGTTAAACGAAAAACCAGCCAATAGGTTGAAGTACATGCTCAGAATCTCCTAAGGAGGAAAAACAATGGTGAGAGTAGTCCCTTCCCTAGCTAGCCGCTCTCAGAGGGAACTACCTCATACAAGGGGAAGTGCGCCAGGGGGGTGGGGGGGTTGGAGAGCATATTTTGACAAACTTGTCTCCATTTACCGGGGAAAGGAATACATAGTATTTGACCATCGTGGATAGATTTAACAAATCCATGATGCTAACTTGTGTCGCTCTAATGCAACTGCTAAGGATGTTGCTTGTTTGTTTAATCGATATTGGTACCCAATTTGTGGTCTCCACTGTGTCAGATAGGGATGGTAATTTACCAATATTTTTGGCGTGCTTTATTTGATAATTTTGGTACTAAGTTTAACTTTTTCAGTTCATTCCACCCACTGATAGATGGTGGCTAGGCCAAGATATACAATCAATTGGCCTTTGATGTGCTGAAGTGTTACGTCTGCGGTTAGCAAGGTAAGAAGTATTTTTGCCTTTGATTCAAGCAATTTTGAATGACAAGGTTAGAGATGAGTCGCAACCCGAGATCATCGATGAAGCGGAAGTCATGGTTCTCAAGTAGATTGTTCCTACACTTCAAGCATGGATCTGTCCATCGCGAGCATCAATACCTCACCAAATTCTAGAACCCAACGTCCATTGCGAGCGTCAATACCTCACCAAATTCTAGAACCCATGAAGCAGTTTGGATGGAGAAGGAGTTTTTTTTGGAGTACCTCGCATTGGTGGCGGACTATCTGGAGGCAATGGGACTCTTGTCATCAAGCTAAAGAGGAGGGCATGGCACGTGCATCACGCACTACTGGGATACCATGGACATACTACACTCACACAAGTGCAAGGCCCTAAGGTTGGACACTAGGCTGAGTTGCCAGTGTACCGCCAAGTGGTAGGGCTGCTTCATGTTCATGTTGTAGTGCCTCTTTACTTCTTGCCAATTCCACATTTTGGTCTTCAACCAGTTTCTCTTAGTGCTTCAACTAACTCTCCCAATTCTCTCTAGTGTCAAAATTCTCCCATGCTCCCATCAAAAGCATTCTTTCAATATGTCGGTGGATGTTCTCACTGTGTGAAGCCAATTGGAATAAAAGCCGGTCAGTTTCTTGTAGTACCATGGCTGCCTACCTAATTATGCATGCAACGCTACATGCAAGAGCTATGCATAGACCCATAACACACATGCATAAAGCTGATTGCCGATGCAAAAACACAAACCCTATTTTGGCTGCCTATGCAAAATTCAAACCCTAATTTTTTTGCATGCACAAACTCTACCTAGGATTGATCTAGACGCTATGATACCAATGTCACATGAGTGATGCAGTGGAAAGACTAAAATATAGATTCACGCTAATGAAAATTGAGCAAGATGCAACATAGAAGGAGACAGAGACCTAATCTCTTGTATATTGCTCTATTTACAATGATGAACTTGGATCTTGACTTAGATTTTTCTTATGCATACCTATGTACTGATGCATACAAAGATGACTAGCTGAATCACAGCTTCAGTAATGATCTACAGATGCTTGCGTTTTGCTTGCTGAGGGCTACCTTTGGCCAGTTGCTTCAGCTTACAAAGAATGAGATGTCCAAAAGGAACTGTAAACTTCCCTTTTATAGGGGCTGGTTTGTTGGTAGGGTTGGCTGGTTGGCCAACTGTGCCAATTGCACATGTCTAGATACAATGTATCTAAAAGTTGTCCACATTCAATGAACTTGGGTGCCTTTCTATTGGCTCTGTGGAACACATGTTTGGCTGCCCCAAAATAGTCTGCCCATACTCTTCCTCGCATCTTGCCCTTGTGGCGGTTGTAAGTAGGTCTATGTGGCACTCATATGGGTGATGCATATGACAGATTTGATCCTGTAAATAAATTTCCATAGTTCATCCATGTGGACATCTATGAAGACTCACAACATTCATGGGAAAGAATTTGACAAGCACACATGTATGGATGATCTACTGCAAGTGCTGGGCTGGCAAGTAGACCTCTTGCCAAACTTGGTGGGGGACATAGACGTCTTGGATTTTGCGCCTTACCAAGGTGCATACCAATTTTAAATTAAGGTCCTTTTCAGGTATGTGGGTATATCAGGAGTTCTTGGTATGATGCTGACACTAACAGCATGTGCTCAGATCTCTGACATGCCTAACACAGGTAATGTTTATGCACATGCATTCACTTTCACTTCACATGAATACCCTTTAATCATACAGACACTCTAAAACGTGTATAATGTAATATAGGGTTTTCTCTTGCTAGGAACTTCTCCTATCCAAATATTATCAGGCTTTACCTTACGTAATGTGAACAGTTGGGAGATGAGCTGGGAGCGTGCAGATGTCTCCTCCTTAAGGCTAGCCTCCAGAAGGGCCCTTGATGCCTCAACTGAACCCAGTTTGTTTTGCAATGCAGCAAGCTCCTTCTGAACCTCGAAGAGGCGGCCTTGTCCTTGCTGCTCCTCGGATTCATACATCTTCAGCTTTGATTTCAACTGTTTCACTTCTTCATTGAAAAGGTTCTGCAAAACCAATAAATTTCTTAAGAGTCATTTAGATCTTGCAATAGAACAAGTGATGGAAGAGTCCAATGCATTTTACTTGCAACGATTGCAGCTCTTGTCGGAGTAGGTTCTTTTCACCGCATGTGCTGTCAAATGAAGGTGGAGAGTTCCTTTCGGGTTGTGGCTGTGAGCCTTGCATTGTTTCTCGTGCTACCTGCAGCTCTGCTTTGAGTTCTTCATTTTCTTGTTTCAGCTGCAAGAGGGCACATAGTGCTTTGATTTTGTCTCTCATTTAGCATATTGGGTGCAAAAAAAAAGATGGATGGTTCTACAAATCCTTTTGTCAAATAAGTTAGGTTGCACGTAAGCCGTTGCATTTTACAAACTTTAGTTACACAAATCTGGTGGCTTGAACTCCAATCATTGACATTATTATGCTCCCCCCGTTCCTCCGCCCCCCCCCAACAACACACACACACAGACACATACACAAAGATCCTGCTGATCAGTCTGCAATAGAGCTCCTCGTCCTGCTCAACCCTACCGGGAGCTAGGAGAGGACAGAGCATGCCCATAGGCGATGGTCTGGATGTCCACTGGCTGTGCAGTTGGTGGGAATCAAACTCGAGCCCCCTGCTCTAGAGTTCAAGACTCTACCAACTCAACTATGAAGCCACAGACTAATGCCTTTTGAATGACCTTGATAGGATTCAACTCATGGAACTATATTCTCAAGGTTAAGTAAATTAAGTTGGAAATGCTATAAGAGACCTTGCCGCGAATCAAGACTAGTGTGTCGTTTTTTGCATCCACAATTACCCTCAGCAATGCAAGACCATTTTCCAGCCTTGTCAACTGCAAAGGGTAACCAAAGACAGAGACCTGTCAGGATTGGCTAGGCATGTGTGTGCATGTCCATGTGTTAACAACTAGTCAAAGTGAGCTCTTGTGCAGGTTGCTGAAACATTTTAATGGCACCTGATCCATTAAGGATTTTCCTTCCACCACATCGGCAGCCGCTTTGAGTGGACCTTTATTAATTTCAAACCCAGAGGGTTTGAAGGTTGGCAAGACATGGCGCTGAAAGGCATCCACTGTGTCAGCCAAAGTAGCAACAATACCAATACTGCTAGTAAAGGCCTCTTCAAAGGATTGCAAGCGTTGCCGCAACTGACTTTCATGCACTGTAGATGTTTTCTTAAGCTCTTCAAGTGCCCGTGAACACTGCTCTTTCTGACTCCTTGCTTGCTCCCTCTCACTCAGGGCCTGCAGAAGCTGCTCGGATGTGCTTTGCAGCATGTTTTTCAGCTGCCCTACCTCAGCTTTCATATGTGCAGTGCCTGAGTGAACCATTGAGGTAACTTCTGCATCCCTGTGCTGTCTTAGCCTCTGAAGTTCAATCCTCTGCAGTGATCCATTTAATTGTATGATGGATTATGTGATTTACATTTGAAGTTAAAAAACCACCAGCATTTTCGCAGATGAGGGTAACGTAAAATAAGTGCACTGCTATAGTGCATTGAGAATCAGTGCAGATGCAGTGGGTGTACTTTGTCCGCCCATGTTCACAGAATCTTAGATTAAACACAAAGGATAAAAAGAAAGTCCAACCTGGCTTTTCTCTCGAGCAATGAGGTCATTGAGCTGACAGCGTAGCAAATCGTTCTCATTCCGTAAGGACCGGTTTAGAACGCTTTCCACCTCGGTGATACCTTTCTGCCGCCTCTGTTATACACAACATGATCTTTGAAACATCAACACGCAGTGATGATCATACAGCACTAGTGTATTATACAGATTAAATGGAATGATGGCCATTATACACGCACGTGATGGCGATAACGACTTGAAAACCAGTGTAGTGCATTATATACATATACATAGATATGTGTGTGTGTGTGTGTGTGTGTGTGTGTGTGTGAGAGAGAGAGAGAGAGAGAGAGAGAGAGAAGATAAAACAGTTGTCCTTGCGCATTGATGACCTACCTCTGGGGAGCTAGGCTTTTCACCTGCATTCCTGCTTCTGTTTTTATCTGCAACACAGAATTTCAAACATTGGTGAAAGATAGGGGTATCGTTGCCCGAATACTGATTTAGGTGCAGACAATCATGTCAACCCAAATGGCAGAGCCCATATGAATTGAGCGGTTTCTAGTTTTCCTGAACTTTAGTTTACAAGCCAAATATCGAAAAGAAAAGGGCAAAACCCATCACAAGGCAAAAAGCACAAACATGAAAACCTTCATAGGAAGAGAAGACATCTTACAGAGGAGAGAGGTAGAGAGGGCAGAGGTGGTTGCGTTGGCAGCCGCCATGGCTCACGAGTGCGATTCTAGAGAGACAAAGAGAGGCATTTCGGCAGTTGGAAGTAATAAGGAATGCTGCCCAGGGGAGGAGAAAGGGGAAAGAAGGAGCGCGCACAGGCAAATTCAGCTGTTATTGGCAGAGAGAGAGAGAGAGAAAGAGAGTAGAGAGAGAGTGGCGAAGAGAGAGAAACTGTGTTGCGTGCTGTATATAACGGTCGCGTTTCTCATAGCCCGGACATTGTTAACTGTATCATCAGGCCGCCCATTTACCTTGTACAAACCAAGGTGTCTTTCTGGGAATGTCGTTATTATAGGGGGATGGTACCAGTCCCGCATTTTGAAGATGAGTAGGGAGCATGAAAACAGGTACGACGAGAGAGATGAGAAGGAAGGTCCATTGGAGTACAAGAAACATCGAGAAATTGGATTGGTTGCTCTTGCTAATTTTTCCTCGCTTTCGCAGGGACAATGCACCGCTGCCCGCTAATCCACCCCCTTTGGGAGACGCGGCTCTTAGTAAAAATCTGCTTAGTTATAAGCTAGTTCATGCGTGTTGGCTATTACTAAGCTTAGCTATGTAAGTCCTTGCAAGGCTAATTCTAGTATCACGTGTGTGTTGGATATTACTAAGGTTAGGTGCAAAGCTCAAGTATAAAGATGGGCTAAAATTTAAAATAGTGACAAGCACACACAAGAGAGACATGAATAGCTGAATTTTCTTCTATCTTTTTCTCTATAATTATATGTTTGAAATTGAACATAGTCTTTTCCTAGCTCACCGACACCAAATTTATCAACAACTGTTGCGCCCTTATAGAGGCAAGGGCATCTACAAGATATATAGCTATTCCTTCACACATTATATGCAACTCCTGCTTGAACTACGTTTTTCCAGCCTCCTACTGTGCACTATCCTTGGCTAGCAGCTACCTACAGAGGTTTGATTCTGAATCAAAGAAAAATTGATAGAGTTATCCTTACTAGTCTATCGCTTCCTTTGCTTGCCTCTTGCTTGTCTCTTGATCTCGTTACCATACCATGAGAAAAATGCAAGGGAGAGGGTGAGCTTCAGTTGCAAGCAAACATCTTTACACACACCCATATAAGTAGACAAGCACACAAGAGAGATGATAGTTGATTTTTTTTCTGTCTTCTTCACCTCTCTATAACTGTAACATAAATGTAATAGTACTGAAACATACAAGGTCCATAGTGTGAACCTATATGGATGAGCTTGCACTATAACTATGCCGTAACTCTAGTAACAAAGTGACTGACATCATAACCAATGGCAAAATATCAACCATAATCTCATCAATGATGCCACTAGAATAAGTGCAGAGGTGGCATCCTCGCGTGGCATTCATATCCACACTAGGTGAGCTCGATATCTCAACAAGTGATACATGAGCTAACCACTTAAGAGAGTCCTATGCGACTGGTGGTTTATCCTTCAAATTGTTTACTCCACAAAATTGTGCAGATGCAAAATGTAGGGGCATTGTTAAATTTGCTCTAGCTAGGATGAAAAAGCTTAAAGAAAGCCATGGATTAAAAGATTATGCAAGGTTTATAAAAACACGATTAAGACTTACATGAAGTTAGCAAGCACACACACAAGGTCTAAGAAAGAGAGATTATTGATTATGATAGCCATTTTGATTATTCATTATGATATGGAAGACCTGTTCCCGAAAATGAATGTTCGAGAGCAGACTCAGTGCTACGTTTCATTGACTCGAAAGAAAGCCAGCATGCATGTCAAAGGTTCTTCAAAGGAAAGCTTTTCCAACAAGCAAGCTTGATCTTTCCGTGAAAGAGTCCAAAGTTGATTTGTTGGTGGAATTGAATGGTAGAAGCTCATGAATGCGGGTCAAGTATATACAATAAGGTAGTAAAAAATAGTCACGACATGCACTATCTTCTAACTCTATTTTTGCTTTTGCCTTGAGTTTCAGTCCTAGTAACGAGATCAAGAGACAAGCAAGAGGTAAGAAAAGGAAGCGATGTTACAAATGTCGTACCTCAAAATTTCTATTCAATCCTTGTTTCTCACAAAACAGTATCACTTTGGACTCTCCGTTGAGACCAGCAGGTCAGCAACGAGATCCAGTAATAGATTACAATAATTTTCTCGTCCTCATCATACATATATATATCTTCCACGACATACGTATGGGTGTCCTAAGCACCGCGAGCCCATGTATCGCCTGGTCAGAACCCTCCAGGATCCTCCTTAGGTGTCCTAGCACTTCACTCAGGGACCGCTTCGTCGGCCCTCGCCCATCGTACCGGAAGTACACTATTTTTCACCATACCCAGGCTGGTCAAGACCTGGGCAGGTTTTTGCCACGTGAGCCGTCCTTTGAACACTCCCCGTCGCCAACTGTTGCAACCGAACTTCCCTTAGAAAAACACATATACCAAATGCTCCCTCCAGCATTCTGGCATAAGATAGTCCTTTAAGAAAACAGGGTTTCTATGCAAGTTTTCAGTTTTGATTTTCTTTTGAATACAATGAGTATATCTTAATTCCGTATCCCAAGACTTCTAGATCACAGGTCTGGATTTCCAAGCAAAATTCCTCGAATTCTGTAATCTTGATCCTCAGATCAAAATCAAAGGTCTTAATTTAATTTCAGATTCGGTGGGATGATTTGAATGAATTTTCCTGAACTGGTCACATCATCTTTTCTTGAAATTGACGAAGGAGATTAAGTCGTGGTCATAGTCTGATTCAAGGTTCGAGTCTGAAAAGGTTCTCCCTTAACTATCTTTCTCGAAGGGTAATATTTCAATTACTACTTTACTAAATTTTATTCATTGAGTATTTTGCTTAACTGAATTCAAAACTAAATACGTATTCCTATGAGGAATAAATTAATCATTTATCTAAAATTCTGACTTCGATAGATCTTCTGAATTTTCTCATTACCATCCTAGAGAATATGAAACAGTAGAATTTTCTCATTACCATCCTAGAGAATATGAAACAGTAGAATTTTCCTTCATAGAGTATTTACTTATTCATTTATCAATATTCATGGGATTTAAACAATGATTAAAGAAAACTCTCATTTTGATTTTTAAAAAAATTATGTATGCATCTATTTATGCATAAAATCCAACTTCTATGGAAATAACACTTTTATATAAAAGAAAATCCTTTTATGCATCTATTTATGCATAAAAATTAATTTTGATGAACTTACTTCATCAGCACACACACACAAGGTAGAGAAGCACCATAGCTTTCCTTCTTTGCACTCTACAAAACATAGCACATTTTGCTAATCATAAGTTCACACTGAAATAACCTAAAGCTAATAATGTCCACACACTTGGCCAGCTGGACATGGCCATTATTTTCCACACACACACTACGAGGCTGGTGTCCACACGCTACCGCTATCTACTAGATCCCAATGATCTTACATTCTCAACACCCCCCTCTCTATTTCCATTGCTAATCTCAAAATTTCAGGGGTTAACCCTACTGTAGGTGAAGCTGGTGCAGGTGGAGGTACAGTAGACGGCAAAGCAAAGCTCGGAGGGTAGTATCCCATATGTGGATCATGTCCCCATGGTGGGCCAGTGTGCACTCCATAAGGATCCGTATAGTATCCGGGATATATCCCTTGAGGTGGGTAATTATTGTACATGGGTGATGTTTCTTGGCTAGGGTGCCTTAGGTAGAGTCTCTTTCCTTGATATGAAGTTTTTGGGCCTGGGTAGATGGTTCCCTATCTAGGTCTAGTTCTAGTCTTGGTCCTTGAAATAAATCCGCCCAACATGGTAGTCAGTATAGCTCCCCAAACTATTGGATCAAGTTGGACCCAGCCCCACCTCCAATCTTGGGTCTATGATAAGGTTCTTTTGATTGCACGTTTCCTAGGATATAATTCCTTAGTCTCTCCGGTTGGCAATCCATGCTTGTTTCCTAGGGATGAGGTTCTTCTAATTGCATGTATCCTTGGATAAAATTCCTTAGTCTCGAGGTAATACTCTTTTGTGAATGTGTAGGGAATCCTCATGCTAACTCTCAAGATGATGGTATGTCCAAGTATGGGGTGCTTGATCTACCAGCCTCTAAGTCAAGGGTGGTTTGTCATATGCTCAGGTGCTCTTCACTCCCACTAGTGCTATCAAAGACCAATACTATCTGGCTTCATGCGGTGTTGACCGATGGGTCAAATCTAACAAGAGATTTCATGTAGGAGGGTTCAATATTGTCAAAAAATGATTATTTTGCACTAATCTCCCTGAGCATAGGTGCATGAATGTGTTGTGTGAAGGTGCAAAATCACGATGTGGAACACTGAAATTTTTGCCCTCTTGAAGTTGGCGTACGACCGTTCGTTCACAAAGGAACAACCGTTCATTTGTGGAGGTATAGGCGTGGCTAAGCAAGAGCAATGACCGTTCATCTTTAGAAATACATTCAAGTATGGTCGTGGACTTGCTTCAGGAATGGGTGTTCACATTGAGAGCAATGACCGTTCATCTTTAGAAATACATTCAAGTATGGTCGTGGACTTGCTTCAGGAATGGGTGTTCACATTGAGAGAGGAACAAGTGTTCATTTGTAAACTGGGTACGGCCGTGGGTCGATTGGGGAACGGGCGTTCACTCAATGAGGAACGAACGTTTGAGAAGACGTGGATATGTTAAGGAATCGGCGTTCTCTCATAGAGGAACAAATGTTCAATTTTGAAAAGAGTGCGGACATGATTAGTAGGGGAAATGGGCATTCTCTCATAGAGGAAAGGTCGTGGGTTTGTTTACGGAATGGTTGTTCACTCAAGGAGGAATGGACGTTCCCCTATGAAGGAATGGGTGTTCACTCATAGCCTCACAATCAGGTGTCTTAATGGTACCGAAATAGTATATCTATGACAACCGTTGTCAAGCAATCTAAGAGTGAGTTGTGCCTAGTTTTTTCTTGAATTTCCCACTTCCTGATGATTTTTTTGTGGTTTTATTTTTATGCCTAGATCAAGACAGTCCTAAGCTACTTAATGATGTAAGAAATGCTTAGTTTCACCTAGTATCCTAGGATTAATGATGGAATTAAGCTAATATGCACTTTCCTATCTACTTGAAGGAAAACCCAAAAAAAATCAATGGAACCAATGGTAAGATTAGAGCACCTACTTGTTGCTCCCGCATTCGATGTAGCCTCTGAAGCTTCTATTGCTCTCGAAGCTCCATTGATCAAAGAAGAACAAAAATGGACAAACATCAAACAAACACACTTATACAACCGATGGATTTACATTCCATCCAAAAAAAAATAGGTCTCTAAATTAGGAAGAAATTTTGGAGAACCCTAACCTAAGTGCTTTCCCCGAGAGCAGTGTCAAAGATGTTTTACCAAAATGAACACTTACCTTGCATGAGGAGAGGAAGTGAAGATGTAAGGGTCGATCTTTGGGGGCATGCACTTAACCAATCCTATGAGGGATAACTCCTCGATTTGAAGTCGCTAGGAGCTCACTCTACCACTACTTGTGTCACTCAAGTGGAGCTTCCATGTGCTAGGTAGAGAACAAAGAGGGAAGGAGCTATGGAAAGCTCAACCTCTACCTCAATACCTTCATGTGTACAACAAAAGAGAGAGAGAGAGAGAGAGAGAGAGAGAGAGAGAGAGAGGAGAAGTGAATGGGAGAGGAGATGGGGAGCATAACCTACAAGTACACACACAATCAATCAAGCAAGCATGCATGAGCAAACAAGCTCACAACCATTACCACACGAGAGCAAGAGAGAAGAGAAAACTCAAATGTGATAATGGGATTGTGTCCTTTCATATTTCTTCAAGTCACTTATATATAAGAGATCACTTTTTAGAATGGCCGGCCACCCATTTGGCAATTGGGAGCCCAAAACTAGTTATCTAGCTCTATGTATACTTAGGCTTTCTAGCTCATGTGGCTGGTATTACACAGGTTTTAAACTCGGTCATTCCATATCTTTTACATGAAAATGTGTTACATGAAGTGCAACCACACTTTGGACCAAAAATAGTAGCAGTAATAACCAAATTATGGTTAACAGTCGAGGTTGTTTGGCTTCCCTTTGGTCTTCGTACCCCCTCTGTTTTGCTGCTCTAGTTTTCCTCCACCATTGCCTTGTCCTTCTTGAAATTCTTGATTTTCCTTAGTATTTCTCCTCTTGATCTTAGAATTCAGCTTTCCGCATAACTTTTTCTTGTTGTTGTTTTGCTATTGTAGGTCTTTGCTCTAGAGCTGATTTGTATGATGTGGCTCACCACCATTTCTATTTGGTATGGATGAGTGTCCATCATTTATGTAGCTTCCATGTGCATAGCTTCTAGGAATTGCTTGTCATTGCCATAGCTTCTATCTGACACAATGATTCCACTCTTTTCAAAATATGGTTTAGGTGTGTCTTCTTTGTATGCCTCTATTCTCTTTTCATGGTATCAGAGCCTGGGTAGCTCTCATTAGGGTTCCTTGAGTGCGTAAGCAAGAGGGAAAATTTTGGTTTTGGAGCTTTCCATTGAAGCTATGGAGACACCAAATCAACAGATCTGAGAGATTGGCCTATTGGGTAAGAAAAGCTAAATACCCTTGAGTGGATTGCGGGTGATTTGACAAAGTTTGAGGAAAGAGTGGGTTGCCCAAGGCAAGTGAAAAATAAATTTTTGCAAGCTCTCCATGGAAGTTGTGAAAGAAGATTATGTGAATATATGGCATTGTGGAGCATTGTGGAGTTGAGGTATTATCGATTGGACATGAGTAGATATGCATTGGCAAGCCATTGAGGTAAGTTTTGAGCAAGTGGAAAAGATTTGTAGGCAACATTGAGGCTATGGAAGCTCATAGTGTGTGGAACTTGCAAAAATTGATTCCATGCACCATTGAGGTGAATGAAGTGTAGTTAAGGCTTATGTATCTCACCCAATCATTACCCAAGGTCAACCAATCATCATTGAAGTAATTAGATCACTTGGAGGCAAGTTAGAAATCAACACAAAAATCCACTAGGAGGTAGAAAATTCGAAGAATTCTCAAATGAATGCATACAATGCTCAAGAAGCTAAGCAATTGACCCCCAAACATGTATACACCTTTGGATGAAACCCACAAGCACCCATTTGGATGAAACCCACAAGCACCCATTTGGATGTATTGATGCAAAACAAGCTAGATTAAGTAAGATCAATAGGATTGTTAATTGATATTAGCAAAACAAAGGTACTTAATCATCAAAATTAGTGATTTGAGCCTATTGGCATGGCTAGAAAAACTTGATACAAAGCCAATGAATGCCTGGGCCTAAGATTTGGATGTGATTTGAATGAATTGGAAGTAGATTAGTGCTAGTATTTGACAGTTTACAAGTTTTGACCAAAAACAGAGGGCATGTAATTGACATGGCTAGAAAAACTTGATACAAAGCCAATGAATGCCTGGGCCTAAGATTTGGATGTGATTTGAATGAATTGGAAGTAGATTAGTGCCAGTATTTGACAGTTTACAAGTTTTGACCAAAAACAGAGGGCATGTAATTGACACTTGGTGTCCTCGGCTGATGTTTATATGTAACATGGAGCATGTATGGATGTAAAGGCACATGGTATACACTTGATTGGATCATTTCTCGGTGATTTGGTACAGTAACGACCTCAGTATTTCGTGGCATTGCAAGCTATAGTAGACTGTTTGTACTAGATAGTGGATGTATGTGAACAAATGGATGTAAATCATCAAGATTGAGCTCATGTGAGTACATTGGAGTGTTTCAAAAAGTGATGATTTTTTAAGACGTGTTTCACAAAATTAATGAGCGGCGCCAAGTGATTTTCAGCTTATGCAAATAGTGGTTTTGAGTCTCAGATTCTATCATCATAAAAATTGTGTGGACATCATTGATGATCAAGTACATGTCTGTATATGTGTTTGATTGTTTGAAATACTCAATGAACATTTTGCATAACAAGATGAGTGATGGTCTAGATAAGATTGTTAGGGAAAAGCTTGATAGGAAACAACTTCCAGATTTGGAAGTACTGCATGACGAACTTTCTAAAAGGCAAAGGACTTTGGAATTTGGTGATAGGTGAGGAGACAGAGCAGCCAAGAGTTCCAGTGAATGCAACACACACCCAACTTACAGCACATAGGAGCTGGACGGAGAGAGCTTTCAAAGTGTTACATTAGTTCTTGATTTGTGTGACAGATGGGATGCTATGCCATATTCAGGACACATATAATCCCAAGGATGCATGGGATACATTGGTGAAGTTGTATGATACAACTACATAACAAAAGAAGATTTAGTTAAAGTAAAAGATACATGGTGTGACTCGAAATGCTAAGGAGCATCAATGACTATGTACAGGAGATTAAAGGATGTGCAGATCTCGTGCAAATGCACTTGTATGTATTGGTGAAAGATCCCTGTCCTCTCCGCGCAATGAATTCCGAGGTACTAGCCCAGCGAAAGTAGCACTTCTTGCGCAGGGCAGAATCTCTCACTCGGGGCCTCGCCCCCACGGATATCCGAACAAGAGACTAATCCCTCGGTTCTTCCAAAACCGAACCCGGAAAAACTTCCCTCGTCTAGCAAACATAGGCGATTCCTCCAAGATATTTTATTCTAATGTAATCAAGATCATCACTAACCAAACTGATCCGACCGAACCCGTAAGTCTCATGGTCAAGTCAAGGAAGAGTCTTGCACTTGGATCATAGAGTCCAACGCTTTTTTCCTCATCAAGAGGCATAACCGTCGATTCTTTTCCATAGAACAAGGGTTATCCGGGATTTACTTCAACTATCGTAACTTAACAGAATTGAGTCTCATTTTAGGGATCCATCAGTCCAGCCTAACCCCATCCAATCCCATGGGTTCGCCAACGGCCCAACCACTGTAGTGGTAGGATCCATTTAGAAATTTGGTTATGTTTTGCCCCGGGTACCAGGGAAAAGAGTTCCCAGGCCTCCTAGCCGGCGCTTCAAGCAAACTTCAAGATAGTCATACCACTTACACACCCAATATAAAATTGTATGTTTCCCAGATTCAGCTGTGAAACAATCTTTTAAAAATGTCAAGCCCCCTAGCCGGCACTTCAAGCAAATTTCAAGATAGTCACACCACTTACACACCCAATATAAAATTGTCTGTTTCACAGATTCAGCTATCTTTAAAACAATCTTTTAATGAAACCATAGTATCACTGATCATAATCCTCCAAAGTATCCAGCTTGAATTCTAATTTCTAATCATTCCTTCATCGGTGTACCTATGGCATCATTGGCAACCAAAACGCTCACCACCTGTTCACTCAGGGGCCTTTTCAATAGTTCCTAGCTCATAGTACCTGACAATATGATCACATAAAAAAATCCAGATGGACTCTCCATTGAAGATCAGCAAGATCAACCAACAGATCCATATAAAAGAGCCATGGGCTCATCCGTTGAGGACCAGCAAGGACAATCAACCAGATCCATGCCCGAGTTCAGAAAACAACTGTAACTATTTACATTACTTCACATCCATTCACAACTACCCAAGTCCACATCACATCACATCTCATCTATCCACATCATATCTCATCCATTCATATCTAACCAGATCCATATCACATCACACCCAGTCACATCTCATTATATCACATTCACATCTCACCACATCTCACCTTATCCACTCATATCTCATTACATTCACATTCATCACACCCATTCACATCCCACATTCATTCACATGCATATCTATCACATCACATCTCATTCTCATCCATTTACATCACATCACATCCTTTCACATATCATCACATCTCATTCTCATCCTTTTACATATCATTACATCTTATTCACATCTCATCACATCCACATCCATTTACATCACATCTCATCACATCCACTCACATCTCATCACATCCACATCCACATCCATTTACATCACATCACATCACATCTCATCTCATCACATCCATTCACATCTTATCATCTCATCACATCCATTCACATCTTATCATATCACATTCACATCTTATCACATCGCATTCACATCTTATCACATCACATTCACATTTGGGACCGTTTTTTACTTTCGATACTGATAAGACTTTTCTAAGTTTATGTCAATTGCTTGGCCTAGTTAAAGGTACTTTTTCTCGATGGATATTTTTATATTCTTTCTCAAATTTCTCAAGTGAAATATATTCAATATTCTTGTTTTGAGTAAAAGATTTGTGGGATTTACAAAAATCAATTCTACCCATATTTTCCAATAAAATTAATAACGCTCAAAATTTCACTTTTGATAAATATTCATAATTTGAATTATGCCAAAAATCCCTCTTTTACCATTTAATTACTTGGATCTCAGATATCATGAAAATTTCTCTTTTTGCGTAAAAATAAATTTACTAAAAATTTCCCTTTTTTTAACCAAAAAATTTATATTTTTGCATAAAAATAAATTTATCAAAAATTCATCTTTTTGCATAAAAATAAATTTACCAAAAATTTCTCTTTTACCATATAATTACTTGGATCTCAAATATCATGGGAATTCCTCTGTTTGTATAAAAATAAACTTACCAAAATTTACTCTTTTCTCATAATCAATTAATTATGTATAATTACAAAAAAATATTTCTCATGAATATGATAAAAATCATTCTTTTTGCATAGGATATCCAATCCTAGAATATGGTAGGAAGTCCTCTTTTAGCATTATGCATAAAAATAAGATATGTATTATTTTCTAAAAGGGTAAGAGCTTCATCTACTCTTTTCTATTTGTGTTGGCGACTACACCCTTGTCGAGAGCTCTACGGGAGGCACCGACAAATGATCTCTGATTGAGGAGCTTTCTTCGCGGGAGTAAAGCTATAGGGCAACTATATTGTCCTATCGGTTCGGGCCGAAAACGCGTTTTGGGCGCGTTAGGACCTCCGTTTTTCGGAAAGCATGCAATTTCGAGCACTACGGGTAAGTCATCGATTCTATGCAGAACTCTGTTTTAAGAACTGTAGGAAGACAAATTGGTTGTGCTGCAGACATTGTGTGTACTGCTGCAAGGAGGTCAACAAACAGTTGCCATTGGGTGTATGTATGCACATTGAGGCCACTGGTTGTGACATTTGAGTGTAGTACAGTACCGCTGCAGAAAATACAGCAGTTTGTGTAGGACAAACTAGAGTGCTGTTTCTGGTAAATTTGTGTGTCTGGCAAGATGTCAAATGATGGCATAAACCAGATTGTTGTAATCTAGTTTCAATTGGCCAAATGATTGAGCAGGGTCTGCAGCAGGTTTGGTTTAACCCTGATGGGTTGTTATATTGAAGACTTTAAAGACAAGTGCAGGTTGGTTGCAAAAGGCAACAGAGTGGGCAGAATGTTTACTATGAATGTAAACATGCCTGAAGTGAGTGCTGCGATGTTTGCAAATGGTTCAGGAATTGTTGCAGACACTGACATTTGGCATAAAAGAATTGGACATGTGAATGTGCAAAGAATGAAGTCTATGCAGACTAAAGGAATTGTGACAGGGCTGCCAAAGTTTAAAGTTGAAGGTATGCAGAAAATATGTGAAGCATGCCAATTTGGAAAGCAAACAAAGCATGTATTTCCACGTGACAGAAATGTGAGCAGAAACGCACTAGATGTTGTGCATTCAGATGTATGGGGTCCTACGAAGACCATGTCTATGAGAGGCTACAGGTATTATGTGACATTTATTGATGACCACACAAGGAAAGTGTGGGTCTACTTCATGAAGGAGAAGAGTGAGGTGTTCACTCATTTTCAAAATTTCAGAGTTATGGTTGAAAAGCAAATAGGGAAACATGTAAAGTGCCTAAGGTCAGATGGAGGGGGAGAGGAGAGTACTTCTCCAATGAGTTCTCTGAATTTTTACAAAAGAATGGTATTCAGAGACAGTTTACATGCAGATACACTCCGCAGCAAAATGGAGTTGCTGAGCGGAAAAACAGGCACATTGCTAAGATTGCGCGAGCATTGATGGGAGAGAAGAATATGCCTCATAGCTATTGGGCTGAGACTATTTCTACAGCAGTTTACATCATGAACAAGACTCCAACTGCTGCAGCCATACATGATGTAACTCCAGAGGAGAGGTTTACTGGCAGAAAACCTGATTTGTCTCATCTGAAAGTCTTTGAATGCATTGCGTATGTGTATGTGCCAGATGAGTTGAGAACTAAGCTGGATCCAAAAGCTGAAAAATGTGTGTTTATTGGGTATTCCCTTGAGCAAAAGGGATACAGGTCTAATAACCCTATTGCACATGAGTTGAGGGTAAGCAGGGATGTTGTTTTTGATGAGATGATCAGCTGGTATGCTGCTGAAAAAGAAGCTGTTGGGGCTGATGTGAGTGGAAATGTGGTTGCATAGAATGCAAGTCAGCAATCACAGTCTTTGAGTGGACCAGGAGAGTCCTCATCTAGTGGTTCAGTTGGCAGGCTGCATCATAATACCAGTCCTGTAAATGTGATTAGTACATCACATAAAGGCAAAGAGAAAGTGGTTGAGCCCTTAAGTATGCTTGACATTTTTGCAGGCATTCTCATGTTGATGGAGAGTCTAGTGGCTTAGAGATAAGCCTTGATGAGGATCTTGGGATAAACATGTTTTCCAAGTATGGTATGACAGGCTGTAAGCCTATCTCAGTGCCATTGGATGAGAATGGCAAGTTGAGTGCCGATTCAGGAGAGATTTTGGAGGATCCTACTATGTATAGGCGCATAGTAGGAAGCTTGATCTATATGACGATCACCAGGCTAGATTTGAGCTATGCTGTTGGGTTGGTGAGTCAGTTTATGTAGGTTCCTCGGAAGCTGCAGTTGGATGCATTGAGACGCATACTGAGGTATGTGAGGTCTACTTTGCATTGTGGACTATTTTATGAAACTAAGACAGAGATCTGTGTACATGGGGACACAGATGCTGATTGGGATGGTAGTATCTCAGATAGAAAATCTACTAGTGGCTTCATGTTTTCTTTGGGGAGTGCTGCTCTGACTTGGAGCAGCAAGAAGTAGCCTACGGTTGCTCTATCCAATACAGAGGCCGAGTACAGAGGTGCTGCTATGGTAGCATGTGAGGTAGCTTGGTTGAGAAAGCTACTTGTTGTAGACTTGGGTCTATCAGACAAGTTGTCATTTTTTGTGACAACATTAGCAGTATACAATTGGCCAGGAACCCAGTTCGCACGAAGCATATAGAGGTCCACTACCATTTTGTCAAAGAGAAGGTTTTGGCAGCCGATACCTTGTTTATGTCAGCACAAAGGATCAGGTCACTGACATGTTCACCAAAGCATTGGGTACAGAGAAGCTCCGCAAATTCAGGGCTTCGCTTGGTGTACATGAGATGGAGTTGAGCTCGAGGGGGAGTGTTGAGATATCGAGCTCATCTAGTGAGGCGGTGGACACTCATGACCCGCCTGGGGGATACGCCCCACACTTACACCACTGGCATGGTTGGTGAGATCATGGGTGATATGCTGCCAGTGGGATGATAGGCTGTGTGACAGCCATTCTAGAGAGACTGGCATAGTTTTAGCGCCAGCTCATTTAGTTGGGTTCACACTATAGAGAACCCTAGTATGTATTTGGTTGAGAACCTTTTCATATTGTGTGTACTCTTATCTTTATATATGGTGTGTTGAGTGTTGTGTGAAGAAGAAGAAGATTTTCAGCCTCTCACCTTGTGTGTTCTCTTTTAGGGTTTCGTGAGTGTGTGTGTGCTTGCAAGAGCTCAAGCTCTCTTCTCCCCTGCATCTTTTCATCAACATCACTATCACCCCACTGATAAGTCATCCACATAGATGACTAATAACATATCCCTCTATCTATCTTTTTCACATAAAGTGAAAAATCTACATTGGATATTTGAAATCCAATGGTAACAATTTACTCCTCGATCGTGTTTGACCATACTATGGGTGCCTGCTTCAAAATCATACAACGCTTTGCATAACCTGCATACAAAATATGGGTATACATCACTCTCATAACCTGGTGGCTGCATCATGTATATTTCTTCTTGCAAATCACCATGCAAGAAGACATTTTTTGCATCCATCTAATGTAAAGACCAACCCTTTGCTGCAGCCATAGCAATGACAACACTCATGGTTACCATTCTTGCAACCGAGTTGAATGACTCCTTATAGTCAGTGCCATAGATGAAGATCTGGATGCTCGTGTCATCTCATTCGAAACCATGTTTTTGGCTATAAGAGCTCTAATAGCCCAAAAATAGAGTTCTTTGCAATAACATTGGGTGGTAAAGCGGCCGATTTGTATGTGCAGTATGGTATGGATAACTTTTTAGATATTTGATGAGATTAAGAGTGCCTTCTTGAAGAGATTCTAGAAGCACAAAAGTGTTGGTGAAGCTTCCAACACTCACTCAAAAGAAAAAACCCACAGAAGACTATGTTGCTAAGCTCGAAGCACTCTTGATGAGACTAGATCAAGTTGACAAGCCAACTGTGCTACTCTGAACCAATGGTTCATGGGAGAATTATGGATGGTGCTCTAGATAGTTGTAGCATCATCTGATGTGGAAACTCTCACATTTGAGCAAGTTGTAATAGAAGCAAATGAGAGAAGAGAGGATCCTAAGAAAAAGTAAGAAAAACCCTAAAAAGAACAAGAAGAAGCCTCAGAAAGGAAAAGAGAAAGCAGAAGAGTCCTCAGTGTCATAATTTGAAGAAGACACTTGTGACTCATACTCCATTTCACATTTGGATACCGAAGAAGAGTAAAAACTCTCGAAGAAAAAAGGTAGCAAGCAAGCAGTGGTGGTGGATGTTCATGAAGAACTAAAGACCACCCTAGCCAATATTACTGGAGGAGGACACACAAGGAAACAGATCCGAATCAAGGATGGATGTCTAGTGTACAAAGTGTAAAAATCAAGGTCACATTAAGGAGGATTGCCAACTCCCTCTCCTGATCAACCATGTACCATCTGCATAAGACCAACCACAACAGTGTTTAACACCATGACTAAGAATCCTAGGGTGATAGAGAGGCAACAATGACTTCCTCTCAAACTAGATCTCCCCCTGCCTCTAGCACCTCTATGCGTGTAGAATGTCTGGTCCGTTGCATGCCCACTGGTACTAGATGAAGCACCAAAACCCAGTTTCCTCTCCTCCATAGTAAGCAAAGAGACCAACTCATCAAAATCTGGGGAGTCTCCACCTCTAACCCTGATAGAGGTTTCAAATGCTTTGTAATCCTTGCCTAAACCATTCAATGTAAGGGCAACCAAATCATCATCTTCCATAGGGGGGCCAATTGTAAGATTCCTCCCTCCAGCTTTTGAGGTGTAAAGGTGTAAGAACCTCCCCTTTTGTTCTTGTAATTATTCCCCTCTCTGAAATAAAAGAAAGATCTTGTTTTACCCTATTTTAGCCCAGAGAGAGAAAATGTCTAGAGAGAGATAATCCAAAATTGAGATATCTTTAGATATAAAAATCCTCATAGTGTCTAAAATGGTTTCCCCTGAAACAGAAGTTCAAAATGAACTTTCTAATGTGCATTAGGAATTAATTGAAAATAGTACAAGGGACCTTAGCCTAAGGGTCTACATTTTCAGAAATTTTGAGATTATGGTCCAATTAAGGTTCCAATGGACCAATTAGATTAATCCAAGTGTTGGGATGAGATAAATCCAAAGAATTAAAAAAACCCAAAAATGAGTAAATGCTCACATAAGATGAACAGTTGACTGAGTACAAGGTTTATTAGTTAAAAATTATGAGATATTACTAAATCAATGAGATATTTTAGAATAATGATGCATTTTTGACACCTTGGTAAGGAAAGGGGAACTCTTGAGGTAGGTGCCTCTTTCACATGTGTGGAAGGATTTTTAATTCAAAAAATTATGATATTTTTCTCTCTCCTCTCTCCTAGATCAAACCAAATAAAAAAGGGAGCCAAAGTGGTCCAAATTGAGTCCAACTGAGCCTGGAAAATTCTAGAACCAGTTGGACTTGGTTAGTGGCCTCCCTCACCTATAAATAGATCCTCAGTCATTTGTAATAAAATATTGGAGCTATACTATGCTAGTATTGTTTTAATTCAAATCAAGATTTCTCTTAAAGTCTTAATGCTTAATTAAGAGAAAGTTAATCTTTATGCTTATTTGTAATGCTTTCTTTAAGTTAATCTTTCTCTCTAAAAGAATAGCCATCTTTATGGCTAAATCACTTGAAAAAGGATGCTTCTCAATGATAGTCTCTTAATTCAAAGCTAAACTCTAGGCTTGTTAAGGTAGAGATTAAGAAAATGGTATTTTTATGATTTTGTGTTAATAAAATAATGATTATTTATTTTAGATTATTTATAAGCAGTTTAAAACTACTTTGATTGATTCTAAATGCGAAATAGATTATCCTATCAATTTGGAAAAAAAGAAATAATGGAATGAGCTTAATCTAGTGAGATAATCATAATTAAATTTATGATTATGGTTTAAATTCATAGTTTGATTTTAAGCATAAAAGAGAAACTACTATCATATTTTCATTACAAGCTTATATTCTTTAAGAAAAAAATTTGAGAATTATCAGTAATAGCAGCGAAGCTATGGTAGATGTGATGAGATGTGAATGGATGCGATGAGATGTGAATGGATGTGAATGTGATGTGAATGTGATGTGATGATATCTGAATGGATGTGAATGTGGTGTGAATGTGATGTGATGATATGTGAATGGATGCGATGAGATGTGAATGGATGTGAATGTGATGTGATGATATCTAAATGGATGTGATGATATCTGAATGGATGTGATGTGATGCTCCATGCATACTCCATTATACTCTTATGAGTCTCTGTATAAGATTCCTCCTCAGCCCTAAAAGATGTATAACCTCTCACCTCAATCCCGTGTAATCATCCCCTATTTCAGAATGCAAGAAAATATTGTTTTCCCTTGTTTTGGCCTAGAGAGAGAAAATATTCTAGAGAGAGATAATTCAAAATTGAGATATTTCTAGATACAAAGTTTCTAATAATATCTAAGATGAATTCCCCTAAAACAGAAGTTCAAAAAGAATTTTTCAATGTGCATTAGAAATTAATTAAATATGTGTATTAAAGGCCTTAGCCTAAGGGTTCACATTTTCAAAAAAAAATTATTAAGGTCCAAATAAGGTTCTAAGGGGCCAATAGGATTAATCCAAGTGTTGGGATGACAAAAATGCAAAGAATAAAATAAAATACCCCAAAAATGAGTAAATTCTCACATGAGATAAAGAGTTGACTGAGTACTGGGTTTATTAGTTAAAAATTAAGGTTTATTACTAAAAAAATCAATTTTTGACACCTCAGTAACGAGGGAGAGGCCCCATGAAGTAGTCACCTTTTTCTCATCATTACTTGGCATTTTTAATTCAAAAAAATGAGATTTTTTTATCTCGAACTGGATTAAGAAGGGAGCCAAAGTGGTCCGAATCTTGTCCAAACTAGATCAAACTGAAGCTGGAAGCCTTTAGAACTCAGATGGACTTGGTTAGTGGCCTCCCTCACCTCTAAATAGACCCTCATTCCTTTGTATTTTCATCTTTGAGTAATTACATGCCAGTATTATCTTCATTTTAGTGTAATTCTATTATCCCTCTATTTTGCCTCTACTTTTGGGAGCTTTGGAGATTCTCAATTCTCCATTCTCTCTTGGAGATTACCCTCCCCAACTTGGTGGCCAAACCTTGCTTTGTGGGCTTCACTTCTCTCCAAAAGAATCAAGCCAAAATCAAAGGTAAGCCTTAATTCAATGGTTTTTCTATCTTTCTCAATGACTTTCTTCTTCCCAACCCCTCTAATGCTTGGGAAGCTTTCAATTAAATGGTTTTCTCTTTAAATCAAGTTTTCTTAATGATTTATAATGCTTAAAAGGTTTAATGCTAATTTTTATGCTTAATTATAATATTTTTTTAATAAATCTCTCTTTTTGGAAATGTTAATCATCTTTATGGTTAGATCCTTGTTAGAAGGATGGTTCTTAATGATAAACTCATTATCTTAATCAAAACCCTAGGCTTGACAAGCTAGAGAAAAAGATTAGATATTTTTTTGATTTTTAATCTAGTAAAAATGATTATTAATTCTTTAAGCTTGTTTATGATTTAGAAAATTCCTATAAACTCATTTTAAAGTTGAAAGAGTGTTATGCTAACATTTTATAAGAATTATCCTATTGAAATGATGAATGGATGTTTTAAATCAAGAGGATTAATCATATTTATGCTTATAATTATGTTGATAATTATGTTATGAATTCATAAATAAAATTTTAGCTTAAAAGAGGAGTTCCTGTCACAATTCAATTATGTGTATTCATTTAAGTTATAAAATTGAACATTCTCAGTAATTGCAGCGAACCTATAGCAAAAAATTTGAGAAAAAAGATAAATCTTATTCTTATGCATAAATTTAATAAAGCAAAAAGAGGAATTCCCATCATATTCTAGGCATAGATATTTTTATGCTGATTTTTTTCATATTTATAGAAAATACTTTAATAGTATTTATGCATAATTATTGAAATAATGAAAAGAGGAATTTATGTTATATTTATTTTTACATGCATAAAATTTTAGATGCAAAAAGAGGATTTCCATGATATTCTAGATACAAATATTTTAAATATTAAAAGAGGAATTTTTGGCATATTTCAAAATATATTAAAATAAGAATTTTCATTGTACTTTAAGTAGAAAAATGCATAAATTAATTTTGGTATTAAAAGAGAAGTTTTCACCATAATTTCATGTAGAAAATTATGGTATATTAATATTGAGGATCAAACTGAAGAAAAGAATATTTTAAGATATTTTTATGAGAATAAATCAATAAAATGATGTATGCATATTCACAAATGGATTATTCGGAAAAAGAGTTATTTTTATAAAATTCTGTTATTCTCGAATAGAACTATTTATAATTCTATTATGGGTAGGAAAGAATAAATTTTCATAATTTTGGATTTTAGGCTTACAATTGGAAATCACCATTAATTTATCAGATAAATAGAAGAAAAATTCTTAGGAATCAAATCTAGGAATAAATCCGAGAAATTCAAGATTAGACCACGATCACGTAAGAATGGTGGGCCAGTAAGATGCTTGCCCATCTCTCGAATCAGAAATTAAGTAAAACCTTGTGACCATTCTCATCTCTTCTCAGTACACTAAGAATGGATTCTGGGGCTGATTTAGAGAAGCTTTCCCTAAGACACCGAAATCGTCCTCGAGAAATAACTTAGAAATTCATTGAAATTAATGGGTGGATTACCCTGATCGACATTCGTGATTCTCGTTAAGAAAATCTAGATTTTGAGAAAAAGGGTCTTGTGTGGAATCAAACTCAACGAAATTCTTACTTGCATAGAAACTCTATTTTTCTGAAAAGGTCTATCTTACGCCAGAATGCTGGAGGAAGCATTTGGCCTATGGTTTAAACTAAGGAGAGTTTTGTGTTGCCGGCGGCGGCGGGGAGTCATCAAAGGATGTCGCTCGGTGGCAAAGCCTGCCAAGGTCTTTACCAGCCTCAGTATGGTTAAAATGGTACGCTTACGGTACGATGGGTGAGGACCGACGAAGCGGTCCCTGAGTGAAGTGCTAGGACACCTAAGGAGGATCCTAGAGGGCTTTGACCAGGCGATGCATGGGCTCACGTGCGGTTTCTAGGACACCCATGCGTATGTTGAGGAAGATATGGATAGACTCACAAGGAATTATCTATGTGAATTAGAACTTGAATTTGGATTTTGCGCGGTTAACTAGCTGGTCTTCAACAGAGAGTCCAAACGTATGTCGAGGAAGATATGGATAGACTCACAAGGAATTATCTATGTGAATTAGAACTTGAATTTGGATCTCGTCTCGCGACGGTTAACTAGCTGGTCTTCAACAGAGAGTCCGGATGATATTTTGATTGTAAAACAATGGACTGGATATTTTGAAGGATTATGATTCAAAATACTATGGTTTCATTTCAAGTCTACTTTAAAGACAGCTAAATCTATAAAAGGCAATTTCATATTGGGTGCGTAAGTGGTGTGTCTAAATTGTATTTTGCATAAGTGCCGGCTAGGGGGCTTGGGAACTCTTTTCCTTGGTACCCGGGACAAAACTCAAACCAAATTTTTATATAAAGGGATCCCACCAATAAAATGGTTGGGCATGGGCCAGTTGGGGTAGGCTGGATCGGTGGATTCCTACAATACAGTTTAGATACGTTCAAGTTATGTTGGTTAGAATAAGTCCCAAGAAGATTCTTGTTCTATGGGAAAGAATCAGCAGGGCGGTTATGCCTCGCTTAAGGGGGGAAAAGCAATGATTTCTACAATCCCAGGATATGACTGCTTTTTCTTTTGAGCATATCCTCTCTTCTGCTAACGACTCAAACGAGCATAGCAAGACTTGCGAATCATTTCAAGGAATTATATTTTTCGAACTCAGCTAAGAGACGATAGCATAAGTGCAATGCAGGGCAATATGTCCATGCCTCTGGCAACCAGCGCCTAATGCTGAGGAAGAATATCTCTTTAGACATGGTCCTGTTGAGGCTAAAGGTGGTTCGCGGTGTTATCCTGTATCACCCCACACCTTGAGATTTTAGGCTTTCTTGTCATATTTATAGACTTCTTAGATGTTTTATTCCGAGTAGTAAGATTGTAGCACCATAAGCAGTAAGGGAACAATTGTATCGCGGCAGGCCAATAGCACAATATCGTCGTCTCATGCTTATACCACCACACGGAGGTTTTGATTTTCTGGAGCCATGTTGCTCTATGTATATATTGCAAACCTTATGTAAATAAAGAATGTTTTGTGAAAAATTTCCTGTTATCTAAGTGATTTGACTATCAAATATCGAGTTTAAAGAAATAAGATCTGTTTCCTAAGACATACGTCGTATATCTTTAATAAGATCGATTATCTTGTTTAAAGTAATCATTTTTGAACTTCTTAAGTCTTAGGATCTCGATGATGATGAAATCAAATAGAAATTTAACGATGTATCGTTTTGGCAGAATCATGAGACGTGCGAACCGTGGGGCAGACAACCAGATCCTCTCACGGATGAGGAAGAGCTTGACTCCCCGATGTCTGCAAAGCCCTTCATAGATCTCAGCCAAGTCCCTTCAAGGGTGAGGGGGAAAACTTGGGCGAGATAATGGAAAAGTGGATCGAAGCAATGGAAGAATACTTCAATGTCACCGGATACAATGAGAAAAGTAAAGTGGCTCTTGCAAGGCTGAAGATAGTAGAAACAACGAGAGTGGCATGGAGAAACCACTGTGAGAAAAACCATCTGGATCGGAACACCCAGACATGGAATGATCTCAAGATATACCTAAGGAAGAGATTCTGTCCTCCCGTCTTCTTGGAAACTAAGATGAATGAATTCTTGGAGTTAACCCAGGGGAGCATAACTATTAAAGAGTATCACTAGGCGTTTGCTCTTCTTCTCAAGTACTCACCACCAATGGACAAAGAGCAACCCATGGCCGAGTTCATTCGAGGAATGAACAAACCTTTGGACACCTTGGTAAAGAATGCCAAGCCAGTTTCCATGGTTGAAGTAGTACGGATGGCAAAGGACTTTGCCAAGGCCTTTTTTGTTATCAAGGTCTGCCAACCAAAGCCAGCTCCATCATCCTTCAAAAGGTTCCAAAGACTAGGAAGTACTTCCAACCTTCTACCTCTAAAAAGACACCAAGGTCCTAATCAGAACCAGGAGACAGGAAGCTTCAAAATAGAAGGAAGGCCTTTTCGTCAAAGCTCTTTTTCAGGAACTCCGACTCTTTCCAAAATGCAGAAGGAAGATCTTCAAAGTGAAAACATGTGTTTCGGTTGTCAAGGTTTTGGGCACCAACTCAAGGATTGCCCAACTCCTTCTATGTCAATGGGCCAAGGAAGCCAAGGTCCCAGAATTCAGAGACCAACTCCTTCGTATCAAACCAATCAGGGTCCCCCTCGCCAAAATCAAGGCAACCCCAGAAGAGTGCCAGCTCAGCCTCTGCAGCCTCAATGCAGCCTCAATGCAAAGTAGTCTCAGAACTCCCTCCCAAAATGGGGAAACCAAAGAGAGAGAGTTCCACCTCAGACTGTAGCAGCTAGAGCCACCACAATAGTTGAGGAAGTGGAGGAAGAAAGAGGACAGATTAATGCCGCCATAGAGCATCAAGGGCAGAATCGTCAATTCTCAGTCCTCCAAACTCTAGCAGAGTAGAAGGGTAAGAATTTCAAGCTTTTGATTGATTCAGGCAGTACACATTCTTTTATTTCCCCAAGATGTCTACGTAAGTTAGTCCTAAATCAAAAATCAGGGGGGAAACCTATGCAAGTGGAATTGGCCAGTGGAAAAATTCTTTTCACACACCTTGAGACAGATCGTATTCAGCTTAATCTAGATGGGAACATAACAAACTGCCAGTTTAGAGTCCTACCTTTGGGAATCTATGATGGAATCCTTGGAATGGATTGGCTCCATAAGTATGAAGCTGACATTCACTATCATAATGGAACCATTTCTTTCCTCGACCTGCACGAGAATCGAGTCCAAGGAACTGGAATTTTCGAATCCCCGCTGCTGCAATTAGTCAAAGCTTCTAAATTGTTAAAGGGACTCAGAAAGAGGCAAGCTATCTATGTCGTTAAAATGAATCTAGTAGACAGAAAATGCAAGGCTACGGAACCAGAATGGCTAAGTGTGTATGCTGGTGTATTCCGAGAAGAATTGACTGAGATGCCTCCGACTCATGAAGTAGATCATGAGATAGAGCTAACCCTCGAAGCTCAGCCAATAGCCCAGCGTGCATATAAAATGCCAGTTCCTGAAGCCATAGAACTTAAGGAGGAGCAGTTAAGACAACTGCAGACCTAGTGTTTCACACCTTGGGATGCGCTCATTCTCTTTCAGAAAAAGAAAGATGGAACGTTAAGACTCTATATTGATTATAGAGGATTAAATCAATTAACAATTAAAAATAAGTATCCTATCCCTAGTAGGATCGATGAACTTCTGGAGCGGTTAAGTGGAACCCAAATATTCACAAAGATAGATCTCAAATCCGGGTATTACCAAATCAAAATCAAGGAACAAGATATCCCAAATACAGCTTTCAATACTCGCTATGGGAATTATGAATTCACAGTCATGTCATTCGGATTAACTAATGCCCCAGCGACGTTTAATCGCCTCATGCATGTCGCCTCATGCATGACATTTTTAGAGAATACTTGGATGAATTTGTTCTTGTCTTCTTTGATGACATCCTAGTATACTCTAAGAATGCAGCATATCATGAAGATCGTGCAAGGTCCTAGAGGTCCTAAGGAAGCACCAACTCTTTGCAAAGAAGAGCAAGTGCACTTTCTCTGCTGTGGCCATGTAGAATACTTGGGATTCATAGTATCTAAAGACGGGATTTCTCCTCACCCTACTAAAATCCAAGCAATTGTGGATTGGTCAGACGGGATTTCTCCTCACCTTCCCTAAAACAGAAGTTCAAAATAAATTCTCCAATGTGCATTAAGAATCAACTAAAAATAATATAAGGGACCTTAGCCTAAGGGCCTAGATTATCAGAAACTTTTGGATTATGGTCCAATTAAGGTTCCCATGGGCCAATAGGATTAATCCAAGTGTTGGGATGAGATAAATCCATAGAATAATATAAAATACCAAAAATGAGTAAATTAAGGTCCAATTAAGGTTCCCATGGGCCAATAGGATTAATCCAAGTGTTGGGATGAGATAAATCCATAGAATAATATAAAATACCAAAAATGAGTAAATTCTCACATAAGATGAAGAGTTGACTGAGTACAAGGTTTATTAGTTAAAAATTAAGAGATATTACTAAAAAAACGAGATATTTTGGAGAAATGATGAATTTTTGACACCTTGGTAAGGAGGGGGGGACCTTTGAGGTAGGTGCCTCCTTCACATGTGTGGAAGGGTTTTTAATTCAAAAAAATTGTGATATCTCTCCTCTCTCTTGGATCAAACTGGATCAAAAAGGGGGACGCAAACTGGTCCGAATCTTGTCCAAATTGAGTCAAACTGAAGCTAAAAATTTCTAGAACCCAATTGTACTCAGTTAGTGGCCTCCCTCACCTATAAATAGACTATCATTCTTTTGTATTCTCATTTGTGAGCTATACCATGCCAGTATTACATTAAAATAATCATATTTTCTATTATCCCTTTAAAATCCTCTACTTTTGGGGAGCTCGGAGCGCCTCTCTCTCTTCAACAACTCTTGGAGCTCTCTTCTCTACTTGCTAAACCAATTGATTGGTTGGGGGCTTCACTTCTAGAAAAAGAAACAAGCTAATCTTTGAGGTAAGAATGAATTTTATGGTTTTTTGTTAAATTTTCTCAAAACCCCTCTCAAGCTTGAGAAGTTTTCTAATTGATTGTTTTAAATTCAAATCAAGCTTTCCCTAAGAATTTTAATATATAATCAAGAAAAAGTTAATCTTTATGCTTAATTAGAATGCTTTCTTATGTATATCTCTCTCTCAAAAAGAATAGTCATTCCTATGGCTAATTCCTTAGCAAAAGAATGCTTCTCATTGATAAATTCTTAATTTAAAACCAAACTCTAAGCTTGTTAAACTAGAGAATAAGAAAATGGTATTTTTATGCTTTTATGTTAACAAAATAATGGTTAATTCTTTTAGATTGTTTATAAGTAGTTCAAAACTACTTTAATTGATTCTAAATGAGAAAGAGATAATCCTATCAATTTGGAAAAAGAGAAAAAATGGAAATAGCTTAATATAGTAAAATAATCATAATTAAGTTTATGATTATGCTTAAAATTATGATTTAAATTCATAGTTTAGATTTAAGCTTAAGAATAGATCTTCTATCATATTTGCATTACAATGTTTTATTCTTTAAGAAAAAATTAAAAATTATCAGTAATAGCAGAGAAGCTATGGTAAAATTTTTATAAAATAATACATATCTTATTTTATGCATAATGCTAAAAGAGGACTTTCTACCATATTCTAGGATTGGACATCCTATGCGAAAAGAATGATTTTCATCATATTCATGTGAAATAAATTTTTAGTATTTATGCATAAATATTTAATTAAAAGAAAAGAAAAATTTTTCGTAAATTTATTTTATGCATAAGAATGTTTTAAATGATAAAAGAGGAATTCCCATGACATTTGGAATTCAATCATTTAAATACAAAAAGAGGAATTTTTGGCATATTTAAAATAATGGATATTTTTATTTAATTTAAAAAATAAAAATTTTAGATAAATTTATTTTATGATAAAAGAGGAATTCCCATGACATTTGGAATTCAATCATTTAAATACAAAAAGAGGAATTTTGGCATATTTGAAATAATGGATATTTTTATTTAATTTAAAAAATAAATTTAGATAAATTTATTTTATGATAAAAGAGAAATTCCCATGACATTTGGAATTCAATCATTTAAATGCAAAAAGAGGAATTTGAAGCATATTTTAAAAAAAGGGATATTTGTATTTAATTAAAAGAAGAATTTTTATGGTATTTTAAGTAGAGAAAAGTTTAAATTAAATTTTGGTGACAAAAGAGAAATTTTCACCATAATTTCACCTAGAAAATTAGGGTTGATAATTAAATTGGTAGAAAGAATATTCTTAGATATTTTGTGGATAAATCACTAAATTGATATTTAACCAAAATTAGATTAATGAAAGAGTATTTTTATAAATATCCAATATTCGCATATAGAACCATTTCTTAATCTATTATAGTTAGGAAGGAATGAAATTCATAAAGTTGGAATTTTCCTTACGGTTAGAAGTTTAGTAGATTTTTATCTGAAGAAAATCCTTAGGAATCAAAGTTAAAATAAACCGAATAATTTTGGTTAGACCATGACTGTGAGAGGGGTGGCCAGTAAACTACTTGCCCATCTCTCGAATCTGGATCAAGCAAAAACCTCGTGTGACCAATTCTAATTCTTGACACAAAGAATAGATTATCGTTGAATTAGCATAGTTTTTTCCTTAACCGAAATCACCAAGAATCTAGTTGGAAATTCAGTCAAATGATGGGTAGATTACCCTAATGAGAGATCACTGATTCTCATTAAGAAAATCTGGATTAAGGGAAAAGGATTTTATGGAACCAATCTCGAACCGAGAATTCTACTTGCATAGAACCTCTGTTTTCTTTTAAAGGATTGTTTTACGCCAGAATGCTGGAGGAAGCATTTGGTATGTGTTTAACTAAGGAGAGACTCATTGCAAACAACTGGCGGGGAGTCATCGAGGGACGTCGCTCGTGTGGCAAAACCTGCCGAGGTCTTGATCAACATATGTATGGTTAAAATGGTGCGCTTCCGGTATGATGGCAAGGACCGACGAAGTGGTCCCTGAGTGAAGTGCTAGGACACCTAAGAAGGATCCTAGAGGGTTCTAACCACGTGATGCACGGGCTCGCGGTTGCTAGGACACCCATGTATACATCGAGAGGAAGATACAGATGAACCGAAAGAATGACTTTTGTGAATGGATTTTTGATATTGGATCTCATTGGTTAACCAACTGGTCTTAACGGAGAGTCTGGATGATATATTTTGTAAAACAATGGACTCAATATTTTGGAGGATTATGATCAGTAATACTATGATTTCATTGAAAGATTGTTTTAGAGAGCCAAATCTTTTAAAATAACAATTTCATATTGGGTGTGTAAGTGGTATGAGTACCTTGAATTTTGCTTGAAACGCCGGCTATCTAGTGGGCTTGGGAACTCTTTTCCTCGGTACCCAGGCAAAACAGAACCAAATTTTTATAAAAGGAATCCCACCAATACAGTGATTGGGCGGTTGGCTAACCCATGGGTCGATTGTTGGGATTGGGAGATTTAGGCGATACAAATAGTTACAATTAAGTTATGTTAGTTAGAATAAGTCCTAGGAAGACCCTTGTTCTTTGGGAGGGAATCAGTGGTTGTGCCGCGGTGATTCTATGGACCAAGTGCAAGTCTCTTCCTTGATCTGACCATGTGACTTTCGGGTTCGGTGTCGGATCAATTTGGTTAGTTAAGACTTTGACTCGTTAGATCAATTCTCCTGTTAGATGATTTTCTTGGTGGAATCGCCCGTGCCTTCTGAGTGAGGGAAGTTTTTCTAGGTTCGATTTTGGAGGAACCGTCGGGCTAGTCTCTTGTCCGGATACCCATGGGCGAGGCACCGAGTGTGGATCCCTACCCCGCACGAGAGACTGACACTGCTTCCACCGCTAGCGCGCCTTCAGAGGGGGCATCGCGAAGGGGGCGAGGGTCTCACATAACCGGATGGTATAGAATCTTTATACCTAGGTATGCTTAGATAGCATCCCCTTTGATTAACCTTCTCAAGAAGAGTACCCTATTTCAGTGGACTATGATGTGTCAGAGTGCTTTTGATAAGCTGAAGATAGCTTTAGTAACCAACCCTATCCTTAAATTGCCAGATTTGTCTAAACCCTTTGAGGTAGTTTACAGATGCCAGTGGTTTTGCCCTAGCAGGTGCTCTTATGCAAGCAGCAAGGTCATGTAGCAGCCTATGAATCCAGAAAGCTCAAAACGCATGAGAGAAATTATGATGTCCATGACTTGGAGTTACTCTCAGTAGTTTATGCTCTGAAGTTATGGAGACATTATCTCTTGGGACAGAGATTCACCTTGATGGACAGATCATCAAAGTCTAAAGTGGATCTTCACCCAAAGGAATCTCAACATACATCAAAGAAGGTGGATGCAAACCCTGTAAGAATTTGACTTTGAGATAAAGTATTGGGCAGGGAAAGAAAATGTGGTAGCCGATGCGCTCAGTAGGAAAGCCTCCTTGCTTGCAATAACATTGGTGTCAAATCCATTGATCAGTGAAGTAAGAGAGAAAATCATGCAGGACAGATTCTTTGCCCTATTGCTACCCTACTGATGCAGGAAAGCAAGACTCCTCAGGAAATAAGTCGAGTTATTGGGTATAAATTGGATGAAGGATGCATGTATTACAACAATCAGCTATGCATTCCTACTGATGAGGAAACAAAGGGAAAAATTCTGAGGGAAGCCCATGATAGCCCGATAGCTAGACATCCAAGGTTCATAAAGACCTACATGTTTGTAAAGAAAAGCTTCTTCTGGCCTAGGACTCAAAAGGGATGTACTCAATCATGTACGTCAGTGCTTAACATGTCAAAGAGTCAAGGCAGAAAGGGTTAAGATGCCAGGTAAGCTGCATCCCTTGGACATTCCACATATGAAGTGGGAATGTATCATTATGGATTTTGTTACTACATTACCGTCAGTGCAATCAGGTTACAACTCCATTTTTGCGATAGTTGATAGATTAACCAAGGTTTCCCATCTGATTCTAGTAAAAGAAACCTACTCTGTAGTGGATGTTGCCAGAGTCTTCCTCAAGGAGATTTTCAGACTGCATGGCTTACCCAGAAGAATAGTGAGCGACAGAGATTCTAAGTTCACATCTCAAGGTTCTGGACTGCATTCTTCAAAGCAGTAGGAACTTCCTTAGATCTCAGTATAGCTTATCATCCAGAGACAGATGGTCAGACTAAAACAGTAAACCAAGTAATTGAAGATATTCTTCGGTCATGTTGTGGTAGAGGGACCAAAAAGTGGCTAAGGTACTTACATCTAGTGGAGTTTGCTTACAATGCCTCTTATCACTGAAGTATCAGGATGAGCCCATTCAAATCTCTGTAGTAGACAAGATTGCCTCACGCCATTAACTTGGTCCGACCCATTGATCAGGGTTGAGATGTCTAGACAGATGCTTAATGATATGGAACAGCAAATACAAGCAATCCGCAAAGGATATCAAGGCTGCCCAGGATAGACAAAAGCAATATGCTGACAAGAACAGATCGGAGAGAGTGTTTGAAGAAGCAGATATGGTTTTCATTCATGTACGACCCAAGAGAAGCTCTTTATCTCTAGGGAAGTACAAAAAGCTATCTCCAAGATACTGTGGGCCATACGCCATTACTAAGAAAATAGGAGATCTAGCTGATGAACTTCTTCTACCTCCCCATCTCAAGGTACATAATGTATTCCATGTCAGCTTACTTAAAAAGTATGTACCCAGCCTGAGTCACCTTCTTGATAGTGAACATGTGATTTCTCCAACTCAAGGCCAGATGGTACTCCAACCTGAAGAAATCCTTGAGGTGGTTCGGGAGAAGGTTCTCAGGAGCAGAGTCCTCAGAGAATTTTTGGTCAAGTGGGAGTTCTACCCTTATGAGGACACCATTTGGGAGAAAGAAGAAGAGTTGGTAAAAGACTACCCCCACTTTTTGCGAGATGAGGACATCTCGCATTTTTCAAGTGGGAGGAGGATGTAAGATTCCTCCTCAGCCCTAAAAGATGTATAAGCTCTCACCTCAATCCCCTATAATCATCCCCTATTTTAGAATGCAAGAAAATATTATTTTCTCATGTTTTGGCCTAGAGAGAGGTAATTCAAAATTGAGATATTTATGGATACAAAGTTTCTCCTAATATCTAAGATAAATTTCCCTGAAACAGAAGTTCAAAAAGAATTTTCCAATGTGCATTAGAAATTAATTGAATATGTGTATTAAAGGCCTTAGCCTAAGCGTCCACATTTTGAGAAATTTTTTATTAAGGTCCAAATAAGGTTCTAAAGGGCCAATAGGATTAATCCAAGTGTTGGGATGACAAAAATGCAAAGAATAAAAGAAAATACCCCAAAAATGAGTAAATGCTTACATAAGATAAAGAGTTGACTGAGTACTGGGTTTATTAGGTTTATTACTAAAAAAATCAATTTTTGACATCTCAATAACGAGGGAGAGATCCCATGAAGTAGGTGCCTTTTTCTCATCATTACTTGGCATTTTTAATTCAAAAAAATGAGATATTTTTATCTCAAACTGGATCAAAAAGGGAGCTAAAGTGGTCCAAATCTTGTCCAAACTGGATCAAAAAGGGAGCCAAAGTGGTCCAAATCTTGTCCAAACTGGATCAAACTGAAGCTGGAAGCCTCTAGAACTCAAATGGACTTGGTTAGTGGCCTCCCTCACCTATAAATAGACCCTCATTCCTTTGTATTTTCATCTTTGAGTAATTACATGCCAGTATTATCTTCATTTTAGTGTAATTCTATTATCCCTCTATTTTGCCTCTACTTTTGGGAGCTTTGGAGCTTCTCAATTCTCCATTCTCTCTTGGAGATTACCCTCCCCAACTTGGTGGCCAAACCTTGCTTTTTGTGGGCTTCACTTCTCTCCAAAAGAATCAAGCCAAAATCAAAGGTAAGCCTTAATTCAATGGTTTTTCTATCTTTCTCAATGACTTTCTTCTTCCCACCCCTCTAATGCTTGGGAAGCTTTCAATTAAATGGTTTTTTCTTGAAATCAAGTTTTCTTAATAATTCATAATGCTTAAAAGGTTTAATGCTAATTTTTATGCTTAATTATAATATTTTTTAATAAATCTCTCTTTTTGGAAAGGTTAATCATCTTTATGGTTAGATCCTTGTTATTAGAAGGATGGTTCTTAATGATAAACTCATTATCTTAATCAAAACTCTAGGCTTGATGACAAGCTAGAGAAAAAGATTAGGTATTTTTATAATTTTTAATGTAGTAAAAATGATGATTAATTCTTTAAGCTTGTTTATGATTTAGAAAATTCCTATAAACTCATTTTAAAGTTGAAAGAGTGTTATGCTAACATTTTATAAGAATTCTCCTATAGAAATGATGAATGGATGTTTTAAATCAAGAGGATTAATCATAATTATGCTTATAATTATGTTTATAATTATATTATGAATGCATAAATAAAATTTTAGCTTAAAAGAGGAGTTCCTATCACATTTCAATTATGTGTATTCATTTAAGTTAGAAAATTGAACATTCTCGGTAATTGCAGCAATGAAGCTATGGCAAAATTTTTCAGAAAAAGGATAAATTTTATTTTTATGCATAAATTTACTAAAGCAAAAAGAGGAATTCCCATCATATTCTAGGCATAGATATTTTTATCCTAGAAGATTGATTTTTTTCATATTTATAGAAAATACTTTTATAGTATTTATGCATAATTGTTTAAATAATGAAAAGATGAATTTTTATTATATTTATTTTTACATGCATAAAAATTTAGATGCAAAAAGAGGAATTCCCATGATATTCTAGATACAAATATTTTAAATATTAAAAGAGGAATTTTTGGCATATTTTAAAATATGGATATTTTTATTTATTTAAAATAAGAATTTTCATCGTACTTTAAGTAGAAAAATGCATAAATTAATTTCGATATTAAAAGAGAAGTTTTCACCATAATTTCATGTAGAAAGTTATGGTATATTAATATTGAGGATCAAAATGAAGAAAAGAATATTTTAAGATATTTTTATGCGAATAAATCAATAAAATGATGTATGCATATTCACAAATGGATTATTTGGAAAAAGTGTTATTTTTGTAAAATTCCATTATTCTCAAATAGAACTATTTATAATTCTATTATGGCCAAGAAAGAATAAATTTTCATAATTTTGGATTTTACGCGCTTATGATTAGAAATCACCGTTAATTTATCAGATAAATAGAAGAAAAATCCTTAGGAATCAAATCTAGGAATGAATCCGAGAAATTCAGGATTAGACCACGATCACGTGAGAATGGTGGGCCAGTAAGATGCTTGCCCATCTCTCGAATCAGAAATTAAGTAAAACCTTGTGACCATCCCCATCTCTTCAGTACTAAGAATGGATTCCGGCTGATTTAGAGAAGTTTTTCCTAAGACTGAAACCGTCGAGAAATAAGTTAAAAATTCATTGAAATTAATGGGTGGATTTTGAGAAAAAGGGTCTTGTGGAATCAAACTCAACGGGAAATTCTTACTTGCATAGAAACTCTGTTTTTCTAAAAAGGACTATCTTACACCAGAATGCTGGAGAAAGCATTTGGCCTATGGTTTAAACTAAGGAGAGTTTCGTTGCAATAGTAGCTGGCAACGGGGAGTCATCAAAGAATGTCGCTCGGCGGCAAAGCCTGCCAAGGTCTTGACCAGCCTTGATATGGTTAAAATGGTGTGCTTCCGGTATGATGGGAAAGGACCGACGAAGTGGTCCCTGAGTGAAGTGCTAGGACACCCAAGGAGGATCCTAGAGGGTTCTGACCAGGCGATGCACGGGCTCGCGCGCTTGCTAGGACACCCATGCGTATGTTAAGGAAGGTATGGATGGACTGACAAGGAATTATGTATGTGAATTAGAACTTGAATTTGGATCTCATTTGGTTGACTAGCTGGTCTTCCAACGGAGAGTCCGGATGATATTTTGATTGTAAAACAATGGACTAGATATTTTGGAGGATTATGATTCGAAATACTATGGTTTCATTTCAAGTCTGCTTTAAAGACAGCTGAATCTGTAAAAAGGCAATTTCATATTGGGTGTGTAAGTGGTGTGTCTAAATTGTATTTTGCTTAAGTGCCAGCCAGGGGGCCTGGGAACTCTTTTCCTTGGTACTCGAGACAAAACTCAACCAAATTTTTATATAAAGGGATCCCACCAATACAGTGGTTGGATGGTTGGCTAACCCATGGGCTTCCTACTACAATACATTTTAGATACGTCGTTGGTTACAATAAGTCCCAGGAAGATTCTTGTTATGTGGGAAAGAATCAACAGCTGTGCCTTGCTTAAGGGGGAAAAAGGGATTGGCCACCAATAGTTCACACTTGGTCTACCATAACTTAAAAAATATTCTTTGGCACTCAATTACTCACCTAAGTAAGTATATAAATGAAGTATGAGACTTTCCTTAGTCAGCATTAAGCGCAAAGTAAGGCTACTTTATATGTTCTAGTGACATCTTACAAAAGGCAAGTTTCCATATAGAAAGGTAAGATGGCGAAGCGCCTCTTCCAAAAGTAGGATGGGTGAGACCTGTTAACTGGGGTGGTTACGTGCACATAACGTTTGTAAGTTTTCTTATTTCTAATATTTTCAAGCAGATTTTAAGCTTTTGAGTTTTCTTTTCGGGTTTCTATGAATAATCGAGCATGTATGCATCCATTTTTGAAAATAAATTGTTATGCACAATTTTTATGGAAGTTTTTAGCAAAAATGAAAGGAAAGTATGCTCAAATTTGCTATTAATTAATATGATTTTTTTTGACAAAAATGAAATAAATATAGAAAAGGAATAGAAAACAAGAAATCAAAATCAAAATCAAACAAAACAACCATTAACAAGGTTCACCACAGTGTTCTATAGTCTTCACCCTTGAATGCAATAGAAAAAAACATCCATTGACGAGGTTCCCCACAGTGTTCCATAGTCTTCACCCTTTAATGCAACATTAAAAAATAAAAAACAAGTTTTTAACATTAAAAAACTCATCTTCCTTCACACACATAGAGCTCTCTAACACAATGTTCAAATAAGACAGTAACACATCTTTAACACACCTTTAAAACACATGTAAGAAAACACATCTCAAGTATGCTAAGCTAGCGAAAAATAAAAGGGAAGTTAACAGATCTTTGTAACGTCTTATTCCAAGAACACATGCAAGAAATCACATCTCAATGTCATTTACCATGGTTACTTAGTTATATGATCTCTCTCTCTCTCTCTCTCTCTCTCTCTCTCTCTCTCTCTCTCTCTCTCTCTCTCTCTCTCTCTCTCTGTGCGTGTGTGTGTGTGTGTGTGTGACACACATGAAAGAGCACAACACACAAGTGGAAAGGTCTCTCAAGCTCACTCCCTCTCTCAGACACGAGTTTGTTAAAATCTTCTTTCAATTATGTGTAAGAGAGTGTGAAATAAGTGGAAAAGAGTCACTTATATACTAAGCCAATGCATTCACACTTGGTAGGACATCCATTAAAAAGACTTACAAAAAAGATTGAGACTTTATAACATTAGCCTATTATAGGACTCAAAACATAAATTCTTGGCAAACACTATTGGCATATTACACCATAAATATATAATGATTGACATATGATTATAAAATAGATTCCAAAAAAATGACATCAACACTCAGCATGAGCTTGAGGCTTCCAATGAATGTTGTGAACTTGGGACATCAGCTACCACGACTTGATTGGATGATTTCACCTTTTCTCCCTTGTGCTGGTGTTGAGAAATGTGGTGCCAAGGAAGAGGGAGTGAGTTAAGTAGCCAAGAAAGTGTAGCATAGCATGCAGCCACATGAGCAAAGTGATTTATCCCACATTGATGTACAAGCCCAAGGGTGTACCTCCTCATATAAAAGGAGGCCATTTCAAGCAATGAATATATCACTTGCACTTATCTCAAGTCTCTTTATGTATTGAAGCTAATTCATCTTGGTGTCTAATTGTACTTGAGTGCATCTTAATTAGCACACTCTCATTATGAGTTTTCTTCATTTCTATCTACCTTAGTTTAGCATTATGATTAGTGTAGGATTAGTTTATCATTAGGTAGATGTCTTGTCACTAGGAGAGCTTGATCCATAATTTTCAACATGGTATCAGAGCCAGGTCTAGCTCTCTTAGTTTAGGTTCAATTCATTAGCAAAATAATTAAGTTTTAGGTTTAGGTTAGGGAAAAAGCTATTTTCTTCTTCTAGTCCATTTTGGTTGAGCTTAATTATTTTCTCAATCTCAGTAGCATAGAGCAAAGAGGAGGAGTTTCTTCACTTAGCCAATAGGAGCACGTTGTCCATAGCTAGCAAAGTTAATGCATTCAAGAACTAATAGATTTCAAACATAAGGGCAAGGAGTGTGAAGAAAGTACTCGCATAGAAAAGCACATTTAGGGTGTGCAACTTATGAAATAAGGTCGTGAGAAGCATTAGCTTAAGAAGAGCACCAGTAGAAGAGAGCAAGCACTTGTACACAAGGAAGAAAAAGAGAAGGTCATGCCTATAGGCGAAAGGGAAGAGTGGCTCTTGTCTACCATAGCCCATCTACTTAGAGATATTATAAGCTATAGCTACAAAGAAAAGAGGCACACCTCAAAGGGACAAGTGCCACTACTATAGAGAAGGAAAAGAGGGTGGTAGCAGTAGCTAAGAAACAGTAGCAACTACCACCATAGTTGTCACCACACTACCTTAGAGTGAGAGCTACCACTAATATCCTCACCAATATCCTGTGCAATAGGCCCACAAGCAAACCAACGTAGTAGTAACCGGGCCAAAGAGCTTGTAGCTCCTAAAGCAACTTGCTAATATCTTGCGTGGCGACGACCAGTAGCTCTAACAAGAACGCAACAAGCCTTTCTGGCAAGTGGGCATCTCCTCGGCCTTCTCTAGTGCACCAAATGTGGTCCTTTACAGCGCTACACCAAAGTTGACTACCATGACTCTGTTAGTAGCACATCTCCAGGCGACTGCCTTTAAAGAAGAAGAAGACGTGCAGAACCATATGCAGTCCAAGTCTGTTGTTTGCAAACAACAGTGCCAACCTATCTGGTCAATGTTGCTAGCAGCAACCGGCACCATAAAGTCTTGCAGGAGCGTAGAGTGCAACAAACATCAAAGAGATAAGGTTGCATTTAAAAAATAAATATAAAATAAAATAAAAGTTTTAAATAAATGAGTGTGAAGTGTCTTATATAAAAACTGGTTTCACGTGGGCGATGACCTTATGGTCTTTGAAGTAAAATTTATATATGCATCATGTATACATGGGCTTATACCTAGTAATCCCCCTTGATACAAGAATGAGATATAGAGTCCCCCCTTAATGACATTGGGTGTGTGTACTCTTCTCCATAATACAATCAAGGTCATGTGGGATAAAACACAAGGTTTTAGAACCCAAAAAGAAAGAGTGAACTAGTAAGCATAAGATTCATCAGAATCAAGACCAACAAAATTACTTTCTTCAATAGTGGCAAGATTGGCTTTTTCTTTACTCTTCTTGTTTTTTGTCTTTAAAATAACATTTTTGTGGTGGATGGTTAGTTTTACCACAATGCACACAAGGGTTATTAATAAAGCAATCCTTTGTGAGATGGTTGGTTCTTCTACAAGTAGCACACTTCTTATTGTTGTTGGTGACAACATATGCTCCTTCCGAAGTGAGATTATTGTTGAAGTTCAGCTTCTCCTCCTCCTCCTGTAGTGAATTGATTACACTCTCCCAAAGGAAGAAATCGGTTCCTTCTCTTTGAGCACAATGACAATGTTGTTGTATTCGATAGGCATTTCTTTAAGCAAGATGGCTATAGCATCCTCATCACGCACATAGGGGCTTTTACATACACAAGTTGGGTAATAATGCTTTTTAACTTGTTAACAAAAGGTGCAATAGATTCATTATGCTCTTTAGAAAGCCCATATAATTGCATTTTTTGACTTATTTTAGAGTGCTTTGCCCGTGCTCCAAAGTTTTTCTCTAGAGTGTCCCAAGCTTTAGATGCAATGTCGAAATCATCAATGTAATGAATATAATTATCATCTAGTGCAGTGATAATGATGCCTATGGCTTGTTCATCCCGTACTTGATTTGCGGCTATGATAGCCCTAGTGGACACACCATCTTCCCCTTCTGTTGGTTTAACTAATGCCTAAAGATTTTTCTTCATGAGATGCCCCTTGACTTTGGTTTGCCAAACAAGTGTGAAAACCTTGGCCATTTAATTTGTCGGGGGACTTTGCGTTAGTAGGGTAGATGCCATTTAAGGGTGGTCTTACCCACTGAGATAAGAGGCTCAGGGCAGTGTCTAAACCCTTTATCAAGATATGGCACTTAAGATTTATATATGCTTTCAATTTTAAAAAATCATGTAAAAGGTAAGATTTATGCTTCAGTTAAGCTGGATTTTTTAAAAAATCAGAAAAGCCCCAAATTGATTTATACCTTCTTAATAAGGATTTTATTAAGCCTTATAATAAGGATTTTATTAAGCCTTATAATAAGGATTTTATTAAGCCTTATATTATTATAAGGCTTTTATTAAGCCTTATAATAAGGATTTTATTATGGGGCCCCATGACCTTGTATCTAAGGCGTCCTTGCGCGGGAGTCTTGTTGTGATGAACTTTGATCCAACATGGTATCAAAGTCGTGTGGGCTTCTTCTCTTTGCGTGGTGTTGGCACTCCTTGGCATAGGTGTTGTAGATCGTGCAAGCAACCAAGGCTTGCCATTGTTAGCGGATAGAGTGGGTGTTGGTATGCCAGTTGGATTGAGGTGGTGGTGTCGTGGCTTGTGGATGGAGTCACTATTGGTATGCCATGTGGAAAGGTGGGATGTTGCGACTATGGGCATTGCTGTTGATTTGGTGCATTCTCTCCAAGTTAAGGGGGGTGTTGGAAGCCACATGTCACTCTGCTGCTTGGTATATCCCACGGTAACCTTGGGGTTTCAAATTGAATATATATATATATATAATAATAGGGGGCCCTTCCCTTTCATCCCTCAAACACCCTTTATGGGTGTGGACTCTAAGGATCAGGAGCCCCTTACGCCATGTCTGAGGTGTCCTTGTGGGTATGTCTTGGTGCGCTGAACTCTGATCCAACACAAGCAATGGACCTTCAAGAGAGAGGGAATGACATTAGGGAGGCCATTCGCATCCAAAACTTCATGTGAGCTACCACCATGATCAAAATTCTAGGGGAATGGCTAGCCGCCACATGTTATTCCTTGATGACATGGATCAGGGGGAGTGAAGCACACACAAATCAAATTCCACCTAGATGTTGATATGTAGATAGTAGCCGTTGAGCACCTCAGATTCTATGTTAGACATTGATGTGTAGGCTGATGAATTTTGGGCAGACAACCTAACTTTGACAGGCAAACGCAAAGTTGTGGCATGCTCACATTAGCCTTCCAATAAGTGGTGGCATTTGTTTTGTTTTTTTCATTTGTACACATTGTCTTTAATAGATATTGTTTAGCAAATTTTATTTTTCATTAATTTTATCTTATTATGTTGTGATGGAGAAAGCAAATCCAAGTGGAAACCCGATATTTGCTAGGCCTAGAGAGGACACAAAACAAAGAACATTACCTGATGCATTTGGAATTAATGAAAACAGGAGAGTGTCAACATCATAGTTCTTAATGAGGAAATACTTGAAGATCAAACACCAAATGAAGACAATATTACTTTAGAGCCACAAAAGAAAAACAGAAAAGACTTTGAAAAAAGTTTAAAAAAAGAGAAATTTATATATAAATGGGCTTATCCAATCAAGGGAACAAATGCGAAAGATAGAGTGAAATGTAAATGGTGTTCATCATTCAAAATGGATAATGTTTTTGCTAATGAAGAAAGTAGCACGATATAAAAATAAGCATTACAGAAGCATGCAAAGTCCGAGTCACAAGGTAGCTACACAAAGGTGGAAGCTTAAGGAGAGGCCTAACACATTCCGCATTCAAAAACATGCCGAGCTCATGATGATGAATGCTAAAAAACAAAGAACCACTAGTGTTATGTAGGTAATGTGCACTTTGTGGCAATTAGGGAGATGTCGTTAGAATACTTTAAGCCACAATGTGATTTTCTCAAACACATGGATACCCCAAACAAGCTTGTAAATGATGAGTACTCATCATACACAAATCGAACTTCAGGAGTGGAGTTTCTTAAAGCTACAAAGGAAGTGTATTGATCATGCCTAAAGAGTGAAGTGCAAAAGAGCCTTTTCTTTTCCACCTTGATTATGATAGCACATATTTAACGTTTGAGCAGCATTTGATTGTTTATGTTAACTATTTAGAGGATGAAGGTAGATGTTCATGTGCTTGTAAATATGTGTCTCTTTTGCCCTTGGAAGATGGAAAGGCTCAAACCAAGTTTAATGCTTTATTAGGCTTAATAAAGCACATGGATCTACCCGCATCATGTTTGATCGGCTTTGCATCTAATGTTGCCTCTACTATGAGAGTGTAAACAAAGGTGTGCCTACAAAACTTTGTGAACTTGCTCCACATATACTGTAGGGGTGCATTGTGTTACACATAAAGAAGCTCTTGTGACTGCTGCTAATGCATGTGATCAATTTAATGAGTTTTCTTTCATGGATGCATTTGCAAACAAGATTTATGCATGGGTTGGTAGATCTTCAAAAAGACAGGGCTTTAGATGAACTAACGAAGGCATTTAAGCTTCGACCCTTGGAAGTTTTAAGAATCCATGAGGTGCGATGGTTGTCATGAGGTCAAACTATACAAAGGCTAGTGAGATTGATGCTTGTATTATTTGAAGAATTCAAGTAGCATGATGCTACACTATATGCCATGGCCACTACCTTCTAGGTCCAGCTTTTATTGCATTTATTAATATACATCTTGCTTGAAATGAAGGAGCTAAATAAAATATTTCAAAAGGAGAATATTCAGATTATAGAGATAGCTATTGCATTAGATCTTGTAATAGAGATCTTACAAAAAAGGTATCTTAAACAACCTTTTGATTATGGCTCTAAGCAATTGAAAGATTTTCTTGCAAATTCTAAGGATGCTGCACTCTATTATATGGATGAAGATGGCACTATACATAGCTATGCCTTGCATTTTTTTGGACTCGATAATAGTCATAATAGAATGTTACTTGATGGATGCATTGCTTTGGGACGAAATTTTGTTGAAAAAATCATTGATTTTTTGAATGAGAGATTTACTGACTTGCCTTTGCCTAATGCAGCCAAGGTATTTTATCCCAAACATTATGATAGGGATTTGGAGAACATAGCTGATGCACATAGAAATTTTTTGGATCGTATATGTTGTAAGTTCCGGAAATATATATGGATGTAGGTGCAAGTGAAAATGAAATGGAGTGTTTTTCCATAATCATTTTTAAGACCTATCCAAGCTATGGGTTCTTTGAAGATTGGAAGCAACGCGAGGGAGAGGTTGAGTGAATTGACTCTTACCCTAACTTGATAAGGCTTTGGTAAACAATGCTCTTGGTTCCATTGAGTGCAACATGTTGTGAACGTGGCTTCTCAAGACAAAACAAATGAAAGAAGTAGTCACATTGGACACTCTTATGTTTTGAACCCTCACATTATCCTAGTCTTTTGATGAGGTAAATTGGGAGAAGATATTTGACACTTGGGTTTTTATGAAGTACAAGATCATTGTAATTTTTCAACTACCCTTGGTTTTTTATTTCAATGTCAAATAGTTTTTTATTTGAATCATCATGATTTGGACTGCCTTATCTTGTTTCCAAATTTTAGAAAATTGCTTCGAGCATTGACTTCTTTCTTAATATTTGTGTACATAATCTTTATGGCTATAAAGTCTTTGTAAGATCTTTAAAGTTCTTGAGATGTCCTCTCTCTCTCTCTCTCTCTCTCTCTCTCTCTCTCTTTGCAACAAGCTTAGATGTATACTCATACGTAGTTGCCAAAGTATTAGACAGAAAGACGGGTCACAAGATTGTAAGCTATTATGTAAAATGGGTGGTGTGTCTCCAAATTCTTGCCATGTGGAAGCTTCGTGAAATTCTTCCTTCATATAATATATATATAGAGATGTTAAACTCCATAGCCTTGTCTTCAAGGCCAAAGTTTCCTTTAAATTTTTTAGGAAGGCGAAATTGAGCTTCACCATTGAATTTGAGACTTAGGTGTCCTACCTAAACTGTCCGTGAGAGGCTCACTTCCTAGAGCTACCTAGCTACCCACTAAACTATCCGTCACACTTCCTAGAGCTACCTACCCACCGAACCTGTTGAATGCACATTAACAGAAGACGACTCCTATGCCAACAACCTGCTCTCCTTTATATAACTTACTAGCTCCTGCTCTTTTCAATCACGCCCACGCTTTCGACTCTCAAAGACCGCAACTACTACTAAGACAGGAAGCTCCCATGGCTGGCTTCCTCACTCAACTGAAGCGCTTCTACCTTGCTGTGTACAACTGGGTCGTCTTCGTTGGCTGGTGAGTTCTTGTTCTTCACGGGCTTCTGTCGACCTGAACAAAGTTCTAGAAATAAAAGAGAATAACATTTCAGTGTTTTTCTAGGGTTGATCTGTTTGTTTAGCTAGGATATGCTACAGGGGTTTTTGGTCACGGAGTGCAGTTGCTTTTTGAGGGAAGATATGTGGTAATTAGTGAAGCTGCTTTTTGAGGGAAGATACGTAGCTAGCAGGGTTAGCAGGGTAGCTGCAAGAGCCTCCAGTGCATTCAAAAAAGAAAAAGCAAAAAGGAAAAAAATATCCTTTCGCAGGTTTCAGGTGCTCTACTATGCTGTGCAGACATTGATGACCTCTGGATATGCGGCTGTGTATGACGCCGTTGAGAAACCCTTACAGTTCGCGCAAACTGCAGCTGTTTTGGAGGTTGGTGTTTTTCTCTTCATCGTGAGAGCGAATCCATCCAAATTGATTTTACCACTTTTTACACAACTCACTTATGCTCTATTTCTGTTGCTGCATATGAACTTGGGCTGCAAAGATCTTCAATGGTCTTGTGGGTAAGGTTTCTCATTTTTGAATCTGTACACCGTATTGTCGTTCTCATTTGCATGATTTGTGTCGAGTTTACAAGGAATGGTGACATACTCTCCAAACAGCCTTGAAACTGCATGCATCTGTCTGGGTTATCTTTTCCACTTGTTCCACATATTCTTGAGGCCTGAAGTCCCTTCCCTTTATCTTCCAATTACAGGCATTGTGAGGTCTCCAGTGTCTGCAACTTTACCACAGATTGGATCTCGCCTTTATGTCACCTGGGCTGTCTTATGGAGCTTTCCAGAGGTGTGTAAGATTTCTTTGAATGCGCTGTGCAGCTGTTCAATGCTCAAGTATCTGGAAGCTCATGCTGATACAGGAATGCTATGCTCAAGCAGACTCGGACCAGCCCTCTTGTCGCTTCGTTGGTATTAAGCTGGTCTATTACAGAGGTATGGTCTCGGGTTTTGAATGTGTCAAGTTGAAGTAAGATGAAAAACATGATTTGGATTTTTAAAATATATTTAAACAATGTACTTTTAAACATGATTTGTGTGAGTCCAACACCATCTAACAAGGTTAAATGTAAGTCTTTTGGTGATCTTAAGTTCCAGTTTGCTCATGCTCGTAAGGTCTTTATCCTCCTGGCTCTGAATTTCTCTTTATAAGTGCACTTCCTACTCTCGCAAGCCCTAGTACTTTGTCACTCGATAACCTTATACATGGCCTCTGTAGTCATGATTCATGCACATGACATTACTGAGCTTGCTGACAGGGGATGAGCAATTAGTATTGTTTGCATGCTCTCAAATGGTGTTGTGTCCTACCTTAGTTGGTGAACATTCAGCTCCATGGGCCTCTGCAAGTTAAGTGCTGTAATATCAGCAAGTGGTTGGCTGAGGGCTGCCTGCCTACAAAAGGCAGCTCCTCGTCATCATTCAAGTTTTCTCCTGCAGCTCTTAGCAAGCCATGAAGGAAGCCCTTGTAAACCAATGTATCAGCTGTATCCTCCTCTGTAAATCATTTCCCAGGTGAAGCCAGCAGTCCAGGTGGCTGCGATCCTTCTTAGTAATACATCAGGAGGTGCCTTGCTGCCATTTTGCATTTCCAGGGCACTGGAGTGCGCTCTCCATCTTCTTACTCAGAGTGCTTCATATGAGCATTTTGGCAGTGTTTGTCCAGTCACTGAGAGATGTGCTTGTTTATTTGTAGTTGATCCGCTATTCGTTCTTCGGCATGAGGGAAGCCTTTGGAATTTCTCCCTCCTGGTTACAGTGGTTAAGGTATCAAGTTTTCCAGTTAATTTTGAAAGGCTTTAGAATTTAGAAATGTGGAGGTGTAATTAAAAGATTTTTTCTGTTGCAGGTATAGCACTTTTTATGCCTTATATCCTACTGGCATAACGAGCGAAGTTGGTCTTATTTATCTTTCACTTCCATATGTCAAGGTAAGGTTTTAAAGCTTTGACCTTTTTGTTGTAGTTGCTTCTCTTTGAGGGTGTTTAATAACATGTCCAGTTCTTAATTTTCATGAATGCCTGTCCAGGTTTCTGAAAAGTACTGTCTCAGAATGCCAAACAAATTAAACTTTGCATTTGATAACTACTTTGCAAGCCTTGCCACGCTTGCCACTTATGTCCCTGGTATGTGAGTTCTTGTGCTAGTCTCTATTTCTACAATCTAAAGTAGTAGAGTTTAAAGTTGTGGTTAAGTTTTGAGCTCACACAACACCAGTAACACATTGTGTTTTGGTTTACAGGAAGCCCTTATATGTACAGTTACATGATTGGCCAAAGAACCAAAGCTTTGGCAAAAGCCAAGAAAAGTGATTAGTTATGAAGTTTGCATGAGAAGGATTAATTTAATCTTGCGTTTTAGAGTTTGAGGGTTGTCTTTTTGTAATATGGAAAGCTCCATTTTGTGCTAATGTAGGTTGGTTATGCTTTGGCTAGGGGTGAGCTAATCCAAATTACTTGTTACAACCAGTAGATTGTAGGCTTGTTGTGGGAGGATGGATGGATGGTCTTTTAGCTAAGAAGGCAGCCTCGGTGTGCTGGGATCAATCTTGTAAACCTTGGTTTGTGATATTGCTAGCTTACAAGCACGTCGCTAATTCCTGCGCATTTCATATTCTGCTGTGGAGTCATAGAGGCTTTCTTCATGGCACACTAAAAAATGTGGTGGTCCTCCACTGTGATTTATAAGTTTTGAAAGGAAGATAGTGAAAGTACAAGGTGCAAAGGATATCTTTCAAGTAAGTTGGAGGTCTCAAGCAATATGGCAGTAGTAAAACATGTGATTTGTAATGTGAATTTTATCGTTTTGTCTGAATGGCTAACGCTTATTAAAGATGACACTTTGACTTATTCTTTCCTGTTTGGCTCCTTGGTCCTCGTCTACATGACCAGTAAGTAGAGTGTGAAAAACAAGCGATATTAGACTTAAGTTTTTTTGAGAAATTGTGGGGGTCGTTGATGTTTTGAAAATCGTTTTCAAAATTGGGGTTCGGAGAGAGGTTCTCTCTTTTCTGTTGGGCTGTTCGTGGGTCATAGGTCCGATGTAATGTAAGGATTGAAAGCTGGTAAATGTTGGGTGCTATTTAGGTGCGAAGCAATAGGGCATGTAACATGTATGTACTTGACCATGGTCTGGTCGCTTCATATGCAGCATGTGCTGCAGGTGGTTGGGTCATATGGATGATGGCAGAGTACTAAATATGCCTTAGATTTTACGAGATATATAATTGTTCGTTGCGTCGGGGCAAGGCACAGGCTGATAAACTCTTCCACCAAACGTGCATATAGCAAGGAGAGAGTCGAGAGGCCCGGGCTGATTCTACAATCACATATATAATAAGAATAATAATTAAAACCAAATGAATGGAATCACATGTGGCGTAAAAATCACACATGTTCGAAAAGCTAACAAACTTTGAAGAATTCTCATCTTTAACCGAAGCCTTCTGCAAACAACCATGGCAAAAATTCAACGAAAAGCTAATAAGCACATAGAGAGTCACTGGTCACCGGATGCGCATCTCTCGATGCTACAGGGCGGACAGATTTTAAACATGTCATGGGCAACCTTAGTGGTTCACATAGCGAAAGAAACCTGGATAGAGGTCTCACCCCACAAATTGAAAACTATTTGAAGCCTCTAGTAGAGGAATAGATAACCTTCAAAACTACTAAATAGGGCAATCAAGAAAAGCTTCCCACCAAGGCACTAATCTCTAGCACAACTCTGAAATTAAGAAACTTCCTTTTTGAGGGTTGAGAGCACTCCGGCTTTCATCAAGGATCTATTAAGGTTTTTTTCAATCTTCAAGCCGCATGGTTCCTCATACCTCCTACACTAAAGTTGATCCTTGCTCACCTTTATTTGATCATATGCCTTTGAATTGGGGTGGCATGTGGTTGGATGGGGAGAGGATGACTTGAGATAATTTCCTACCAAGAAATTGAGAGTGAACAACCTTTTATTGAAGGATGAGCTGTATGTGACCCTTGGAGAGAAAATTGATGGAGGGATCCGCTTGGTTTGATCAATAAGGTGGAGACAGGTAAAGCTAAGTGGTTGGAGATGGATGTGGAGGAGGAAGAATACTGGATTGCTGTACGGAAACAGAGGAAGGAGGAGAAATCCTAAAGCTAAGTGGTTGGAGAGATGTGGAGGAGGAAGAATCTTGGATTGCTTTATAGAAACTAGGGAAAAGATGGGTTGTCTGTGGAGTTATTCATTGCCTTTTGGTCATCCCTAAAAGATATGGTATGGACCACATTCAAAGAGCCATTTACTTGAGGGAGGATGGACAAAGACTTGAAAGAGCGGATTGTAAAATTAGTTCCTAAACAAACAGGAAAAATCATTGGAGACCTATCACCTTACTCAGTGGTATATTAGATCTTGGCTAGAAGAGTCATTGCCTTGAGGATCAATCTTCTCCTCCAAGAGGTGATTTCCAAGAGGCAAAATGGATAAGGGAGGTCCATCTATGACAACATATTTATTGCATTGATGGTAAGGAAGTGGCTCAGAAAATAGGATAGAAGTGTGATTCTCCAATTGGACTTGGAGAAAGCTTATGACGAGATACACTGGTCCTTTGTGGCCAAGATTATGGAGAAGTTGGGAGTTGGAAGCAGAAGGCTACAAGCATCTTTGCTATCACTACTTGGGGGGGGGGGGGGGGGGGGGGTACTCTAGGCTACTGTTGAATGGAAGATTAGTTGGGGGGTTTGAGATCAAAAGATTTGTAAGGTAGGGGTGTCCTTTGGCTTCCCTGTTATTTGCCATAGCATCACATCCTTTTATTGTGGCTTTAGAAGATGCATGTGAGAGGGTTGGTGACAGGCTTGAGAAGGAGCAATGGAGAATAGCTGGTGGCACAATGCTTTGTAGATGACTCGTTACTTTTCTTGAAGGTTGATAATGATAACGTAAGACATGCTTTGTCAATTATTTGCTAATGCTTCTTATCCAGATGCAACATTCATAAATCCAAAATCATTAGCCTGACTGAAGATGATTTTGACATGGAAAGATGGGGGTGTAAGGTGATAAGGAAGGGACAGATTGTTAGGCATCTGGGGGCTCCTTTTGGAGTAGGGGTGACTAGTAAAGATATAGTTGATTGGGCAATTGAGATGTTTCTAAATAAGATGAAGAAATGGGAAGGAATTAGGGTGGCTTTTCATGATAGAGTGGCCATTGTTAATTCAGTATTGGATGCATATATCATGTTTTTATGCCCAGTAGTTGACTTCAAGAAATGTCTCTAGAAGAGGATTATTGCTCTAGTTAGGATGTTTATTTGGAAAAACAGTAGGGATGACAGGAAGTATCTAGCCTAGTTGGCTTGGGAGAAGGTTAGCTTGCCCAAAAAACCTTGGTGGGCTTGGAATTTTGCACTTGCCCACTCATGCCAAAGCCAAGTTGGCTACCAACCTACCTAAATGCCTATTGCAGGATGAAATTTGGCCCAAAATGGTAAGAGGCGATTGAGGATTCCGATGTGTAGTGCAAAGGGAGGTGGAGTGGATTGGATTGGAAAGCCAAGTTGTTCTCTCACGCTCCACTTAGGATTCATGGTTACCTCTTTTGTAGGTTCCTTTGTCTTAATCGGAAGGAAGTGATGGGACGATGAAGTGGGAGGGATGCACAAAGGTTACATGAAATTCTCTATTTAGTCTAGGATTATGGTGGTCTCATAAATGTACCCCCCCTCTTGCTCAGTTGGATGTAAGAATAACAAGAAGATTGAATAATAAGGGGTTGAGGTTGATTGGAGACTGCTAGGATGGATCTCAGGCAGGGTGGAAGGAGTTGGGACAAATAAGGGATGAGTTTGGGCTGTAAATGAGGGGCTTAAAGTAGTAGGATAGGCCTTGGAGGAGGTTGGGAAGGACTGGATCTCTACTACCTTTAATGAGGCTTGTTGGATGAAGGATTGGACTTGGATTAATGGGGCAAAGCTAGTGAAGGTGACCACCAACAAGTGCTTGTATGAGGAGATGAGCAAGAGTGAGATGAATGTGGTTTATTGCAATAAACTTTGGAGAGTAAAATGGAGAGCTCAAATACGTGAAAGAAGAGGTGGAGATTGTTGTGGGACATGGATCTCTCTTTAAAGGCTCAGATCTTTCTGTGGAGAGTGTGTATGTTCCCCTTGGATACAAATTGGTACAGAGGAACTTTACTTCTGGGGTGTCCCAGATGTGGAAGTACAATTGAGGATGATAGACATACTTTCTGGGGATGCTCGGCTATTAGGGGGCTATGGAGAAGAATTGAGAAATGGGTGTTCTCTAGCATAGGGGTTAAAGGGACCTGGGGGGATTGGTTGATGGGGAGACTGATAGAAGCTATAGGGGCAATTAATCTAGTCTTCAACCTTGTTAGATATAGCTGTATATGGGATATATTTGGAACTCTAGAAATGGGATGGTATTTCAAAAGGGTTCAAGGGAGGGGTGGATGTAGTAGAGTTGATGTATAGATGTGTGCACCAGTGTTGGCCTATTTATTATGTAAATATGATGAATGACAATTATTTTGTAGAGGTAGTGTAGGCCTTACAATTTGGGACAGTTGAGTCACTTCTTGTTGCACATACTAAGGTAAACTAACTGCTTTTTGACATGTGGCAAGGCTATATAGGGAAAGACATGAAGGAAAGTGCCAAAGTTTGGACCCAAGACCCAAATATGGCTTCACAAGGAGAAGCAATCGGTTACACCTTTTACGGCCGAGAGGATTCTCAATTTTATCAGAAGGAGAAGCAATCGGTTCATCTGAGAAGATAAAAGGTTTAGAGGCGAAAATTCCATTCTGGAGGCTCCTCTGAGAAGTGAACGGACGTTCCATTCACAGGACACAGCCGTGGTGGAAAATGTGTTATGCCCATACCATTTCTTCTGGGCAAATCTAGGAAAATCTTATGCAATTAACTTGATAGCATTGAAAAGAGAATATTTGCATTAAGGAGGCATAAATTGCATTTCATTGCATTAAACTAAGGGGTACAACTGCACAGTCAGAGAATATTATAGGTGGCAATTAGACCTGCAACCTTAAATTCTCATAAAAAATCTTTGATTTTGGAAGTGCCTTGATCGTTCCATTTGTGCCACACCCGTTTCTTCCCAGAAGCATACGCACGTTCCAACGTGCTCCTTTTACTTGCCATAGTTTTGCCACACCCGTGTCATTCTCTTTTGCCCTGGCTTCAGCAAGCGTACGATCGTTCCACTTGTGCCATGTCCATACCATTTGTCTCTTCTAAAGCATACGCAAACCTATCACGCGCGCCCGTACCTTCTCCATACAAAAGCGAACGTCTGTGTCTTTCAGGAAGCGTACGCCTGTGCCATCTGCTCCTTGAGAAGCGTACACCCGTACTATCTTAGAGTGTATGACTATACCATTCAAAAAAAAAACTGCTCACAGGGGGGTTATGCACAGTAGTCCCACACATTCATGCACCTATGTTTGGGTAAATTGGTGCGAAACAACCCTCTCTTTGACGACGTAAACTCTCCCAAAGCTTCCTCGCTCATAAGGTCAGACCCATCAGTCAATACCACATGGAGCCAAACGGTGCTCGTCTTTGATAGCACTAGTGAGAGCGCAGACTATCCCAGCATGGGACAAGAATCTCCTCACCTCGAAGCAGGAGAAACCGAATCTCAATGTAAGGACAGAGCCCCTGTCCAAGAGCAAGACTCTACCTCTCCCACACATTCACATAAGAAGCCTTGCTTCAAGGCTCCGTAACTTTATCTTGGGTAACACATAGTCGGAAGAGCCACAGCCCAGGGCAAGAGGTATGGAACATCAGCAAGAAAGTGAGCCCATGCCATCTCTAGATCTTAGGGTGGAAATAGAGCAAAGCGAGAGGCATCAGACGACCCAGACTTAACCTCCAGTAGTCTGGAGAGCCATGCCTGTCTCAGGGGTGGCTATTTCATTCAAGGTTTAGAGACTCATACAAAACCTAGGGCCTGATCCATCTTCCCAAAGACTGGAAACATCATACATAGAGAAAGGGCCTACCCGGCCCTGTCTCATCAGCCCAGTCCACCTATATATCAACAGTACCCACCATAGGGAGCATACCTAGGATACCACATTGACCACAAGGGGCACAACCTAACCCACCCCCATAAGATAAGGGCCTCCAATGGCCTATTATCCGCTTGGCCCCGCTCCTCCTCCAATCATTTCTCAACCAACACCCGCTCCAGCCATGGCAGGGCTAACACCAAAAATGCTAAGATTAGCCATGGAAATAGGGAGGGGGGTGGCTGTAGGTATCACACCCCTAGCCCCAGCTCAACTAGCACCAAGACCCAGAATAGAGCAGAATAAATCCGCAAACATCTCGAAGCTAATCACTAAATTCGATGGGATTGGAGACCCCACCCCACACTTGGAGATGTTCAACCAAATCTGTGAAGCCTTTGGCCACGTGGAAGATCAAGTTAAGGTGAGTGCCTTTGGCCTCACCCTAGACGGTAAAGCCGGCAATGGTTTAGGTCCTTGAAAGTTGAGGACAAAGCCACCTTTGAAGCCTTGAAAGAGGCCTTTGAGGTTGGATATTCTCATCAGGGTACCAGATAGTCCCATCCCACCCTCTATTGCACATATTAACAAAAATGGGACGATCACGAAGTCACAAACTGCTATCAGCAAAGGGCTGCTCAAGCCCGTGCTCTACCTCAAGCCTTGCTTGCAAACCCAAGGCAACCGCTGGCCTTGCCAGCACATGCTCTTCATAATGTACCTCAAACAGGCTAAGAAGTGGCCTAAAGAGAAATTATGAGGGTACCCAATATGACCTTACCACCCCTATAAAGAGAATGTGGGGGAGAGGGAGAGCTTCAAACCCTAGCAAGCAACCACACACACACACAAGAGAGAGCAAGACACAAGAGAGAGATGGATAGTTGAATTTTCTTCTATCTTCTTCTTCTCTACTCAACCAACATAACATAAAGATAAGAGTACAAACTATATGGGTTAGTACTCAACTACTACAACATACAAGGGTCGATCCATAATGTGAACCCGACTAAATGAGCTGGCGCTATAACTATGCCAGTCTCTAGTAATCCAAAATGGCTGTCACCATACAGCCTGTCATTCCACTGGCCACATATCACCCATAATCTCACCAACCATGCCAGTGGTGTAGATGCGAAAGCTATCACCTAGGCGGGTCATCAATGTCCACCATAGCACTAGTTGAGCTCGATATCTCAACACTCCCCCTCGAGCTCAACTCCACACACTGCACTCCAAGTAAGCTCCTAAACCTGTGGAGCTTCTTTGTGTCCAATGCCTTTGTGAAGATGTCAGCCACCTGATCCTCTGTGCTAACATATACCAGATCTACATCTCTTGCTTAGAACCTTCTCCCTCACAAAGTGATAATGCACCTCAATGTGCTTCATTCTAGCATGATATATTGGGTTACTGGTCAACTGTATGCTACTCAGTTGTCACAATATATGACAATTGCCCTATCCACGGGCTCTCTCGTGTCACCAAGTAGCTTCTGAAACCAAGCTATCTCACAAGAGCTGCCATAGTAGCACCCCTGTACTTTGCCTTTGTACTTGACAAGGCAACTGTTGGTTGCTTCTTACTACTCCAACTCACAGCAGCACTCCCAAATGAGAACATAAAACACTGGTAGATCTCTTGTCTACAATACTACCAGCATCTGTGTACCCATGCAACTATATCTCTATACCAGCCTCATAGAAAAGTCCATAATCAACTGTAGACTTTATGTACCTGAGGATCCGTCTAGCCGCATCCAAGTGTGGCTTCCTAGGAGCCTGCATAAACTAACTCAGAAGTCCAACATCATAGCTTAAGTCTGGCCTTGTAATGGTCATGTAGATCAAACTACCCACTATGCGCCTGTATGTAGTGGGGTCCTCCAAAAGCTCACCTGTATCTGCGGAAAGCTTTGTGTTTTACTTCAATTGCATTGAAATAGGCTTATGGCCTATCATACCATACTTGGACAACATGTCCAAGCCATACTGGCTTTGGAATAGCAAAATGCCATGAGGTGATCTCACCACCTCTATGCCCAAGTAATACCGCAGCTCATCCAAATCCTTCATCTCAAACTTTTGCTTCAAAAGCATCCTGACATCATGTATGTCTGCATCACTATTACCAGTGATAATCAAGTCATCCACATAGATGACTAATAGCATGATCCCTCTATCTGTCTTTTTCACATATAGTGAAAAATTTGCATTGGATATCTGAAATCCAATGGTAACAAGATACTCCCCGATCTTGTTTGACCATGCTCTGGGTGCCTGCTTCAAGCCATACAAGGCTTTGTGTAACCTGCACACAAAATCTAGATGTGCATCACTCTTATAACTTGGTGGCTCCATAATGTACACTTCTTCTTGCAAATCACCATGCAAGAAAGCATTCTTTACATCTAGTTGATGTAAAGACCAACTCTTCACTGCAGCCATAGCAATGACAACTCTCACGGTTGCCATTCTTGCAACTAGGCTCAATATCTCCTCATAGTCTATGCCATAAGTCTGTGCATAGCCCTTGGCAACCAATCTTGCCTTCTTGTACCTGCTCACTGAACCATCAGCATTGTGCTTGACTTTATGCACCCACTTACATCCAATTGCCTTCTTTTCCTTAGGCAAAGGCACTAACTCCCATTGTGCTTGACTTTATGCACCCACTTAACATCCAATTGCCTTCAGGCAAAGGCACTAACTCCCATGTTGCATTTGCATCCAATGCTGCCATCTCCTCATCCATGGCATCTTCCCATTTCTTATTTCCAATTGCCTGCTCAAAGCAAGTGGGCTCAACCTCCTGTATTGCTTTTACCATGTAAACATAATGATGGGCTATATATCCATCATATCTCAACCTGTCAACAGGGTATCTAACCCTTGTAGGCCTGCGTACACATGGATCACTGCTAGGTGTCCTCAAAACAACCCTGGTTCTCCTTACACCAGAAGTAACCACATATGGAATGCCAAGCTCCTCATCAAGGCTCTGCTTAGAGCTACTAGAGTAACCATCCACATATGAGTGACTTGCTGCTGACAAATCAGGCACAAAAGGTTGATCTGTCTTTTCCTTCCCTTTTCATGATACATGTGTACCTGCATCATTCCTCAACCTACCTGACCATGGGCTACCCGACCATGGGCTAACATTGCTATTGGTGCATACCAGCTACTCATCTCATCGAAGACAACATCTCTGCTTACTCGCATCTCACGAGTGGTAGGGTTATAGCATCTATAACCTTTTTGCTCCATAGCATAACCAATGAAGATGCATTTCTCTGCCTTTGGATCTAACTTTGTTCTCACTTCATCAAGAACATGTACATATGCAATACACCTAAACACTTTCAAGTGAGACACATCTGGTCTTATGCCTGTAAACTTCTGTTTAGGAGACATACCATGAACAGCTGTAGTGAATGTCCTGTTCATAATGTACAATGCAGTTGCTACTACTTCTGCCCAAAAGTAATGTAGTATATTCTTTTCAGCACATCAAGGCATGTACTACTTCTACATTGTGCTTTTTTTTTCCTTTCTGCAACACCATTCTGTTTGAGGAGTGTACCTGCACGTAAACTGCCTCTTGATTTCCTGCTTTCTCAGGAAATCGCTGAACTCATTAGAGAAATATTCTCCCCCACCATGTGATCTTAGGCATTTTATTTGCATATGCCTTTTTCTTTCTCGACCAAGGCTTTAAATCTCTGAAAGTGAGCAAACACCTCACTTTTCTCCTTCATGAAATAAACCCACACTTTCCTAGTGTGGTCATCAATAAATGTAACATAGTACCTGCAACCTGCAATTGTCGCAATCTTGGTCGGTCCCTATATATCTGAATGTACGACATCCAATGGCCTTGCACTGACATGCTTTTGATGTGGAAAAGCATGTTTGGTCTGCTTACCAAGTTGGCATGCTTCACATACCTTATGCATACCATCAACCTTAAACTTTGTTAAACTTGCAACAATATTTTAGACCTGCATAGACTTCAGTTGCCTTACATTCACATGACCAATGCGCTTGTGCCATATGTCAATATCTACAACAATGACACCTGTTCCATGCGCAATCGTGGATGCCTTTGTCTTAGGCATGTTCACATTCAAAGTAAATATCCTACCATTTCTGTTACCCTTTGCAACCAATGGACACTTATTTTTGAAGTCTTCCACAAAACATCCTTGAGGGTTAAACCTCACTTGCAGACTCTGCTCAACCATTTGTCCAATAGAAACCAGGTTCTTTGTAATATTCGAAACATGAAGTACATTAGCCAAGTACTTCATTTTGCCATCCTGTATAGACAATGGCACTTTACCGACATGCGCAATGGAATGCGTAGTATTATCACTTATTTCTACATAACCTGATTTTTCCATTTTTTGCATATCTCTAAACCACTCAGCATGACTGATCATGTGGTTAGAGGTGCTAGAATCCACATACCATATATGTTGAGATCCTGACACATCCCCTGTTATGGAACTAAGCATGTTCTCCATCACAAACAATTGCTCACATACCATATATGTTGAGATCCTGACACATCCCCTGTTATGGAACTAAGCATGTTCTCCATCACAAACAATTGCTCACATGTGGTTAGAGGTGCTAGAATCCACATACCATATATGTTGAGATCCTGACACATCCCCTGTTATGGAACTAAGCATGTTCTCCATCACAAACAATTGCTCACTTCTGTCATCACTTCCATGTGTGCTAGATGATGCATAGTTGCCTTGCTGCAACTTCCCACTTTTAATGTCATTCTACTTTTTGTAGCAGTCCTTTGCCATGTGTCCTGGTTTTCCATAGTAATAGCACTCTATGCTATTTGCATTTTGATTTCTTTGCCAACCACCTTGGCCTCTTTGGCTCCCCCTGCCTCTAGACTGGCCTCTTCCACATGTGTATGATTGTTATTGTGAATCATTGGACTGTTGTTGTCCAGAATTCTTATTTTCTTGTCGGCCATCACCTTGGCCTCGACCACGGCCTCTACCTCTGCCTCTGCCTGAATTAGAGTAGAAGGCCTATTCCGATGTGTTCTTGCTTTGTGAAGAAGAGTCCTCACCTAAAGTCTTTTCTTCTATGATCAACATAGATATCAAGTCCCGAAAGTTGGGAATATTCTCCCTAACTGCAATGGAGGTCTTGAATGGCTTGTACTCTTTACCAAGCCCATTTAGACAAACACTCACCAAATCATCATCCTCCACTGATACATTGATAGACCCAAAGGATTCAACAATGCCCTTGATCTTTAAGGCATATCCATTGATGGACATTCTTTTCTTTTCCATAGTATGCAACTCTTGCTATAACTGCAACTTCCTTGCCTTTGTGTTAGTCTGGAACATCTGAACCAGATTCTGCCATGCAATTGTTGGAGTGTTTGCATCATGTATGTGTCCTACTATGTCTGTGACACTAAATGAAAGCTAGTACATGACTTTTCTTACACCCTAATTCCAATCCTTGAATGCCTTTCTACATAATCCCAAAATCCTTTACCTATTAGGAAATTGGTCATTCTAAACTTCCAAGCATGGAAGTTATTCTTATCTAGCTTCTCACTAACAATCTGATTAATTCCGTCGGACATGTTTTCCTGCACAGCAATCAAATAACCTGCAAACAGATAACTTCTTTATGCAACTTGTAATACAGTAGTATCTCCTGCAAAACAGTGGTACTTCAGCAGCATAGCCTGTGTGTCACCAAATGTGACCAGAGTACATGTACATACACGTAGTATCAACAATACATGTGCAAACCCTGTCTGCACTTCCAAAATACAATGCTGCACTGCAATAACTAGATTTTGAGCATAAATAGTTCTCTACCAGAACTTCTAGAAAACTATCCAAAATACCTTGCAGCAGTGACGAAACAGGGCCCGTAACGCGAATCTGGCTGTTTTTTTAATCCAATAGAACACTATACCTGTCCTGTAGCTCTTCTCCCGCGCGAAGACAGCTCCTCAATCGGAGATGTGTAGCTCCCAGAGCTATTGAGAGGGAGTGTTGTACCTAAACCAAGAAGGGAAAAGAGATGATGGTGCTCTTACCTATGTAGTACCACTTCCTTCCTTGCTTGTTCTTGCCTCCTCTTGCTTGCCTCCTTAGCTCTCACACGAACCAGGCTCTGATACCATAAAGAGAATGTGGGGGAGAGGGAGAGCTTCAAATCCTAGCAAGCAAACACACACGCACACACACAAGAGAGAGCAAGACACAAGAGAGAGATGGATAGCTGAATTTTCTTCTATCTTCTTCTTCTCTACTCAACCAACATAACATAAAGATAAGAGTACACACTATATGGGTTAGTACTCAACTACGACAACATACAAGGGTCGGTCCATAATGTGAACCTGACTAAATGAGCTGGCACTATAACTATGCTAGTCTCTAGTAATCCAAAATGGCTGTCACACACAGCGTGTTATTTCACTGGCTGCATATCACCCATAATCTCACCAACCATGCCAGTGGTATAGATGTGGAAGCTATCACCCAAGGGAGTCATCAATGTCCACCGTAGCACTAGTTGAGCTCGATATCTCAACACCCTAGTTCTCCTACCTCAACCCCCATTGCCGTGAATCACACCTGTTTGTCACCTAGCCCTGATGAAAATGTTTGAATAACACGCTGTCACACAACGTGTTATTCCACTGGCTGCATATCACCCATAATCTCACCAACCATGCCAGTGGTATAGATGTGGAAGCTATCACCCAGGGGGGTCATCAATGTCCACCGTAGCACTAGTTGAGCTCGATATCTCAACACCCTAGTTCTCCTACCTCAACCCCCATTGCCGTGAATCATACCTGTTTGTCAGCTAACCCTGACGAAAATGTTTGAAGAAGGGGATGAGGGGGAAGTTCCTCAAGGTCCTACCTATGAGTCCCTTGAGCTTACCAGTCCACCCTCTCAAATTCTAAGCTACTACGTGATGGAGGGTGACCAATATCTCCAGTGTACTTAGCAGCCCTAATGCCTCAGGGCCTGGACATAAATACAATGGCAAAACGACCACCCATGCAATGCTATCATTGTGGAGGACTTCGGCGACGAGTGGCTGAGTGTCCTATCAAGAAAGGAATGGTGGCAAGTACCTCTGTAGGTGCTTTCGCATTAATCCCTTTATGCGTTGGGTGTGGAATAGACCATATTTATAAAGATTATCCGATGAGACCTGGAACAATAGGGAAGGCTCGTGAGGCTAATCCCAACACCAACATTAACCTACTGAGTGTAAGAGATGGCTTCATCCACACGGTCCCTCTTAATGCCATAACCAGAGTACAAAATAGACAGAGGGCCGTAGCTCATGCTGCAACAAAGGCATCAATCTTGCGAGGCCAGGGGCAAGCAAAGGTCTTATCTTTGAAGAATGTCCTTGAACAAGCATGAGCAACTAGACTCTCGAGAAAGAAAACCACAAAAATCGACAAGGGAGAGAGCCAGGTAGTTATCAACAGTGGTTCGAAAGATGGCACGACAACACATGTATCAACTTTGTTAGAAGAGGAAGATCTGCTACGCTCAGCCACCCGAGCCAAGAAACCGATTGACACTAACCAGCTCCCTAAAAAGCTTGCTGAATACCCTAACCCCATAGAGGAAAAGGAAAGACTCTTGGTAGCGCAAGAATTGGTCCGGGACTGCTAAGCGTGGATAAAAGATGAACCTCCTACTGCTTACCTTGAGCCATGCCCTTCGATATCCAACATGAGACCTACTGAAGAAGCTCAGGTATATACTAGAGAGCTCCTAGACCCGTCGCCCCCACATCGGCCACCAACACAAGCAATAACACCCACTGGAGTAGCTAACCCCCACCAAGAAAATCGGGTAGCTAAATATCTTAGAAACCTATGAGATGACCATTTTAAAAAAATGGACACCAAAATCCCCATCCAGATACCATATACACATAAGAGCTTAAGAACAAGCCAAGGCATTTTTAAGGGTCGTATAACATTTAGTGCTATCATTCAAACAAATCACCTTCAACCTATAAATTTGCAGGTATTTTTTAAAAATTTGAAGGTGATATTACACTAAACCTGGGGAACACGAGTAATTTGAAGAGAAATGTAGGTAAGATGCCCTTGGCCAAGAAGCAACTGACAGATGTTGCCAGGTGGGTGTCACTCTCATTTTTGAGCCAAAAAATACCTGTAAAATTTTAAAATGCCCGTAAAAAATTACACTAAAAAAAACTTGCACTAAACTTGTTCCTTTCTTAGTGCAAGTTTTTTTTCTCTGAGAAAGGAACGTGGGCAAAAAAAAATGCTCGTAAAAAATTACACTAAACTCGTCAATTTTAAAGGGGTAAAGGTGATCATAAAAAATCAAGCCTATTAATACAGTAACAAAAATAATAGTAACCTTAGAGGCAAGAAAGAAAAAAGGCTCAGTAAGTCCTATATGTGTTGGAGTTACTAACAAGACACTAGTCAAGTGAACTCTTGACAAAGCTATCGAGGTTATCAATTCAATATTAAATGCATATACATGTTTCTTTGTCCTATCCTAGATTTCAGGAAAGCTCACTAGAACACACTTATCTCACACATCAGGAGGTTTCTTTGGAAAAATAAAAAGGGGAACAAGAGCTTTTCGGCTTGGTTAGCCTGGGAAAAAAAATGTCTCCTGCTAAGGCTCACATTTTTGCCCACGTTCCTTTCTCAGAAAAAACTATGTGGTGCAAGTTACTTAGAGTAGTGATTGACATGTGCAAAGTCAAAACCAAAGGTATCTGGAGACGGGTTTGACATGGTCAGATAAAGTGCTCTCATTTTCCCTCCTCAAAATGTTGGATGCACCTTTCTGCAACTTTCTGTTCAAGATTTGGAAAGAGCACCTTGGTCTGGTGAGATGGAACGGGTCTACTAGATTTACTGCTAATTCATCCTCCTTATTAAATATTTGGTGGTCTCGTTTCTTTACCGAGTCTCTAGATCTACCAAATGAACCGGATCTGCCAAGGCCTTGAACAACAAAGGAATCTCCTACTTTGGTGATTTTTGGGGAGGGCTTGCTGAAGGGTGGAAAGATATGAGATAGATTAAAAGCATGTTTTCCATTAATCTCGGGGAAGGGAGGTTATTGAGACAGGTGTTAGATAGACATTGTGGAAGGGCTGGTCATTTCCACTGCCTGTAAGAGAAACTTGGATTAAAGATTAGTATTGGGATGGGGGTAGGGGGGGTCTACTAGAATAATCCAGAACTAAGCTTGTTATATAAGCACTGCATTGGGTCCTTGAGAAATGTAGTCTACACTGCAATTAAATTTGGAGTGTAAAATGGGACCTCTCTACTTGGCAGAAGAGATGGAAACTGATGTGGAAACTTAAAATACCAAAAAAGTTAAGCTTTTCCTATGGGTTAATGGGAGCTCTATCTCTAGGATTCAAACTAGTAAAAAGGGGGTTTACCTCTGGGAAATACCTAGGTGTCTTATTGCCTGGGCATGCTCTACTTTGAAACCTTTTGGGGAGCAATGAATAGATGGGTTGGTTAGGCTCTTAGCACTAGACTAACCTAGTCTAACTGGCTTATTGGTAAGGAAAAGATTGAGTGGGGAGACCTAACTTTGCTAATTACTCTGATTAGATTTACTTGTTTGTGGGAAATTTGGACATCCAAGAATGGTAGGATCTTTAACTTTGATGTTGCTTAAGGCTTAGATAACGATCAAGTCAAAGTATTCTGCAAAATCACATGTAGGCTCTAATACCATGTTGAGAAACACGGATCAAGCTTTCCTAATGGTAATCAACTTCCTAATGAGATGCTAATCCTACTCTAATGACAACACAGTTAACATAACTAATCTCACAGGTGGGTGATACCTAAGTGAACTTATGGTGATGAGTGTATGCTAATTAAATTGCACTCAAGTTAATTAGACTCCAAGATAGATTAACTTGGGCACATAAAGAAACTTGAGATAAGTGTAAGTGATATTTCATTGCTTGAAATGGCAGAGATTGCATGTTGGCTTTGCTTGCTCATGTGGGATAACTTTGAATAGGTGACTTGGCACTCTAGCATCACTCATTTCAACAGAGGAGGCTTTGACACATACAGAGGAGGTCTAACTCCAAGGTGCTTTTTTTTTCCAGATACTTAGGTCTAAAGCTTTAAAGCACAATAACTCCCAAACTGATGAGTCTGACAATCAAATGTAATTTGCCAAGAATTTTCTCAAATATGGGCTAAAAACTCAAAGATGGTTTAAGAAGACTAAACAACATATCCACACATTTTTCTCTTTGATGGAGTATCTAGTTGATGGACGATGTTATAACATGGGTTCACGAAAGATGGGATCTTGGAGGCGTACACTCCCAAAGGCACTACCATCATAGAATCAATGCTTAAGGTTGGTATGGATATGGGCTATCATATCAGATGGGATAAGTCCCCTTTAATTTAGGAAGGTGAAATGTGGGACTTCATTTGTGATATGTTGAACTCAAAGAATTAGTTGGCTAGCTTTGTCTCTTTATTTTGAGGTTGTTACTCTGCGGACCTAATGTAATATTTTCTTTTTTTGATGGTATATATACAAATATTAATTCTTTAAAAAAAAGGCTCAGTAAGAGCTACGGTTACCCAAGGAAGCTACTTCATAATGCTTGAGAGACGATATCAGGATTATCATATTTATGCAAAATAATATTATGAAAATAAAAATTATTACAAATTTAATAGTATTTCGGTGGCGTGTTTTATTTATCATGGATATTTATTTTTGTTGAGATGTTAAGCTCAACTAGAGCCGACACTCACGATGTGCCTGTGTGACCATTCCATATTTACATCACTGGTATGTTTGGTAGCCGGCACGACGGATCTTTGCGAGTGATTCTACAACTAGACTACACCTACATAGTCCACCTGTGTCGAGTTATGGCATCTCACCTATTTATCGTGTTCACATGATGGACCGCTTGTACATAGTTGTTAGCCCTTGCCGGAGAGCTCTATGGCATCGATGCTGGCCACTGTATCAATTTCACCTCCTTTGGGCCATAGGCATCGGAATGACTGGAACTCACTTGAAAGCCATGTATTATATATTTTACGTGTGTGCTCAGTGCTTGTCTATTAAAGGGGCACCATGGGATCTTAGGTAGAGAGTACTATTTGTGGAATAGGTATTTTTTTTTCAACTGGCCTTTGGCCCAAGATTCTCCCATATAGTTACCAAATTTCACCATCCGTAGATAGCTGCCCGTAGGCGCTTATTTATCCACCTGTAGGCGATGCCGCCGAGGAAGCACCAAGGGGGGTTTTGAACCCAAGGCCTCTTGGTCCTAGGAAAACACCTTCACCACTTGATCTATCACCTCATTGGCATGGAATAGGTATTTGCACAAGCTAGAGTGGCCGAATGAGCCCAAGGACCTAATTTTTTACTTTGGTTGCCCAAGTGTGTAAACCCTAGTAACCACACATAATAAGAGACAAAATGTAACTCTCACCATTCATTCTTTAATGCATAAGCTAATAGAGGGCTCTTCTTCTCTACTCTCCTATACTATTACTTGCTTGCCTTGTGCTTGTTTGATCTCTTATGTGTGCTTGGTTGCATGTGTGTGAGAGAGTGAGTGTGTAAGATAGAGTGGTGAGGAGGGTCGAGCTTCCATTGGAGTGTGGCGGTAGAGTGGAGCTTTTGGGTGTGGCTGCGTTGAAACATTGTCTCCTACGAGAATCCCAGGCAACTAGCTTTCACGAGGTGAGTGACACACCCCGACTATGCATTTGTGTGCTAGGCCATGGTAAATTGGTTTCTCGGTTGAGTTGTTTATGCTCCCAAGTGTGGTTGGGAAAATCCCCATAACATCGGGTATTCCATGTGTTCTTTCTAGGGCATAAGGGCTTCCCATAAGTGGCATTGCTGTTGGGGAATAGCCCCATCGCATAGCAACAATGCATTTTGAGACCTGGTGAATGGCTAAATTGATCAAATTTTTGGTTTTTGCAAGAAAAGAGTAGATAAGGAAATCTGAAAACAACTTTGATTTTGCTGCATATTCATATTTTTGTTGCATTCTTGTGTTATCTTAGGAATTATGTGTTCAGTTTTCATGTTGTCCTGAAATTGTGTGTTCTTTGATTCCTGCATTTCAAGTTTTTGGGTCAATTTTTACACTCTCTATTTTCTATTATTTTTAAATTTTCTCATAAAAAACAATAAACTAGGCTTTAAATTTAAGGAATTAGGTGAAATAGACCTTACAATTAGTTTCGGGACATCGGGTTTACCCTAATTTGGACTCCTTACACGGAGAAATTGGGCTAGAAACAATGATTTGGAGTAAGATTTGCAAACTAGAATTATTTCTATGTTTTGCAGGTTTTTTAACGTTTTTACATTGGGCCATGCCTAGCCATTAAAAGGTCAAGGGGCTGAAGTTGGAAGGTCATGCATCACCTAGGCATATATAACCATGTGTTTGGGGTCCATTTGGGATATGGTTGGGTGGAGAATCAAAGTTCTAGTCTTAGAAGTCCTGAAGTTATGGATGCAAGGAGCATTACATTGGTATCAAGGCTAAGTTCTATCTCTTTCATGTTTCCATTGGGCATACTTTGGAGATTCTACATGAAGCAAGTGGAGTACATGAAAACCAAGGCTAAGTTCTATCTCTTTCATGTTTCCATTGGGCATACTTTGGAGATTCTACATGAAGCAAGTGGAGTACATGACAACCTTGAAGAATCATTGAAGCAAATACCAACAAGCAGGAATCAATGGAATTGTTCTTCACATCATTAGAGACAATTCATATTTACCCAACCCAGTAAGGTCGTTGTGTTGCATTTTTTTTGCTTTGTAAGAAACTTTCCATTTTTCTTATTGTTAGAGTAAATGGCTTCTCAAGGTGGGAAGGATGAAAATGGGGAGAAGGGGGAAAACCCAATGTCCTCTTTCCACATGGAAGAGAATATTACAAAAACAAATGAAATAGATATGCAAGATTTAGATCTTAATGAGTATGAGGATATAGAAATGAAGGAAATGAAAGAAAAAAACTTTAATATAGAGAATAAACTTGAGAAAATGATGGGTCTTCTTAGCTCCTTAATGAGAGGGGAAGGATTGGGAGTAAAAGAAATATCTAAAAATAACATTGATGAGGGACTCAGAGGGGTCACTCATAAATATGTAAGTGTAGCACGTGGGTTCAACAAAAGGGGTTTTTAAAGTTCCTTTTTTACACATTTTTTACATATAGAGGGGTACCATTTAAAGGGGGTATTTACAGATTGAATAGAAAAAGGGTGTGTTTTATTTATAAAAAATTTACAGATAAGGGGTTTTTTAAATAGGCCTTGAACGCACGTGAGATAGAGAGTTTACATATAGTGAACCCCCCAAGATGAGGGAAGGAAAAAAACTCTGGAAAAAGGATTGAATGAAACCATAGTTGAAGAGGGTCCCAAAACTAGAGACCAGGGTATGGTATTCAAAGATTTAAGTGGAGAAGAGAAGGAGAGAAATAAAGATGTGATCCATATTTTTCTACAAAAATGGCAAGATTTGCATCTTTTAAGAAATGTGCCTGATTCATAACCACCCCATTGAAGCTAGCCTATCCTTACAAGGAAAATCTTATAAGTGGTGGATGAGATTAGCAAAAGCTAGGCAAGTACCCGATTCTTGGGATTCATTTAAGGAATTATTATGAAAGGAATATCTTTCTGAAAATGAAGAAGACCAAAATTGGGAGGAGTGGGATAATTGTTCTATGGAACAAAAGCATTTAAATATCACTCAATATATAGCTTGCTATAGAGAAATTATCTTAAAGATTAAGGGAATAGACTATTTTCAAAAAGTAAGAGGCTTCATTAGAGGCCTAAAAAGGGAGTACAAGAAGGAAGTTCGGTCCAAAGAGACAAAAAACTTAGATGAGGCTATGAAATTTGTAAAAATTTTGACGATACCATGGGTAATGGTAATCGTAAAGAAAATGATAAAAAAATATCATATAAGCCTCATGAAGAAAACCCTAGCTCCCAAAAAAGAAAGGGTTTTTTCTTTAAAAAGGAATAACCTCTTAAAAAACAAAAATTCAATCCTAGTAAGTTTCTAAAAAACCAAGATTTTGAGAGAGAGGTTAAAGAAAAACTTTGTTTCTCTTGTCTTGAGGAGTTGGAACATGATAAAAGGAATTCTCCTAAGTCCCAAGGACAAGAACTTACTGGGAATGGTAATGATAAGCCTAAAGGAATGCACACTTGAATTATTTTCATTGGGGAAAACACTTTTGAGAAGTTATTTGCATAATACACTAACATTTGAGCATAAAGGAAAATTTATTACATTTCAAGGAGAGCACAATGTACCATCTTCCCCTTTGATCTGTAATATTGAGCTCCAAAAGCTTCATCAAGATAATGGAGTAAAACAAATGTTTTTCTGTTATGCAATGCCTCAGTTTAAAAACCATTGTAAAAAGTTTGATTCAAGTATTTGTGAAGTAGTTAATTCTTCATTGAAGAACAATTTATTAGAAGAATTTAAAGATGTTTTCGCGGAAACATTGCCAAAAGGTTTACCTTCGGATAGAGGGATAGATCATCCCATAGAAGTTTTAAAGGATTCAAAGCCAATTAGTAAGTCATCTTATAGAGTAAGTTTAACAGAATGACAAGAAGTTCGCTTAATATTTATAACAAGGCTTTATCAGGCCAAGTAATCTCTGTAGACTTCACCAGTATTATTGGCAAAGAAAAACGATGCATATATATGTGCTTGTGCATATATTATTGTGGATTAAATTTAATCATAATAAAAAATAAATTTCTTCATAATAAAAAATAAATTTCTTATTTCTAGGATAGATGAGTTATTTGATCAATTCAAAGGTTCTAAATATTTTAGTAAGATAGATTTAAAGTCTGGATATCATCAAGTAAAAGTTAGAATTGAACATGTGCCAAAAACAACATTTAGGATATATTTTGGGCACTTTGAGTTTTTAGTTATGCCTTTTGATCTAGCTAATGCTCTCGCTACTTCTATATTTAGAAAAATTTGTGGTGGTTTTTATTGATGATATATTAGTCTTTAGTTAAAATGAGCAGAAACATATTGAGCACCTTAGAAAAGTATTTCAATTATAGAGGAAAAATAAATTATTTGCCAAAAAATCTAAATTATTTGAAAGTAAAAGTTGAGCAAATCTCAAGTAATTATTCAACTTATGGAAAAGAACTATTTTCAATTGTGCATTCTTTTTTAAAGTAGCATCATTATTTGTATAGTGTCGATTTGAAAGTATTGTCTGACCATGAAAGTCTTAAATGGTTAAGTACGCAAAAAGCATTAAAAGGTAGGAAGGCTAGATGGGCTAAAATCCTACAAGAGTTTGATTTTCAAATCAGATATATAAAAAGAAAATTCAAGATCGTGGGATAGATGCTTTAAGTCGAGCATCCATGATAAATGAGTTGAGTTTTACTCAATTAGAAAGTTAGTTTGCTGGCTCTCTTAAAAGATAAATGTGCTAATAACCCTAACTATGAAGTAGTTTGGAATTACTTGATCAAAAGAGATAACTCTTAAATAGGAAAATGCAGTGCTAGTGATAAAAGGGTTTCACTTAAAAAGATAGTGGTTTAAAGGAATCACTTAAGAAAGAGTCAAAAGTGAAAAAGATTGTTAATGCTCAGTAAAGATAGTTAATGCTTGCCTGGTAAAAGCGGCATGTCTATCTATAAATAAGAGTCTAAATCCTTGGAAAAGAGGAAAGACTATAAATTCTCATGGTGGTGATATAATAAAGTGATGCGTATTTCGGCCACATCGTAAAGGTATGAGTATGTGATTGTAAAAGAAAGTAATGACATGTACTCATTTGTGAAAAGAAAAGTTGACCATATTAAAGAGAGGCATTATTACGAGTGGTTATGGATTCCATAATGGTAGTAGACATGGTACAAGGAATCTTATAATTATTTCTATATATGCATAGAAAGTTATCAAGCAAATAAGTTGCTTGAAAAAGGTCTACCAATAAAAAGAAATGTCTATGTGGATATTGTTTCACTTATTAAAGTGTAATGAAAAAGAAGTTATTACCTAGATCCAAATTCAAGCATGTCTAAACTTTTAAAAAGGTAGGGTCTAGTGTTAATGACCGGCTACTCAAGTTACTTGGGAGCAACTAGGTGGAATGGGTACTAGTGATGTATGATATGCCACACGTAATCAAAAGGAGTTGACCGAGCAAGGTTGAGATTGCTCATCCAAAATAATTTCTCGATTGAGTCGATGGTCGAGAAGTAAAAGGAATTGGCCAAGGGAGTAAATGGTTACTTTACTCTTCATTGCTTATGGTATGCAAGGTCGGTCAACTAGTATGTAAGGTACTCAAAAGTAATAGAACAATCTTATTTGGGAATTTTGTCTCATGAAAAGGAGGTTATCCGTAAGATTAGTTCTTGTTAGTGTATACAAGTGTATACAAGTGTGCACTAGGAAAAGGGTTGATGGTAACCAGGTACAGCTTATGAGTGATCATGGCACTTGAGAAGTAGAAAAGAGCAATGAAAAGCCATTAATTGCATACAAGACTCTGATCAAGGACATATGCAAAGTTGGTGGACATAATCATATTGGTTTGTCCTCATGTTTAGCACAACCAGAACAAAATATTTGTCTTAGAAGAAGATGTTAAAGCCAACCTCATTGTTCTAAGGGTAACATAAAGTTCAACACTATGTCAGATCTGTATGGTGTAATGACACTTACATGGACAGTAGGAGTTTTTAAAAGAAAAAGATACTCTCTCGTAGAAAGGGAATTTAAGAACACATGAACAAGGAAGTAATATTCCTCTACTAAAGGAAGTGTTTCTATAATTGAAATACTTATAAAAGAGAACTTATTCCAAGTTGAGTGGCTACATTGAAGAAAAGGTTTCTTGAGTTTGTTTTCGCGGACAAAACTTTTCTTTCAAGGGGGAGGAAATGTTATGAAACTAAAGGAAACACTGTAAGGTAAGACTAGAAAAGATTATTTATATGTAAAAGGTTTGCATATAAATAAGGTTAAGGGGATTTCAAATTGGAAATACTTATAGGAATGGTTGATTAACACCAAAAAGAGAGCATAAACTTCATTCTTTAGGCTTGCTTGATTCTTTACCTTGAAAAGTTTGTGTAGCCCTCAAAGAAAAGGTGTGGCCACCAAGGGAAAAGGGTAATCATCAAGAGAAGAACAGGTTTAATGAAGTACCAAAGCTTCACAAAATGGAGGGCCAATGAAGAGGGAAGAGAAAAATACACTAAATTAAAAATTACACTAGCATAGATTTACTCTAAGATGAGAATACAAAGGAATAGGCATCTAGGTCACCAACCAAGTCCAACTAGAATCCAGAGGCTTCCAGCTTCAGTTTGATCCAATTTGGACAAGTTTTGGACCAGTTAGGCCCACTTTTCTGATCAAGTTTGAAAGAGGTGAGAGGAGAGATGAAAAATCTCATTTTCTTGATTAAAAAATTGGAGTAATCATGAGGATTCTAGGTGCCTCCTTCATGAGCTCCACTCACCATCATGAGGTGCCAAAATTTCTTTTTTTTACTAATAAAATCCTATTTTTTTACTATTAAGTGCCTGTAGTAGTCAAGTCTTCATCTTATGTGAGAATTTACTCCTTTTTTGGGGATTTTCTTTTATTCTTGCATTTTTCTTATTCAAACACTTGGATAAACCCCATTGGCCCTTTAGAACACTCTTTGGACTTTAATCCATAATTTTCTGAAAATGGGTACTCTTAGGCTAAGGTGTCTAATGCACATATTCAATTAATTTTTAATGCATTTTTTTAAATTCTGTTTTTGGGAAATTCATCTTAAATAAAAGAGATAACTTTATATCCAAAAATATCTCAAAACTGTATTATCTCTCTCTAGAATATTATCTCTCTCTAGGCCAAAAACAAAGAAAAACAGTGTTTTCTTGCATTCTGAAATAGGGGATGATTACAAGGGAGTGAGAGGAGAACTTATAAATCTTTTTGGGACTGAGGAGGAATCTCACACTTTGAATCTTGACTGTATCCAAGAAAGATTCACTTCTTGCTTTTAGTATCAAGCTTCTTCCTAGATGCATTTAGTATATGCATACAACATTGACAACCAAGAATGATCTAAAATGAGAAATTGAAGGTTTATTACCAAAGTAGGCCTCTTGCAGTGTGATACCCTTGAGAACCTTTATGTAGCTCTGATTGAGGATATCAATTGTTGTGCTTATTACTTCAGAGCCCAGAAGGTGTTTGGCATGCATCATATCGTCTCCACAACACTTCAATTATGACATTTTACAACACCATTTTACTAAGGTGTGTGAGTTGTGGTGAGTTGACACTTGATACTATTCTCCTTACAATAGCTATCAAATTCTATTCAAATGAGTTCTCCACAAACTTATGCCACTTTTTAAACTTACCAAAAGCTTCCTTAAGGAAATATAAACCCATATCTTTCTATTATAATCATCGACTAATATCATAAAGTAAGAAGATCCCCCTAATTTAGTAGTAGATATCTTACCACAGAGATCATCATGTACACTACAGCTCTAGAGAAGTCTTTGCTTGTGGAAATTCCTTGCACTATTGTTACTACAACATAATGAGGGTCTAGCAACAAAAATAGTAACACGTTTATAACTAGAAGGGTATGGAGATGTCGGGCCTGTTTTGCTACTAGAAATGCTGCTATTTTGCTACAACAGGATCGCTACTCAAACGAAAATAGCAGCGATATTTTGCTACTGAGAATACTCAGTAGCCATATTTTACTACACTGAGAAGGATCGAATTGTGTGGAAAAAAAGCTGGGGTTGAATGAGGAGTCTTAGATCTTTTTTTAAATTCATACAGACAGTTTTCTGATACATACAGAAACTTGAAAAAGAAATTAAAACTGGGAAGAATGCAAGTGAACCAATTATATTTCTCGATTGGTTAGGCTTTTGGCCATATACAAAAAAAAACAAGGAAGAGAATGCTAATCGAAATCCTCATCGAATTCATCCTGCTTGTCTTCGTCTTCGTCTCACTTGCCTCACCTACTTCACGCTCATAGTATAGATCTTCCTCTTCCTCTTCCTCTTCATCCTACATACATGCAAACAAGAGTAAGGTAAGTATAAAACAATAAAGGATAATTACATAGATAAGATAAGGGCTTAGCAGCTACTTACCTTGTTAGCTTGAGTCCCCAAAACGGACTCATTCAAGCGTACACCTTGTATATGCATCCAAGCCCACATTGGATGGGGGGCTCTATACCCATAATCGTACTCTTCTTTTGTTGGGTCACGCCCAACAACCACCCTCTACAAAAAATAATTAAAAAAAGATACAATTAGTTAAAGGAAGCAATATAGTTTAAAAGGAAATGAGCGAAAAAGTAAAATAGATACTTACAAAGCCATCAATGAAGGAGGATTTTCCTCTCGAGCCAAAGTGCAAAGTTCCTTGCTTTCGTGAAGAACTTGCCGCTTCTTGTTGTGTTAAAAAGCACCTGGACACTTTCTCACAAAGCTCTATGGGTACCTCTACTCCTTATGCAAGAAAAAGATTGGCTTCTCCATGTTGTTCTTTGCCACTCTCTTAACGTTTTCTCTCCTATTAGAGGAAGAGCTTTATCCTCATCTTCATCCTAGTCCTATGAGAAGGTGAGGATCGCATGTGGTACATCAAACTCAGTCTTGAGCACATCAATAATACATTGTTTTAAGAGCTCATCTTGGGCTTCCACTTCTTAAAGGAGTTTATGAACTCCAAGTTAGCAAGTACATGCATCCGGTTGATGACTTTCTTTCCTTGTGCATCCATCATGAGGGCCCCATCGATATCCACATTATATGACAGGGTTCATGGATCAAATGGTGGGATGTCTCTCCTTGGAGGTGGCTCAAAATGAGCGGATGAAGAACCCCCCCATTAGGAAAAGACCTAGTTCTCCTTTTGCCAAAACAAAAGCACCCTACTCCCCCCCACTACTACATCTATACTAGATTCCCCGACTCCCCGACATCGCTAGTGAAGATGGACGTGAGGGAGCGGGGGTGGATATAGTCAACGTTGGCAATAGTGGGATGGGCCTATACCACTCAGACCTGCGCTTATCATTGGAATGAACTATTCGATGACTCCATATGGAGTAGATTGGCCTCCATATAGAGTAGATTATCCATATGGAGTTGATTGGCCTGATGGTATGTTGGCCTGCATATAAGATTAAACGAATTGATTTACAAAATTCATAAAGGATAAAATCTATGTATGTGAAAAGGGATGTCAAACTATACCTGTATCTGTGAGAACCGAGTCCATGCCTGCTGCCCATATCGTTGGTTGATGATATTAAAGAGGTTCGCAAAATTTGAGTCCTGTGATGGGTTGATCACATTCCCTATACATATAACCCAAACCAAATACATGCATAAGAGTCAATTGCTCGAACCATAAAACATTTATAAAAGGTATGCATAAAGGCTTTATGCATATAGCCTATGCATAAAGCTTTGCATAGGCAATAATGCATAGAGCCTACATATAGGCTCTATGTGTAGGCTCTTATGCATAGAGCGTATGCATAGGATCTAATAGTATACATAAAGCTTGCATAAAGGCTTTATGCATATAGCCTATGCATAAAGCTTTGCATAGGCAATAATGCATAGAGCCTACATATAGGCTCTATGTGTAGGCTCTTATGCATAGAGCGTATGCATAGGATCTAATAGTATACATAAAGCTTGCATAGAGCTTTATGCATAGAGCCTATTCATAGAGAGGAATCTTGCATAGGCTCTATGCATAAAGCTCTTATGCATAAGCTTGCATATGCTCTATGCATAAAGCTTATGCATAAGCTTGCATAAGATCTGTGCATAAAGATCTTATGCATAGAGACTCTTATGCATAGGATTTATGCACTAAGATAAACTCAATCCGGCACCCAAGGGTGCAATAAACATATATCTTGTACTGAGTATTACAAGAAAGAGAGGGCTTACCTCTTTTTTGTAAAGCCGAAGGAGAGGATTAGTGAAAGACCTACAAAATTTAAAATTAAGCAATGTGATTAGTAGGACATCTAATAAAGTTTACGTGAAGCCTACACATAAAGCTTCATTGTTAGAGCTCTTAGCAAGCTTCATGCAAGCTCCTTGCATATACTTATAAACATTATCTCCACATGATGTACAAGCGTTTGGTTTCTCATCATCATTACTAAATGCTTTCCACTTTGTTCTCCCTGTCTTTATTGTCCCTTTGTTGGTGATGAGATTTTGAACGCTTGTAACATCATGTAAATTTAATGCATTGAGTAATATGCCAAAGCCTTATGCTTACGACTTCTGCTTATAGCTTATGTCTTATGACTTCTGGCTTATGACGTATGCATAGGCTTGCATAGAGCCTATCCATAGGAGACTATGCATAGAGCTTGCAAGCCTATGCATAAGCTCTATGCAAGCCTTTGCATAGAGCCTTTGCATAAAGCCTATGCATATAGAGTTTGCATAGAGCTTGTAAGCCTATGCATACATGCACCCTATACATAGATCTTGATGCAAGCTAAACTAAACGTAAACTCAAGAGCCAAAGGTGCAATAAAGGAATAACTTGCATAAATAATTAAATTAAAAAGAGGGCTTATCTCTTTTTTATGAAGCTAAAGGAGAGGATTAGTGCAAGACCGACAAAACATAAGATTAAATAAAGTTATTAGTAGATTAAACAAAGTGATTAGTGCAAGACCTACAAAGCCTATGTGTATAAAGCTCTAGGCCTATGCATAGATCAAGTTGCAAGCCTATGCATAAGCTTTATGCAATCCTATACATAAAGCTTGCAAGTCTATGCAAAGGATTTATGCATAGGCTTTATGCACAGAGCTTTATGCAAGCCTATGTATAGGTTTTGTGCACAAAGCTTTATGCAGGCCTATACATAGAGCTTATGCATAAGCTTTATGCAAGCCTATGCATAAAGCTTGCAAGCGTATGCATAGATCTTTATGTAAGCCTACGTATAAGCTTGAAAACTAAACCTAAACCTGGCACCCAAGGGTGTAATAAACGTAGAGAATAGAATAAATAATTAAAAGAAAACGAGGGCTTATCTCTTTTTTATGAGTCAAAGGAGAGGATTAAAGTAAGACCTACAAAATTTAAGATTAAACAAGTAATTTATAGATTAAACAAAACCCTAAAAGTTCTATGCATGCATTGAGAGCTCTATGCATGCACTGGGAGCTCTCAACATGCATAGAGAGCTCTATGAATGCGTTAAGGGCTCTATGCATGCACATAGAGAGCTGTCAACATACATAGAGACCCAAGAAATTCACAAATCATGTTAAGGAAACCCTACCCTAACGTTTCATGGGAAGTTTCCTATCCACCAAGCTTGAGCATGGCCCAAGAGCTCCATCCTAGCCACTCGTCCCCGCTGTCCTCCCGCACTCAGTGGTGTTACATCGAGGTTGTTGCTCTAATCCTATGGGTGATGCAAGCTCTCTCGCGAAAGATCATGTGGGATCTCCATGGAAGAGGATCACATTGGTTAGCATAATCACTCAAGAAAGAGAGAGAGAGAGAGGAAGAAAGAGGAAACAAGTGATTAGCACTAATCACTTGTTTCTTCCTAATCACTCAAGAAAGAGAGAGAGAGAGAGAGGAAGAAAGAGGGAAGTAAGAGGAAACAAGTGATTAGCATTAATCACTCCCAAACCCTAACCCTAAGCACACCACACATGCTAGATTAGAGTTACAAGAGAGAGGAAGAGAGAAAAAACTCCACTTTTATTGCACAAATGGGAGAATAAGTTACAAACAAGAGAAATTGGCTTGTATAGTTCCGAGGCGCCCAAAACATAGTTACAAGGCGTTTCTCTCTGGATTGGCCAACTGACTAAGATCCTCTTGTCTGTCCTTCGAATAATTGGGAGCGTCTTTAGGAAATTTTTGTCATCAAATGACAGGATTTACAATATATAGTTATGGAGCCCATTACATAAGTCTGCAGACATAGTTGTCGTAGGAGTGTGTTAACCAATATGTGGTTAACATAATCCCCTTTCTAAAGTCGATCGCATCCTCATGATCAATGAGGGGTTGTCAAGGCACGCGGGGAAGTGTTGCACTTCATTAGTTCTCCTGTCTCTCTAGAAATGAGAGGCGATGGGGGAGTTAGTATAATGGAAAGAGATTAGTGGAGTATTAACGATTAAGTATCCAGCTAGGCTGATGGGCTCTTATCAGTTTGGTTTGTTGGATGTGCCTAGTAGTACTCTTTATTTTGTTTTTTATGTTTTTTTTAAATTGCCTTTACGGCAGGACATCCTCATTAGAGGAGTTAGTGTACTTAAATGAGTAGACTAGCATGGAATACTTAATGACCAATATCTGAGTGGTAGGTGATATGATTAAAGATGAGTTGTGGGGACCCTTGCCTTACCTGGTGTAGAAGTTCAAGTTCAATGGGGGAAGACGCACACTCAGGCATTGGGTCAAAAGTTGCAAAAATGGGTGGCAGTTCAAGTTGAGCTTGACTAGTGCTTGGGCCTCCTGAAGATGTTGCTTCTCAAGGATGGCATTGGTATATGTTGCCAGCCGTTTGTTGAGTTTTTGCTATAGGCTTCATGGAGGACTGGTAGTTTGGCACGATCATCGCTCCTCCCGGAGGAGGAGGATGTGGTCTTTGTTGAGCCAGTGCAGATGCTAACCCGATTGTCTCCGTAGCCAACATGCTTAGAGCATTGTTTCTTTTGTGATGTGTCCTTCTTTAGCTTGGCCTATAACGGTGTGACAAAGCTCAATGGGACAGTTGAAATCTTCCCATGTTGAATTCTTAACACGTTGAGGGGTGTCATGCCTTCAACTATGGAGTGAGAAACTGATTGCAAAGGGCGATCTTTGAAGTAATGGTTGATTCCACAGCCATAACATTGTGGTGTCGCTAGCGGGCATTTCTTTTGAGGGCATTCAACCACTCTATGGGGTCCTTGACAGAGGAAACACAGAAGAGGTGGTTTCCCTGTGGGTACACCTATAGTGTGCACAAGTAGTTTAGGGTCCATGTGAGGCACCAGAAAAGGGAGATGAGGTGTTAAGGGTGCTTTGAGGATGGCAGAGTGCATGGGCTCCACGGGTTTAGCAATGGACCTGGTTGGTATCTTTCCATGAGCAATAGGGTGTGCCTGGAGAGGCAACAATTGGAATGGTACTGGAGAAGGTTGTGGTGGCGTTGGGTGTAAGTAGTTAATATTAGTTTAGTTTAAGGCTTGGGGCTTGGGAGAGGAGAGAAAGGTAATGTTACAAATGAGCTTTGGGTTGTTATTGGCGCAGTGGCCAATTACGTAGAATAGCTTCCTCGCATGTTGTCATTGAGAAAGAGATCGCCCATTTGTAGGCTTGATTAAAGGTGGAGGGGTCCTTGACCAACAGGTGGTTGTGAAGCCTTGGATTGTGCAATCCCAAGAAGAAACAGTCCATTAATTGCTTATCACTCAATTTTTTCCTTACTTCGCAACATAAATCAAGGTACTTGATGTGTGCTATGTAGTTGCGTATTGTTTTCTCAAGCTTCTGTTCTAATTGGAAAAGTTAAATGATAGGGATCCATTTGGGCCCGTAGGGTGCAAAGCCAAGTATGAAGGCCTCTCTCACTACGTTTGTGGATGACTCCGTCGGTCCTCTCACTAGGGAACTCAAGGGAGTGTGGATTATCAGGGAAAGATACCCACCAAGGAGGATGAGTCGACCTCACTGGTGGCTAGACATGCAAGACCTATGCTCTACACTGTCTACCATGCTCTCTGAACACCACCTAGCACCACAGTATCCCTACAGGCCTCTCACTCACACCACACCCACCACTCACCACTCACTCACCTCGCTCACACTGAGAGATAGACCAAACACCACAAGAGCATAACATTGTATATCAAGATATCGAAAGGAATGATACAAGAGAGACTCTGCTGAGTGCTCCAACAAAGAATGTCATACACCAGAGAATGTGCTCTCCGTCGAATGTGCTAGAGTGAATGTGACACAAGAGAGGGTCCCCTGCCAGAATGTGCCACAATGTATATCGTACAAGAGAGTGTTTGTCTGTGAGAGTGTGTCTTGTTACCAAGAGAGTTCTCCCCTTATCTCCTCTTTGGGTGTCGTCCTCCTCAGGTGTCCTCCTCCTTGGGCGTCCCAACCCTCATTATGTAGTGTAGAGGGAAGATCTAGAGAGAAGATATTCCATCGAGAAAAGGAAGATGATGCTCAAGAGGATCTCAAAAAGGATCTTGGCATCCCTCGGGAAATGAAGAGGGGTGTTGCCTCCATGAGTGCCATCGAAGTTGGCCATGCACGTCGACGATGACTGTGGTCAGAGATGTCAGAGGGCATCGGTGGTGATGGTCGGAGCCATCTAAGGGTACCGGTGGCGGTTGGAGGGGTCGAAGGGAATCGGTGATGACGGCGGCGGTTAGAGGTGCACTGGCAGTGATGTCAGAGCTGTCGAAGGGTACCGGTGGTCAGAGATGTCGGAGGTGATGTTGGGAAGATCTTGGTTGAGTGTGGAGGACCTGGTTTTTCATCCATAGGTCACCCACTATCTCGGTGAATGGCACGGAAAAAACACAGGTGGTTTTCTGGCAAGCTAACCTCCAAGCAAAACATCCAACAAGAAGGCTCCCATGCATACCTCATACAATGATCCTTCCATGCAAACCTTATGAGGAGATATAGAATAAATAAAAAAGATTCAACTAGGCTCCTGGGCAATCTTCATCAACAAGCGAGCTGTGGCAAAATGATTGAAGCGAGAGCTCCTGGGACTTCATCCAGCAAGCCGTTTCTTAGAGCTCCTAAGCACTTCATCCAGCAAGCTATCACTACCTGTATTACCATTGTCATCCCTCGGGTAAGGCATCCGGCAAAGAAGGTTACTCTGATGCCAACAAAAGCACAAAACCAATCTAAACAACAATCACTGGCCACTTCATCTGGGAAAAACTTTCGGCACGAAGTCCAGGCATACAAAGATACAAAATTAAACCTAGCCATGGCCAGTACATAAAAGATCCGCCCAAGCCTCATTAGCATCTGCCAAGGCAGCCTCTAATAGAACATTTTCTTCAGGGTGGTCAAGACTGCTTATAAACTACCACAAAGATGGCCATACCAAGGGCTCTGATGCCAAAGAGAAGAGCTCGGGCCGCAACATGCAAAGGCATTCTCCCAAAACTAAGGCTGCTTCAAGATTATCTAAAGGCAGGGGAGGTGCCCACTATGTGTAGTGTAGTGCCTGCAAGTCCTCCTATGGGATGCATCAAAACATGAGGATATTAGCTCCCCCTTCTACTACAGTGCTCAATGCAAGCCACTGCCACATGCTTGCAAGAAGCAAACATCAAGGTGTCTAATTGTGATGAATGAAGGCCTCCACCGGTGTCTTGTTCTCCAAAAGAAACAAGAGGACGTCAGGTTGGCCATGGGAAGCTGCATAGTGAAGCAGGAAAAGGGCACTGTGGTAAAAGGAGCCTTGACAAGCTTGGGCTTGTGGTTCAGAAGAAGCTTCACATGTTGCAGATCACCTTCTCTAATGGTTGAACTGCTCAAACCAAAGATAGCCATAACCATAGCCAAAAGAGGCTTCACTCTCTCTGGAGCTGTTCCGGCAAGCTCCATAGTCATGGCCATAGCCCTGGCAAGCTTCATTAAAAAATCCCTTCAAGAATCAAAAGCGCACATAGGCATAGCCAGCAAAGTTGGGTGCTACATCAAAAGAGGATTTTCTTTTCAAAGCCTATCCCCCATTGCCATGGCAACCCGACCTTGCATTGCTTGGTAATCTACACCATCACAGGGGGGCAGGAGTGAGGGGGAGTTGGGTGAGAGGGTGAGAAGGTGGAGAGTGGGGGTTCGGTGAGTGAGAGGGCTTGGTTGGTGGGGTGAAGGGGTTGGGAGGGGGGCTTGGTCGGTGGGGTAAGCATGGAGGGGTGGTGACATGGAGTTGAATAAATTTGTTATTTGCTTAATTAGATGATAGCTTCCACATATTCTAGAGGGGTATCCTAGTTTGCAAGGTATGCTTGGTAGCCAATGATAAGTGCATGGGCCCTTTGTTTTCTTGGGAGCATCATCATCGAGGCTACATTTTTGGCCATGTCTTAGTTCAACTTCGAGATTTGATCCCTCTCTACAATTACATGCACACTTTTGAACCTGCCACACCTGGTGAGAAGCGAAGCGAGGGGGGTCGAGTGAGAGGGGAGGGTGGGGTGATGCGGTGAGAGGGAGAGGGTGGGGTCGGGTGGCGAGAGGGATATGAGAGAGAGAGAGGGGCTGGGTGGTCGATGGGGGGTGCGGGGTCGGGTGAGAGGGAGACGATAGGGGGGGTGGGACGGGTTGGTGAGGGGGCTGCGCACTCGAGAGAGAGGCGAAGAAGATCAAGCTCCCCGTGGTGGCTGTGGGCGAAGAGAACACAACAGGACCTGTTAAGCATCGTGAAGAGGTGTTGTGCATGGGGGGGGAGTGAAGGTCAGCATACAAGAGAGAAGGAGACGGGAGGGTGGTGCAGCAGGGGTGCACGAGAGAGTGAGGGGGACGGGGGCGGTTGTTGCGCACGAGAGAGAAGGAGAGGGAGATGACAATGAGGAAGAGGGGTTGGAAGGGTGACTGTTCGGTGTGGGGTGAGGAGAGAGGGGGGCTAGGGGGTGGTCGTTTTGGGGAGAGAGAGAGAGAGAGAGACAGACGAGGGGGTGGGGGAGTGTGTGGTCAGTGAGGGAGGAGAGAGAGTTGTCGGTGGGGAGTGAAGGGAGGGGGTGGTCGGTGAGGAGGGAGGGGGCGAGGGAGGGGGCTTGGTCGGTGAGGAGGGAGGGGGCTTGGTCGGTGGGGTGAGAGAGAAGGGAGAGAAAGAGACACGTTTTTTTTAGAAGAAAAAAAATAAATCAATAAATACTACGAGGGAGTTTTTTTTTTTTTTTTTGCCTTGTATTGGGAAAAAGAAAACTAGGAGAGGTTTCTTTTTTAGCTTGAATCGGTGAGAAAAGGGGGGGAGTGTTGGTGAGAGGGGGGGGGGGGGGAGTAAGAGATAGTTGTGCAAAAGAGAGAGAGAGAGAGAGGGGGGGGTGATGGTGAAGTGTGAGAGAGAAACCTTTTTTTTTCTTTTTTACGTGTAATGGAAAAACTAACTCAAACGGTGGATTTTTTTTATAGAGAGAGACTGAGACCCACCGATACTTGGCACTTCACGAACACCATAGTGAGTTGAGGCAGGTGTTCTGCTCAAAATACCACCCTTGGCTGGTCACATCTTCAAAAAACACTCTATGAAAGGCAAGGGAAACCCATCTTTGATTGTGCACTGATTGAGGGCTTTAAAGTCTACACAGATCCTGATCTTGTCGGGCTTCTTTTTTGGAATCACCACTATAGGTGACAACCACTCGGAGTGGGAATGATGATATCTGCCTCTTCCATCTTATCCGCCTCTTTCTTCACCACTTCAGAATATTTTGGATGCACGCAGTGGATGCCCTTTCCGACTGGTCGGCTACCTTATGTTAGTGGAATTCTATGAGTGCAAATGGCTAGGTCTATCCCTGGGAGATCCTTGTAGGTCCATGCAATCACATCTTAGTTCTCTTTGAAAATGTTGGTGATTCTCTGAAAAGTGGAAGGGTCCTCCTAGACCCAAGCTACCACCAAGATGGGGCGTGGCTCCTCTGTTGTGCCTAGGTTCAGCTCTCCCACCTCCTCATGGTAAGTGGTGGGTGGAAGAGGAGTGGTGCCAAGTGCTACTTGATGGAGAGATAAGGGGTCATGGGCTAGGGTGATGTCCATAAGGAAGTCACCAATACGTTCCTCCATCCAACCTGGCAAGGCTTCCTCCCTAGTCTTGAGATGCTCTGCCCACGCGCTCCTTCAATGCGAGTGCGTCTAGGAGGGGTTATAGGCATCTCTACTCCTCTTGAGAGACCTTCTTTCTAGGTTGTCGAGAAAACTCTGGTTCCCCTAGACCTATGACCTCTATTTCTTCATGTTGGGATACTGGTACAGAGGAGGAGGCTAGAGTGAACAAAGATTCTGTCCAATCCCATACGATTCGGCCTTATGTTAAGTAGGCCATAGAATTCACTTTAATGACTAAGTAGGCCATGGTTTTCGTGTCTGCTTGCGAGCCATGTTGTTACTGATTCGGCCTTATGCTAAGTAGGCCATAGAATTCACTTTAATGACTAAGTAGGCCATGGTTTTCGTGTTGTCTGCTTGCGAGCCATGATTGGCGATTTTGTTTCGGTATTATTTAATGCAAATATTGTTGAGCTCTACATTTTTTGGAGCCCATTGAGAGTGGGTCATATTCTGTGCAGTTGCAAAAATGTAGTTAGTGTAGTATTTCAAATTTCTATGGTTAACATGTGAATATTGTATTTTGATAATGTGCAAATCTAGTGATTGACGTGATTTGTTTCAAACGTTTGTCAAGTTAATTCCAAAATTTGGGGTTTTTTTTGCCAAGTTTTGCTCTAATTTTCACCTTGCTTGGAAAAGTTTACACGGTGTTTGGTAAGACTCTGCTTATCGGAAGGCCTTGCTTGAGGGCAGCTCACGTGATCCATGATTGGGGCCGAGACAACTTGCATATCCCTAACTCGGGGGGGGGGGGGGGTGACCTTGCCCTTGGAAGAAAAAGGTCCCGATGAGAGTGCAAGGGGGACTAACCTACATGACATGATTCCCATTCAAGAGGAAGGACCCAGTGACAAGGAAGAGCAAGAGGAATGGCAAGGATTTCCAGTGGATGGGGCCTGGGATCCATTTGGCTCAGAAGGAGAGGCGGCAGAACCTCTATGGAATCGGTTAAATTCCTATGAAGGGTTCCAATGCAATATGGTGGACATAGTGGAGTTGGACCACCCAGACCCCATTCAGGAGGTGTCCCAAGAAGAAGAGCTCTCAGAAGAAGAAGCAGTAACAACTTCAAAAATATATTTTCCTCTAGTTTTGATTCTCTCTCTCTCTTCCTTACTGCCTCCATGCCAAAATGTGGAAGTATTTTGAGTTTGCCCTGAGCCTCTAAATTGATATTGGGTGTATTGATAAGATATGCTGCAGGGTGGTATACATTAGTATGCAAGAGAGAGAAGCTCTTCTAGATCTGAAGAGAGTTGTGGCACAACACGTAAGAAGGAGAAATACACAGTTCAAGACATGGGAAGAGTGTTGTGAGTTGCAGGGTGTCACCTACAATAAGGCAAGTCCAAAAAAACATTTTTGCAACTACACGAAACATGTGTTTCTCAATCCGAGTGTTGACATGGGATACATTACATGCAAGTGTTGTGTATGCTCAAGTGGTCTATTGTATGCATCATACAACATTATGCACAAGAAGTGGTTGCGTACATTAATCTCACATTTTGAGTGTTTAGCTAAGAGCCGTGTTTTTTTCTTTTCTTTTTTTCAGAGTAAGGCTAAAATGAAACCTCAGAAAAAAATCTCTTATTCTTGAAAAACTCACGTAATGTATTTAATGGAAATACAAAACAACATTTTGGTGCCCTATAGGCTCAAAATTCACACATGTTCTTTTCATCTTAAAAATTTTACAAGAAAACTTCACAATTGTGTTCTCTCACTAGGAATTTATTTTATTGTGAACAGTCGAGAAAGCACAAGCTTCCCATGCTCAACTTGAAAGAAGTCTCAAAAACTCATTGAATAGTGCAACCCTGCCCTCTAAAAGGTTGTTCATAGCAAGCATCTGAATACATATAATGGGGAGAGCTCAAAAGATATGAGTTATGCGATCCCCTTATATAAGGGGCTCACACTCACATGAATTTATGTACCTGTATGCTATATAGGCCTAGTCTAATGATTTAAGCCTTTGACCTCGTATGAGAAGACCAAATCAAGAGAATATATAGCATAGTAGTGTATCAGGCCCACAAAGCTCACTCAAGGATTCTTTGTTGTCCAAGAGGCGCACCCCTGATAGAACTACTCTTCATAGTCTGGCATTTTTTGAGGACTACACTTTCAGTTATTGTCTATCTAGATGCCCACCTTCACCTGCATCTGTCTCCAATGGTGGGTGAATATGGTCGTCGATGCACATGGCAAGCAAGCGAACAAGGTAAGCAATAGTAGGGCGAGACACCTACCAGCGGTAATAAATACTCTAGAAAGGAGAGGAGAAAAGTACGTGATGGGCAAGGTGGACTCTAGAGGGTGTGCAGAAAAGCATGTGCTATGGTGTGCTACTGGGTAAATTCAGGGGGGACCTGCAGTGGGGTGGTGTCAGGCTGGCAAGGTCGCAGGCACAAGGCCAAGCTGATCGAGATGATGTTGGGGTCGCCGTGCTGCTGCCCAAGTCGGGTGACCACAATGTTATCGTCGATGTTGCTCAATCCCACGAGACCAGTCTTCCAACCCTCTCGGCACACACTCAATGCCAGTCGAAGAGTGTAAGATCACATACTCACATCGCATGCGAATTTCAGAGTCCAAGAAGAAGAATGGGAGAGAGAGAGAGAGAGAGAGAGAGACAGAGAGAGAGAGAGAGAGAGAGAGAGAGAGTTTAATCCATAATGTTTTTTGTATAAACACTCTCTTGGAATGCACTAGGACCAAAAGTCTTTGATGGCTCGGATTCTGTATTGCAAAGCCTTCCCACTGCTCCGCTTATCGTTTCACTATTGATTACTTCCTCCGCTTTTCCTTCTTTCAAGCCATTATTATCCTCTGCTTTGCCTTGTTCCAAGCCATTGTACTTATCCGCTTAGCATTTCAGTGCTACTGGTTACTTCCTATCGAAGAGGCGGAAGCTGCTACGATTGTAGCTGCAATACAATTTGAAATTTGTCACCAAAAGGTCTAGGAGCACTCCAACTGATGCTTCGGGGCTCTCAGAATCTCCCCTTCCTCAAGCTCCACCTTGTTTGTGTTCGCCATAGCCTTAGATAGAAAGATATCGGAGAGAGCAATAGAGTGTGCACATGTGTGTGTTAGGTTTAGTGTGTGTGAGAGAGGGAGAGAGACGATGGAGAGTGTGTTAGATTTAGTGCCATAATTTTTTTTAGTGGCTTACAAAAAAAATTATGGCCTAAGGAGGCCACACCAGTGTGGCCTCCTCATGCCATAATGTTTTTTTGTATAAACCCTATCTCTTAGAGTGCACTAGGACCAGAAGTCCTTGATGGTGGAGAAGGTGTAGACGGGGCGGAGGGGGTCTTTTGCTTGGACTTGGCATTATATAGTTATCATACCAAAAGGTCCAGGAGCGCTCTAGCCAGTGCTTCGAGCCTCTCGGAATCTCCCCTTCCTCAAACTCCACCTGGTCTATGTTCGCCACCATAGCCTTAGATAGAAAGATCTTGAAGACTTCCGACACAACTAACACATCATCGCTTGCAATAGCCCTTATAATAAAAGGGTGGCGAGACGTCCAAGCATGCATGCAATATGCCTTCTTGCTACAAGCCCATTTACACTACCAGCTTTTGGCTGATGAAAGACCTTTACCCAAGAAGAGAGGTGCTGGCTGGTGGCTTTCTATAAAACACCATATTAGAGAATTTGGAAAAATCTCAATTCCCATTTTGCAAGATTGTAAAAAAGGGACCATGGTGAATATTTTTAAGATTTTGTCAAAACCCCCTCATGTGATATATCATTGGGGAAAGAGCTTAAAGAGTAGATTGTAAATGCATATTCTCCGACAACTTTTGAGTTTGTATGCTTAAGACACACCAAAAAGTAGATTGAAAAGACGATTCCCAAAGTCTTCGGACTTTCCCAAATTCAAATATAAGGGAAAAGCTCTATCTTCCAACTACATCCACCTGCTGCACCATATCTATAATAAAAGAGAAAATCATCTGCAAGATCTACAAAAAGCTGCAAGCTGAGCACTAATCAGGGAAAGAACTGCACACACCATATTGCAAAGCCATTTCTAATCCAATTCAAGCATTTATAGCAGTTTGAGCTATGTGTAGGAGGCTCTCTACAATAGCTATGTATTTGGAAGTCTTGCTCACCTCCAATCAATTCATTACCCTTCTTTCCACATGACCTTTGACTTTAGCGATACATTTGATATTTTTCACGTGTGTTAAGTTCAATTTTCCTCCCCCCATGGGTTTTGGGGCGAAGTGCAGTTTGCAAATACAATAAAATCTTGATATATTTTTTCACCTTATGTGGTAGGGAAAATTATTGGTTGGGCGGAGCGGTACTTCCGTATATAAGATATAGAGATATGGCAGCGGATTGTTGTCATACATCACTCTCCCTATGGCTACTATGAGAGTGGGGACTTTCAAACAGATGTGGTGTTGCCATTGTTGATTGGTTCTCTATGTTGAATGCAAACTTGCAACATTGTCTTAGATTTGACCATTTTTTGGGTTTATATACTAGCAAGGTAATAAGGTAAGGGGTTGCATACATTAGTATAATCTTCTTTATCTGGACACATAGGAAGCTGGGGAGTCATGGCCTTGGTGATGCCTTATTGTGACACCCTGCAACTCAAAACACTCTTCCCATGTCTTAAAATGTGTATTTGTCCTTCTTACGTATTGTGGCACAACTCTCTTTAGATCTAGAAGAGCTTCTCTCTCTTGGAGACTAAATGTATACCACCCTGCAGCATATCTTATCAATACACCCAATATTAATTTAGAGGCTCAAAATAATTATAGGGCAAGCTCAAAATACTTGCACATTTTGGCATGGAGGGAGGGAGGAAGAGAGAGAGAGAGAGAGAGAGAGAGAGAGAGAGAGAGAGAGAGAGAGAGAGTCAAAACTAGAGAAAAATATACTTTTCAAGTTGTTACCAATTAGGCCTTATGCTAAGTAGGCCATCGCATTCACTTTAATGACTAAGTAGGCCATGGTTTTCATGTTTGCTTGCGAGCCACGATTGGAAATTTTGTTTTGGTCTTATTTAATATAGATATTGTTGAGATCTACATTTTTTGGAGCCCATTGAGAGAGGATCATGTTTCATGCAGTTGCAAAAATGTAGTTGGTGTAGTATTTCAAATTTCTATGGTTAACATGTGAATATTGTGTTTTAATAATGTGCAAATCTAGTGATTGACATGATCTTTTTCAAAAGTTAATTCCCTTTTTTAGGGTTTGTTGCCAAGTTTTGCTCTAAATTTCACCTCGCTCGAAAAAGGTTGCTTGGTGTTTGGTAAGACTTTGATAAGAAAGCTATAGGCCCCTCTAGCTGGTGGGAGGTCTAACACCACAAAATTCATTTCAAATACTAATCCCTCAAAAGCAATCGAAACTTTGCCTAACTACGATGCTCTAGTGAAATGACTTGAACTCATTTGAAAACCAGATAGCCATGCAAAAATACAAGAATAAATCTTCAAATAGTATTCTACTCGTATTGTATAATTAATTGATTATTTTAACAGCAAATTTAGTACTACGACACACTTAAAAAAGGTGGCACATTCACTAAAGAGATTAAATTCAGTACTGCAACACAATCACCAAACAAAGGTGGCACATTCACTGTCCAACAAAACGGCCAACTCATTAATGAACAGAATATCTTTGAGATTATCATATGGAGTGCTTTGGCCCAAATTCCAAGGCATTCAACGCCGTATTGAATAAAAAATCTTCATTGGAAAATATTTACAGACCCCTTTTCAGGTGTTCAATTCAAGGCATTTAAATTTATTGGAAAATATATAAAGATTCGGTAGCCCAAATCTCAGGGCATTCAATATTGAGTACTAATAAACTTTAGAAGTGATATTTCGCAATCCAACACTTTTTTAAGGACAAACTTTTTTCTTTTTGTGCTATTGTTCTTTAGATGCAGCTGGTCTCCTCTCTCGACTGTGTGAGCCGTTTCTCAACCAAGAAGACATCAAATGTGAGTTTTTTGATCTTCTTGTATACACAAAGTCTATGCATAATATAGACAGTAGTAAGAAAGATAGTCTATGCAATGTGTTTGAGACAGCACCATATAGATAGCATATATAGATAGCATGTTCTTACACTACTCTCTCGAAATTTCTGCCACCAAGGGGATCCAAGGGGGGCTGGCGGCAGCCATTTAGGCCCCCCTTGGTGGGGGAGTTCGGGCGCAGCGCCCCCAAAACTTGAAATGAACTCAAAATTGTGATGATTTTTTCAATGGTCGATAGCAAAACATCCTATTATTTTGTGCGCTGAGCGCACAAATTCATTCAAGAAAAATAGCAAGAAGTAACGCCGCACATCTCATACTGTGTGTGGAGTGTGGCGGCAGCAAAACATCTTATTATTTTGTGCGCTGAGCGCACAAATTCATTCAAGAAAAATAGCAAGAAGTAACGCTGCACATCTCATACTGTGTGTGGAGTGTGGCGGCAGAGCAAAACATTCTATTATTTTGTGCGCTGAGCGCACAAATTCATTTAGGCAAAATAGCACAAATTCATGGATGATACCTTTCTGCATCTCTTTGTTGGGGAGAAATATTGGAGTGGGGAGAGGGCCCTGCGCATGAGATCAGTGTTTCTTTGCTGGGGAGACGTATGATGCTTCATGGTTGCTTCTCTGCGTGTGTGCTTGAGGGAAGATACTTCTGTGCCGACTACTAAAAGCCTTAAGTAATTGCTTCATAAGAAGTAGCTGACTACTAAAAACCCTAAGTTAGGCACTGGTGGACAAATTTTTTTTATCCTAACACTAATTAATTTCAACACTAAAATTTAAGGGTTTGGTCAATATTTTTTTGATTTTTTTAAATCTAGCTAGCGCAGTTATGCTATGGCATCCAACTGGTTGAGTTTTTGAAATCTAACAAGAGATTATGAAAAAGCACAAGAACTAACACAAAGCAAATGTGTGTGTGTGTGTGTGTGTGTGTGTGTGTGTGTGTATACATACACACACACACACAAACATATATACATATATACAATATGTACTCTTTTTGATACCCTTCATTATGACTGTTTTTGTAATAAATATTTTTATTTGCTTCTACCCATAGTCTTAAAATTAGCCTGGTAAAATTGTATTATGGCGGGTGTCAGGCGTTTTTTTGAGACGTCTTTTTGGCCAGTGTACATATGGATGCGTGACGTGTGTGAAGGTTTGGGCTTTGAAGGCGTTGCCAGGTGTGCAGTGTGGATCGGTTTGGATTTGAGCCTGTTACAGGCCTGTCCGGAATGTGGTCAATAGCAGCTGTTCAGCCGTTCGATGGCTTGATATGTGGGCGTCCCAAAGAAATGCATGGGCACTAGCCGGTTTGTTTGAAGGTGTGATAGCATCGGGGCAATTAAAGATGGCATTTGAAGAGGTGCATGAGCAATAAAAGATTTAAGGGGCTATGTGTCAAATAAATATTTAATATTATATGGCCAAAAAAGCAAGGGAAGCGTGGAGCGCTGAAGGGCTGCCAGCGTTCAATTCTGGAAGCATGGCAAGGGTGGCGAGTCGGCGGAGTCTCCTGAAGAAAAAGGGAAGCGGCCGAGTTGTTTGAGTGGGGGTTCTCTGGAGCTGTGGAGCGCAGTTGAAGTGAGAGGCGCCTGAGGTCGTCGCCTTGCTGAAACGAGCTGCAGAGGCTGGTGGGCCTCCTTGGTGAAGAGTGCGTGGAGTGCAGCTGGTGAGACGCTGACGTGTGGGCCGTGTGGAAGCCGTCGAAGAGCTGCAAGGTAGCTGGTCAAGCACAGACAGAGTGTGGTCGAGCAGACAGATGTGGCTGCAGCGTGGGTGACACACAGAGAGTAGCCGCCTTGAGGGAGAGGACTGTGTGCAGCCACAGGCGCAGAGCGAAGGACAGAGGTAGCTGGTACGAGAGCTGCTGGGGGCTTTTGCTGAGAGTGTAGTTGACAGAGGGAGAGAGAGAGAAGAGAGCCTAGTGGGCGTGTGCGTGTAGAGCCGCCTTTGACTGAGGTTTTCGTGGCCGAAGGAAACAGTGAGCTAGACGTGGAGCGCAGTTGAGTGAGAGGCGCAGACTGAGGTCGTCGCCTTGCTGAAACGGGCTGCAGAGGTGGTGGGCCTCCCTGGTGAAGAGCAGCCGTGGAGAGAGCAAGGCAGTGTTGACAGGGGACTCTCGGGCGTGTGCAACCGCTGGAGTAGGCAGAGAAGGAGAGTCGACTGGAGGCTGGAGCGCAGCTCTACTGGTATGGGACAGGTTTACTAAGAAGCGGCTAGTGTTGAAGCCGTTTGGGCTGCAAGCATGGAAGACATGCGTGTTGGAGAAGGCAGAGGCTGGTGGGGCGCTGCCTGTGGGAAAGAGACTGGTGGCTGGTGTGGGTTGCCTAGGAGACAGGACAGTGGAGACAGAGAGGGTGCCGAGTGAAGGCAGAGAAAGATAGGTGTTGCTGCTTGGTGGTGGGCCGGTAGCAAGGCAGATAAGCTACCTGGGTGTGTTGTGACTGCTGACAGAGGATCAGCACAGAGATTGAGAGAGAGATGATGGTGTAGCTGCTGCTGACGACACATGCAGAAGTGATGGGTCGCAGAGGACTCGAGGGTTAGCTGGTGTGGGCGCCTTCTGGAGCGAGAGTGGCCGGGTTCATTCTGGTGTGTTTGGTACAGCAGGCAGGCGAGTGGATTATGTGGTGATCGGGGATGTGGTGTATCCTTGGCTGACAGGCTTGAGTGTTGTGTTTGTGGCTGTGTGAGTAAGGCTTCTGTGTCGGGAGAAGCTTGTATGAAATGTGTTGATCTGGGAATATAAATTGCTGGGTGTTTGTCTTGGTTTATGGTGCCCCTGTTTTGGGCTGTTTGTCTGGCGTGGGTTGGGTGGTGAAGTGCGAGAATTGTTCCAGCCGGTGGCTGGTGGTGCCCCCGTTCGTGTGTGTTATTCCAAGTTTGCGAGGTGGAAGGGCTATAGAGGCAGGGTTTTCTTTCTTTTTTTCACCTCACAGCGGGTATATGCTATTGATAAGAGCAAGAACATCTAGCATTAAAATATTTTTGGCTAATATTCAATGTAAATTCCTTAATTGTTGTTGTGATTGCATTATGCAGGGAGGCTCGTGTTTTCGTCCATTCTACAATGGGTGCATGCATCCGAGTCTCCTTCTCAAATGGAAAATGTCTTGTGTCAATCAACATGATTCGGGGGAAGCTTGGAACTATTGGTGGGACAAATGTGGAGGCCTTACTTGAAATTGGAGGAGAGTATGAGCCCATTTGTCCTTTACACTTGTATGCAGGGATTGGAGACAAGGCATATTTTATCCTGGAGCATTAATTGTCCTCTGTATATATTGCCAAATTAGAGAATTATTTTGAGACCCCGGAACAAGGCCCCTCAACTATATTTCCTCTCGGTTCTCGAAAGAGTACTCCAATGCAAGTGGCATTAACTTTGACTTTGACATTTTTTGTTTTGCATTGTGCATTAAATTAGAGAGCATTGTGCTTTGCAGTGACTTGGACACTGAAGAGATAGAAGAAATCAATGTCCAGGCACATGGGTCATTGCAAGAGGAGGTAGAGGTCTCTCCTGTGGAAAAGTGCTTTCAACATTTGGAAGAAGAAGATGTTCAGTTTGATAGTGCAGTCTCTTGCTTTCAAATAATCCGCATGTTACCTCCTACTGATGTCTTGCACACTTTAATCCATGATTGTGATTACAAAGGCAAGGTAAAAGAGCTTCCCAAGGTGTACCCAGAGTTCAGTACTGTTGCCATATATATATAGGCAGTGATGTGTGTGAACACACTTAGGACCGCCGGGGCACTTTTTCCCTCTTTAGGAGGTTTTTTCCCCCGGCTTGTATATACGCCCATCCTTCTAGGGCTAACTTATCTTTGTACATTGACACAATCTAATACACTTTGTGTTGTGTGCATTCTTGCTTCTTCTTCTCCAAGCTTTGTGTGCTTTCCTGCAACCCTAATTCCAACAATTGGTATCAGAGCAGGCATCGGCTCCCAGGGCTACACCGTCAGCACCCTCCGACTCACGTTCTCCGATTGAGGTGAGTTTTCACGAGCGCTTGCAGGTCCCTATACTCTGCAAATAAGCCCGAATGGCTTTCGCGTTATCAGAATTTGCATCTGAGGTCGTTTCGGGCTCCGTTTTTGCATTTCAAGTTCTGCACAGGTGTTTTCGTCATTTTCTGCAGAAATTTCGACAGTGCAGTTTTCTGCAAAACAGGCATACGTACTCTATTGTGGACCGTGCTACATAGCACGAGTTGTTTTCTATTCAGTCTTTGCTTCATTACAGGCAGCTTTTGCATCAGTTTCAGTCAGTGGCCATGGCTGATAACAGCAATGATGTATTTCGCATGTTGTCTGCTGAAGACAAACTGGATGGAGACAGCAACTACCCACTTTGGGCATACATGATGCAGCATGTTTTGGTTGCAAAAGGAGTGTGGAACATTGTGCAGGGTATGGATGTACGTCCAGGTTCTGTGGATGTAGGATCTGTTGAGGATGTTGCAGGTTCTAGCAGCTCTACTACTGGTGCTGTTTTACCCACTGCTGAACAAGCTCGTTGGGATGGTAAAGATGCGCAGGCTCATGCCTTGATTGCACTTTCTGTCAAACGTAACATCACCCCACATATTCGTTCAGCTAAAACAGCAAAACAGGCTTGGGATATTCTAGCTGGTTTGTATGCAGGTCGTAACGAGGCAAAAATCGCTTACCTGCGTAAAGAGCTAGAATTGAAGATTATGCAAGAAGATGATGACATGAATGTTTTTCTTGCTGAGATTAAAGATCTCAAAGAACAGTTGATTTCTGCAGGTGAGATTATTCCTGATCATTCTCTTGTGCAGACTGTTCTTGATGCTTTACCTAAGACATATCAGACTTTTGCTTCCACATGGAGACTTCTTAATGAGGACAGACCTGATGCTGTCAAGTATGATACTTTAGTCAATAAGCTCTTGCAAGAAGCGCAGTCCAGGCAAAACAGGGCCAGGCAGCGTGCAGTTGATCAAGCATTTATTGCTGCCCAGCAGCAGAGAAGAAGTGGTAAGGCAGCCCCTTCCACTGTTTCTTCTTCTATTAGTAGGTCTGCAACTTCTTCTCCTTCCACAGGTAGTAACAATAAGTCTGAGAAGGCTCTTGATAAAGGCAAGAAAAAGACCAGGTGCAACTATTGTAAGGCAAATGATCATGTCATTAAGAATTGCCCTAAGCTAAAGGCTAAAGAGGCAAAGAAGAAAGAGTCAAATGCAGCCACAATAGCGGATGCTTCTACAAATGCAGATTCTGCAAATGTTGTGCAGGATACAGAATGGGCGTTTAGCGTGTATTGCCAGTATGACCCATCTGTACATGATGCATGTTTGGCAGTTTCTGTTGACTCTCATGTTTGGTATTTTGACAGTGGTGCTACAAAGCACATTACCTCGCATCGTGATATGTTCACTTCTCTTGAGGCTGTCCCTAATGGGAATACTGTCACATGTGCCAATAATGCTTCTTACCCTGTGAAGGGCGTTGGTAAAATTATGCTTACTGCTGCAAATGGCAGCGCTTTCACACTTTCAGATGCTTTGTATGTGCCAGGGATAAAGAAGAATCTATTGTCTGTCTCTGCGCTTGCTAGACTTGGATTTGTAGTCAAATTTGTGGATGACAGATGTACTGTTCATGATTTGACTTTTGGTGATACGATTATTGCATCTGGAACCTTGTTTCGTGGGCTGTATAGGCTCAATTCTTATGACAAGTGTGTGGAAGATTCAGCAAATGCAGTTTCTGATGAAAAGGCAGTTTCAGATGCAAAACTATGGCATGCTCGTTTTGGTCATCTGAACTTTGCTAGTTTGCTGCGTTTGCAGAAATTTGATATGGTTGCTTCATTGCCCCCTCTTGAGGCACCATTGAAACATGTTTGTGAAGGCTGTATTTTGGGCAAAATGCAGCGTTCTGCGTTTCCAAAGGATGGTTCTGTGCGGGCCACTCGCAAATTACAGCTTGTACATAGTGATGTATGTGGGCCTATGCAAACTCCGTCATTTGGTAAACACTTGTACTTCGTGACTTTCATTGATGATTACTCAAGGCATGCATGGGTATATCCACTGAAGGCAAAGTTCGAAGTGTTATTATGCTTCAAACAGTTTTTTCTTATGGTTGAAAATGTATCCAATTGTACTGTGGGCACCCTCCGTACTGATCGAGGGGGGGAGTACATGTCTAAAGAGTTTGATGCATTTCTGGCTAGTCGTGGGATAAAACACCAATGTACAGTGCCATATACCCCTCAGCAAAATGGTGTTGCTGAGAGGAAAAACAGGTCACTTATGGAGATGGCACGATGTATGGTCAAGAGCCAAGCTTTGCCACATGCATTTTGGCTTGAGGCTGTCATGTGTGCTGCATATATACTCAATAGGTGTCCCACTAAGGCCTTGCAGTCTATTACTCCATATGAAGCTTGGCATGGCAGGAAGCCTTCTATTGGTCACTTGCGTGTCTTTGGTTGCTTGGCCTATGCTTTAGTGCCTGTGCAACAACGCAGAAAATTGGATGATAAGGCTGTCAAATGCATTTTTGTTGGTTACAGTGCTGAAAGCAAAGGTTACAGATTGTATCATCCACAGTCAAAGCGTATCTTGATTAGTCGAGATGTTGTTTTTGTAGAAGATGCTGTGCAGCCTTTGTTATCATGTACCAAAGAGACAGGTGTGAGCTCACGGGATGTATTTGATACATTGTTGCCTCTGTTCACAGGTGGGAATTCAAATGTAAGTCCTAATGAGGCAAATATTCAGCCTATGCAGATTTCAAATGACATCATAGATCAGCCTATTTCTGATGCAGATTTACAGGATGTAATTCATGAGGATAGGGCTGAAAATGAGCAGGCTAGAGGTATGCCTAAATGGCTGGTGCAAACCTTGCGTGATAGTAAGATTGATGCACCTATGCCTAGTCGTACTCGTTCAGGTTTTCAGCATGCCTCTTATGCATCAGATTGTTATGCTTTGGCTGTGTCTAATATGTGTGAAGAGGAAGAACCTCTTTCATTTGATGAGGCACAAAATTCAGAAAATTGGTTGGCTGCAATGCAAAGTGAATATGATGCTATAATGAAGAATGGTACATGGTCTTTGTGTGATTTGCCTATTGGTAAAAAGGCCATTGGATGTAAGTGTGTTTTTAAGTTGAAACGAAAGCCAGATGGCAGTGTTGATCGCTATAAGGCTAGACTTGTTGCAAAGGGTTATGCTCAAGAAAAGGGCATTGATTTTGATGAGACCTTTGCTCCCACTTGTCGTATGACTACCATTCGTAGCATTTGTGCATTGGCAGCTCATAATGGTTGGAATGTACATCAGCTGGACATAAAAACTGCGTTCCTAAATGGAGATTTGCATGAGGAGGTGTATGTATCGCAGCCTCGTGGTTTTGTTCAAAGAGGGCAGGAAAACAAAGTGTGCAGGTTAAAAAAGGCTTTATATGGTTTAAAGCAAGCTCCACGAGCTTGGTATGAAAAAATACATGCATATTTGACTGCACATGGGTTTCAGAATAGTCCAACAGAAAGCACTTTGTATGTTAAACGTGTGGATGGTGTACATCTAATCATTGCTCTCTATGTCGATGACATGCTGCTCACAGGACCAAATGAGAGTCATATTGCTGATTTTAAGGCTGATTTGAATGCCTCTTTTGAGATGTCAGATTTGGGGCATTTGCATCATTATTTGGGGATACAATTTAAGGAGTGTGATGGAGGTATTGCTTTGTGTCAGACAAAGTATATTGAGACATTGTTGCGCAGATTTGGCCTTGAAGACTGCAAGCCTATTGCTACTCCAATGGAGACAGGTTTGAAGTTGAGTCTTCATGATGCTGGAGATCACTTTGATGTCACACTCTATCAGACAGCTGTTGGTTGCCTCATTTATGTATGCATTACGAGGCCGGACATTCAGTTTGCAGTCTCACAGGTAAGCAGGTTTATGCATAGCCCAGGGTCTCAGCATTGGAAGGCAGTTAAACGCATCTTTCGCTACTTGAGTGGCACCATACATCTTGGGTTGTTTTATCCCAAGGGGGGATCATTGCCGCCAGATTTACATGCTTTTTCGGACTCAGATTGGGCTGGTTGCTATGACACAAGAGTGTCCACAAGTGGTTTTTGTTTCATGCTCGGTAGCTCATGCATATCTTGGTTGAGCAAGAAGCAACCTACTGTGGCCACTTCTAGTTGTGAAGCTGAGTACAGGGCAGCTTTCACAGCTACGGTTGAGTGTGTGTGGCTCAGACGGCTTATGGCTGACTTGGGTGTTGGACAGGAGTCTGCCACCTCTATCTTCACTGACAGTCAGAGTGCATTGGCAGTTGCGAGAAACCCAGTTTTTCATGCTCGCACAAAGCACATTGAGGTGCATTATCACTATGTCAGGGAGAGACTCTCAGCAGGAGAGATCAGCTTGGCCTATGTGCCAACACAGGACAACCTCGCCGATCTTTTCACAAAGGCGCTTCCTCGTGAGAAGTTCGAAGCTTTCCGCAAAGCTTTGGGCTTGCTTCCCTTTGTGGACTGATCTACTTCGGGCATGGCACTCCCCTATACATGAGTGCCAGCTCTCGTTCACACCATCACTCCCAGGGGGGATTTGTTGCCATATATATATAGGCAGTGATGTGTGTGAACACACTTAGGACCGCCGGGGCACTTTTTCCCTCTTTAGGAGGTTTTTTCCCCCGGCTTGTATATACGCCCATCCTTCTAGGGCTAACTTATCTTTGTACATTGACACAATCTAATACACTTTGTGTTGTGTGCATTCTTGCTTCTTCTTCTCCAAGCTTTGTGTGCTTTCCTGCAACCCTAATTCCAACAAGTACGTACGAGCTTGAAGGTGGGAAAGGTATGGAAGGGATGGAGCAAAAATACGAGGGCAACATTTGGACAAAGCCACAAACGCAAACTAGGGCCAATAAAACTTTTGTTCTTAGGAAGAGCTTCTGTGGGGGAACCTTCCAGTGCATGAATGAGCATTGCTCCTTTAGGACACGTATGAATCAACCAAACAAACTCCATTGGAATGGGCAGCTGATAAAATCTCCAAAATATGGGAATTTAGCAATTGGGAGCTTCAGGAACCTTGAGTGTTTTTTCTGCAAGCATGTGCCAATGTGTCTTAAAGAATGTCCTTCTTGTGTCTATTATTTTATGCCAAAAGAATCAATGCACAACAGACTATTTATTCATTATGGCAAACATACACACATGATTTCCAAGGGAATGTGCCGAGCATCGATACGAAATATCAAGGCCTTTGTAGCACGTGCAGTGGGCATCGACCACAACGCTGGGCCCCAAAAATGTCAAAAAGTACGTAGGAAGTGCAATTTAGCAAAGAATAGTATGCAATTATCATCTTTAGTACACTAAGTATGCTTTATGAATGCAGGGTGAAGCAAATGGTAATGCAAACAAGAAAAACAACACGGCCTCTGGGTGAAGGATATGAAGCCATTCTTAATCTAAAAAGAACATGCCATTTTGAGTTCTTCCATGGTTCTCGATTTCCATTGCAAGCCACCACTACTACTAAGCGTTGCTTTATCTTTAAGATGTCTACTACTAGACCTGGTTCTGGGATTGACATTGTTCGATGAATGGACAAGGATGGTAATGGGGATCTTCATCAAGCATGGGTCTGCTTTGATCATGTGCATCGAGGATGGCATACAATGGGAGCACATGTTTATGACCACATGTAAGTTACAAGTGGTAGAGAGCATTGCTTGTTTTGTGTCTTTAATAATATAACTTTGTTTCCATTTGCGGCATGCAGGATTGGTGAGCTATTGACAATAGCAACTTGTGAATTTAGAGAAGAGGATGAGGATGCTCAACTCATGTTTTGGGAAAACATGAACTCGGTAATGGTGGAGCACACAGGGAAGGTAGCAAATTTTTTTGGGTTTGGCGGATGAGGCTGGCGCTAACTGGAATGCAGTGAGACGTGTCTTCAACGACGGCAAGGAGATGATTGAAAGGGAAAGGTCATGTTTATGGCATTGGGAAGACAACCTTCGTGTCCACACGCAGAGGTACATCTATAGCCCACATCAAGAAAAGCACAGGGAGATGTGTGAGAAGTGGAGGACTGCCCCAAATAAAGAAAGTGCCCTTCAGCAATTTCGCAGGATACGAGCATGGTGGGCAACTGGCAAGGCAGCTGATAGAAACATCCCTAAGCTTGTTAGCTGGTTGAGTTGGTGGCACTATAGGGTTAGTCGATGGGGTCATTTCATTTTAAAGGTAATGTTTGTAAGAGATTATTCATTGTATTATTGTGTGCCTCCTACTTATGTGCACTGCATTGTTTTTAATCAATTTCTACCACTCTCTTGTAGGATGGAGAGCCTATTGTCAATGCTCTTGTCCCAAGGACAAATATGTCAGAGACCAAGCATGCAAGCTGGTTGGCAGGGGAGGGGTATAGGCAAAAGATTAGTCTTTATGATGCTTGTGTGACAGATCTAATCAATGCTTACTTCCAATGTGCCAGACAACTGGCTTTCTTGGAAAATACACAGGTTCTGGGCCTACTTTGGAGCTTTTGGTTGAGAGAGCTCTTTCTCGACAAAAAGCAAGTCCATCCCCAATAGCTACCTCACGAGCAGTGGATGATGCAGTGGTGGCAGGGACCCCTATGTTTTCAAATAGGGTAAAATTCAAGGGTGAGAATAAAACTATTCGAGCCAAAAGGCCACTACACGACTTGACAGAAGAAAGCTTTGGCAACTCTAGCCATAGGTCTGAGTTTAACTATGTGACAAGAGAGAGGTTAGAGCCTGCAATAGAGGTCGATGAGCAATGCAAAGTTTTAGAGAGCCTTGAAAGTGATGTGCATGATACAAAATGGGCCTTGCGGAGGATACCAACAGTGAATCGAGTTGAGTGCAACCACCACTAGGCATTGGGGAAAAAGTGTAGCTCAAAGTTGCGAGGGGGTGATGTCAGTCCTTGTTTTTGGAGTGAGAGAAGTATTGCTATTTTTGTAATACACATGTTAGGCACACTTGGAAAATTACAAAGACAATATTACATCCACCAGAGGATGTCCCTTGTGTTGGGCCCATTGCTAAAGGTACCAAGTTAAAATGTCAAAAAGTACGTAGGAAGTGCAATTTAGCAAAGAATAGTATGCAATTATCATCTTTAGTACACTAAGTATGCTTTATGAATGCAGGGTGAAGCAAATGGTAATGCAAACACAAAAAACAACATGGCCTCTGGGTGAAGGATATGAAGCCATTCTTAATCTAAAAAGAACATGCCATTTTGAGTTCTTCCATGGTTCTCGATTTCCATTGCAAGCCACCACTACTACTAAGCGTTGCTTTATCTTTAAGATGTCTACTACTAGACCTGGTTCTGGGATTGACATTGTTCGATGAATGGACAAGGATGGTAATGGGGATCTTCATCAAGCATGGGTCTGCTTTGATCATGTGCATCGAGGATGGCATACAATGGGAGCACATGTTTATGACCACATGTAAGTTACAAGTGGTAGAGAGCATTGCTTGTTTTGTGTCTTTAATAATATAACTTTGTTTCCATTTGCGGCATGCAGGATTGGTGAGCTATTGACAATAGCAACTTGTGAATTTAGAGAAGAGGATGAGGATGCTCAACTCATGTTTTGGGAAAACATGAACTCGGTAATGGTGGAGCACACAGGGAAGGTAGCAAATTTTTTTGGGTTTGGCGGATGAGGCTGGCGCTAACTGGAATGCAGTGAGACGTGTCTTCAACGACGGCAAGGAGATGATTGAAAGGGAAAGGTCATGTTTATGGCATTGGGAAGACAACCTTCGTGTCCACACGCAGAGGTACATCTATATCCCACATCAAGAAAAGCACAGGGAGATGTGTGAGAAGTGGAGGACTGCCCCAAATAAAGAAAGTGCCCTTCAGCAATTTCGCAGGATACGAGCATGGTGGGCAACTGGCAAGGCAGCTGATAGAAACATCCCTAAGCTTGTTAGCTGATTGAGTTGGTGGCACTATAGGGTTAGTCGATGGGGTCATTTCATTTTAAAGGTAATGTTTGTAAGAGATTATTCATTGTATTATTGTGTGCCTCCTACTTATGTGCACTACATTGTTTTTAATCAATTTCTACCACTCTCTTGTAGGATGGAGAGCCTATTGTCAATGCTCTTGTCCCAAGGACAAATATGTCGGAGACCAAGCATGCAAGCTGGTTGGCAGGGGAGGGGTATAGGCAAAAGATTAGTCTTTATGATGCTTGTGTGACAGATCTAATCAACGCTTACTTCCAATGTGCCAGACAACTGGCTTTCTTGGAAAATACACAGGTTCTGGGCCTACTTTGGAGCTTTTGGTTGAGAGAGCTCTTTCTCGACAAAAAGCAAGTCCATCCCCAATAGCTACCTCACGAGCAGTGGATGATGCAGGGACCCCTATGTTTTCAAATAGGGTAAAATTCAAGGGTGAGAATAAAACTATTCGAGCCAAAAGGCCACTACACGACTCGACAGAAGAAAACTTTGGCAACTCTAGCCATAGGCCTGAGTTTAACTATGTGACAAGAGAGAGGTTAGAGCCTGCAATAGAGGTCGATGAGCAATGCAAAGTTTTAGAGAGCCTTGAAAGTGATGTGCATGATACAAAATGGGCCTTGCGGAGGATACCAACAGTGAATCGAGTTGAGTGCAACCACTGGGCATCGGGGAAAAAGTGTAGCTCAAAGTTGCGAGGGGGTGATGTCAGTCCTTGTTTTTGGAGTGAGAGAAGTATTGCTATTTTTGTAATACAGATGTTAGGCACACTTGGAAAATTACAAAGACAATATTACATCCACCAGAGGATGTCCCTTGTGTTTGGCCCATTGCTAAAGGTACCAAGTTACAAGTGAAAGAAGCCTGCAAGCTTATTAGAGCAGGATATGACATTGATATTCCTCTTGATTTTTTTCTAGAAAAGGAGCTTGCAAAAGGCACTAGCGAGACAAACAAGGAGGTGAAACAATTTCCATATCGACGAGGAATTTCAAAGGCTGCATTTGGTCAAATCACTACAGCCTTAGATATGCATGCAGAAGTTGTAGGCAGCCATATACATATAGAAGGGGTAAAGGAAACATTTAGTATTAATCCATTGACCAATGGGAGCCAAGACACACCTCTGATAGAGGTCACTATTCAGAAGAATCCAATGTGTTCATGTGTGGAGTTCAGAGATAGAGTGGCCAAGAAAAGACCATATCTTGCATGCAAGCACATATACTTTGTGTTCTTAATGATTCTTGGACAGGATGTGAATAACAATATACATATTCATCAAGTTTGTATTTCTGAGAGAATTGTAAAAGACATGCTAACTAAGTCTATTATAAGTCATCCTCAATAGCTTTAGGAGCCTGCAACCCACTTTAGTTGAAATATGTATGGGGGTCATGTCATACCAGCTGAACCGTAGTACGAGTTTATTAGTGATTGTTTTGGAAATGTTTTGGTTATTTTATAAATTTTCCTGTCTATTGTCTTTTGTTTGCTAATGGCTCTCCAACATTGTGAATACTATAGATTCAACATCTTTTTAGCGAGCCAAGCAATATGGGTTTAATAGTGATTTTTTGTATCTGCACCATTGGTTCGGAATTTTTTTTATTGCAATGGTCATTTTAGAACATTTCATGTCTTCTTTGTTTGATTGCTACAGAATTGCACTGTGGTTCCACTCTTCTCTTTAACATTGCATGCTCGCTTAACATCATACCATGCCCCTACCTGCTCACTTTCACAAGAACTTGAGCTCTACTCATTGCTTTGTGCTCACTGCTCTTGGCTCGCTTTTTGACCACCCCCTTGAAACGACTGTGTGGATATCCATTTCTACAGAGTATCCTTTTCCCTGAACAGCTCTCAGATGATCAGCAACCTCATGTCTTCAAGATGTCTACTATTGGTCCAGGTTTAGGGCTTGACTTGGTGAATTGAATGAGGCATGTGGTAGCTTGGGGAAACAATGGTTGCACTTTGACCATGTCCACCGGGTTAAGGGATGGTCTACCATGGGCACCCATGTGTATGACCCTTTCATCAGAGAGCTTCTCACAATTGCTACATGTGAATTTAAGCTCGAAGATGCTGGTGCACAAATAATGTTCTAGCAGCTCATTAATGATCAAATATTAAAAAATGGATTCCCTTTGCCATAATTTAGAGGCTTTATGGCAGATGGAGCAGGTGCAAATTGGCTTGCAGTTAGAACAGTGTATAATGGTGGACCTGATAATGTGATGGAGGGTAAAGAGAGAACATGTGGTTTTCATTGGGAAATGAGCATGATAGAGCATACAAGGAAATGCATTAGGCCTCCTTTTCAAGAAGAGCATAAGAAGCTGTGTAGAGAAATTGGAAGAGAGTGACATCGGATGCTACTGCAGAGATTTGTAAAGATGCTTTAAAGAAGTGGTGGACACCTATGCATGTAAAAGATGGTGAGTTGTCTGCCCTTGAGGCATGGTTGGCATGGTGGGATATACGGGTTTCCCAATGGGGGGGGATCATTCATGCAACAACATAAGGACACATGATTTTTTCCTTCTGTGAATTTATCAACAGACAAAGCATTCAAGTATGAGGTCTGCTCATGGATATGCTAAACACATAAGCTTATATGAGGCCACTGCTTCAGACCTGGCAATGTCTGTGCTTCAAAGTGCACACTACAATGCCTACATGTCTGGCAAACATTTGGAAATAGGACCTACCCTGGACAAACTAAGGGAGAGGATTATGACAAGAGATTCAAGAAATGTGTTGACAAAGAGACTAGTTGATATTGCCCACAGTGTTATAGAAGAAGCTGGGCTTCAGACACCTGAAATGCAAAGGCCATCAATGGAGAAAACCCAAATTACAAGTTGAAGAGGCTCTACCACTCCTACTGCAATGAAGGAGCATGACAGTCATAGGCCAAAGTAAATTTATGTTATAGGTAGAGACCAGTTTGTGGGAGGAGGCCTACCTCTTCAAATGTACATGAAGAGGAGATTCTATGCAAGGAGAGTGTGTTGTTCATGACACTAATTGGGTCATCAGAAGAATAGATCCACGTAGTATGGTGACATGCTTTAGGTTCATTGCTACCACAAAGGCTAGATGTGGAGCACTCATAAATACATTAGGTCGAAGTGCAATTGAGGGTGTCCTTGCACCTTGCTTCAAGGGGAGAAGACAACATCCTAATGGTATTAAAGAGCAGTTTGTGTGGTTTTACAACACCTCTGTAGCTTATGCATGGAGTGTTGACCAATCTATCCTTGGTGTGCCTAGCCATTTCCCAGGGATGTGGAAGGTTTTTGTTGGGACTTCCATAAAAAAACATGAAAAGGAGCAATTGTATCATGTAGGTTTTGTGCTTGAGGAGAATGCGAGTTTGCATGTGCAAGGACCAAACATGCAGCAGTGGAGTGCAACAACATTGAGTCATGTTCGGGTCGGTCGAAGGGATAATAGGATCGTGAAGTGGAGATCCAAGCTAAGTAAAGATTTTTAAGAGAGGATTCAAAAGGCTCAATGTTTGAATGTTGAAGTAGTGCAAGAAAAGATAATAAGTCCAAATGAAATGCATCTTTTCTACGTGCGTACATAAATTTCTATTACAAAGGGTCTGACATACACACATTGACAATATTAGAGTTTCCACGCTGCTCCTGCAACAAGGACTTCATGCAACGAGATGCAAAGAAAGGGATGTATATTCATGCAAAAACATCTACTTTATCTCTTCATCGGTGTTTTGGGATTGAGCGATAAAGTGCACGAGTTTATGCACCAATAAACTATTACAAAGGTGGAATTGTTCCAAGCACTAACTTCTTGTAAAAACCAGCCAAGTATTGGTTGGCCACTTGGTTGAATTTTGAGACTTCATGGGACATTTTGGACCAGCCTTATGTATTTGGAATAGATATGATGATGCATTAGCTTCTTTTGGGAGAAGAATTTGAGAAACACTTATATATGTTCTGATAAATCTTCAATGTAATTTTGGGAATGTATAGAAGCGTCAAAGCCACCCTTGATGTAATTTTGCTATTTTTATATTGGGTAATGGTCTAAGAACACTTGCTTCTAAATGTGTATGGAGTTCTTTGTATTTCATAAAATCATGTGGAGTTTTGGATTTTACATTAATGAATGGGAAATAACTGTATTTGGAATAGAAATAACTTGAGGATAATGAATTGATTTGTACATATTGACAAAATGATATAGATGCTCAAGTGGTTTTGGTTTTTCAATCTTTAAGAGACTATTGTTGTTTGAATGAAGGAAAAGTAATTGCTAAAATTTTAATCCTTGAAGTTCTTTACATTAAAAATAACGCAGACAAAACATCAACCATAAATAAAGTAGAAAGGGCTATATTTAGAGATGTTTTCAATAAATAAATTTTAACTGGGGATATAACTACAATATAATTTTTTATAACATATAGATGCAATCAAAGCTAACACAAGTTATACTTTTGATATTGGATATATGTTCTTAAGATCGTTGCTCCCATATTTCTATGGATTTTTCATATTAAAAAAAACTTATGTATATACGCTCTTCTCCAAAACTGAATGAGAGATACCTCTATTTGGAACATAAATAACTTCACTTTGTTGTGAAAATCAACAAAAGTCCTCACTCAAACCACCACCTCGCTCGAACGCAGTCACTCAAATTCTGATAATCCTCTTGGAATCATGAGATGGGTCTCGTAAATTGCTCTCTATGCTAGGTGTGGACTATACAAAAATACATGCATGTCCCAATGATTGAATGCTATTCAGAGGGGTTAACAAAGATGCAACCCAATGTCTACAATGTGGAGAGAGCCAACATAGAGATGATCTGCAAAAAGAGACAAAATTCCCTGAAAGGTGTTGAGACACTTGCCTATCATTCCTCACATCCAATACATGTTTAATGTAAGGGGATTGCAGAACTCATGACATGGCATGCAACTCATTGCTCAGCTGATGGCATCATGAGGATTGTAGCTAATTCAACAACAACATGTGGAGCATCAATGGCTAGAGTTCAAAGATGGGCCCTGTTACTTACGTCTTGGCTTGGGCATGGATGATGTTAACCTATTTGGCTTCAAGTCCATATCATGGCCTATTGTATTGGTGAGTTATAACCTCCCTCCATAGGTGGCAATTAAGAAAGGTCATAGCATGCTTGCTCTCCTTGTACCATGCAAGTATAAGGTGTCAAAAATGGATGTGTAGCTAGAGCCTTTGATTGAGGAGCTTGAGACACCTATGGCGAGGTATCAAAGTGCATGACGTCTCAAGGCCAATAAATAGACATGATATGGAGGTGAAAGAAGTTTTTCTTTGGGGACGATGCATAACTATCTCAGGTTCTTAGAGTGGTCAAGTATATACTTGAACTTTATTACTTTAAACTAGTCTTACTCTACCTCTCAATCATCTCAATTTTAAAATAGGTTTAGCAACCTCCATACATCATACATGCCCGATTTATGGACCATCATTTGTTTCGTAAAGACCCTCTACACTAAAGAAGGTGGTGTATAACAAACATCTTTGATTTCTCCCTCCTTCATATCCCAAGCATGTGCCACATGATGTCTCACCACTTGTGATAAGAGGTAGACATTGGTTTTAGGCATGTAGCAGCACCCCAAATCCACCACCTGCCAATGGGATGTTAGGACACTCAATCTTCGTTTGACTTCTATATTGGTGTAAGTTGAAGATCAATCATCTCTTAGACCCCATGCATATCTTCAAGAATGTGGCAACAAATATTTGGGACCATTTAATTGGTAAAACAGATACCAAGGGTGCAAGGGATGACTTAAAAAACATTGGACACCTTCAAAGTGCATGGCCAATTGTAGGTGAGAATGGTAACATGGTCCTACCAAAGGCACCATGGGTATTAACCAAGAAGGAGCACAATACGATAAAAGGCATGATTGTCTCTTTTCACACACCAATGGGAGTAATGTGTTCATTGAAGTGTGCCTTCATAAAGACCAAAAAGAAAGGAGAGGTATAAGACACATGATTGGCCCAAGATATTATAGGTATTCAAATATTATTTTATTCATTTTCTCTTTATGGTACATAATTTGTAGGCTCATATACTACCATTTTTTTCTATGCATAGTGTATTCTTCTAATAGCTATAGTTGATTGTGGAGATAAAAATGTGAGAGAGGCTATTTACAACATGGGAAGCTTGGTGAGGTTTAAATCTTCTCTTCAATTCACTATTTATGTTATATTTAATATTTGGCATTCTCATACAATTACAAGTCATGTATAATAAATTGTACATGTGATTTCTATGTATGTAGTTACATATCCATAAAGGAAATAGATCCTATATCCCTTGAGATGGCTCATCTCAATTTTATTGAGGTAGTGTGTATGATCGAGGAAAACTATCCTAGACCAATTCTCACTAGCCAATTGCTTCTTGTGGCATATTTGGTCGATGAAGTGGCACTTTGTGGTGTTGTTCATGTTTAATGGTGGATGTTTTTTCTTGAAAGGTTCGTGAAAACCTTAATAGACTTTGTGGGACAAAGAGCAAGGCCAAAAGCAAGCATGGTAGAGGGATGGTTGATGCAAGAGTCTCATGTGTATATCTCAAAACATCTCTCTTACATATATCCTTTCATGCCACGATTGTGGAGCAATGAGGAGGATGACTGACTAATCACTAATGTGCCACAAGGAAAAGAAAGGAAACAATGACTAGATGAAGCATTATGCCAAAAGGTGAATACATTATGCATTCTAAATAGTCTCATCATGGAGAAGTGGATTGAGAGAGACAAGGATGCAATTATTAGACAAAATGATGAGAAAAGAGCTTTTAGAAGAACAAATAGACGCTTTCCGTTCCCGCCTGGCTTAGAACCTCTCCCAAATGCAATCAATATAGAATGGCTTCGTAAGGCAATATCGATGGCATCAAAAAATGGGGAGATGATAACAAGAGAAGATCATGAGTATGTGACCCTCAAGTAAGTATATTCTTCATCTCTGTCTCATGCTTTGATTGTTATATACCTTGTTTAATGCACTACACTAAATATCATGCTTTTGTTTAATGTTATTACAAACTATATAATGTAATATGGTCAAAGGGAATGCACTTTTGCATGAAGCATGTGGATTCTAAAAGAAACACATTTGATTGTGGTGTGATGGCAACTTTTGAGCAAGAAAGTCGAGCTAGTAGACATGATACCAATGTCATAGAGGACAATCTTGAGTATTGTGAAACTATTCATAATATTATTGAGGTTGACTTTAGAGCATTTAGTCTATTTATCTTTGATGCCAAATGGTTCAAAGTGATATATAGAGGTGCTCAAGCAACCATGAAGAAACCTATAAATGGGGTTTTTCGAATTGATTCCACCAAGTTTTAGAATGATGAGAAAGATACTTTTATATTACCTCAACACTGTCAAAATAGGTTAGTAACCCAACCAATTATTGAGTTTGCAGCAATGTGATGAGCTATGGTGTCCATCAAATGCAAGAATCAACATGATTAGAAAGTATTTAGAAAGTGATTAAGGTAATATTAGTGCACAATTAATCTAATAGTAAAATGTAGGCATGGATACTCAAAAACCAGCAATTTCTCATTAGGCCAATGCCTCAATTTATAGCTTTTACATCCACAAGGTGCCAAACATCTAATCCGATTGATTTCTCCTTGATTTGTGCCACCTCTGGGGGCACCTTTTCCTATAATCTTTCCACACCCCTATTATTTACTCATGCTACCCTTGACTCTCTCATTCATTAGATTCTTCTCACCTTTTTCACTACTACCCACTCAATTACAGACTCCCTTTTACAATCTCTAGCTAAGAGCTTGTTCCCGCACACACCCATTCACTTTCATATTTCAACACCTCCCCTCAAGTGAATAATTCTAGCACACCTAGGCCCTATACCAAGTTTTCCTCTTACTTGGTAGCCCATGACCAGTGCCTCAAGTCCCTAACTCATAGTCCTTGACACTCTCTTTCTATGTGTCCAAGGCTACTACAAGTGCCCATAACTTTGACTAAAGTGCTCACACATACACCTACCACATGGCCTACATCATCGGTGGCTCAGAGGTGGTTTTAATATATTGGGGCAGGTTACATTGGGTTGTGGAGTTTCTCTCTCTTTCTCTCTCAGAAAAGATGTCATGACTCCTCTACCTTAGGAGTCTCCATGAAGTTTGCCGATGTCAATCCTTCTTCATTCGGTTTGCTATAGCAGTCTCTAGCCATGTGTCCTGGCTTCCCATAGTTGTGGCAAGTGAAGGTCCTTCCTCCTCCCTTGCCTCTTCCTCGTCCTCATCCTTGTGCTTGTGTGAGGCCTCCTTAGGTGTAGAATGCTTTCTCCTCTCCAGTTGTTGGGTCCAATCCTTTTTTCTCTTTGACCTTGTTCTCTTGCTCTAGTAGAGCTCCTTCTATCTCATGCAGCTTCAAATCTAGTACATTCTTGAAGGTTGCCACAATGTTCTCATACTCTCCCTTGTCCACACTCTTTAGAAGCACTGCTAGTGCCTCGTCATCTTCTACTTTCTTCCCAATGGCTACAAGTTGTTGTTTGATGCTTTTGTATTTGTTCAAGTGTGTGTTGTTTGATGCTTTTGTATTTGTTCAAGTGTGTGGTTAGAGGTTCACTTTCCTTCATTTCAAGTTTGTAGAATTGTATTAGCAGATTTATCTTTGAATTCTTTGCTTGAGTGCCAAATAATTTGTTAAGTTCATCCCATGCATCTTTAGGTTGTTGTATCCCTGTAATGTGGTGAATGATTTCATCATTTAAGCTAAGTGAAATGAGTCCTAATGCTTTCTTAATTCTATTCTTCCACTCATTCTTTCCATTCTCCACTCGACATCATTCATCTCTTCCCTCAACTAGCCCCCATAGATTCTTCCTCATGAGCAAATACATGGTTTTTGTTTACCATGCATGGAATTGCTCCCCGTTGAATTTAGCTACTTCTGGTGCAATGCTCATGATGATGTGAAGGGGGTCTTACCTCTTGATCCAATTCAAGATTTAAGGGCAGTTTCTACCTTTTTACAACCCCAGTTTGCTGCTAAATGATGATTACAACAGGTTTACAAGCATGAATACACCAAAAATTATATAAAGCCAAGGATAGTTGGTTTGTACTGTGGATGGTTATTATTTGGGACATCAAACCAACTTCAAATTGCAATCTAAAGTGATAGAGATCTGTATCAGATACCCACCAATGGTAAGTTTTAACCATCAATTGCACTAAAATGTAGTGATTAGTGTAATTAAAAATTAGTGAGATTAATCCCATGTTTTGTGTGCAAAAAATAAAGTGTAGGGGGAGGCTAGATATGGTGCCATAGAATTCAGATGAGCCAAATCCTTTCAAAGGCATCAATAGCAATTAGTCTAGTAGAGGATCAAGCCCAAAAACAAAAGATTTGACCAAATATTGAATGCTTAATCCCTGTTTTACCAAAGTCACTTGCAAATTTGATCCAGAGCTTGACGCCACTTCTCCTTGATGAATTTCTAAAATCTGAGATCATAGGGATGTAGAGCACCCTTGAAAACTCCTGGGCTAAAAGGAATTATACTAATTCCATTTGTGAAGGAGTGGATCTGCAATTTTCTTTAGACAAATGGCGCCTGTAAATTCATGATTTTCACGTTCATCTGGCAACGATTTGCACTCCTATCATGGTAGGTTGATGTGTGGGGATGCTTCCTAGGTGTGGCTAAGAGCTTTTTTAGCTGATGTAAAGGCTGGAGGGAGATCAAGCCCCTCCACTAGCTGGGGGTGCAGAAGATTAGTTGAAAAGGGACTAAAATAAGGATTAATTTCTAATCATGATTTAGTAGGGTGATTAGGCTTAAAAATTAGTTTAATCCTAAACTATGGCTCTAATACCATGTTGAGTTTGTAGCAATGTGATGAGCTATGGTGAATCAAATGCAAGAATCAACATGATTAGCAAGTAATTTGAAAGTGATTAAGGTAAGATTAGTGCACAATTTCTCATTAGTTTTTACATCCACAAGGTGCCAAGCATCTAATCCCACTGATTTTCCCTTTGTTTGTACCACCTCCCCTACATCTGGGGGCACCTTTTCCTAGAATCTTTCCACACCCCTATATTCACTCATGCTACCCTTGATTCTCTCATTTAGTAGATTCTTCTCACCTTTTCACTGCTACCTACTCAAATACAGACTCCCTTTTATAGTCTCTAGCTAAGAGCTTGTTCTTGCACACACCCATTCACTTGCATATTTCAACACCAATTTCACTGGTAAATCTTGATGTAGTATAATGAAAGTATAACCCATTTACTTTGTGATTTTAGGTTATGTTTCATGCTGATCAAATTGATTCAAAGTGGTGGTATGTTAGACAAGTTTTCCCTCGTTCAAAACATATCTTTCAAGATCAAGATGTTGAGGCCAAATTTCTAGATGAGGTATAAGTACTACCTCAAATGGTCTTATTAGAAGAAGACGTTGATGATGAAAATGAAGAAAACATTTCTGAGGCGACCTATCAACATCATGAGGAACATCAATCCAAAGAAGATGATGAGTCACTTATCGTTCATGACAATACTTTATTGGATAATGATAGTGAGGTCGAATCTTTGGATGAGGTGTAAGTAGTACCTCAAATGGACTCATTAGAAGAAGAAGATGATGAAAATGAAGAAAACAATTTAGAGGAGGCCGATCAAGAGCATGAGGAACATCAATCCAAATAATATGATGAGTCACTTATTATTCATGACAATGCTTTATTGGATAATGATAGCGATATTGATATGGAACCCCATATTTTCATTGTGCGTCCATTAGATATAGACATTATTGAAGCAACACAAATGGATCTATTATAAGATGGGATAGATTCATGATCTTGACATTGTTTTTGTAATTATTTTCCTTCAAAAGTTTTTAACTATCTTTATTTTTTTTTCAAACATGGCTTTAAGGGTTCTGATGTGGATTTTTTAACTATCATCATTTTCTGTATATATGTCATATGTATAATCTAATTTCAATCTTTAACAACTCTCTAGAATTTTAAATCTCAGTACAATAATGAAATTTCACTACTATGCTCACTGCTCGTCAGGATAGCAAAATTACAATACAACATTAAAATGTCACTGCTATAGTCGATGAAATTTCATTGTTGTTATGGGCAACAAAATTTTGCTGTGTTGAGCAATGAAATAGTAGCAAAATTTCACTGCTATTGTCACTCTGGGAAACAAAATTTTCCTTCTCAGCGCAAGAGACAAAATTCCCCAATATCGCAAAGGCCTAAATGCTACTAGAACATTGTTGTGCCCTCGATGTGTTGTAGTATGTTGCTTTCCCATCATGCAAGTCTCACATGGCTTCTATATTGTAAAAATGTAGCCAAATTAGCTACCATTCTCTTTTTCTACACCTCCTTCAGTACTATAAATCCAATGTGACCAAATCACTCATGCCAAAGCATCCCTTATGTAAGAACACTTAGCTTATATAGTTTTTTACACCTTACAACACTGATGTTTTTCTATAGAGACTTCCAAGAACTATACCAGCCATTTTTTTTTGTCATGTGTCAAGATACTCCACTATCCAAAATCTATGAATCATCAACAACTGGTGACCCTTGTCATAATAATAGTAGCAGGTACCTTAAAACTTCTTCTTGTTTGGCTTCTTCAGGGCTTCTTCTTGTCATCAGGAGATTCCACATCTTTGGTAAAAAATGCAGCATCAGCTTTACCTTTTTTGCATTGTTCAAAAATGCAGCATCATAGCAAATATTCAATCACATCTCCTCCTCAAGCAACATAGCACTAAATTCTTCAAATGATAGAGGTGGTACTCTATGTTTAGTGCCGTAACCAAGCCATCGTACTTTTGTGAAGAATTCAAATGCACCTTTAGGCTAGTTCCTCACTTGTCTTTATGATCCCCACCACAACCATTTGATCCTGTAGATTTTTGATCCACGTGATAAATGCTTCAGAGCTTCTCCTTCAGCAAACTTCTCAGTGGGGGCAACAAGCTAATTCTCTAGGTTGTGAATTGTAAGATTCCTCCCTCTAGCTTTTGAGGTGTGCAGGTGTAAGAACCTCCCCTTCTGATCTTATAATTATTCCCCTCTCAGAAATAAAATAAAAGAAAGATCATGTTTTACCTTGTTTTAGCCTGGAGAGAGAAAATGTCTAGGGGAGGTACTGAGATATTTTTGGATATAAAAATCCTCATAGTGTCTAAAATGGTTTCCCCTGAAACAAAAATTCAAAAAGAACTTTCCAATGTGCAATTGGAATTAATTGAAAATAGGTAAAAAGAACCTGAGGCTAAAGGTCCAGATTTTCAAAAATTTTTGGATTATGGTCCAATTAAGGTTCCTATGACCAATAAGAATAATCCAAATGTAGGGGAGGAGATAAATTGAAGAATAAAAGAAAAAACCTCTAAAAATTAGTAAATGCTCACATAAGATGAAGAGTTGACTGAGTACAAGGTTTATTAGTTAAAAATTAAGAGATATTTAGAGAAAATGATGCATTTTTGACACCTCAGTGTGGGGATCTCCTCTCATGAAGGAGGTGCCTATTTCACATGTGTGGAGGAGTTTTAAACTAAAAAATAATGAGATATTTTTATCTCTCCTCTCTCCTATTTCAACTAGATCCAAAAAGTAAGTTAAACTGACCCAAAAATGGTCAAAAATTGACCAAATTGATCTGGAAAATTCTAGAACCAGTTTGCTTGGTTAGAGGCTCACTTTTTCCTATAAATAGAAGCCTTCCCCTTTGTAAAAGCTTAATGGTGTTTATGCACTGCTACTCTGCTCCTGTCGTCCTCCTGAGCCATTCACATTGAATTTCTTGATAATTCAATTGTTTTTGGCTTAATCCTCTCCAAACTAATTGGTGGCCACTCTTTCTTCAAACAAGAGTAGAACCCTCAATCCCTCAAGCCAAAGGAAAGCTTACAACTCCATGTAAGCTAAATTTTCTTACTTTTTAAATTTAAATCTATGGTTTTTCTTGATTTTCTTGTTTTATAGTGATTGAAGTAAATTCTAATGCTATGCTTTGATGAAAAGGCCACCCCCTTCTCTTCTTTACAATTCAGCCTTTCTTAATCCTAGAAAGATTAGCTAAATGATTAATTAAACTTTTCTTATTATTTACTCTCTTGATTTTGAATATTGAGTTGATTAGAGTCATATACATCTAGATTGGGTTAATTTAAGTTGAAATTAGAATGAGAAAAATGAGAAATGGTCAGCCATACAAAGGAGGTTATGGTAAAATTTTCAAGAACTTTGTGGAAAAGAAAGTTTATTTTTATGTTATTCCAAAAGAGTAATTACACCATTTGTGCATTATAAAAGAAATATTCTAATTACTCCATGTATATATTCACCTATGAATATGCATGGATATCACTGATATTAATTATTAAAATTGATTTTATGCATAGAAAGATGCATAAAGGATTTATTTTTATTTCAAAAGTGTTACTCTCATGAAAATTGATTTTATGCATAGAAAGATGCATAAAGGATTTATTTTTATTTCAAAAGTGTTACTCTCATTAAAATTGATTTTATGCATAGAAAGATGCATAAAGAATTTATTTTTATTTCAAAAGTGTTATTCTCATTAAAGTTGATTTTTATGCATAAATAGATGCATAAAAGGATTTTTATAAAAGTGTTATTCCCACTGAAGTTGATTTTTATGCATAAATAGATGCGTAAAGAATCTTTATATCAAAATTATAATTCTCTTAAATTCTATGTTTACATTCTATGAAATAAATGTGAATGAATGGTTGGATGGATGTGATGTGAATAGAGGTGATGATATGTGAGGTGAATAGATGTATGAGATGTGATGTGAATTAGATTAGATGTGAATGAATGGATGGATGGATGTGATGTGAATAGAGGTGATGAGATGTGAGGTGAAAAGATGTGATGAGATGTGATGTGAATTAGTTAGATGTGAATGAATGGATGGATGGATGTTATGTGAATAGAGGTGATGAGATGTGAGCCGAATAGATGTGATGAGATGTGATGTGAATTAGATAGATGAATGGATGGATGGATGTGATGCGAATAGAGGTGATGAGATGTGAGGTGAATAGATGTGTGATATGTGATGTGAATTAGATGGATGTGAATGAATGGATGTGATGTGAATAGAGGTGATGAGATGTGAGGTGAATAGATGTGATGTGAATCAGATGGATGTGAATGAATGGATGGATGGATGTGATGTGAATAGAGGTGATGAGATGTGATGTGAATCATATGGATGTGAATGAATGGATGGATGGATGTGATGTGAATAGAGGTGATGAGATGTGATGTGAGGTGAAAAGATGTGATGAGATGTGATGTGAATTAGTTAGATGTGAATGAATGGATGTGTGAATTAGTTAGATGTGAATGAATGGATGTGTGAATTAGTTAGATGTGAATGAATGGATGGATGAGATGTGTTGTGAATTAGTTAGATGTGAATAAATGGATGGATGGATGTGATGTGAATAGAGGTGATGAGATGTGAGGTGAATAGATGTGATGAGATGTGAATGAATGGATGGATGGTTGTCATCCATTCATATCACATCTCATTCATTCACATCTATCCTGTTTCACATCACATTACATCACATCTCATTCACATCACATATCATCCATTCACATCTATCCCAATTTACATCACATCTCATTCATTCACATCCATCACATCACATTCATTCGTATCCATCACATTTATTCTCATCACCATCCCATCACATACATTCTATCCACATTACATCACATCCACATCATGTCTCATTCATACACATCTCATCTCATTCATCCACATCCATTGAATTGTTCACATGTACGACTACCCACATCTATCCATACATTCACATTTATTACTTCACATCCACATATATTCATGTCACATCACATCACATTCTTTCACATACACATCCACATCCAATCTTTCACATACATCCACATCCATTCTTTCACTCATTGGAAAGCTATCGAAGAGTAGATTCCAAATTTCAAACTCTGCTCACTTCTGAGTCGATTTGCAAAAATTTCACCATGAGTCCATTTTTATAGAGAGAGGAGGGGTGGAAATCTTTAAAGGGGCAAAATAGAGAGTCCATATTTCGCCTAATGCACACCACTTGCAATGCTATAGACATAGTTATCACAAGCTAAGACATCCTATTCTTGTGCGTATCCACACCTTCTACACTTAGTATATTCTCTATCTAGATCATCATCTAAGCTCTAACTAAGAGTGCACAAGTAGACAACACCATTACATTATATCTATCTCAAAATTTTAAATTCTCTCCATTCTCTATCTATTGCACTTTGTTGTGCTATCTATCTTTATGCTCTACTATATTCTTATATGGTATTAGAGCTTATCTAGATCATCATCTAAGCTCTAACTAAGAGTGCACAAGTAGACAACACCATTACATTATATCTATCTCAAAATTTTAAATTCTCTCCATTCTCTATCTATTGCACTTTGTTGTGATATCTATCTTTATGCTCTGCTATATTCTTATATGGTATTATAGCTTAGGTTCTTGTAGCAAAAATAGTGCATAAAGCCTAGTCTTTCTTTTTAAAGGATACTAGAAGTGATGGCTTCTACCTTGACTGCTACTATTGCACCAGTCTTGCGTATTCATCAACTAGTATTCATAGAAGGGAAGATTTATGGGACAAACTACACTCTTTAGAAATTTAAAATCAACATCGTTCTAGATTATTATGAGCTTCTAGAAAGTGTTATAGGAACGGATGAAAAAATTGTAGGAACACTCGACCCCACTAATAGCATGACACACTTCCACTAGATGCAGGGTAGGGTCCCTTACTTGGGGCCTCACCCAAGGATATCCGGACAAGAGACTAATCCCTCGGTTCTTCCAAAAAATTGGAAAAAACTTCCCTCGCTCGAAAAGCATGGGCGATTCCTTCAGGATATTTTTACTCTAACGTAGTCAAAAGCCTTAACTAACTGAATTGATCTGACCGAACCCATAAGTCCAATAGTCAGATCAAGGAAAATATTGCTTTTGGATCATAGAGACCAACGCTTTTTTCCTCATTAAGAGGCACAGCCGTTGATTCTTTTCCATAGAACAATTTTTATCCGGGATTTACTTCATCTATCATACTATAACAGAATTGAGTCTCATTTTAGGGATCCATCAGTCCAGCAGCCTAACCCCGGGCCAGTCCCGTGGGTTAGCCAACCTCCCACAACCACTGTAGTGATGGGATCCAATTAAGAATTTGGTTAGGTTTTGTCCTGAGTACCTGGGAAAAGAGTTCCCAGGCCCCTTAGCCGAATATTCATGCAAACTTAGAACTAGTCACACCACTTACACACCCAATATGAAATTGCCTTTTTCACAGATTCAGGTGACTTTAAAAATAATCTTTTAATGAAACTATAGTGTCACTGATCATAAACTTCCAAAATATCCAGTTGAATCCAAATTTCCAATTTTTCCTTCATCGGTGTACCTATGGCATCATTAGCAACAACCAGAACGCTCACCACCTGTCCACTCACGGGCCTTTTCGATACTTCCTAGCTCATAGTAACCGGTAATATTTTCACTTATAAAAATCAAAATGGAATCTCCATTGAAGAGATCAGCAAGATCAACCAACAGATCCATATAAAAGAGCCAAATAGTGGAGGTGGAGTATTGTTCTCTTCACCAAGGCTCTTGGGAAGGACTAGTTCACTTGGTATTGATGAAGAACATAATCTTTTTGCCTCTCAACATGTATCTCACATCTATGTTTGGTGCACATTTGTAAAGGACCCTATTTATGAGGAGAAGCCATTGGTGCACATGTCTTTGGTGGGAATCTCGGCTTAGATACTGATGGTTAATGGGGTCATTATTGTGACCATTGATGATTATCAGTGGATAGTGGTTGATTGGCCACATTTTAAGGGTGTTGATGACGATGTCTATTCCATGTAATCACCCGCGCTATATATATATATATATATGTATATATATATGTATGTATATGTATATGTATGTATATGTATATGTATGTATATGTATATGTATGTACATATATATGTATGTATATATATATATGTATGTATATATATATATGTATGTATATATATATATATATATGTATGTATGTATATATATATATATATGTATATATATATATATGTATATATATATATATATATATATGCACCTACCACACTACCTGTAGCACTCTATATGGACATAGTTATCATAAGCTAAGGCATCTAATGTTTGTGAGTATGCACACCCCTACACTTAGTACATCCATATAGAGTCTATCTAGATCACCAACAACTATGCTATATATATATATATGCACCTACCACACTACCTGTAGCAGTCTATGGACATAGTTATCATAAGCTAAGGCATCTAACGTTTGTGAGTATCCACACCCCTACACTTAGTACATCCATCTAGAGTCTATCTAGATCACCAACAACTATGCTCTACTTGAGAGTGCATGGGTGGACACACCATCTCATTGTACCTATCTTAGAGTTTTAAATTCTATCCATTCTCTATCTATTGCATTTTCTATTACACTTTGTTTTGCTATCTATCTTTCTGCCTTGCGATATTCTTGTACTAATGTAGATTAGAGAGAGGAAAATTGAAGCATGAATAGTGAGAAAGGGGGGGGAGGAGGGAAGGGCTTTTTATAGCTCAACCAAGTTAGGATTAGGGTTTTGGACACAAAGGACATGTGTCAGTAGAGCAGCAACAATCAACAATTCGCTACCATATAACTCGAGTGAGGTAGATAAAAATTATAATTTTCTTTTTTGGGACCTTGAAGGACACATGTCAATCATCGACTAGCTCTGTTTATAACTCGGTTATGTTTTGTGAAAATACCAATAAAATTTTTTGAGTAACTTTACACACGTGGTGACCATCCATTTGTTCTACTAGTAACTCGATCAAGATATGTGGAAAAATACATGTTTTTTAAAGATCATTCCATGCATTAAAAATTACACATGTCCATCAAGCATAGGGTCTCCGTGTAACTTGATCGAGTTACATGGAAAATGCACTTTTTAAATTGTGCTTCCTATGTCAACAATTTTGGGGTGCAACTATGATGTGCATGCATAATGCACCCCAAAATTGGTGACATCCACCTAGGCACCACGTGAGTACTTAACTCGATTGAGTTATACACCTAGGTGCCATGTAAGTCAATGGAGTTACACGGTGGATGTCTACTCTATAACTCGACTGAGTTACGTGGTTGCCTAGGTGGATTTCCACCACGTAACTTGATCGAGTTACATGGTGCCTACATGGTTGTCCAAACTTTGTAACTCGAACAAGTTACATGGTGCCTAGGTGGTTGTCCACACCGCATAACTCGATCGAGTTATGTGTTCATCGACAATGGCCAAGGTGGTAGCTATTATAACTCGGTCCAGTTATGTACCAAACCTCCATTGAATGTCACTTAGCACAATGCTATTGGAATCATAACTCAATCGAGTTACGTCCAGCTTGTCCCATTGAGACATGAGTATGATCCCAGAGTAGTCTTAAATTGTACAAGCCATCACTAACATTTTTTTGTAAAGGAGAGTCCCCAAAATAGGAGGTATGAGGCTATTATTTGCTCGAAGGGTTTATTAAATACCCACATGATGGAGACACTCATGTTGGGTGGGTGGGGAGAGATAAACATACATACATACATAGAGAGAGAGAGAGAGAGAGAGAGAGAGAGAGAGAGAGAGAGAGAGAGAGAGAGAGATTGTACCCAGCATGGTGTCTTGATCTTGTTCTTTGTCTTATTTCATTTTGATTTTCAAAGCTTAGCTATGGTGGATTTTAATCTTTGAAACCACTTATATGTTTTGCAACTCCATGAGGAAAATGTTTTCCTTCTATTATAATCTACTGCTATCTTACATTTCTTTTGGTGTGCCCCCACTCCCACCCCTCAGTGCCATGCACCCTCTTGCACCCCCATCTACTTCCTCTCTATTGTCTGACATATGCTAAGAACTTTGTAACTTGACAATCACATTATTATCATTCTTCTATAATTTCTAAATATATAAAGTTGATTGGGTGGATTAACAAAAGAGAATAACACATGTAATAGTTTATGGTGATCTTTAATGATATTTGAATAGTTATGTGTAGGATCCCCATAGATTAAGAGATAATTATGTGTGGATAGTTATGTATGGGATAATGATAGATTAAGAGATCATAATCTTGAGAAGTTACCAGTATTCAAGGAATCAAACCTTTTCATAATAATGACAAATTTATTTGGTTATTTGAATTTTAAAATCATACATGCATTCATTAGTATAAATATGTAAACAATTACTTGAAACACCACTTGTGTGGATCATAATCTCAAGGATCAATATATTATTGTGTATTCATGCATAAGTGTTTAAGGTTGGATAAGAATAAAATCAATATCGCTTATATTAATTTTTATGATCATCAAATTAGAAGAATATCAAAAGGTCTTCTCAATGAGTGAAAAGGACATCCTAGTGGATTAAAAAAGAAACAATTTTTTTGGAAGAAATTTTAAAGTAAAGTTTACAAAAGAATTAAAAAACTTGGGTTTTTCTTTTCTTACCTATGTTTTTTTAAGTAAGATTTTACACATTTGTATCTTATGTTTGCTTACAAATCTCTCTCTCTCTCTCTCTCTCTCTCTCTCTCTCTCTCTCTCTCTACACACACACACACTTACACACACAAGATTGCATGGATGCACACTTTTACATGTAACACATGCCCTTTTGAGGTACATGTTGTAATTTTATTTTTTGAGGTGTAGTATGGAGTCTGTGTTTATCTTCATACATAATTATTCATTAGAGTGTTATGGTTTGATGGAGAACCTTTGTTGTTATGGTTTCTCTAAAACTTATTTGGGGAATTTATTTAAAAAAATGTAACATTGCAACTCTAAATAGGGTGCTGCTACTATCTCCAAATAGGGGGTAGCCGCTCTATTGGCTGTAGGTTTCCATGACACTTTTATTATGTTTCTCTTGATTTGAATCCATGGGAATTTTCGTAAACACAAATGAAAAATATGTATGGTTTTATTTTTGTCTTTCTCTTTCTAAATTGAGAGAGATGGTTTTTTTCTAAAAGTAGAGGCATTATCATTTTTTAAAGTGGAAAATGGTGAAGAGTAATCCTTTAGCATATGGCACACACGAAACTTATGGAAAGGGGGTGAAGAGAGTAGTCCTTTAGCATTAGCCTTTAAACTTATGGCACACATGAATACAAAAATAATAATGTTTTTCCCAAATAAGCTTAGCCTTGTAGGATGGCTTTTAGTTTCCAATATGCAACCATGTTTGAGGCTCTTTTTACAAAGGGATTTAGAATTGAATAAATTCAAAAATTGTGATCCTTGCTCTAACCCTACATCAGGGCTACACAATATACATAATGGCCTACCCAAAACAAATGACCTTTGTACATCCTGTTTTAAGACATCATCATATTTCTACCATCAATTTTGTTTCTTAATGGGCGATATCATGTCTTGATGGCCTTAATCATGCAATCATATATAACCCATTGCTCAAAATATGGTCCTTATATATCGTATGCAATGACAATGTTTGCACTACCATCCAAATGGTTCAAATGAAGGTCGTTTGATGTCATCAAAGGTACACATCCAGTCCTTCACATGCATGCCTTCCACGTTGTAAGAAGAAAAAAATGGATGATCTTATTTTTACACATAGCACTATTTGGCAAACCAAATCTTGATTTTCTATTGGTACATTTAGTTCATTGCATTTATGTGTGATTCTACGAGAACACTACATTATTCTTTTATTTTTTATTTTTAATATAATATTTATAAGCAACGCAGAGACATATAGAGTAAACTTCTTAGAGCAGTCACTCCTAACCTATCACAAACACATTGGTTTGCTAAATTCTTCATTCCGTACCACAATCTCGCAATATAGAAAAAAGGATACTCAAACCAAGTTATTTCCGTATTAACCCTAACCCTCTCAATATAAATACAAATGGGTTGGTACATATGCTACACCATACACGGTATATTCCATTTACGAGCAGTATACAGTACTAATTCGAAATACCAACCTCCACTGCAACTATCACATGTAGCGAAAGTAAGCAATTCTAATCTACGTTTAATATCGTCATGAGCCATGGCCCACCATCTACAGTGTGACCAGCAAACATTGAGTATTTGGCAATGACGTAATGCGCATTGAGTGTGCGCATTACACAATCAAGCCGTAAGTTAATACAGCGCACGACAAGGACGAAATTTTTGGCTTCTACGAGATCGATAGAAGACATGTGCCCAGGCATTAGTGAACTTAGACGATTTGTCCACTTGCGCTGGTGATCCTGATTCCTCGTAGTGTGATCAGAAAATGCTGGTCGTGATCCATGGCATGGGTTTGAACTTTGAACTTTGCTCTAGCTCATCAAAGCCGTGGCAGTTCAGGTTAGGAGCCTGAAGGAGGCGGACCAACATCTGTGATCGTTGTCCCTTGTCAGCCTACAAAATCAGCCGTCTAGTGGCAGCTTAGATGATCAGGCCGCCTTGGATTCCATTCAGTCGTAGATTGATCACTGAAGACCTATAAGCTAATGGTACGAGGGCATTTAGTGACGCATAGGAGGAAAAACAAGTCGAAGAAGATGCACAGACCAACAGCCCGGTGCTTAGTAGGGTTACTGTTCGGGCCACGACCGCCTGTAGATTTCCTCAGGGGTTGGGTCAAACACAACTGGTTCTCCATCGATATTGAGATAGATATCATCCAAGCCCTCCCAAATGGGTATTACCTCTTTCTGTTCAAAGAATCAAATATAGCTCTAAAGGTGCTAGGGTCAGGGCAATGGATGTACAGGAATATCCCTTTCTGTTTCTTCAGTTGGTCCAAAAACTTTAACCCTCAAGGTCCAAAAACTTCAGCCTCCTATCCTGTGTGGGTAGGACTACCCAACCTGTCTTTTTACTTGTACCCTTGGCTCAAAAAAATTGTATCCCCCATACGGAAAGTTCTAGGCATGAGGCCCAAGAACGATTATAACTTGGCTTGGCATCCTTAGGTCCTTGTGGAAGCGGATTTAGATAGGCCCCTAATAGACCAGATTGAAATCAATTGCGGTGACTATAACATCCAGCAAAAAAATTTGTATAAACACCTACCCAACGCTTGCTTCCACTATGGAAAGCAAGGACATGTTATCAGAGAGTGTCCTACCAAATATCCCAATATGAGTGCCATCAGTTCCCCTAATCTTCCAACAGCCAGCAACCTAGCTCAGCCTACTGGAGTGAATAATAATCTGACTGTGCCCCCTCACCTTGCTCCCTCTACCTCAAAAGACAAGAGAGAAAAGTTTACCGTACCCAATGGGAGGAAGACCTTTAGACAGAATAGGTCGGGTAACCAGAGGTCTTTTGCTAATTCCTTCGCCTTTTGCTAGACAACATCTTGGACCCTGAAGACTCGGTTGACTCCCAAGAGTTCATTCAATCCACACCTCTAGAGGATAGATCCAGAATTTTGGCCGAAACTAACCAAATGGACCATGACCAGGTGCTCCCTCCCCACGCAATGATGGCTGGTTCGATGGGAGATGAGCAAGACAGGGCTGATCAGTCTTTGTCTAATATACACAGAAAATGCTATTCCCAAAGAAATGGAAGATAGTTAAGGAATTAAAAAGAATGAATGCTAAGGTTGGATCCACCACACCTCAAGCTGCCTCCAAAGTGGGACCTAAAAAGGTCAACACTCAGAAAAAAGGCAAATGAGATGCACCACTCTGAATGTTAAGGGGCTAATTGACCTTTCAAGAGTCCAACTAGTGAAACAATGGCTGAGGAACAAGGTAGATTTGACTTCATAGCTCTAACTGAAGTCAAAGTGAGTGGGGATGAGCTTGAAAAAAGGTTGCTCAACATTTCTAAAGAGCACATCTGGATCTACACAACCCACTGTCAGGGCTCTGGAGGAGTGGCCGTGGGTATGCATGTGGACCATCAAAATGAACTGAAGGACGTGAGGATTGATACTTATGATCAGTGGGCTGCATTTGAAACGACCACCTTCTCCTTCATTGGTATTTATGCTACAGGTGCTCAAGCTATCAGAATCAGAACTTGGGGTACCTTGAGAAGTGTTCCTGATCCTATCATCCTAATGGGGGATTTCAATATGGTGGAATCCAAAAATGACAGGCTAAGAGGTTTGGGTCAAGTCTTAAAAGGGGCTGAGCTCCGAGCTTGGCATCTCACTGGCTGATCACTTTGGACTATGTGACGTAGGGAATATTAGTGAATACACATGGTAGAATTATGCCCATGGGGACTTGACCAGGAAAGCTAGATTGGACAGAGGATATATTAGCAAAACCTTGGGTAACTCCTACATCAGATGTGAATGTGGAGCTACTTGCCTCTTAGATCACTACCCCATTATACTAAGTGTTGGATAACCATGACAAAAAGGTCTCTAATCAGTGGTTCCACACGGATCCAGCCCTATTTAAAATGCCTATTGTGTAGGAGGAAGTCAAAGGAATATGGACTGAATTCTTCAGTTGTGGTCTTACCCCTACAAGGGCATGGAGTTTGGCCATCAAATCTACCGAAGCCCTATTGATATGCATCAGAAAGAGGTAACCAGAATCAGGAAAAATAGAAGAGACTTGCTTTATCTAAAACTAAAAGAGTTGGAAGTGATAGCTAACAAGGAAGACCTTACAGTTCAAGAAGTTGTTCTTAGTACTAGGGCTGAAATTAGGAGAGAGGAGGAGTTATCCCAGAAGCAGGCCCTCCTTTTCTTTAGAGATTGGTGGGCTATGAAAGCTGACCTACCCACTCCTGAGATGTTCAAAATGCTGAAAGTCAAACAATGTAAGGATGTAATCCCTACCGTGCATGATCCTAACAATCTGGGTAACTCCTCTAAGGAAGGGAATAGAATAAAAGTCTTCAAGCACTTTAATAGCATATTTAGTAATGGGGGAGGGGTGACCAAGGACCAACTCAAATGCATGACCCTCCTAGGGCAGGCCAGGAAGCCAACCATTCATCACACACTAGCTAAAGAGCTAGAAAACAATTTCTCCAAAGAGGAGATTGGTAAGGCCATAGACTGCCTAAAGGTGAGGAAAATCCCAGATGTTGATGGCAAGTCCACTAAATTCTGCAAGGCATTCAAGGATATCTTGTTGTTTCCCTTACTGGGGCGGTGTGGCAGGAGGCTGTCTCTTTTGGGGCGTTTCCCCTCTCAATTAATGAGGGTTGGATAAAACTTATCCATAAGAAAGGGGAGAAGAATGATTTGAGTGATTGGAGCCCTATTACCATGTTAAACTGTGCATACAAAATATTTACCAAGGCCTTAGCTCTAAGGCTGTCCAGTCAGATGAAGAATTGGATCAGACAGGAGCAGAAGGGATTCATCAAAGGAAGGTACATTCTGGATGCCATTATCACTTTGTGGGAGGGCATGGAGTATGCAGAAGAATTTGAACAGGACTACATCTTTTTCAAAATTGACTTTGATAAAGCCTATGATAGGCTGAGTTGGCATTATGTACTAGAATTCCTTAAACATATGGCTGCAGGAGGTCAGCATTTCATCCAGATGGTTAGTACTTTTTTTGGAAATGCCACTGCTAGGATGAATGTCAATGGAGTGCTTTCTGGTGCTTTCTCCCTTACCAAATCTATCAGACAAAGCTTCCCTCTAGCATCCCTCGTCTATGCTATTGCTATAGATGGTCTGAACTGGCTGATCAATGATAGGACGGACAAAGGGGAAATGAATGGCATCTCTCTTCCTCCCAACAATAAGTAGTTATGCACCCAAATGTTTGCTGATGATACAAGTGCTATGGTTGCTAATAATGAGCTAAGCATTAGGTGTTATTGGTAATGCTTGGACATTTATTGCAGGGCTTTTGTATACATATACATATACTGTCACGTAGGCTGTAACGCCTGTGACCGACGGGCAGACCGGATGGCTATATCCGGGGTTTAGTGGGAGAGGACGCCCATACGGAGTCATGGGCGGCCAGGCTAGTGTGGACGGCAGGCCACACACTATATAGCCTGGGGGATGAGGGGCAATCCTCATTCTTCCTCTATGGCTGGGTGGTGAGCCAGAGGCCGTCCCCTCTTGTGGTAACGCCCGTAGCAGCGTTACGGGAATGTAACACTGGTATCAGAGCGTGGTTCGATGGGATTGTCAGAGCCCGTGCGTGACCGGGGGACCGGAGCCCACTCGATGGTTTTCGACCATTCGTCTCCTTATCCTTATCTCGAATGGAGGGTGTGGAGGGAGGCGGCCATGGAAGAATAGAGGGGAAGAACTCTCTCTCTCTCTCTCTCTCCTCGTCACACACAGCAAGTAATGTAGGTAAGCGAAATTCGTTTTGTTTTGTCTCTCTGCGTTGAAATTGTAATTCGTTTGGTAGGAGAGAATCGCCTATCTATATGCTGTGTGTGGGAGTGGGGGGGGCGAGGGGCGAGAGCCCACTACTGTGCGTGGGGAAGCGACACCAGCCCCACGACTGCTAGAGCAGTCCCACTGTCCGCAAAGGACCTGTGTGTAGAGGTGCGGGGGGCGCAGACCACACTGTGTGTGGGGGTGGGGGGCGAAGCAACAGCCCCACTGCGAAGAGAGAGAAGTCGCCTCTCCTGCGTGTGGGGGAGGGGGGCAGGCGAAGACAAGCAGCCCCACGAATTGTGTACCATTGCAACGATGGGCTTGCCTTTCCAAGGCAAACAGCAGGCTACGAAGACCTTGCGTTGAAGGAGAGCGAAGACCTTGCGTTAAACGGCGCTGCAGGGCGGCCAGCGAATCTGTGCTGCGAAAAAAAAAAGCCAGCCCGGGCGGCCAAGCCAACCGGGCGCAGCCAGCCCAGGCGGCGGCTAGCCTAGGCGGTGGCCAGCCCCGGTGGCCAGCCCAACGGCGGGCGGCCAGCCCAGCCTTGGGCGGCCAGCCCATAGGCGGCCTGCCCAGCGGGCGGCCATGCCAAACGGCGGCGGCCAGCTCCCCACGGGCGGGCGGGCGGCCACGCCCAAGCGGCGAGGACCGGCCCGTTATTTAAAAAAAAATAATAATAAAAAATTTCACATTGGCGGTCAGCGGGCGGATATGGGCCTGCCCAGCGCACAGCTGGCACCGGTCGGAATAGGGCCTATTGTGAACACTCCCCACGGAGGGGCGGCCACGTCCGAAGCGACAAAGGCCCGTTATTTTTTTTATTATTTTATTTTATTTATTAAAAAAAAACACAAAACAAGGCACAGCCTCTCGACCATTTTTATTTTTGTTATGAAGACTCTGGGAGCGTAGCCTCGCCAGATTTCAATTTACACTTTTGCAAACGTCGTCTTGCTAGAGTCAAAGTTTTTGTTCGGACAAATTTGTGTTTGTTCTGTAGTGACAAACAAATGTGTTCTTCTGTAGACGCACCTCACGAAACAAACCCAACACGACCGTCGTGCCGTGTGGCCGTAGTGCCTGTTTTCCACGAAAGAGACCCACCGCACATGGCCGTAGCGTCGCATGCTAAGAGAGAGACAGATCCCACGGCCGTAGTGCCAAGTCCTTCGCTCGAGACAAAGCCGTTCTATGGCCGTTGTGCCTAGTGAACACGTCTATGACCTTAGCACCTCGAAAGTAGCACATGTGGTGATCACACATTTGGTTCAGAGAACTAAATTTAAGCTGAGCATAGACTTAGTGTTGACCATCAAAGTCACGTAGTTTGGCTAGTGTAAATCAAAAACTGAGGTGTGTTTTACTTGGGCTAAGAGGACCGGCAATGGCGTCAGTTGTGCCCAAATTAGACGAAGTGCTTATCACGAGAAATCTAGGTAAGCATAATTGAGCCGTAGTGCTCATAACCTTTCACAATCTTTTAACAGATGCTAGAAGATTGTGATAAACTTTGTCAAATGAGAACCATGTACAAGCGTAGTCTTGATGTGGTTATGCCTCGTGTCCAAACAAGTTGCTTACTGTTTGTAGCAACAAAAGGCCTTGGCCCGTAGAGGCAAGCTCGCCCTTGTTAAAAGTAACAAAATAGTGTCACTACTTGGGCCTAGAGAGTGGTGACTAGTTTGATTTAGTCACGTGATTGCCTGGTAAAAGTAATCCCTAAGGTGTGTATTACTTGGGATAAAGGGGCTAGTAGTGCTCCTAGAGTACTCAACTGAATGGTTTATCTAGGAGTACTAATCTGAGGGATTAGCATACGCATAGATAATAATACCAGATTTAGGATTGATTTGTAGAAATCAAAGGTAAATCTGAAGGGGTATAGTCTTGAGATGTAATGCTCAATGCCCTTATAGAAGTTGATCGACGAAGAGAACTGTTCTTAAACTTACTAGCATGGTTTTCTCTTCTTATATTGCCATGCGTCGACATCCCACTGCTCGAGAGTTTGTGGTGATCTTTCGAGGGAGGAAAGAGCCTTTTTATATGTCACATCAATTGGTTTGGTGGTAATTTGATGGTATGGGACATCAAATTCTCACGGAATCGATTGTAGTCTTGGTGGAATGGGACGCCAAGGCTTGTGCATGTAACTTGTCTCTTTGGCAGGTCTGTATGTACACTTGTCTGTAGTGATAAAGTGTGCAAGATAAAATTTAAACTTTGAAAATTACCAAATATAGCCATAAGTTGGGTTTTACAGAGTTCGGAGAAGCTCTAGGTAGCAAGACCATGATGGTGTGCTAGTGCTAACACAGTGATTTAGTTCCGGAGTGATCTAAATCTAGAGGTTAGCAGTAAGACTAGTTGGTTGGACAATTTCATGCATGGGGGACGCCCTATAGCATTTGCAAGCGTAGTCTTGCCTATGTTCAACATAAGTGTGCGATTGTGAGCACATTTTAGTTGCTACCATATGAATTTGGGAAATATATTACTTTCCTACATAAGCAATTGTAATATTGCATGACCGGCTATTTTGCTTACAAAGTTCATGTGCGTGTAAACCCTATAAGTCGTATGACCCCTGGGGAATGAGTGGAGCATTTCTAGGATTTAATAAGGTTTTACATGGCAATAGTGAGTAGTATCTCACTCCAGATGAGCCTGGTGGTTGTTAGTATCGGATCCGACATATGTACTGTACACAAACTCGGGCTGAGTTAGGATAGGAAACTAAGCCGGAGAGCTTAGTGGTAAATCCTACTGTATCTGGTGAGTTTTGACTTAACCGGAGTGTTAAGAAGTAAACTCAAAGTCTGGGGCTGAACCGGAGTGTTCGGAGGCAGACATATCTTTTGTTAAATCAGAGAATTTAGCAAAAGATGAGCTTGGGGTAAACCATGGTACCCAGGAAAAAAGCTCTTCACACTAAAATAGTGCACAATAATTTTAGGGTGATAAAAATCCATCGCAGGAATGTTTTACAACTTTCCATAGATGATAGATGAAGACCATGTACTTTACGGAGTTAAAGTACATAGGTGGTGACTCGGCGCCACATTTTTTGTAGGAAGTCACCAGTGGTGTGGTTAGGTCAGCCGAGACTCCACAAGACCTATGCACTAGTTTTTAAGTTGACCTCTATGATAAGGACGTCCAAAAATTTGTGTTGTAATACCAGAGATTGTACTGCAATGTGCAATGGAGGGGTCAATTTGTGTAGTCACTTCTTAGCAGCAAGTGACTTAAGCATCTTGTTATAGATGGTTGTATATGGTACTCCCACTTGGGGGAGGTATGCCATTGGGTACGGAGTTACTCACAGACTAGTATGGAGCTACTAGTGTGATGATAGTGGGTACGTAGTTACTCACTACTAATACATAGCTGCTAATAAAATTAAGATCCTCGAGTGAAAGATACTCTAGATCAACATTTTAGATTACCGAACCACAATCCATGAGTATCGAGGTACTCATAAATATGTTGACGTTGCTCAAATCGAGGGACCGATTTGTTCGATGGTATGGAATAAGCAAGGAGAGTGGAGTAACTTAAAAGTTACACATCACTAGTCCTAGTGAGTTGTCAAGGTCATCCGTAGTTTGATGATCCCCTCTACCTATCAGACAACATTCAATTTTGCAAGCCCTAGCATTTAATCCGTAGTGATTATGAGTTTGGTGTGAGATATGGTTATGAAGTTCTTACAAGAGTACTCGTTTATTTGCTTGTCATCGGTTATAGCTTGGTAGAGATTTCCACCTATGTGATGGGTAGGTAGCTTTGCCGCTATAATGATGAGGAGGCAGCAAATAATGTTCTCATAGTTATACTTCATATCAACACCAAACAGGGATAGGATAAAATTCCTAAGTTCATCATCACGAAGTACTGTGATGTTTGCATTTATATTGAATGTATGATGTAATGAGACATTGGGCTTGTGTAATTACCATCAATTATCTAGCAACCTATGGCTTCGCAGCAGCAGCAAGCTTAGTCATTATCTATGGATCGATAATGTGGTTATTAGTAGTTTGGAATTTTTCTTGATAGATGGTACAACCCACTCAAATGATTCATAAGTGTGTAACCACTTATGAAGGGTAATAAATGCAACAATGAAGCACTTTGTTACAAGTGTGAAACCACTGATCTATTGCAAAGCAGTTTATCAATAGTACCACCATATGTGCATAGACACTATACCACATCTTTGTTGCAAGATGTTTAAAAGTTTCTTGGAAGGACTCAAGAATATAACATATGATATTAAACACGGTCTAGATTTGTTCTTGGACCTATGACACTAGCGCGTAGTCCGCTTGAAAGTAGAGTTTTTGAGGACAAAAACCTTTCTTGAGAAAAGGAGAGATATCCTCAAATATCACATAAACTCGAATAGTTGTGTGAGTCCAGACAATACTTGAAGGGATGTGTCTGGTAATAGCAACAAGGAGTTGTAAGTGATTGGATGTAACTCCAGACACCCGTAGTGGTGCAAGAATCTTTATCAAACATCTCCACATACTATATGGTCTGCCGCATATAAAGTATGGCATAAGAGATAGGAAGTTTGATTGTTATAGTTGAAGGGAAATCTTCAAAAGTTACATTTACTCTGAGTTAGAGTGGAGTTTAACCATCCGTAGATTGATGGTAGTTAGAAACTCAACAAGATTCTAGAGCATATGCTTGTGCAAAGAAGTTCCTCTAAGAGAGAAAGTATCTCTCAGCTTTGGAACTAATCCTTGTAATGCATGATTAAATTGGCTCTAGTTTATTTCTCCTATGGCCGTAGAGATTTCCAAGGAGAAGTTTTAACAAGTTGGTGAAGCAACATGGTAGCGTAGTCTACAAATATCTAGTAGCATAGTCTAAGAACTTGCGCTACTAGAGTGCTCTCCAGTACATTAGCTTCTGTGCTAATGACATGATGCAAAATCAAGGCATGAAATTTGCCTTGGGGTTTTGGTTGAAATACCAAATCATGGCTTGTGTGAGCATGATCCTGTCTTTACAGAGGTCTGGCGTGCTGTACGCGTACGCACTTTGTCACAGCCTCGCCCACCTTCCTCGACGGCACGTAATGCTAGTCCGGAGAGACTGGCCGTAGGTGTGGCGGGTAGCGAGGATTAGTCCGGAGAGAGGCTAGCCGAGCCTTCGGGGTATAGTTTTGATAGTCCAAGTGCGGGTCATCCTGGGATTCAGAAGACCTATGCACTAGTAAAAAGACAATTTTATTGGCCTAGCTTGTTTAAGAACGTCCAGACTTATGTGCTGAAATGCAGTAAGTGCCAGGTCAATAAACATGAATGTCTTAAGTTGGGAGGACTACTCCATCCGTTGAAGATTCCTCAAGGGAAATGGGAAAGCATTTCCATGGATTTCATTACCGGTTTACCCAAGACGAGTCGAAGGAATGACTCGGTGTGGGTGGTAGTGGACAGGTGAATTAAACTGGCAAAGTTTATTACCACGAGAAAACTGTTAAAATGCCAGAGTTGGCAAAACTCTTTATTAAACATCTCTACAAGCTATATGGCCTGCCCGCAGATATAGTGTCAGATAGAGATAGAAAGTTCAACAGTCTCTTCTTCTCCCTAAATGCCTACTCCAAGAGGAAATATGGTCTAGAATGTTAAAAGATGTGATGGAAGACTCTTTTTTCATTTAAAAAGGTACTTGGTTGGGACTTAACTAGAGAAACAAGAGCTCTATTCTCTTTTACTCCCCTCAAGATCTCAACCTCCCTTTTTTATAGCTTTTTAAGTGGAAAATGGAAGGAAGTGTTGAACCTCTCTTATTAGGATGGCTGCCCAAAGCTACCGGCAATTCTTTTCTTAGCTTGGGGATTTTGTGATCCCATAACTTTAACCCTCATCTGGCTCTTTTAGATGTTGCTCTTGCAAAGAATCTGAACAACAGAGGACTAAGAAGACTAGCCTGACTTCTAGGATTGGTCTCTCATAGGTTGGAAAGACTTGGATCAGTTAGTTAGAGACTTTGGCCTACTATCTAGAGAAAGGCACCTGACTGGACAGATGATGGCAGAAGTACAGAAAGTATGGGTATCTACTGCTTTTGATGACTCTTTTTGTTTAAAAGACTTGATGTGGTTCAATGGTGTGAAGCTGGATAAAGGGACATCTAAGGTCCTTTACTTAGAGTTGAGGAAAACTGAACTCAACATTGAATACTACAAAAATAGATCCTCGAGTAAACTGGGGAGTAGGAACTTGGAGGAAGAGGTGGAAACTCATTTGGCAGTCAAACATTCCTTTGAAATTTCAAGTCTTATTATGGAGAGTCTGCTTGATGGCCCTTCCCATTGGGTCTAAACTCCTTCAAAGGAACTTCACTTCATGTTGCTACCCAAGGTGTAGATCATGGAAGATAGAAGGCATGCTTTCTAGGATTGCCCTGCTATCAGGGGTTCTTGGGTTAGTGGAAAATGGGTAGCCAAGTCCTTATGTGTTCAGGGTCTCTAGGGGGATTGGGTTCTAGGTAGGGGAGTGGAATGACAATGTCACTAACCTTCTTTTTAATATTATTAGATATGGCTGCTTATGGAAAATATGGGTATCTAGAAATAGTATTATGTTTTAGAAAGGGGGGAATATTGGTCTAAATGTGACTGAATGTACTCATCTTTCTTGGTCTATATACTATGTCAACAAGCTAAATGATGCGAACATTTTTCAGGCAATATACTCTCAGCAGTTTGGGATCACTTGATCTACTTATTAGCAGACCCTTGTACATACTAGGCTTCCTAATATCTAGGTGCATGCAGGGTTACTTAGGATATGATGTGAAGACCAAACCTCTCAAATTTGGGACAAAGAACAAAAGATGGAACCTCAAGAAAAGCACCCTATTTACACATTTGTGCCCTTCATTGAGAACCCCCTAGGTACCAGACCAATGGTCAAGGTGTGAACTCGCAAATATGTCGTGGAAAAGCTACCACCTAAAGGATGTATACCACTGAAGCTATGATGATTGCGTGCATGTGGCTATGTGTCTTAGAGCATGTCCTCATTTGTGTCTTAGAGCATGTCCTCATTTGTGTGGGAATATGATAGATGGGATATGTTATGTAAGCTGCTAAATTGCAAATGTAAATGAGTTGGAATAGTCTATGGCTCATAGTCTTTGGCCCATGATCTTTTTTTAAAAACCATTTTTAAAGTTTCTCCAGTGTTAATATTATAAATATCTTTCTCCCAAAAAAATTCCTAATTAAAAGGGCTTAAAGTGTTGAAACTATGGGGTAAGACTCTTATGCATAAGATTATGTGATAGCATTACGCATAGACTCTTATGCATAAGACTATGCATAGACTCTATCATAAAAGACTCATGCCAAAAAAAATAAAAAAATTGAAACAATGTCTTCCCAGGCACCCTAAGGTGAAATATCCAAGAGCATGATGGTGGAGATCTCTTACCGCCGGAAATGAAGAGAGCTCGAGGAAGATTGTAAAGACCTATAAAAACAAAATACATAAGATGATAGACTTTATGCATAATACTCTTTACATAGTATTATGTATAATACTATGTATAATACTCTTTACATAGTATTATGCATAATACTCTTTACATAGTATTATGTATAATTCTATGCAATGGACTCTAATAATGGTCTTTGCGTACTCATAATGGTCTTTGTTTAGTGTGCATTAGGAAAAAACGGAGCTCATTTTGGGGCCCTGTAAGAAATTCACTATTTTTCGATTTATTTCTCTCCTAAAAGATCTCAAAAATAATAAAATATGGAAACGTGGCTCAGAACTGTCAGTAAGGACCACTGAACTGTCAGTTCAGAAAAGAATAAGATAATCTTTTGTCTAACTAACACGATTTTGCATTAAATATCTCCTTAATTTTTTTTGTTTCTCGAAGATTTCGCATCTCTTTTGACGACGTGTGCAGGCCTCTCATAAAGAATCCATCATTGAACTTAATGATTGTATGGATACCGCCACACTTCCACAATTCATGTTACAAAAAGACTATGAGATTGACAAGCCAACTTTGCAACCTCAGAAGCACAAAAATGGCCGATACTAGTGAAGTACAATCTCAGAAGAAGCGATTATATCATCTTCACATCGACTTAGAAGAACAATATGCTCCAGCACAAAAAAGACGAAAGGATACGGTGCTAAATGCTCAACAACGAGAAAATATGAGAAGAGAAGGGCTCCAACATATTGACTTATGGTGTGATGGAAGTATATATCCAAAATGTCTAGTACAAAACTCTACACCTCCATTTGTCAATCCAACCACACTATTGAGGTTTGCGGGCAATGGACAAAATGGACTTCTTGGTTATATTTCAGCACAGTCTGCATTTGCAAAAACATATAAAACAATGTACCTACAAGAAAAGGGAGCCAGGATTCAAGAGATAGCTATTCGTGCAAAATTGGAGCAGCAGTTGCAGAATGAAATTGAGGAGCATTCAAAGAGTAAAAAAGAGTTAACAAGATCAAGAAGGAAGAGAACCATGCTCGGAGACAGACAACGAAGTAGGAAGATTAAAAACATTGCAAATTTGAAGGCTGGGACTGGTGGATGCAAGCGAAGAATTCAGGAAGCAAGGTTAGTTTGCAATTTTTTATTTTTTAAACTCAAAAATGCTCTCAAATGACTATATGTATTTTGTCCATTAATGCAAAACAGGATTGGAAGTGTTGAATAATATAGGCATATTGTGTTGTTACTATATTGTTACTATAGGAAATTATTGGAGCCTGCAAAAGAAAATATGGATCCCAACCTTCTTTCAGTTAAACAAATGAAAGGATTGCTTTCTTGTGGTGTAGCAAAAGGTTTGATTGAAGAAAAAAAATACAAAACAATCAAACGCAATGTTGTAGAGGACTTTATATCCAATAATCAAGTTGATGGTACTACAATCCAAGAGGCTCTTGATGTTAGTGGAGTTAGCAGGAAGGGATATAGTTCGATTTTCCATGCAATATCCTCAACTTTGAGGGATCAAAGGATTAAACGAGTTTTACTGCCAAATCCAGCAACAGTGTGGAAGATAAGAGGTCATTTGAATGAAAGTATAGATGAGTTTATTGGACCATATATCCATATTGAAGAAATATTTCATGGTGTTAAAGGAACCATTGTGTATGACCCTTGGAACAATATATTTGTAGATCTACAACAACTTCAAAGAAGAATGGTCGAGTTTTATGGAATAACATTTGAAGAGTACAAAGGCATTTTGAAATTTGTTATCAAACTGGATGAGTGTGAGGTTGTAAAGGAAAAGAAAATGGAAAGGATTACTATCACATTGATGAATGGAGCACTTGATACATCATTGACTGAAGCGAGTTCGAAGTATTTTAGTGTGCAGTCGGAGAAACACATATGGTGGTTGGGCTCATTCCAGGTATGATCATTTTTTATTTCGTACTTGATTTTAGTCAATGTTTTCAAATCTTTTATAGTAAGACTTTTGTTTTGTATAATCACAGGTAAAGACAGAAGACCATGAAACACTAGATTGGGTGTTTCACCACACGGAAATACCAAGAATAATTAAAAGACAAGTGCAAGGAGAGAATCTCCATGTTGCAGGAAAAGGTGATTTTCAAGTAGAGTGGCACATGGCGGGGGATCTTAAAACACTTAAGTGCATGTATAACGTTAGTAAAGGAGGTAACTCAAAGTCTCCTTGTCTTTACTGCAAAGAATCAGCGCAAGTAATGGATTCTAAATGGTGGAAGAGAGCACCTAATAGAGACAAAGTTGACCCTGACTTCAAGGCCATTCTTGACATTCCACTATGTAATGTTCACATATGCACATTGCATGCTCTATGTCGAATTATTGAGAAATTGGTATTTTTGTATATTGGATTTGCTTGGAAACTCCATCCCGAAAGAAATAGAAAGGATGCTCTTCATGCATTGGAAAAAGTGTTATCCGATATAGGTCTGCATGGAGGTGATGTTCATATCACAAAGGATTTTAAAAAGTCTACCAATGGCAAGGAGGTACCAATCAAGCCCTCTATTGGTGGTGTTAAGGCAAGAAGATTCTTGTCTCGACCCAAACACAATAGTAAGCAAGTAAGGCAAGGTAGAACAGTTTCAAGGATTAGTTATGGATTGTGGAAGCAAGTCCATAATGCCGTGAAAGATCATGAGGCAGATGGCGAAGCACGAAATGTGAAGGCAGAGGTGTGGAGGTCTCTTGATCAACTCTTCATGTTCTGTGACAATGTAACATGGACAAAGAGTGATTACAAGAACTTTGAAGAGGCAATAAAACATTTTGGGAAGTCAATGAAAGACGCATGGACAGCCTGCAATATAACTCACTACATGGTAAAGTGATGTCTTCTTCTTTTACTTAAGCGTGATCCTCTTTTCTTTTATAACTTACTATGCATTCTTATGTCTTTGTGAAAACAGCATATCATCTACAACCACCTTCCCTATTTTGTCAAAAAGTATGGATGCCCAGCAATTTGGTCTACCCAAGGCATGGAGAAGTCTCACTACATGGCACGTAATGCATTTTTCAGACACACACAACACTATGGAGGGAGTCAAAAGGCAAATAGTCTGAAGGAAGTCTTCCAATGGTTTTACCGAGGCATTCTACAAAGGCTGCATGCTAAAAGAAAAGTTGCTAGCTCCAAAGTCAAGCTTGCTTTTATTCTAGCCCAAAAGCAAAGACGAAGACAAACTTTGGACAATTCAATGGCAGCAGAGAGACATAGACAGTGGAGGGATTCAAAGATATTTAGAAACCATAAATGGACAAGTAAACATGAATAGCAGTTTGTAACTTATTGGTGTTATGTCCACATGTTTTCAAACTCAATCAATAGATTTTTATTCTGTGGAACAAGTGACTCTTGGTGTAATGCCTATATGTTTTGAGACTCCATCAAAAGTATTTCTTTTGTGAAACATGTGATCTATATTAACAAGCATCAATACATCCATATATTAACACACAAAAAATTCAATCAATACTACTTAATTATGCTAGACATACTGTTGATCCTTACCAATAAAGTACTGAGTGTCAAACACTTTTAGAAGCTTTTGAGTGTGGGAAGAGTACTGAAGTGTCGTACGGTGATGGGACAAATACAAAAGGGTACTGATCGTCCGTACGGACAAGGAACTGATGAGGATCAAAGACTTTGTACAAATCAGTTCAACTTCAACATAATGTTTGTGCTATATTTGATGACTAAATCCTATTACTCCCAAGGTTTGCGAGTCGGAACTCTTTTTTTGAACTTGATTGGACTCTTTTTCTTCCTTATTGGCTTGATGTCGACTTTCTGTTTATCAATGCTTGCCTCTGTTGCTTGTCTGAGAGGGGTATCCTTGTCTTCAGCTATCTCCACGTGTTCTTCTTCTTGGATTGTGTGGCCTGATGCAATCATGGGTGGCTCTCGAAACCTTATGAGCTTGTGTTTTCCATAGCCCTCTAGACATTTGGGCTCCTTAACACCACATGCTAATGCATAAGAAGTGTAAGACAAAAAGTAAGAGGCCCTAGAGCCTGCTTATTCACATAATCCCCAAATATATCTATGGCGGACAACCTCTCTATTAAAATGATCTTTTCCTTTTGCCATGGAAGATCATGTCCACCTAAAACCCTAGACAAACATTTAAAGAAGTAAACAATGGCTTCTCCATTGTTGCTCAACTGCCTATGGTAAATCAAGATCTTAGCACTGCCTAGATCATGAATATAATGAGCTAGGCTTGACATTTTGCCAAACCCAGCTGGCCTGCTTCCACTTGATCTCTGGAGGAATGTGTCATTCTCAATTTGTAGCTGCCATGTATCAAAAGATTATAGTGAGACAATGATACATAACTACAAAACATTTAAACACAACATAAAGTATTTGATTTGAAGTAATAATATCATACCCTCTCATTTTCATCAGCAACAAGAAGTTCATCTTTCCAAAGATTTATTCCTCTCCCCTCCAGTCCAGCCTCTTCTTTAAGTTTTTCCTTATGAAGTGATGAGAGATTCATAGCTTCCTGGGTGAGCTGGAAGGCAGCTTCATTTGGCTCTTGGAAACTTTCAGCCTCTTTGAAACAAATAGTAAGGGCCTCTGCAGGATCAAAGGTTGTTTCCAAAGCTAGCAGTGAATGGTCATCCTCTATGCCAACCTCCTTGTCAAGCCTTGAAGCCTGGGCAATAAGGGAAATGGCATAGTCCTCCCTCAAATTGAACATACACTCTATATCATGGAGGAAAACATAATCTTTACCACCAATCAAGACACCTGGAAGCATGGGCACTGCATAGTTGCTGCTCTGAACATCAAAATCTTCAACTGGCTGTGCTGCCCTAAGAGTTTCAGTCCTCAGTTGAACAAGGTCAAGAGCAGCCACTTGCAGCCCCTCATCCTCGAGGTTGATATCTTCTTCCTGCTCTGCCATATCTGTTGCCATAGGAATATCCTCTTTTACCTCCGCTACAGATATATCTTCTTCTTCAGTCTCCTGCCCTTGCTCTTCTAGAGATTGCTGTTGAAAGACAATGTACATAACGAATGCCATGTTTTCCTCAAGCACTCTACACTTTCTGGTGTGCAAGTTACAGCTGAATTTATATTCCTCAGGCAGGCTGTCAAACCTTCTATTCACATGCTACCTCAGCTTGTCAATGGAGACAATATGATTTAAATGCACAAAAACCTTTTCACCTTCCACAATCCTTCCTGCCTCTGTCAGTTGTTTGAAGGTATCCCAATGGTCTGAAAGGAAATCTCTGTGATGGTCCAAAAGAGAGCTCATAGTGAACTCCCTGTTGAAAATATTGTGGTATATGTGGAAGTTTCTTTGAGCCTTGCACTTGTGAAGAAAGTCAAATAGGAGCAAATCTGGAGATTTGTCCTCTTCTGGTTCCCTTTGTTTTGAAAGGGAAGACTCACCTTTTTGCTCTAGTCTCTTGCTTTTGCCTGAACCAAAATTTATATAACATGAATTCTATATGCTCACATATGCAATCAGATAATGTATAGGATATCACCAAACAAACTCTTCATAAGCACACATGAATCACCTGGTGATTGCTATGGTCTGAGTATAGCAGCAGAAAAGTCCAGCTTCCTCTCGAAAGGAGGGGCCTGAGGATCAACTGTTCCAAAGCAAAAACATTTCTCATCATCAAGAAAGACACCTCCATGGACATAGAAAGCAAAACAATGAGCAAACAGTAAAAACCAAAAGAGACACAAGACTTTGCAACAAAACGCGATGCAGATCCATTTGAAAAATGTAAAGTGCTCTCCTCGCATTTTGTTGCAAATTCTAAATTTCTATTGACATCCATTTCCAATCAAATGCTAGGGATATCTCACAATGTTCAGGATAGTAAATGATACCAGGAGGAATTCCCCAGGGCAAAAGAGATTAAAAGAAGGAGGAAAAAATAAAAACTAGAACAAATATCAGAATCTGCAGGAAAACGCGATTTGGAGCATTTGGAAAATATAAACCACTATAATCGCATTTTGTTGCAAAATTATAAATCCTACTCATATCCATCTCTAATCAAATCCTAGGGTGATCTTCTAGATTTCTAGGCACTGAGATTCAAGAATTCTACAGATGGAAGAAATATATATCAGAAAACATTGGAAAGGGTATAGATCTCTGACCTTTCTTTTCCTCTTCCATACTGTTGGAATAGCCCTGGAGATTCTCTTGCTCTCTTCCAAAACTGAGCTGTAGCACTGGTAACTTGGAGATCTGGTAATGGTAGTAGTCTTCAGACAGGTTGCAGAGTGGATGGAGTGTGTTGGGTAGAAAGTGATCAAAGTGGGAAAGAAAAGGATGATGGGAGGGTGCTGGCAGGGATGGAATACAGGGAGGGAAAAGTGTTAATGGATCTAATTATGAAATCATGATTGGCACAATTTCCAAGGCAAAAAGTGACCCACAAATTTCAAATTCCAAAAGATCTGGTGGGACCCACACGTGTTAAAAAACGACTATATTTCACACGTGTGGTATTTAATAACTCCTTTATTTGTATTTTGTAATAATCTACTCTCCTAACTCAGTTCTCTTGCATCTCTACCTCCCTACTCTACACCATCAGCATCCAGACCAGCAGGCAGCAGAGGTTCATACCCAGCACAGGATGCTCATCATCAGCACAGCACACTTGCAGATAGCTTCCAGGTTAGTAAGAAAATATTTTTCCTTTTCTTCTTGTTTAATAGTATATTAGGGTAAGGAACTGATTGATGTGATGTAGGTTACATATTATGGTAAATATTATATGCATTTTTTAGATTTTCTCCACTGCATGTAGAAGCAGGAAGACTTTTTATTTGGGCCTGTTAAATGAGAGTTTGATCACTCCTTGATGTCCATAGGCTCAATCCATGTTGCACCAAGCTGCATACACACTGAAATGACTAAAGGCATGCTGAAGTATGTTGTCTCTAGAATTTGCAGCAAAACGCGAGGAGAGGATTTTAGAAATCTCAAAATAGTCCAAATCGCATTTTGTTGCAAATTTTAAAATACTTCTTCATCCACCCATTTCATTCCCCAGGGCAAAAGAGATTAAAAGAAGGAGGAAAAAATAAAAACTAGAACAAATATCAGAATCTGCAGGAAAACGCGATTTGGAGCATTTGGAAAATATAAACCACTATAATCGCATTTTGTTGCAAAATTATAAATCCTACTCATATCCATCTCTAATCAAATCCTAGGGTGATCTTCTAGATTTCTAGGCACTGAGATTCAAGAATTCTACAGATGGAAGAAATATATATCAGAAAACATTGGAAAGGGTATAGATCTCTGACCTTTCTTTTCCTCTTCCATACTGTTGGAATAGCCCTGGAGATTCTCTTGCTCTCTTCCAAAACTGAGCTGTAGCACTGGTAACTTGGAGATCTGGTAATGGTAGTAGTCTTCAGACAGGTTGCAGAGTGGATGGAGTGTGTTGGGTAGAAAGTGATCAAAGTGGGAAAGAAAAGGATGATGGGAGGGTGCTGGCAGGGATGGAATACAGGGAGGGAAAAGTGTTAATGGATCTAATTATGAAATCATGATTGGCACAATTTCCAAGGCAAAAAGTGACCCACAAATTTCAAATTCCAAAAGATTTGGTGGGACCCACACGTGTTAAAAAACGACTATATTTCACACGTGTGGTATTTAATAACTCCTTTATTTGTATTTTGTAATAATCTACTCTCCTAACTCAGTTCTCTTGCATCTCTACCTCCCTACTCTACACCATCAGCATCCAGACCAGCAGGCAGCAGAGGTTCATACCCAGCACAGGATGCTCATCATCAGCACAGCACACTTGCAGATAGCTTCCAGGTTAGTAAGAAAATATTTTTCCTTTTCTTCTTGTTTAATAGTATATTAGGGTAAGGAACTGATTGATGTGATGTAGGTTACATATTATGGTAAATATTATATGCATTTTTTAGATTTTCTCCACTGCATGTAGAAGCAGGAAGACTTTTTATTTGGGCCTGTTAAATGAGAGTTTGATCACTCCTTGATGTCCATAGGCTCAATCCATGTTGCACCAAGCTGCATACACACTGAAATGACTAAAGGCATGCTGAAGTATGTTGTCTCTAGAATTTGCAGCAAAACGCGAGGAGAGGATTTTAGAAATCTCAAAATAGTCCAAATCGCATTTTGTTGCAAATTTTAAAATACTTCTTCATCCACCCATTTCATTGTGATTTTGTAACTTTCTAGGGTATTCAAGGCTGCACAGTTCTTCTATAAACTCAATACATATTGTTTATAGTTGAAAAGATAGAGAATTCATCATAGGGATGCAATAGCATGTTGTTTCAAGTATTTGCAGAAAAACGCGATTTTGAGCTGTTAAAAATTTCAAATCATCATAATCGCGTTTTGTTGCAAATTGTTCAATTTTGCTTTATCCAATTTGTCATCACCTTCTTTTATCATTCTATGTTCTCCATGTTTCTAATCTTTTTCTATTGCTTTGTATGGACCTTTTCAGAGTGATGGCAAGAACCAAGGCAACTGCAAGGAGGTCTGGCAAGGGGCCAGGGCTTGCAGCAGCAGCAGCTGGGGCTGATGTCAAGGAATCTAGTGTGCCTACAAAAGGAAGAGTTGCACATGGCGGCAGGAAGGGGAAGCCAATGAGCATGCTGCAGCAAAAGTCCAAGAGGTTAAAGCATTCTGCTGGTGTGCTAAAGGAGATCAGGAAACAGCAAAAAGCTATAGGCTTTGCAATCCCCAAGGCACCTTTTCAGAGGCTAGTGAGAGAAATTTGTGATAGCTGGCACCTTGGTTTCAGGTGGAACAGGACTGCCATTCTTTCCTTACAGGAAATGGCAGAGGATTACTTGGAGAAGTACTTTGAAGATGCAATGCTTGTAGCAGCCCATGCTCACAGGGTAACTCTGATGGCCAAGGACTTCAACACATTGTCCAGAGTGAGGTGGAGGTATGACAAGCTGGTCCATCCTGTGGAATGGCAGGACATTAAAATGAGAGACATATTATTAATTCCACCTACAAGGAAATTGAAGGCAGACAAGGTGAAGGTTGTTGAAGTGACCCACTCAGAGGGAAAGCTGCTTATGAGGAGTCACTGAAGCAGCAAATAGAGGAATCCAAATCTGCTATAGATGTGGAGACTGTACAGATGGAGCTACAGATACAGAGAAGGTTGCAGGAGCTGGGCCCTAACATAGTTGTCCATATTGAAGATGATTTTTGAGAGAATAATTTTGACTTGACAAAAGCATGCTTGGCAACATTGGCTCATAAGAATGAGTATTGCTCAGATACTATCATTCTTGCAATGCTCTAGTAAGTGTCTTTTATTTTACATTTGTTTGCAAAACAATCCTTATTATACCTCCTCCCTTACACCTTACCTTAATTATTGTTTTGTCCAATGTAGCATGATGAGAAGCTGGCTGAACCATGCTGTACAGCATACAGTTTATATTATTGATCCTGCAATTTCCTTCAAGTTAAGAGATCCAAAGGAAACTCCCATGGATATTTCCAATTGGTTCAGACACTGTGATTTTGATCATGTTGATATTTTGCTACTTCCATACCATAACAAGTATGTGTGTGGCTGCTTCTTTTGGCATTTTCCTTCAAGATTGAGTACTCTTGTAGCCTGTGATTTCTTAATGCTTTTTTCCTTATGCAGTGACCACTGGAGCTTTGCTTCTATTGACATCCAGCAGAAGCAATGCTTTTTATTCAACTCTCTTAGAAACACACACAGAGAGGTTAAATTGTAAGTGGTTTGTGTGCTATTTTTAACTTTAAACTTCATTATTTGGATTTAATGCACACTAACTGAATTATATGTATTGCAGTTGTATTAGAAGACTTCTAGATGCGTTGGATCAGTGTCCTCCTAATGTCAATCTTTTGGATTCAATAGAGCCAATAGATTTAGAGGTAGAAAGTTGTTCCCTCTACTGATGTCTATTTCATGCTATGCCTTTGAACTTATTGAATAATTTTATTTTGTTCAGACATTAACAGTTTCTAACATATCTTTCCAACTATCCAGACAACACCACAACAAGATGATTCAAGTAGCTGTGGCTGGAGAGTGCTGATTAGTGCCAAATATATACTTTCAAGCTATTTTGAGATAGGACAGCCAGAGCTTGTAAGAAAAAATAATTTTCATTTAGCTTCAAAAAATTTGATATTGGTACAAAGTGTTCTAAATCATCATATCTCATTGCAGATGAGAGAAGATAGCTTCAACTCGAGCTATGTGTATAGTTTCAGAGCTGATATAGTTTGAAAGTTTTTGAAGTATGCCTTCCCCAAACCTATTGTACCAGCTACTGTCGAGTTAGGTGAGAGCTCTAAAGTCCGAGAAGGTGTCATACACCACCTTGATGACACAGATGATGCAGATGTGGTGCCACAAGAACAAGGACCTAGTGCTGATGAGGAGAAGCCACAAGAACAAGGACCTGCTGCTGCTGATGTTATTGAGGAAATGATGGAGCAACAGCAAACAGATGCTCCAGGGGCAGTAGAGGAGACAATGGAGCAGCACCAAGAGACTGTACACGACAAGATGGAGCAACAGAAAGTAGATTCTCCAAATAAAGATGATACGGTGAGCTTGGACCATGTAGAGCAGCCTCTAGATCAGCCTATAGATAAATAGAAAATTGTTGTCAAGAATATGTTCTACATATGTAATTAAACACTTCTGTACAGAATTTTACATTTCTGAATATAATACCTTTGTTTATGGAGTCTGTGTTATCTCAATTTTTAAATTTTCAATGTCTTTGCATTTTATTGATCTCTCTCTTCTTTTGAGCACCTGCAAAAAAGCAATATGAAACAATAGGGTAAAGTAAACTAATAGCAGTGCTTAATGACTAGGATAAGTCACATGGTATACCTTCTTATTGTTGTAGATAAATAAAAAGTCCTTTGAAATAGAACCTTCTGTCTCAAATAGAATGTCATTGCGCAATTGAGCTAGGGAGCAACATTGTCTTAATGTGATATTGACTAGCACATCACCATTCTCAACAACATCAATATCAAGAAGTTTATTTTCTGCACCAAAAGAATCTTCATCTTGATCCATTGGGACTAGTTTTGTACCTAGCATTCGACTGCGCTTATAATAAAAAGAAAAAATGAAATTTTGTGATGCAACCATGTACTTCAGTTGCATAGAAGGTTGGACAACCTCACAAAACACTGAACTACATGTCTTCTTATCCCAACCTTTATCCAAAAATTGTGGCATGCATGCCAGACTTGTTGCTTTAACTGTGAACATTGTTTTTGAAACCTTCACTGGAAAGGTATTAAACAAGTCTACAAAAACTGTGAGAGGCATGCACAAAGAAATTTTTATTATCCTTGTGGCAATATTGGGCCTCAGAGCTTTCTGTACTTCTTTGAAAAGCTTGGCTCTATATGCCTCTGTAACACTAAAATGTGGGAGAGGCCAATCCACTGAATTCCATGCTGGAAGGTCTTGTTTTCTTAACACACCATGTGTGTTTGCATTGTCCAGCAACAACTGATAAAAATGATCAGTAAAAAATATACCGGATTGAGCTAGCTCTGTTGCACATCGACCTTCGTATTGTTGTTCTCCTATCGATCCATGCAAAACATCTATAAATCCCAGAATACAATCGATCCATGCAAAACATCTATAAATCCCAGAATACAATCGATGTTTTGCCATGTCTCATACGACGAAGGGTATAAATCTGAAATAAAATAACACAAAAATATCAATAAGCAAAGAAAGAAAGCTTTGTCTTAAAAATCCATGCACCTCATAAAGAACAAAACCACAATAGAAAAATATACAATTAGGCCTGTGTTGCGGAAGATCATTTGGATAGTCTCGCAAGACAAGTTCTTTATGCATGTACACATGCTGAATCAAAACTTCTTTCACCGATATCTTTCCTCTGGTGATTTTAAAATCTCGTACTCTTCCCTTCCATGATGCCAAGAAAATATTTTTTGTCTGGGGTCTCTTTCTTTTACTAGGTTGCATGAGCACCCATGCTCCTTTCGAAACAGTAAACCTTTCCCAAGTTCCTTCCGTTTTGACTGTACTTCAATTCTCTACCAAAGAAATAGAAGAAGCAGGTCGACGGGGTAAGGATGTGTGGTATAATTCTGCCTTCATAGCATTATCATCCACAGAGCGTCTTCCACAAGAACGACCATAGTTTTTATTCACCATGGATACCTTGTGAATCTGTAACCACAGCAAAGTAATCTAAACAAGATAACAAAGTGAAGTTTCAAGAAAGAGAAAGTAGGCAGACAGATAGTTGATAAGAAACATCTTACTCTAAGCCAAACTGGATCAAGGGAGCAGTTTTGGAAAAGAAAAGAATGCTGCACAATGAGGTAGTGGTGTAGAATGGTAGACCTTTCGAAGGAAAGGCAGCACAACAATTCAAAGTTCAAAGGGAGGTGGAAGCGGGAAGGCCCTTGTCAGAGAAAATGTCAGACTAGATTCTATCTTCATGTCCAAAGATCTTGTGAGAATAAAAAACCAATCTCCACATTAATGTAGCACGCTTGTACCTACATAAAATATTGTTTCTTTTATCTATTTTCTTTTATTTTTGTGAATTTCCAACGTTACGTTGGCCCTCTGTTCATTGGCTGAGAGCTTATTTTTTCAAACCGTAAAAGGCCCCAAAATGAGCTCCCTTTTTCCCTAATGGGCATACATAAAGACCATGAGGGAAAAACCTATGCATAGAGTCTTATGTTTAAGACTACACATAGACTATGTATATTAGGCTCTATGCATATGATAATATCACATAGATTCTTATGCATAATACGCTTTACATGCACATAGACCACGAGGGATGCATAGAGACTATGACGAAAAAACCTATGCATATGACTCTTATGCATAACCTTATACATAATACTATGAATAAGACTCTATGCATAGAGTCATGCATAACTCTACATATTGATGCTCATACTGATGCATATACCAACGAACTTTACGGATGCATATACTGAGGCCCGCAAGATCACATGCATGAAAGAAACTCTCCTTAAAAACGTCGATAATGGGTAGATCTTTTGTAATGATGATGTCACTTTTGAAAAAGCTAATCTTGTTTAATGCACATATACATGGCAAGGAGGAATGGTTAGATCTTTTGTAATGGGTAGATCTTTTGTAATGATGATGTCACTTTTGAAAAAGCTAATCTTGTTTAATGCACATATACATGGCAAGGAGGAATGGTTTGGAAATTATAAAGATTTTTGTTTTGTTTTCATATTCTATCATATGATATAACTCATGCCTATTTGTCTAAAAATATAGAGTTTGTAACTTGCCATTAAAGATTAGGGTGTTTTTATGTCACATCTCAAAAACTTGATCTTTTATTTTTTATTGCAATTCATTGAGATTCCTTATTTTAATGTTTAGGTATTTAATTACTCTAAGTTACACATTATTATGCTTTAAATAAGTTTTTTTTAAATTGTTAAGCATATAGTGAGTATAAGCCTATAATCCCAAAACAAAAGCATATTTAAAGTATATTTACTTTGCATATGTTGAGAAGTTTGAAGCTATGTTTTTTAATATTTTAACATTTTTTAGTACCTTAACAAACTTTTACAATGTGGGAAGGTGGAGGAAAGTCAAATGAATTAAAGCTTAGTTTTATATATTGTTTTTTTATAATGTTGCATGCACTAGTGAGTTTTTGAAGGATTTAAAAACTTCTTGAGTGATTAGACAAGTGATCGAATAGGCCTGTGTTCTCTTATGTATGAATAGTCTTCTTTTGACATACATAGTAAAACACATGAAGCATTGTATATATATATATATATATATATATATATATCATCAAAATTCACATAGCATTTACTCAAGAGCTTCACTTCTAAGAAGAATTTTATTTCACTTGTGTGTAATGGTAATCAAAATATGTCCATGATATTTGTGAATATATATACCACCAACTATATATCCATAGTTTATAGATAAATATTTAGCACCTAATGTAATTCAAACATGTTGGTAGCTATTAAATGGTGCATCGCTTGTCAAGGTAAGAACTATATAGAGACTAAATTGAAACAAAATGATTTCTAGTTGTACACCATTAGTCAGGTCACACACACACACACACACACACACACACACACACACACACACACACACACCATTGTATATTAGTAGTTATACATGAATCTCAAAAGCATATGTGGAGTTTACATCTAATGGGTTGGGGGTGAGTGATTGGATCAAACCATTTGCAAGGTTGATATAATTAAAAATCATGAGGGGTGCAAGTTGGGGCATCATGCCAACTAAGCTTTTATCTTTTAGAGGATAAGAGGTTAAGCTTTTTTGTAGTATGTAGGGTTTAACTTTTACGTATAAAGGATAAGAGCTTAAAAGCTTTTTTGTACTATGTAGGGTTTAACTTTTATGTTTTAGAGGATAAGAGCTTAAGATCTTTGTACTGTGAAGGGTTTACTTTTTGACATATGTATATATAAATATTTCATATGTGGTGGCAATGTTTGGTGTATGGATGCATACCTTAATAAATGATTAATGGATAGTGAAATATTAGAAAACTCGTGCAATGCAGATTATCAAAGGAACCTACAGTTGATAATGCAATGCTAATGCATATATAATGGTTGTGGATTAGAGTGAAGCTTTATGTAATGGTTTAAGTTTGAAACTTATTAAATGAATACAAGCATAAAATGCCCTTCATGAGATACAATGATGATATATTTTGAACAATTTGGGAGGAGATGTGAAAAGGAATGTGGGGCATCCCTTGTAATGCATTCTATTTTATGTGAAATTAGGATGTGACTCGTGAACCCATTAGAGCCAAAGCACTAATGGATTCTAGTAGAGAGGGAAATTGCATGTGCACCACATTGACCCAATGAAGGGGATACTTTAGGCATTTTGAAAAGCAAGTTACAATACCCCTTTGAAAAAGGGTGTCTAGCCACTATGCCATTGTGTAGTGTTTTTATTATAAACAATAATTTTTCTTTAAAAATTAATAAATGCTAATAAAAACATATCTACAACAAATCTAGTTTTAAAAACCAAATCTTGATTGACTTTTTATTGTAAACATCAACTATACTTACACAAACAATAAATGCTAACTAAAACATATGTACACCAAATCGAATAATTTTCACAAATGATAAACATTAACTAAAACATATATGCACCAAATCTAATATTTTTCAAAAAAACTTGTAAAATAAACCTCCACCCTTAAATCGCTTGACAGTTGACCCCAATAGGTTTGGCTGAACAATTCTCCTCCATGAGCTGTGCCATGTCAGATTATTCAGTCACCCTTGCTGATTAACCGTTGTAAATTGTGACCTTTTAAATTATGGGTTGGCTACACATGTTGAGGACATTCCAGTGGTTCATACTTGATTTGCCATTACCCTTCATGTGCTTGATCATGCATAGTTCAGCTCTAAGTGGCCAGTCGGCTACTAGTAAAATATTACTCTAGGCCAGTGTGCAAACTATGTCAAAGTTTATGCCATATATATGGTTGAGCTATTTATAAATTGTGGCTTGTGCTAAACCTTGCATTAGGAATGGCAATCTTTTTTTGTTTATAGATATACTTGAACTATTGTAAATTGTGGCTTTCGCTAAACCTTACATTAGGAATGGTAATCTTTTTTTTACTTTGCAAAGGAGTCCAACGCACACACTATCTATTCTTTCACCCCAAATAGGGAGCCAAAGTGTGAGAAATCGAAATTGATTAATTAGTGAAGGAGATGCTCTTTGTTGGAAGGTGTTTTTAAGATTATTCTAGGTGGTGTTTGTAGACTGAGGGTCGAAATCGAACCCATATGTGGGGCGAGAAAGAGTGCAGCCTCAACTACCCCCCCGTAGCGAGCCCTAATTACACGTCCTTTCCCGAGAGCTTTGGCATTGCATTTTTATAAAATATAGTCTCGTAACTGCGCGATCTCTGTGTCTCTCACACACACAGACGCGCGCGCACGCACGTAGTAGAAGCTTTTTTTGCTTTTGAATGATGCAGCAGTTTCTAGCCCCTCCCACGCTTCACCCTTCTGTCAATAAGTATTCTTTCCGTGTAAGGTAATTAATTCACCAAACCTTTGCACCCCTCCGCTGCACATTGCCCACACTTGCATTATTAACCGCAACCCATGCACACGCCCCCTTTCCGTTTATATTCTGCTCCAAGCCTCCATGTGCTTGTCTTCTCTCACAGCTGCAATTAGGCTTGCGGATACCGTTCATTATCTCTTCCCGTAAGACCAAAGCTCAGAAATTATCTTCACCTCATAATTAGGCATTATACATATTGAGTCTTTCGATGAGAAAATCAGTACTCCTGCCGGTCATTAGTGACGCAGCTGCCTTAGCCTCTGCTTCTCCAACCTGTCTCTATCATCACTCCGATTCCACCGGCCGCACGGTTGAATTAGAGGTGAAAATCTCTGCGACTATACAGTCGCAAACCAGCCTCAGCTCGACCTCCTCAACGGCTGGGCGTGGTGGCTCAAGCCTCATAATCTCACCCTCAGGCTCAGAGCTGAGCCTCCAATCAGCAGAAACAAGCCTCCAATCCCAAATTACCATCATCTCATCCCAATCCAGCCTGCAGTCAGAGCTAAGCTTGCTCTCTCAGAGCAGCTTAGGGGTTCAGCTGCCCTCACGCACACACAGCAGCTTACTATCAGACCACAAACAGCAGCTGCAAGGCAAGCTTGTTTATCATTGCGTTGCCACTATAAAGGGAGAGGATGGCCTTGTTTCTTCACTGGTATCAACCGGTGATTATATTTATGCAGGTTCAAGCTCCAAGAGCTTTACAAATATATGGTTAAAGGAAAACTTACTGGGAGAGGGTTGTGCTAATTACAAGCTTGGATATGGAGATGGAGCTGTCAAAGCCCTTGCTGTTGTGGGAGATACGGTGCTGAGTGCTCACCAAGATCACAAAATCAGAGTATGGAGGAGGTCCCCAATTATTAGCAAGCCACGGTATGCAGAAATATATACTCAAACAGATCAACCACAATTACATGATGGTTACAAGCTCATTGCCACCATGCCCACGGCCAAAGAATACCTCAAAGCCTTCCTCGCACCCAAAAACTATGTACATCTTCGGCGCCACCATAAAAGGCTATGGATCGAGCATGTTGATGCCATCTCTGCACTCGCAGTGTCAAAGAATCAAGAGTTTCTCTACTCTGCATCATGGGATAGAAGTATCAAGGTGTGGAGGCTGTCGGATTTCAAGTGCCTGGAGTCATTTAAGGCCCACGACGATGCTGTCAATGCCCTTGCTGTCTCAGATGAAGGTTTTGTATACACAGGCTCTGCAGATGCTAAGATTAAGGTGTGGGTTAAACCTGATACAGAGAAGAAGCACTCTATATTGACCACTTTGGAGGGCCATAAATCTGCAGTGAATGCTCTTGCATTGAGCTCAGACGGGTGCACGCTCTATTCTGGTGCTTGTGATAGGACAATTATTGTGTGGGAGAGAGAGGAGAGTGCCCTACACAAGGTGATTGCAGAAGCTTTGAGGGGGCATCGCCATGCAATCCTTTGCTTATCTACCATAGCTGATGTGCTTTGCAGTGGTTCTGCTGATAAAACAGTTAGAATTTGGAGAAGACTAGAGGCAGCTCAAGGAAGGAAAGTCCACTCTTGTGTAGCTGTGCTGCAAGGCCACAAGGGGCCTGTCAAGTGTTTGAGCATTTCAATGGCTAACTATGAGGAGGCCAATTTCGAGTTTTTGGTCTACAGCGGAAGCTTGGATCACGATATGAAAATTTGGTGGGTTTCAAAGGCGCCCAAAATCAGGCAAACAAACATTGATAGTGTCAGAATAGAAGATCAAGGCTCAAGAATCATGCCACGCATTATAGGCGCAAGAGTGGAAGCAACACAAACGATAGTACACGACTATATGAAGTCTTTCAATCACTAGTCAGAGTACTTCAGCCAAACTTATATGTACACTTAATTGACTTCAATATATAAACTTATATGTACACTTAATTGACTTCAATATTTTCGTTCTGATTTTGCAATACAGAGGAACCTTAGGAAAGAGCAAGACGTCGGGTTAACATGATTGAGATTATTATTAAGTAGCTGGCCTAAGCTAAGCTCTCTCTTGATAAATGCTAGAAATGCAAAGTAATATCGTGATTTACGCGACTTTGATCCTAAGTTTTCGCAGCTTAACTGCTGTGACGTGTGTGTTTACTCCAACATACGTACAGTGTGAGGTCCCATAAATCTGTTTGGAAATCGCGGTCGATCGCTCCGAGATTGGAAAAGACGTCATAAACTTTATATGCTGCTGCTGCTCATGAAAAGATGTTTTTAGGATGCAGTGTTCCGGGACAGAGCTTTTATATTTGAAGGTTTACGACTTCAGAAATTCCTTCCACCAAAATAAGAAATTAAAAACCTTCAATTCCTTCCACAATTGAAAAACCTGAATTTTAACACGTAGAATTCAAATTCATTCAGAGAAAAACACAACTATAAGTAGATTAACTTCAGTTTAAACTAGAATGCTTTCGTGTTCTTATCCGCCTATAAAAAAAACATTCAAATCAAGAACAAAATAAACATCAAATCAAGAACAAAATTAAAATGTAGGCAAAGCTTCATCAAATAGCTAAGTCTAAAGAGGGCATGCTCGAGGAGTTTCTTTCTCGCAATGTTGTCTCTTGGAGTACACTAATTGCAAGATACGTACAACATCGCCAAGTGTAGTGCATTAGAAAATTTTTGGACCCAAAAACGGCCTCCTAAGGATTCCTAATTTTAAGGGATTAGAGCTTAAAAAGCTGGGCTTAAGGGAGACAAAGGCTATGATGACCCCTAACGCTTTTACAATGTCAAGAAGGACTTAAAACATCATCATATAAAATAAAAGAGATCCTCGCAGAGAATGTGGAGAAGGATGCAAAGAACGCAAAAAGACATTGGCTAGTATAGAATCTCTTACGTTTAAGAGTTGCCATGGCGGAAACGTGAAAATTGAAGTGAATAAGCAGGTCTCTGGTATGTCATACGAGGTTGCTCAAAAGGTCTCCATGACTAGCAAAGGCAAGGAGATTTTTGGAGAAGCTAGCAAACATAGAGAATTCAAAGAAGACTTGGGGACTCTGGAGAGACCTGTGTGCAATCACCACAAATGTAGATTGTCCAATGCCAGCTCTTGTAAATATGCGCAAACAGCTTTGGATAAATTTTAATAACATGGTTCACATTATGAATCAAAGTAGCATAACTTCCCAAGAATGAGCATCATTCCAACAACATATCGTAGAATTCACCAAAAGTGTGCTACGTGCTTGGGGAGAGAGTAAAGTAACACACCTCGTAACACACTATATGGTAAGTTGTACAATAAAAAAATAAAATGGTGTTTTAACCTGAACTTTTTCTAATTAAATTCTATTGTCATGTGTACAGCACATAGTTTATGCGCATGGTGCGTATTTCATGAACAAGTATGGATCGCTTGACATGTGGAGAAGGGATGGATAAATCACATTATAAAGCAAGAGGGGTTTATTTAAAAAATACAAGACATGGAGGTGGAGCTTCCACAGGAGGAACACGTACAAACTATCTACAAGAGATATTCAATTAGTTTTATCGCACAACCTTTGGAAGGGTATTGGTTAGGGAGGGGGCCCAACAATCAGAGCTTGTGCAAGAGGCACGCAAGGCTACAAAAAGTCATGATCGGCTTGAATGATTGCAGACCAATGCTCACCATAGGCATGGTGCTTTGGCGTGCATGAATGAGGAGATAAGAGAGGCGTTGGGTTGTGCACGCACCAGCACAAATCTAGATGTAATAAGGCTAAGAAAATAAGGTAAGTCAGGTTTTTTTTAAACCCTAAAATAAAACTATTCATAGTTTCTTTTCACTTCATTTTCATTTTACTTTTTTAGAGAGCTTGAGCTTAAGATCTACGTAGGCACCCACGTAAGGACACCAGCACATCACCATGTTAGCACAATAGGCATAGTCGTACATGGATATGGCACGCACCAAGAACACCGCACGTGTTACCATGCCTTCACAAAACACAGGTGCAAAAGGCACCCAACGACCACATACTGGCAACACCACGGAAGAGAGTGACCCCTTGGATTCTAGGACATGCCCAATGGAATCACCAGAGTCCAACCCTCCTCCCACCCACAGCAACACCAATGCACACACATGCAGGCCCTTCTAGTGGGAGCAAGCGCGTGAAGAAGACCCCACGATGCAGCCACCCAAGAGATCAAGACAGAGAGGTCGATGATGAGCAGTTCGACTGGGTTAGTGAAAACATTCCTACATTGTGCAGCACCACATGTGGCAAGACCCTACTACCAGGACACGATCCCCTACCTATCCGGGAAAACTTGATACATAGGTACCACAACAGCAGAGGAGGAGGATTTAGACTATGAGAGAGACCATGAGGAGGTTCCTTCAAGTATGCGTAACCGTAGAAAGGTCAAGCTCTTCAAGCCAAGGAAGTCCCAACCTTGCCAACGCACCAACACAACACAGAGAGCTCCAAGGAGAAGGATGCACCAAGGGCATAGGGCTCTACAAGAAATCAAGTTTTATCAGAGAAACATTGAGTTGCTGAGATAAGAAGAGCCCCTTTCTCTCGCACAGTGAAGGAGATTCTCCAACGATATAGAACAGAGTTCCATGTGCAGGGGATTGCCCTTGAAGCATTGCAGAAGCCTCCCCGAGGCTTACCTTATTGGGCTTTTTGAAGACACCAACCTCCTTGCAATACATGCAAAGAGGATTACCATTTCTGCCAAGGACATGCAACTAGCTCGACGTATTCGAGGCGAGCGAGACACGATCTAGAGATCTTAAATGTTAACCTTCTTTTTGAAGCAACTCTTTTGTTTTAAACCCCCCTTTGTAACAAGCCTATCTAGCTTTCATTTGTAACCTTTTGATAGTTAAAATTTTAAGTTTATCTTACAATGTCTCGGTGTCATCATGTTTGTTTAACATGGAGTGTCTATCATGTGCCAGTGTTTCACCCAAGACATCAGAACTTCTCCTGGAGGACTGAGCAAGCTGTGCCAAACAGTGCGAATTTGGCCTTTGCAACGGCGATGTAGGCTAAAAATTCGCACTGTTCTAGCACTTCTCCCCTAGTCAGGATCATTTTCTAATGCATTTATAATGAATTTGAGTGAGAAACAATAGTTTACAAGATAAAAACACCTTTAATCACGTGTAAAAATACATTGTTTGTCATCCAATGCATCAGAATTGCTCTTGGAGGATTGGGGAAGCTATGCCAGAATAGTGCGAATTTAGGCTTTGCAACGGCGGTGCAGGCTCAAAATTCGCATTGTTATGGCACTTCTCCCCTAGCCACTTAGGATCATTTCTGATGCATTTATAAAGAAGGTGAGTACACTAATTGTGAGAAATAGTAGTTTACAAGATAAAAACACCTTTAATCATATGTAAAAATACATTGTTTGTCATCCAATGCATCAGAATTGCTCTTGGAGGACTGGGGAAGCTATGCCAGAACAATGTGAATTTAGGCTCTGCAGCGGCGGTGCAGGCTCAAAATTTGCACTGTTCTGGCACTGCTCCCCTAACCACTCACGATTTCTGATGCATTTATAATGAAGTTGAGTACATTGATTATAAAAATTATTAATTTACAAGATAAAAACACCTTTAATCATGTGTAAAAATATATTATTTATCATCCAATACATCAGAATTGCTCTTGAAGGGATAGGGAAGCTGTGCCAAAACAGTGCGAATTTGGACTCTACAGCAGCAGTGCAGGCTCAAAATTCGCACTATTCTGGCATTGCTTCCCCAGGCTCCTAGGGTCATTTCTGATGCATTTACAAAAAAATTGATGGTACAAACTAGGAAGAACAATGATATACTTGATGAAAATGAGTTTGTAAACTATATTGTATTCATACTAAGAAGTGATACATCATCTTTAGAAAAGCTTTCTTACAATATTGAGCTTCCTTCTCTTGTTATTGGGCAGAGTGTGCTTACGAAGTGATTGGGCTATTTCTTGAGGATCCTTTATGCCTATGCTTTTGGCTATACCTATATGAGCAAGAAGCTTATCCCTAAATCTAGAACCAAAAATATTGAAGGCAAGGGATTTTTTAATCAGAACTATACATTTGGTGCTCTGCGCCATAGAGGCTACACAGAGCACCTTAGAGAGGGCTTTCAAAAAGAAGAGAGTGAAGGCAGATTGAGGGGTGTAGTCTCTGTGGATAATGGTGATGCCATCCACAGGAAGCCGACCAAGATAGTGCACCAACGTAGCATCATGTCCATGGACCTTGGCATGGTCTTTGCTGCCGTCGCCTCTCCCAAAGCAAATGCGTCAATTTCAACCACCTTCTACAATCAAAGGAAAAATCAAAGTATTTTCCTATACATAATTACAAATGTTTCTAAGTTGTAAAAGATCGATTATTACCTCTTGCTCAATGTCTTCTTTTGCCAAAGTGCTGGTGGGGGGCGGAGAGGTCAATCGAGGACTTAGCCTCATCCTTTTTAGGTGCTTTGGTCTCCTCCATCACTCCAGTAGCAAGGGCATCCTTTTCAGCCTCTAGATTGTCTTGTAAGGTTGTGAATTCCTCCTCTGGAACTAGGGCTTGCTCCGTGATCTCAACCATAGTTTCCTTGACCAAATAAATTATCTCTGCGATAGATTCTCCAAGGGGTAATAGAACACTATCTAGGTGAGGACCGAGGTTGGACGTATCAAGGTCCACCTCACATTGCATGCATATAATGCCCAAGCATTCATCCATTCTCAAGCTAGCTGCCTTTTCAAGGTCATGAAGAAATAAGTATTCTTCACCTCTTCCACCACAATGGTGCTCAAGAGATTGATCTCAAGCTCTGGCAGCACCTTGCTCTCCTCGTGTGGGGAAGATGGCCCCGTATCTTCTACTACAGTGGGTTGTTCAGCTGTAAATTGTGCACCCTCTGAAAAGTGCTTTGATGCAAGCTGCTCTTCCACACTAGCACTCGTACTACCTAGTGTCTTCATTTCCTTTGTGATTCCTCAAATACCCTGCCAACTACAATGCAGGCATCTCTACCTCCTCATCCAAATCCTCATCGCTCGCTGATGAGGAATGCAAAAGTGGCGAGATGTCGATGAAGCATTCAAGGCGCTGAATGTAGGAGCGGGCATATTTGTGAAAGTACATAAGTAGCTCAACAGGCACCCATCAATCATTGGGGCAACGGGAAAAGGAGATGGAGTGGGGAGCCAAGTATTGCTCCATGTATGCAATTTGCGTCTCATAATGTTGGGACGCAAGGGCGAGTGACTTTTCAAAGTCGACTTCAGGAGAAAACATGACAAAGAGCTCGCTCTTACCCGCCCACGGGGTGGTGGAGAGGAACTCACAAAAGTTGTCAAAGTGGGTAGCCATGTGAATGCAAAGATATAGTGTGAGCTTGTGCTTGGTTTCTATCACGTGAAAATGAGAAAGAAGGCACCTTTGGTTAAAATTTAAAGTTTGGCCTTTTCACACTAGACCACCAGACAAAAAAATCACAGTTTGTAAAAATATTAAGATTTCAATTAAATAAAGATTGGTTAAAAAAGAGCCTGCTACAAAATTACAAGCATGTCGTCATCTAATCTGAAATTGTTATAATGTCTTCATTTTTTACCTCTCTTGTGACATTTACTTCATGTTGATCTCCATCTCCTTGTTGACTTGAAAGCTCCTCATTGCCTTTACCTTGATCCTAAAACTCTTGCCCCTCACGTGCATCAGAACAAAGGCTATTTTCCCATATACCCAGTTTATCTTCAAGCTCTTTCACATGCCTACTATGTGTTGGTAGGGCTATGCACCTCGCTGCCATGATTCTGAGACCATGGTTGTCCCCTCCTTATGCTTCCCAATCTGTAAAAATATAGAAAGTGGCACAATAACCAGAGAGTGTGAGGGTTAATTCTAGACATGTAGTGAAATCAGATATACCTTTCTTCTCATCAACTTGAAACTTGACTCTTCCACATTGTCAAAGCCCATGATGCTAAAGTGTTGACGTAGGTCTGCTAGGCTCCAATTCTTGCTTGCTGCCACTTGCTCAATCCATCCATTTTTCATCATCACAGCTACCTCAATAGGCACAATTTCTTCTTCTGAGGCTTGAAGTGGGATCCATGTCCCATGCTTTTGCATCCATCTTTAGTAGTGTAGACGCATGTACAAAATAGAGCGTGCCTTCAAGAACCTGAAAGACAATGTAGAATCTACTACATTGCACTTGTACACATCACGTTGATGTGACCCCTCATTAACCTCCCAACCCTCTCCTAGTAATCCTTGAATGAGGTCAGACTGTACCTCCTTACAAATATACATTGTTTTTGTTTGGTGCATTGGCATGGAATTGAACATGTGCACAAAAACATGTAAAGGACAAAACCAATTGATCCCTACTACTGACCTAGATGCCTTTGAAAACTTGAGTGATGTCTTGATATCACTTACCATCTTAAACTTTAAGCATAAGATGGTCCAAGCATCAGGTTTAAGCCATTCGGGATTGTTAAGAGGGGGGTTGGGGATCTCTTCTAGCTTGCCAAATAAACTTGGTTTTTTATCTACAAAATATGAGTGAGAAAAGAAAAAGATATTAGTCTGTACAAGATCACTTGAACTTTGAGATACAAACATTGCCTCTCCAATGGATGCATGCATAGCATAGAAAACTCCAATGAGGCTTTGGAGTGGTTGTTCCTCAACATAATTAGAGGGGGAAATATTTGCAGATAGAGACATAAGCAAATGGAGAATCATAAGAAAATTTAAAACAAAAAATCCAATATTAGCATGTTGTTAAAGCTGTGTTTATATTACACTGACAATTTGAAGGAAACCTTGCTCGTTGGCCTTGAATGTACAGGTCTCCAAGGGTATACACATGTTACACTATGGCAGCCAGTCCTTCCTTCTTAGTATGCTTGAAGCCTTATAGCCACCCCTTCCAATGATGTAGCATATTCCCCAGTTGGATGCACTCGATGTGGTCCCTTAGAGCTTGGTTACATGTAAACCCAAGCCCCAACCCTAAATCTTGTTGGAGTCCAAACTCCATTCTCATCTCTTGTGTTATGTAACACAAGCTCTTTCACCTTCTCCCTAGGTCTTCTCACATTACTAGAAGAGGCCATGGTGGTAAGAAAAGAGAAGAAGGGAAAAGAAATGCTTATTTTACAACAGAGGAGTGGAGAGGAGAGAAAGTTCAGGGTTTTCAGTGCAGCAATGGAAAGCTTAAAAGAGGGTTACAGTTTGAGAATAGGCTTCCTGAACCTAGAGTAGACTAAAAGAGGATAGAGTTTCTGCAACAATGGAGAGGGAGGTAGCTTGAGAAGGAGGGAGAGCGTGAGAGGGATGGAATTTCTGCAGCAATGGAGAGCTTAGAAAAGGAAGAGGGAGAGGGAGCTTGAGACTGAGGTTGAGACTGAGGGAGCTTGAGAATTAGGGAGAGCTTGAGAGGTATGGAGTTTCTGCAGCAATGGAGAGCTTAGAAGAGAAAGAAAGAGGTTCAAAATGAGCTTTCCAAACCTAGAGTATGTTGGGGGGAATTTTGAGAGGGAAAACACACTTTTGGGAGAAAATTAAAATTTTTTAATTTTTAGGGTTTTTAATCTCCGCGATTCTAGGTGGGGGACCTCTAAGTTTGGGCCCAAGAGGTAGGGGGACAAGAGTAGTAATTAGGCCCCATTAGCAAACCAAAGCCTAGGCCCCCTAGGGTCAAAGAAATAAAAAATGTGCACCCAGCCCTCTTCCTATTGGTTCATTCCTAATCAAAAGTTAATCCAAGAGGCCCTCTTTGGGTCCAAAAAATTCCTAATGGCTTTGGTGAGAGGTGACCACGCTTGGCATATATATCAACCACAATCCTACCAAGCACCATATCATTTCTAAACAACCCTTCTCTAGCAATCTTATCTTGAATTTCTTTCTCTTTGTCAGCTTCCCTTATGGTACCACAAGCTTTCTTAATGCAATTCACGTTCATGTCGACGTTTTTTGGTGATACGTGAGAACATCATGTACACTTGTCCTGGAAGGAATGCTTTTTTTATCACAAGGAGGACTTCTGTTGGGAGCATTTCTCCCTGTGTCTTATGTCATGTTATGGCCTATGCTAATGTTAATGGGAAATTCAATGTGGACTTGTGGTACCATATACCATCCATGACACTTTTGGCATGCTTTGTACGATGTAGTGGTATTGTGCTTTGTGTTGCATCAATTTTGATGCATATTACTACAACTATTCTGTTTAGGATATTCAAGTATTTCCTCTACGTTGTATGATGTCCCGTTTGCTACTCCAATTGTTAAGTCAATGTTCATAGTTATCAAACACTTGGCACCTACTGTAACTTTATGTATTTCATTGAAGTTCATATCGCCAATCCAATGCTATAGGCAAGGTTCATCGAGGTCATTGGTTTTCAAGTTGACAGTGCCTATATCTTTTTTCGAGTACAAATTTGTGAGCATTATGTTGTTGTATCGACAAACACCTTTCTTGTGAGTGCAAATAATAGTGGTTTGGTTGTTGTCGATGCACTATTCTATACCATCCTCTTGCACTATGCACTCATCAGAAAGAGTTCTTTGAATCTCCAATTCTATTGGTTGCTTGTGTCGTGTTTCTTGTAGGAATTCAAGCAAGGATATATCCTTGGCATCACACAAAGAGAATGTCATGTTGTGCACTGTTACATGTGCAGTGTGGGCCAACTAGCTAATCTAACAGGACTCCTACTGCAGCCATACATGATGTAATGCCATAGGAGACGTTTATTGGCAAGAAACCTAATTTGTCTCACTTTAAAGTTCTTAGATGTATTTCATGTGTGCATGTGCTAGATGTGTTGTGTACTAAGCTGGATCCAAAGGTAGGAAAATGTGTGTTTATTGGGTATTCCCTTGAGCAAAAGGAATATAGATGCTATAATCTTGCTACACGTGAATTGAGGGTAAGCGGGATGTTGTATTTGATGAGATGAGTAGCTGGTATGCTGCTAAAAAAGATGTTGTTGGGGCTAATGTAAGTGGAAATGTGGTTGCAAAAAATGCAAGTTAGCAATCACAATCATTGAGTGGACTAGGAGAGTCCTCATCCCCAACAGTTTTGTTGATAGATCATGGAGTGGCAGACTGTGTCATAATACCAGTCCTGGAAATGTAGTTGGTACATCACATAAAGGCAAACAGAAAGTGGTCGAGTCCCTTGGTATGCTTGATATTTTTGCAGGGCATTCTCTTGTTGATGGAGAGTCTAGTGGCTCGGAGATGAGCCTTGATTAAGGAGCTTGGGATTCCAACAATGAGGACACCTTGTGTGAAGAAGGCTATGGAAGCCATAAATGCAAAGTTACAAAGATTTGGAAGAGTAAAAAACCCTTTGATGTTGACTTATGATGGTTATGTGGCACATCACTATGCTTATATGGCAAAAGTTGTGCATGTTGTAGAACCCACGTGTTTTGATGAGGCTATTGAAAATGTGTGTTGGGAGAAAGCTATGGATGAGGAGATAGATGCATTGTATGGAAATGAGACTTGGGATTTGGTGCCATTGCTTGAAGGCAAGAAAGCTATTGGTTGTAAGTGGGTGTATAAGGTGAAACATAATAGTGATGGTAGCATAAGCAGGTACAAGGCTAGATTGGTAGACAAAGGATATGCGTAGACAGATGGGATTGATTATGAGGAGACATTTTGCCCCGGTTGCAAAGATGGCAACTGTGAGAGCTGTGATTACAGTGGTTGTAGATAAAGGCTGGTTTTTACATTAGATGGATGTAAAAAATGCGTTCTTGCATGGTGACTTGCAAGAAGAAGTGTATATGGATCACCACCAGGTTTTGAGCACACATGTCACCCGGAGTATGTATGTAAGCTTCGTAAGACTTTGTATGGGGGCTGAAGCAAGCTCCATGAGCATGGCATGACTAGATTGTTGAGTATCTTCTCACTATTGGTTTTCATATGGCAGATGCAGATCACTCTTTCACATGCTACCATCTTCATGAAAGCCTTGGGAGCTGAGAAGCTTCGCAAATTTCAAGATATGCTTGGAGTTCATGAGCTGGAGTTGAGCTTGAGGGGGAGTGTTGAGATGTCAAGCTCAACATGAGCCGATACTCATGAGGTGTCTATATGACCATTCGACATTTACATCACTGGCGGGTTTGGTAGCTCGCACCGACATATCTTCACTAGAGATTCTACAGCTGGACTACACCGACTAGTCCACACCTACCCACTCCTCTTAGCTTGTTCACAGTATGGACCGCTTGTATATACACTATTATGTGTGCTAGTCACTTTATCTTCTTTGTAGACCTCTTTTGTCGTGTGAAGAAGAAGAAGAATTTTTAGCTTCTCACCTTGTGTGTTCTCTTCTAAGGTTTGTGGTGTGAGTGTGTGTGTGCTTGCAAGAGCTCAAGCTCTCTTCTCCCATGCATCTTTTTAGATGGTGGCCTTATTAACCGTAGAGGCTCGTGATTATGACACAGTACCAAGTACCTTGGAAATGCATTCCATCAAGAGCACGTGTATGGTGGCCCCCACAATTTACACACTATTTTTTACATACTTTTGTGGAGCATGTATGGATGGTGATTGGTCAGATTTTTCCTCAAGAGGATGGCCAAATGCATGGATATAGATAGTGCTTTCTCTTGAGAATCCTTCACATCCAATGTTGCTTGATAAGCACATTGGATTGGTCCTATATTCATGGCCCCAAAGTGCATCCTTGACCAAGATATGGTGGATGATCATGGGGTTTCTTTTGATGCCCATAGCATGATTTGAAAAGATGCAAGGGGAAAGAGAGCTTGAGCTCTTGCAAGCACACACACACACTCACAAAACCCTAATAGAGAACACATAAGGTGAGAGGCTGAAAATCTTCTTCTTCTCTACTCAACACTCAACACTCCATATACAAGAATAAGAGTACACATAATATGAAAGGTACTCAACCAATACATACACGGGTTCTCTATAGTGTGAACCCGACTAAATGAGCTGGCGCTATAACTATGCCAGTCTCTAGAATGGCTGTCACATAGCCTGTCATCTCACTGGCCGTATATCACCACCCAAGATCTCACCAACCATGCCAGTGGTGTAAGTGTGGGGCCTATCCTCCAAGCGGGTCATCAGTGTCCACCGCCTCACTAGATGAGCTCGATATCTCAACACTCCCCCTCGAGCTCAACTCCATCTCATGTACACCAAGCGAAGCCCTGAATCTGCGGAGCTTCTCTGTACCCAATGCTTTTCAGCTACCTGATCCTCTGTGCTGACATAAACAAGGTCAAGATCTCCTGCCAAGACCTTCTCTCTGACGAAGTGGTAGTGGACCTCTATGTGCTTCGTACGAGCATGAAAGACTGGGTTCCTGGCCAACTGTATACTGCTAATGTTGTCATAGAAAATGACAACTTGTCTATCCACTGATAGACCCAAATCTGCAAGTAGCTTTCTGAACCAAGCTACCTCACATGCTGCCATAGCAGCTCCTCTGTACTCAGCCTCTATACTGGATAGAGCAACCGTAGGCTGCTTCTTGCTGCTCCAAGTCACAGCAGCACTCCCCAAAGAAAACATGAATCCACTGGTAGATCTTCTATCTGAGATACTACCAGCCCAATCAGCATCTGTGTACCCATGTATACATATCTCTGTCCCAGTCTCATAGAATAGCCCACAATGCAAAGTAGACCTCACATACCTCAGTATGCGTCTCACTGCATCTAAATGCGGTTTCCGTGGAACCTGCATAAACTGAATCACCAACACAACAGCATAGCTCAAATCTGGTCTGGTGATCGTCATGTAGATCAAACTTCCTACTATGCGCCTATACATAGTAGGATCCTCCAAGATCTCTCCTGAATCTGCACTCAACTTGCCATTCTGATCCAATGGCACAGAAATAGGCTTTCAGTCTGTCATACCATACTTGGACAACATGTCCAAGCCATACTGTCTCTGCAGTAATCCAATACCATGTGGTGACCTAATCACCTCAATGCCCAAGAAATATCTGAGCTCCCCCATATCCTTCATCTCAAACTTCTGTCTTAGCAAGATCTTTACATCGAAGATCTCTGCATCATGGTCCCCTGTAATGATCAAGTCATCTACATAGATGACAACAAGCACAACTCCTCTATCACCATGTCTCACATACAGTGAGAAATCTGCATTGGCTACATGAAAGCCAATAGTGACAAGATATTCAGAAATCTTGTCAGACCATGCTCTTGGTGCTTGCTTTAAGCCATACAAGGCTTTCTTCAACCTGCAAACATGTTTGGGGTGACCCACATCCTCATAACCAGGTGACTGCAACATATACACCTCTTCTTGCAAATCTCCATGCAAGAATGCATTCTTTACATCCATCTGATGTAAAGACCATTGCTTTGACGCAGCCACTGCTATCACAACTCTCACCGTTGCCATCTTGGCAACTGGGCTGAAAGTTTCCTCATAATCAATCCCATATGTCTGCGCATATCCTTTGGCTACCAATCTAGCCTTGTACCTGTTTATGCTTCCATCACTGTTATGTTTAACTTTGTACACCCACTTGCATCCAATGTCTTTCTTGCCTTCAGGCAATTGCACTAAATCCCAAGTCTCATTTCCATATAGTGCATCCATCTCCTCATCCATAGCTTTCTCCCAACACACATTTCCAACAGCCTCATCAATGCATGTGGGCTCTACGACCTGCACAACCTTTGCCATATATGCATAGTGATGTGCCACATAACCATCATATGTAAATCTCTGCACAGGGTTCTTCACTCTCCCTGATCTTCGCAGTTTTTCATTCATGGCTTCCATAGCCTTCTTTACACTAGGTGTTCTCATAGCTGGGATCCCAAGCTCCTCATCAAGGCTCATATCTGAGCCACTAGACTCTCCATCAACATGAGAATGCCCTGCAGAAATGTCAGGCATACCAAGGGGCTCAACCACTTTCTCTTTTCCTTTACATGATGTACTAATCACATTTGCAGGACTGGTATTATGACGCAGCCTGCCACTCCATGGTCTATCAACAGACCCACTAGATGAGGACTCTCCTGGTCCACTCAAAGACTGTGATTGCTGACCTGCATTCTGTGCAACCACACTTCCACTCACATCAGCCCCAACAGCTTCTTTTTCAGCAACATACCAGGTGCTCATCTCATTAAAAACAACATCCTTGCTTACCCTCTACTCAGGTGTAGCAGGGTTATAACACCTGTATCCCTTTTGCTCAAGGGAATATCCAATAAACACACATTTTTCAGCTTTCGGATCCAGCTTAGTTCTCAGCTCATCTGGCACATGCACATATGCAATGCATCCAAAAACTTTCAGATGAGATAAATCTGGGTTTTTGCCACTAAACATCTCCTCTAGAGTTACATCATGTATGGCTGCAGTTGGAGTCCGGTTCATGATGTATACTGCTGTAGAAACAGCCTCAGCCCAATAGCAATGCGGCATATTCTTCTCTTCCATCAATGCTCGTGCAATCTCAGCAATGTGCCTGTTTTTCCGTTCAGTAACTCCATTTTGTTGCAGAGTGTATCTGCATGTAAATTGTCTCCGAATACCATTCTTCTTCAAAAATTTAGAGAACTCATTGGAGAAGTACTCTCCCCCTCCATCTGACCTTAGGCACTTTACATATTTCCCTGTTTGCTTTTCAACCAAAACTCTGAAATTCTGAAAGTGAGTGAACACCTCACTCTTCTCCTTCATGAAATATACCCACACTTTCCTTGTGTGGTCATCAATGAAAGTCACATAATACCTGCAGCCTCCCATAGATATGGTCTTTGTAGGACCCCATACATCTGAATGCACAATATCTAGCGCATTTCTGCTCACATATCTGTTACGTGGAAACACATGCTTTGTTTGCTTCGCAATTTGGCATGCTTCACATATTTTCTGCATACCTTCCACTTTAAATTTTGGCAACCCTGTCACAATTTCTTTTGTTTGCATAGACTTTAATCTCTGCACATTCACATGACCAATCCTTTTATGCCATATGTCTATGTCTGCAACAATTCCTGAACCATTTGCAAACATCGCAGTACTCATTTCAGGCATGTCTACATTCAATGTAAACATTCTGCCCACTCTGTTGCCTTTTGCAACCAACCTGCACTTGTCTTTGAAATCTTCAACATAACACCCATCAGGGTTAAGCTGGACCTACAAACCCTGCTCAATCATCTGGCCAACTGAAACCAGATTCTTTGTTATGTTCGGAACATGAAGTACATCTGCAAGGTACTTCACTTTGCCATCCTGCATAGACAATGGCACATCTCCAACGTGGGCAATTGGATGAGCAGTGTCATCCCCTGTTTCCACAAAACCTGGTCTTTCCGGGTTTTTCATCTCCTTGAACCACTCCCCATGACTCGTCATGTGGTTCAAAGCGCCTGAATCCACATACCATACATTATCTTTTTGTGCTGCATCAACATTTTCAGACATGGCATTCACGACATGTTGCATAACAAATAACCTTTCATTATCCTCATTATTTCTGCTTGAGGATGCATAGTTGTTTTGCTGCACTTTCCCATTTTGCATGTCAGCCTGCTTCTTATAACATTCTGCCTGCACATGTCCAGGCTTACCACAATAATAGCATTCACGTGCATCATTATATTGCCTTTGCCAATTTCCACGGCCTCTTTGACTCCCCCTGCCTCTGAATTTGCCTCTTCCACGTGTGTGTTGTTGTTGTTGATTCTGGGACTGTTGTTGTTGCTGCTGCTGCTGCTGGCCATAATTTTGATTACCTGTTCGGCCACCTCCTTGACCGCGTCCACGGCCTCCTCTACCTCGTCCTCTTCCTGAACTCGTGTAGAAGGCCTGTTGCTCTGAATTGTTTTTGGTTTGTGAAGACTGTTGGTCTTCACCCAAGCTCTTCTCTTCTATAATCAACATAGACACCAAATCTGTAAAGTTGGGAATGTTTTCTCGAGTCTGAATAGATGTCTTGAACGCCTTGTATTGTGGGACCCGAGACCACGTAGATAGACTTCCACCTTGTCATCATTAATGGATTGCCTAGGTTCAAATATGATGGACATATGCATGTTTGTGAAGCCTGTCAGTTTGGGAAGCAGGCAAGGTTGAGGTTTCCTAGAGAAGGAAATATGAGTAACAGGCCACTTGAGATAGTACACAGTGATGTATGGGGTCCTGCACAAAACCCATCTATCAAAGGCAGTTTATACTATGTTACATTCATAGATGATTTTAGCAGGATGACATGGATATACTTTCTCAAAGAGAAGAGTAAAGTGTTGAAAAGGTCATGGATTTCAAAGCTTTTGCAGAAAAGCAATATGGCTGTTGGATTAAATGTCTAAGGACAGATGGAGGTGGTGAATACACCTCAAAGGCTTTTGAGCATTTCTTGAGGAAGCATGGAATAAGAAGACAATTGACTTGTAGGTATACACCTCAGCAGAATGGTGTGGCTGAGAGAAAGAATAGAGTTATATGTGAAGTGGCAAGGCCAATGCTCAATGAAAAGAGCATGCCAGATTACTATTGGGCAGAAGCATGTGCTACTGCAGTGTATATATTGAACAAAACACCTACAGCAGCCATTCATGGAAGCACGCCAGAGATGCGGCTCACAGGTTACAGGCCAGACATTGGACATCTTAAAGTTTTTGGATGCATAGCTTATGTACATGTGCCTGATGAAAGAAGAAGGAAGTTGGATCCTAAAGCAGAGAAATGTGTATTTGTTGGATATGCACAGGATCGAAAGGCATACAAATGTTATAATCCACAAACTAGACAAGTGGTCATCTCACGTGATGTGGTGTTTGATGAGCTTGCTAGTTGGTACAAAGCAAAAGATGAGGGTGTTATTGAGTCACTTGAGGCTGATGTTCATGTGAACTTGCCACCACAAGCAAGTTCTAGTTCTACTACTATGTCTGGGCCAGCACAGCAGAAGCTGAGAGTAGCAGTGTACGTCCATGGTCAGGACGTTTGAGGCATGAGAGTGTGAGCACTGGGAGTAGTGCTATGGATAAAGGCAAAAAGAAAGTCGAAGGAATTGGAATCACAGGTTATGAGTCATCTAGTTCTGAGAGTTTGGATGAGGAGCTTGGCATACCTGTTTTACGCACACCTGGTGCTAGACAGGATAGATATGTGCCACCACATGCTAGAGTTACAGGTGTTCAGAGTGACCCGCAGGCATTGCGGAGATCCCAGAGAGTCAGATATCCTGTTGACAGATTGACATATAGATATTTTGCTATGCACTATGCATATATGACATCTATGGTGAAGCATGTGGAACCTACATGCTATACAGAGGCTATTGGAGAGCATGCATGGGAAAAAGCAATGGATGTGGAGATGGACGCATTGGTCCATAATGATACATGGGACTTGGTTGCACTACCAAAGGACAAGAATGTTATTGGATGTAAATGGGTTTACAAAGTGAAGTGCAAATCTGATGGTTCTATTGAGAGACATAAAGCAAGATTGGTAGCAAAGGGTTATGCACAGACCCAAGGATTGGATTATGATGAGACGTTTAGTCTAGTGGCTAAGATGGGCACAGTGAGAGCAGTCATTGCTATGGCTGCAGCTAATGGCTGGGAAATGCATCAAATGGATGTCAAGAATGCATTTCTGAATGGAGATCTACAAGAGGAAGTGTACATGGCACAGCCAGAAGGGTATGTACACCCTAGATATCCCACTCACGTATGCAGGTTGAAAAAGGCATTGTATGGTCTGAAGCAAGCACCACGTGCTTGGAGTGATAAGATGAGTAGATATCTTATCTCACTTGGTTTTCAGATTTCTACAGCAGATTCTTCACTCTATGTGAAGAAGACAGAGCATGGGATTGTTTTACTCGTCATCTATGTGGATGACTTGATTATCACAGGTGATCATGGAGCAGATGTGATGCATGTCAAGAAAGCTTTGAGTGGGCAATTTGACATGAAAGATCTTGGTGAGTTGAGATACTTTCTTGGAATAGAAGTGGTCAAAGATCATGCAGGTACTTGGTTAGTACAGCGCCAATATGCATTGGATATGTTGGCAAAGTATGGCATGACAGGGTGTAAGCCTATGAGTACACCATTGGAGCAAAATGTGAAGTTGCGGGCTGATTATGGCGAGGAATTGGATGATCCTTCTATGTACAGGAAGATGGTTGGTAGTCTCATATACATGACTATCACACGCCCAGATTTGAGTTATGCTGTAAGGCTAGTCAGCCAGTTTATGCAGAGCCCCAGGAAACCACATTTGGATGCAGTGAGACGCATCATGAGATATGTGAAGACCACAGCACATTATGGTTTATTTTATGAGAGTGGTAAAAGCTTGGACATACATGGCTACACAGATGCTGATTGGGTAGGTAGCGCATATGACAGGAGGTCTACCAGTGGATATGCTTTTACACTTGGAAGTGCTGTGGTGGTGAGTTGGAGTAGCAAGAAGCAACCTACAGTTGCTTTATCCAGTACAGAGGCTGAGTACAGGGGTGTAGTCATTGCTACTTGTGAGGCAATATGGTTAAAGAGTCTCTTGATAGACTTATGTGAGCCTATTGAAGGCAAAGTTGTCATTCATTGTGACAACATGAGCAGTATACAGCTGGCAAAGAATCCAGTGTTTCATGCGAGGACCAAACACATAGAGGTCCATTATCACTTTGTTAGAGAAAAGGTGCTGGATGGTACAGTTGATCTTCAGTATGTGAAGACTGATGAGCAGGTGGCTGATATCTTTACAAAGCCACTTAGCAGGGAGAAGTTTGAGTACTTCCGGACTATGTTGGGAGTACATGGGATGAGCTTGAGGGGGAGTGTTGAGAGTCTTGATATCCCAAGCTCATCTACATCTTCATCGGCAATATACATTAGGGTTTGCTCCTGTGTGTGTGTCTCCTCCTCCTCTACCGTTCTTTCAACACTTTTTTCAACACAGAAGCTTTTATTCACACAACCTTACAAACACGACACCTTCACATCAACACACAAAATGTATACTCACAAGGCTTTCCCCTATCATCTTGGCTAATCCCTCTCTCACTTTTCCTTAGAACTTCATCACCTCAGCCCTCGAGCTGTCCTGAGACATCAGCCCCGCAGCTAATCAACAAAACACACACCCCTGCCCTGAGACACCAGGAGAGGCAGTGACCCAACGAAACAACCCACACATGAGTCTTGCATCTCTCCGTCACCACCAGTGACCACCAGTGACAAAGCCTTAGCAAAGCAACCACTCTTCAAAAAGACTCTCTGCATACAAGAGGCGGCAACCACCACAACGTACACCACCAACTCCTTCTCTACCTGCGTGCTACCAGCCCCGCCAGCTCGCTTCTCTTCTCTTTGTTGCTTTCCACCCAGAATTGGCCTGCAAAACAAAAGAACCCACCTCTTCTCTCTGTCGCCACCAGCCACCGTAGTAGCCCCAGCGACGACAAGGCAACACTTACCCCAAAACTCAGCTCCGGTCTCCCTTGCCCTTAGCAAAGCTATTGTCCGAATCGTGAGCAACTAGAACCTCAAAGTTGACTTCACCGGCCATGATGATGTCTGGAAAAGCCTGGAGGATGGCCACGACACCCTTCCTACTCCGCCACACACTCTCTGCATTGCACCTCAACTGAAGGCAACCATCTGGTGCTACCAGCAACAGGTCCTTGATGCCGCCTCACACTTGGATCCACACTCCACTGAGAGCAGCGCCCTCCCATAGCAGCCCGTCCACTGCTATTACCTAATGGCTGCACGCCTCCCACTGGTGGTTCCTCAACATCAGCACGATCCCTTTTCTGTGGCGACCTCCTCTCCAGCTGCGATGGCCACGATAGCCTTCCTGCTCAGCCGCCCAACGTTCTCGATCCGCTACATAACTTACCAAACATGGCTATTTCCCATGCGCTGCCATCCTCCTTCACATGTTTACTAAAAATGGCCAACATCTACACACAATTGGCGCCAAATAATAACATCCAAAATCAACCACGATGACTCTTCCCCATCATCACATTTGGGGTTCCATATATTTTCAAGTGGAGGCATCACCGAGAACTCGTAAAAAAACATAAAACCACCCACTCTGTACATCTGCCAGGGCATTCAAGGCCAAGTCTTTTTGTATGCCATGCATCCCATATGTACACAAGTCCAGAACACCTTTCGAAATTTTGCCTAACACACAGCAAGCCTCCCAGAGAAACGATGGTGCATCTCGAGAGATAGATCATAAAAAAACCTCAATAATGGGCTGTGGATATAAAGGTAGGTGATTCAATTTCACATTAGAAGACTTGCATAACTCTCAAATATGCAGGATCAACTTCTCAGCCCTATGCTGGGTAATCCTCTCCATGATCCGGTATTGCCTCAAATCTGGCACTCTTTGCCTCTACCCCCTGGCTTGTTCAAAAAGCAAAGCATATAGAAAATTGATTATTCTCTCTAATTTATAACTTTAGAACTAAATTATAAATCTTTTAATTACAAAGAGACAGACCTACCAATTAGATATCAATATCTCTTCGTATGAGCTCTATAGTGGTGGCTACCTTAGTCATCTGTAATGTTGCTCTAAGATGGTCAATCTCTACTCTCACCTCGTGCAGCTCCTATGTAAGTCTCCCGCTCATAGATGTGGGACCACACACGATAAAATCAACCACCATTAATTCAAAAAATATAAAAAAGTAAATATAAAGATGTAAGTAGAAAAATAGACAACTATGAAAACCTATAGAAGCAATGAATATGTATTAATACTTTGACACATGTTGGCATCGATGTCGGCATCGAGATCATGAAAAAGGCACACCACATGCTAGATGATCTCAATGGAACTATGCACATTCAACTCCACCTGAGTGCCTAGTGCAATGTATAAATGGTGGGTCTACACCTGCATGTAGGGCTAGTGGAGGCTGCCTCCACTAGTCCTAGAGATGGCAAGCACCACCGCCAATGGTTGGTGTAGTCAACATGCTCCCTTAAGACAAACGTTGTGTATAATTTCTTCACAAAGTAGATAGGGATCTAGTGGTTGTTTGGCATCCTCCCATATATGGCAATATATCGATATATGTTCTGCCATACAAGGATACGAACACCACAAAATGGTAAGGGGATTCCCTGCCCCCCCAGGCTGCATGGACTGGGGGCTTGTTTAAAAAACATGGTATCACATATTTATGTAATTGAGGGGGAGTATTGATAGCATAATTTGGGTAATATGAGTTGTATAAAGTTGGAAGAATAAGCATATGGGTAGGTGCTATCTTGAAAAGGTGATAACTCATGGATGAGGATGCCACATGTTAACTAGAGGCTATCTATATTAGAAGCCTCTCATTGTATGGTTGTTAACATATTGCAATACATTTAATTGGGTGTGATCATTAGTCTCTTAATCATGGATTATTTTGATTATTTTGAGTCTCCTTAATCTAATCTCTCTCAATATATGCAATACCCTACGAAGCCTATCCCTAGCATGTTAGATTCTCACAACCTGGTATCAGAGCCATGCTAGGTTCTTAGGATTTGGTAGAAATTTTAGAGTAGATTTTCACATTGGTTCATTTTATTAGAGTTTTTATGGATTTTGTTGTTTGATTTTGAAAAATTGGCACACATTATCTTAGGGAGACATTAATTGTGAGATTGCCTTGTTTAGTGGTTCAATTAAAGGATTCACTAGAAGGCATACAGGGGTCTAGTGATAGGGGGTTCGTGACAAAACTTATGGGGCGTCAATAAAAGACACCCATATAATGACACTTTTAACCATTATTTGAAAAAAGATTCGGGTGTCATTTAGTGACATTTTTTGTGTCGCTAAAAGTGTAGCTATAAATTTGTTACTAAATGATACTATTAATGATAAGAATGTTATGTAGTCATAGCTATAATTTTGTCACTAAATGATACTATTATTATTTTAGTGATAATAATCTTATGTAATCATAGGTTTATACTGTAGCCCTAGTGCCTTAATGTAGTTTAAATTTCATTTCCCAGCACCTCCATATCCCTTCAACTCCATTGAATAAACCCTCACCTCATCTCTTCATCTCTTTGCATATCCCTCCTTAGCAAACCCTTAGCTCATCTCCCTCAACCCTCATTTGCCTCTTCTCTATTGAATAAACCCTCACCTCATCTCTTCATCTCTTTGCATATCCCTCCTTGGCAAACCCTTAGCTCATCTCCCTCAACCCTCATCTGCCTCTTCTCATATCCCTCCTTGACAAATTCCTCATCTCCATCCTCTAATCAAAAGGTAATGCTATTTCTTTCTCTCTTCTCTCCCACAAGCATGCAACACATGAAGGTTTATGCTCTTTAATGTAATGATTATTCATGTGATTAGGGTTAATCTGATCCTTACCTCCATTTGTTAACAGTGATTTCCCGCTTGTTATTTCCCTTGCTTCTCCTTTGCTTGCTTATCTTGCTCTTGCTTCTTCTCTTTTAACTGCTTTTGCTTCTCCTTCTCTTTACTAATAAGTAGGGCATATATAAGTTTATGTTTTATTTGAACTTTTTTATTTTTACATGATATTTTCACATAAGGTGATAAACCTTCTCCCCTATATAATGTGAGCAACCCTCTATCTCAATTTTTTGCAACAATAAGCTTCATGTTTATGGCTTATGGTTCATGTGTTTATAGGTATTCTTTTTTTTTTTCCCCCAACACCTTGCCCTTCTTATTTAGGTGAACTCTAATCCCTAAACCTTTTCTATTAATTGTACAACCTCAAGTGCTATTATGGGAGTTTTGTTTTTCATGTTACTGTTATGCATAAAGAGGCATCTATGCACAGAGGGCTTTAAGCATAAAGAGGCCTCTATGCATAGAGATATTATGTATAAGAGGCCTATATGCATGCATGCTAGAGTAAACACATAGATCTAATATGCATGCATCCATATGTATGCATAATAGAGCATGCATGTATGCACTATGCATGCATAATAGAGCATGCAAAACTCTAATATACATGCATAGAGCTATGTTATATGCATACATAAAGCATACATAATCATGAATAGAGAATATATATGTTCTATGTATGCACATTAGAGCTATGCATGCTCTATATGTGCTCTAATATGCATGTATAGATAATGCATAAGAGACTTCTATGCCTATGCATTCCCTCTCCTCTATGATTGTAGGTATTCTTTGTTTTGTTCCAACACCCTAACCTTCCTATTAAGGTAAGATCTAAACCTTAAACAATTTCTATTAATGTTAAAACCTTGAGGTGTATGCATATTGGAGTTGTTTATGCTCTATGTATGCCCTATATGCATGCATATTAGGTGAATAAATAGAGAATTCCCTATATGCATGAATATTGGAGTTGTTTATGCTCTATGTATGCCCTATATGCATGCATATTAGGTGAATAAATAGAGAATTCTCTATATGCATGAATATTGGAACTATGTATGCTCTATATGCGTGCATATTAGGTGAATAAATAGAGAATTCTCTATATGCATGAATATTGGAACTATGTATGCTCTATATGCGTGCATATTAGGAGCATACATAGAGCATGCTCTATACATGCATATTAGAAGATTTACATAGAGCATACTCGAAGTGTTCATATTAGGTGCATGTATAGAGCATGCTCTATACATGCATATTAGGAGCATACATGGAGCATACTCTATACATTCTCATAATATGCGTGCATATTAGGAGCATACATAGAGCATGCTCTATACATCCATATTAGAAGATTTACATAGACCATACTTGGAGTGTATGCATATTAGATCTATGTATGCTCTATATGCATGCATATTATGAGCTACATAGAGCATGCTCTATGCATGCATATTAGGAGACTTACAAAGAGCATGCTTTATGTATGCATTTTAGGATCTTTACATTAATGTTTATTTTTCTCCAAAAAAGAGATCCCAGCTTTTAGATACCAAGAAAAATTAACCATGCTACCTAAGTACAAACTCAACTCTCTCAAGGAAGCAATTAGAAAAAAAGGTGTAGTTGGACACCAAATCTGTAGGAAGGCCTCGTGATGCTTCCATGCATGCATTCAAAGCCACCGTATATCTTCCTTGAGTGTCCATAGAGGGTGTGAAGATATTAAAGCCATATGCTTTGCATGGTCCTCCTGGTGGGGTGGTGGTGCCCTTGATGGCCTTCCCTACAGAAAGCTCACCAAATGTGTCACATAACAATACTGCTACAAATCTCCCATCTTTGGTAGGATCTTGGAGTCAAGGGAAACGGAACTACAACTGATAAGATCTACCATGATGATGTGAGCTTCTAGGAGTGTGCAATTGGAAGGGGTCTCTGCTCTAACAAGTCTGCCCATGAGGCGTGATAGGAGGGCTGAACTACCTTGAGTGCTATGTGTACTACCAAAGGTATGTCATAATGGTGCACACACTCCCAGCCATTGCAGGGGAGGGGGATCCATAATTGGAGTAAGCTACTCTGGAGGGATGGAAGAGTTAATGTCGAGGTGAAGTATGTCCCTTCCTTATATCCCAACAAGAATCCTCACCTTGGCCTCCAGGGGGTACGGGTTAAGGTCTAGATAGAGGTATCAATGATGCCAAGGCCCCTCCACAAGGCAACCACCAGGGGGGGGAGGCGAGGAGGAAGGCAAAAAAGGGGGATCGATGATGTCAAGGCCCCTCCACAAGGCAAGTATGAGGGGGACAGGAAGGGAAGGTTAGAGGAGTGTGACAATCAAGTGAGTAGGGGCAATAAGGAAGCATATATATATATATATATATATGTATGTATGTATAATACATACATACATACATACATACATACATACATATATATATAGATAGATAGATAGAGAGAGAGAGAGAGAGAGAGAGAGAGAGAGAGAGAGAGAGAGAGAGAGAGAGAGAGAGAGAGAGAGAGAGAGAGAGAGAGGGAGGGAGGGAGGAGTACTAGAGAGCTAGATGATTGTGTGTGTGAGAGAGATAGAGGATTGTGATGTGGAAGTGTGTGTGTGTGTGTGTGAGAGAGAGAGAGAGAGAGAGAGGGAGAGAGAGAGAGACTTTAGTAAACATGATAAAGATTCACGAAGCAAGAGTTTTATAGTCCCAATATAGGTTCTGGTGATAAATTAAGTTCTCATATTAATAAGGTTAAGATTCTTATAGTAAACTTGCTAGCTTAAATTTCCCACTTGATGATCATAATGTAAGTATATTGTTGACTAGTCTTTTTCATGAGTATAAAGTTGCTCTGTTTTCTATTTCAATGGATAGTGAAACCATATTGATATCTACTCTCTAGAATGAAAAAAAATGCAACAAAGAACTTCATAGTACATATGGTGAGCAAGCCTTTCAATGAGGAAGAAAGTGTTTGCCATTGTTTTGGTAATCCCGATCATGAAGAAAGAAACCGCTACAAGAAGAAGGTAGATATGGAGAAGAATATAGGACATGTTAATGTTCTTAAAGAAGAACTCCAAGAATGCACAACAACTTGTGAGGTGATAGACCTTGAAAATCTAGATGATTTGGATTTTAAGCTCTACATTGTCTCATTCTATTTTGGCATGAATTTATAGCATGCTTGTAAGAATCAATGCATTGATTTTTGGCAGGGTGATTTTTGTTGACCTCTTGGAGTTGATTCATTCGTGGATGCACTTTTCGAGTATTCGTGTGAATTCCATCAAGGTCCTATTATAAAATGCATTCAATTGAGAGGGGGAAATGTTAGATGATTGAAAGCGTAGTGTAGTCTCCCTCATTCATCATAGCTAAGGTTCGATCTTAGGTGCATGAAAAAATGCAGCTAATCTTAGGTGCATGAAAAATGCTAGAAAAATCATAGAAGTTACCAATTTTGGAGGTCAAGATTCTTTGGGATTAAAAGCCATTCTTGGCTTACACTATGTACATGTTTAATCTCACTTAATGATAATTAAGTAGTCGTGCTTTCTCACCTTCTTGGGCTTCATGTTTTTTGTTCATCTGTATGAAAAGAGACTCTCTCTAGCGTGTATGCTCATAAATAAAAGATTTCACACCAGACACACGTTAGGACTATTGGGATGCAAGTAAGATTAAAAGTTTATTGTTAAAGTTTACTATGTACGGTGTATGTCTATAAATGAGAATCCTTTTTTGCCATGGTAATATGAAAACATGCATTTTTTCAAGAAGAATAGCCAATCTCTCCTAATTAGCCAAGGAATATCACTTCAAGGTCTTCTATTGAAACATCATATGCAAAGTTGGGCACCTAAAACTATAATCTGATCAAATATCCAATAATTTCAAATCCCCTTTTCTTTGGGAACCAAAATTGTATACAGGCCCTGTCGGAGGTTTAGACAGGTACATTGAATGTGAGTAAATTTCCTATAACTTTTACATCTCATATGATGTTCCCACTTTGCAAATCATAAATTCAAATAACATAAAGCTTAATTTTATCTATCGAGTAATTTTTTATATGTTTTACTATTTTCTACATTATTTAAAAGGTATTAGAATTGTTAAAAACATACTATTTTGTCCTCCCACCACATCTACCATTTAAATCGCTCAATTTGTATAGATCTAGTGATGATTAGATTAGGGAAGATTAGTAGAGTGTGTGTATAAGGTAAAATTACAAATCTAACAGTTGGATTTTTGTAGATTTATGGAAAAATTATTATGACTATTAGAGGCCCATTAAATCAATTGTAATTTAATTCTAAAAAATCAAATATTGAATCTTTCAATCTAAAAACTCTAGGGATAAATATAATTAATGCCATGAATTTATTAAAAACACTTTGGCTTAATATGAGTATGGAAAGGTTCATTTTCAATCCTCCCAAGTGAAAATTCCCATATTGTGTCCACTCTTCCCTTTTCAAGTCTAAAACCAATCCTAGTTAGGTTTAGAAATCTAGTCTTGGTAAACTTCAAAGCCTAGATATCATTCCATGTGTGAGGCTTGGGTAGGCACAAATCTTATATATACATGCCACTTTATGTCCACATCAGCTTCGAGAGGATCCACATAAGCAGCTGGCCACCTCACCTTGCCACCTCCACCCTCCATGTCAACATGGTCAACCTAGCTGACTCCCCACCTCATCATCCTAGTCATCATTAATGCCACATCTTCTTGCCACCTTGCACTTGGTGACATGGCATGTCACATCTTGGAATTGCCACATTAGCCATAATAGTGACACATGTCAAGAAAATGCCACGTGTCATGCACGCATGTGACACGTGCCACCTCCTTCCCACCTCCCCATTTTTTCTCAAAAACATATTTTTGAGAAAGTTAATTTAGTAATTTAGAGAAATAAAATATAAAATTTTAAATAATAAAATATATATAACTTATTAATATAAAAGAATTTAAAATCACTAATTTTAAAGGATTATATTTTAGAATTAGATAAATAATATTATTTTTAAAGTTCATGTTATTTAATTTAAAAATAATAATTTTTTAAATTTCATATTTCTTGAAAATATTTATGTGTAGGATAAACCTTTGAATAAAATTTAAAAAATACATTATAAAAGAAAAATATTAATAAAACAAAAGATATATTTATATATCTAGTAATGATAAATATTTAGACTTGTTAATAAATATTATTAATAATATTAATTTTTAAGTGGATAATAGTTTATCTTTAATTATCTTTATGTTTATCTTAATTATCCAATCAATCTTAGATAGGAAATCCAATGAGATTTAAAGTGGATAACCTATTTTTCCTATATAATCACACATCTCTAGTACTATCCCACACTTATCTCTAGTACTATCCCATCATTGAGCCTTCATAATTTTTACTCTCTTAGCTTTGTTTTGAGAATGGGTTCTCAAAGTCGTAGGAGTTGAAAACATGATAGGACTAGACTTTCCCCCGTCCACCAAGTTCAAGAGAGGAGGAGAGGAAAAGGGTAGCTCGTGAGAGAAACCGAGAGTTGAGAGCATGTCAATGAGAGCAACACCTTCTGTTGTGCAATGATCCAAGCCTTGCTCCTCCTCTTCCACATCCTCTCCCTCCACCCTCTTCCCCCCCACTACCCCTTAGTTTAGATAATCCACATGAACCTACCCTTCCTGAGCCCCCTTCTCTTCTACAAGAACCCACTCCCCCTCCTTTGGGCGCCCCCATAGTGTGGATAGGAAAGAACTATCAAAGTCAGGGGTGCATCATCGTGCCCATGCAATCTTCCATTCCTATTTCAAAGACCTCACACCTTCATCACAGGCATGTGTGATTGATGCTTTGATCGATCTGCCCAACATGGCCATCTGCAGGGCGCTTTCTAACATTGGAGGTCAAAGAGAGAGGAGAGTTGGCATGGCGGTGCTACAAAGTGTTCATCATTCCTATACAGTTAACAAGAAGAGGAACTTTGCAGACGCTTTGGCTGCTGGACGGGCTATTGTGGTAGCCATAAGTAGCTCCCAAATGAAGGGTAAGGTGAGTGCCACATCTCGCATCCTTTCCATAGCACCACACGCACTTAGAGTTGGGTCTATTAGACAGCAAAGTTTAGATGCCAATGAGGTTGGTGCTTTGTGGGCGAGTAGTGGTCGTGTAGCTGCTAGGCATGATCACCTACTAGATGAAACCACTAGAGCCTTTATAGAAAGTTTTTAGGAGGAGAATTGTTGTGCCTCACCAGTTTTCAAGAAAGTTTTGCGTTAGAGAGTGACAAGAGGAGTGTTTTAGTGAGCACGGTGCTTGCTTTCTTGAAATGACCCAAACAGAGTTGTATTCTTAGTTTGTGGCATCGTATCCAAAGTTTAAAATTGGGCAAAGGTCATTTGAGGGGTGTAAGCCTTGGTTTGTGAGGTACTCACGTCAGTGTGACACATGTTGTTGTCGCTACCATGTTGAGTTCAAACTTTTTTATGATGTGTTCCATTCTCTTAGTGGGCATAGAGAGTTGCCTTGTAGTCCTCATGATTTCATCCACTCTCTTTTGTGTGCACGCACGGAGGATGCCTTGTGCCATGGTAACGTTATGAGTATGTGACACACCAGCTCCAGAGTGGTGGGCCGTCCAGGAAGTTGCAGCTCTTGGACAAACATACACCACGTTGTCACTTCAGAGCCACATTTAGGGAGCAGATCTACCCCTATATACGGCACAGTCATTGTGCCAAGTGATAGGATCGTCAGTTCTGAGCATGCCTCACAGAGTTTCCTATTGGTGTGGTTGTCTTTGTGATTGATTTTGTAGAGAACTACACCTTCACACCTTTTCAAGAGATACAATCTGAGTATTACTTCTCGGAGCAGGTAATGGTTATATCTCATAATATTTGTTTCTTGTTTGAGCTATATTACTTATTTTATTTTTTGTATCCTAATCGTCTCTCTTGCTTACCTCACCAGGTTGCTATTATGGTCCACATTAGCTATCGACAATTAGAGGCCCATGTAGATGGGATAGCGAGTACCCCCGAGGCCCATGTCATTATTTGAGAGTATCATTTCTATATCAGTGTGATGATCGTTCACGTGATGCACATTTTGTGCAACGCTATTTTTGTCTCCACCATGACGATTTTTTATAAGATTGTGGGGTCACACGTGGCCACTGATGGGTTTGGTCGGATGGTTGTGGCGCATAGTTCAAGTCATCACACAACAATTCTATTAGCTCTACAGGTAGTACTTATGGTTCTCTTATATTCGCAATTAAACTAAATTCACTATTAACATCTTAAAGAAAACAATAACTAAGACTTTGTTTTATGGATTTATAGGTGGCATGTGCAGTCTAGTATCCCAGTGATTTGGTCATTCTTTGAGACTGGTCATGGGAAGGGAGAGCATGATGGTGCGAGGGCATGTGTGAAACGTGCCCTGACGCGTCATCAGCTATACGGGGTAGGATGTTAAGCGGTTCAGAGATGCGGGCCATCTAGTCGAGTGGTGCTCCTAACATTTGTGTGGGAGTGCAGCATCATCGTATCCCAAACGTGATGCTCGGATTGTTATGAGATTTTTTTGGCATGTGGATGGTGGCATGATTGACCGTAGAGCCTCCCATGATTGTCACACAGTACCTAGTACCTTGGGATTACATTCCATTAGGAGCACGTGCATGGTGGCCCCTATGATTTACACACAATGGTTTGCATGCTTCTGTGGAGCATGTATGGATGGCGTTGCTCACATTGTGCCTCAAGAGGATGGGAAGATGCATAGATACAAACATTCCTCTCCCCCAGGCATCCTTCACATCCACCAATGTTGTCCGATGAGCACACAGGTCCTACGTTCATGGCCAATTGTGATGACCTGACAGATTTGCTACAGGAGGGTGATGTATTTGCTATTATTGCCGGTAAGGGAAATAGCGAGGGAGTAGACTACTATCTGATGAGTTGCACTAGGCCAAAGTGCATCCTTGACTATGATACAGTGGATGATCATGGGTTTTCTTTTGACGCCCATAGCATGATTGTGGCAGGTCGGTTCTACCACCAGCAGATTCGACTTCATCAAGGAAGTCTTGAGTTCCAGTAGTAGTGGAAGTGAGAGTTAGAGCTATTTCAGTTCTCTCATCTAGTGGTTGCTATACCAGGCTCACTCTTGATCGAGTACAGAGCTGAAAACATAGTTCTCGCCCTCGTTTTCAGCTTCGAGTGGATGATCATGAGAGCATTCTAGAGCAGTTGAGATGCTGACTAGATCTCTATCTTGATACTGACTAAACTCAGACTAGCTGGGTTAGCTCACTTACATTGTACTTAGATTTACTAGGAGTGACTAACCTCAGAATAGCTGGGGTAGCTCATTTTCATTATGCCTTGATCTTTTGAGTTAGTTGCTAAACCCAGAGTGGCTGTGTTAGCTTACATTATGATGTACTTAGGTGATGTTTTTATTATTATGAGTTTTCTCATTATTGAGGATCATTGCATTTTAGTTGATGTTCATGGTTTTTTATTTTTTTAACACTTTGGCTATCATATTGTTTATTGAAAATCACCATCACCATATTGTTTGTTGAAAATCAATAAACTTTGCAAGCATATGAGGGTAGGACCCCCCCACATGCTTGCAAAGTTTGGTTTCCAATCGGATCATGTTTGGGTACGATGGTATGAGGGAAGAGCGGGATTTTCCATCTCCTCTTAAGCACCAAGAGACTTAAAAAATCCACACTAGGTGCTAATTACTAACCCAAACATGCTCCGATGGGGACCAAAGTTTGCAAGCATGTGGGGATGGCCCCCCCCCACATTCTTGCAAAATTTGGTCCCCATCAGAGTATGTTTGGGTAGGATGATATGGGGAAGACCCGGATTTTCCATGGCCTCTTAAGCACCAAGAGACTTGAAAAATCGGCATCCGATTCATGACCAAAATTTACCCCCCCTCCCCCCCCCCCCCCCCCACATGCTTGCAATGTTTGATCCCCATCGGAGCATGTTTGGGTATGATGGTATGGGGAAGACCTAGATTTTCCATGGCCTCTTAAGCACCAAGACACTTGAAAAATCTGTACTGGGCGCTAATTACTAACCCAAACATGCTTCGATTGTGACCAAACTTTGCAAGCATGTGGGGGTGGGTCCCCCCAATATGCTTGCAAAGTTTTGTCCCCATTAAAGCATGTTTGGGTATAATGGTATTGGAAGACCCAGATTTTCCATGGCCTCTTTAGCACCAAGAGACTTGAATAATTTGCACTGGGCACTAAGTACTTACCCAAACATGCTCCGATCATGACAAAACCTTGCAAGCATGTGGGGGTAGTCCCCCCCCCACACACACATGCTTGCAAACTTTGGTTCCCATCGGAGCATGTTTGGGTATGATGGTATGGGGAAGACCCAGATTTTCCATGGCCTCTGCACCAAGAGACTTGAAAAATCTGCATTAGGCGCTAAGTACTAACTTAAAC